>NW_027667307.1:30000-672000 GCF_963924665.1 Micromys minutus | reverse complement strand
TTGGGGAAAAAGACAGAAATTCCCTTTATTTTGGGTAAAAAGCTAGAAATTTCACTTATTTTGAGGTAAAAATGCAGAAATTCCTCTTATTTTGGGGCAAAAATGAAGAAATTTCCATTTTTTTGTGGCAAAAGGTATACATTCCCCTCATTTTCGGGCAAAAAAGCAGAAATTCCCATATTTTGGAGCAAAATTGCAGAAATTTCCCTAATTGTGGGAAAAAAAGGCAGAAATTCCCTATATGTTGAGGCAAAAAGACAAAAATTCTTCACATTTTTGGGCAAACTCAGAAATTCCACTTATTCTGGGGCAAAATTTCAGAAATTTCCCTTATTTTGGGGCAAAATTGCAGAAATTTCAC
Source organism: Micromys minutus (assembly GCF_963924665.1). Classification (NCBI taxonomy): domain Eukaryota; kingdom Metazoa; phylum Chordata; class Mammalia; order Rodentia; family Muridae; genus Micromys; species Micromys minutus. Next base: position 671,639 of record NW_027667307.1, on the reverse strand, counting down.
TTATTTCACGGATAAAAGGCAGAAATTTTCCTTATTTTGGAGCAAAAAGGCAGAAATTCCTAATATTTTGTGGCAAAAATGCAGAAATTCCTCTTATTTTGAGGGAAAAAGTTTGAAATTCCCCTTATTTGGGGGCAAAAAGGCATAAATTTCCCTTATTTTGGGGCAAAAAGACAGAAATTGCCCTTATTTTGTGGCAAAAAGGCAGAAATTTCTTTTATTTTTGAGAAAAATTGCAAAAATATCACTTATTTCAGGGCATAATTCAGAAATTCCTTTTATTTTGGGACAAAAAGACAGAAATTCTGTTTATTTTTGGGTAAATGGCAGAAATTTCACTTATTTTGAGGTAAAAATGCAGAAATTCCTCTTATTTGGGGGCAAAAATGAAGAAATTTCTTTTTTTGTGGCAAAAGGTATACATTATTTTTATTTTCGGGCTAAAAAGAAGAAATTCCCAGTATTTTGGAGCAAAATTGCAGAAATTCCTCTAATTGTGGGGCAAAAATGCAGAAATTCCCTATATGTTTGGGCAAAAAGACAGAAATTCTTTTTATTTCGGGGCAAAACTCAGAAATTCCATTTATTTTGGGGAAAATTCCAGAAATTTCTATTATTTTGGGGCAAAATTGCAGAAATTTCACTTATTTTGGGGCAACATTGCAGAAATTTCACTTATTTCAGGGAAAAAAGGCAGAAATTTTTGATATTTTGGAGCAAAATGGCAGAAATTCTCAATATTTTTTGGCAAAAATGCAGAAATCCCCTATTTTGAGGTAAAAAGGCTGAAATTCCCCTTATTTTGGAACAAAAAGGCAGAAATTTCCCTTATTTTGGGGCAAAATTGCAGAAATTTCACTTATTTCAGGGAAAAAGGCAGAAATTTTCTTATTTTGGGGCAAAAAGTCAGAAATTCCTAATATTTTGTGGCAAAAATGCAGAAATTCCCTTTATTTTGTGTCAAAAAGGCAGAAATTTCTTTTATGTTGGGGCAAAATTGCAGAAATTTCCCTTATTTCAGGGCAAAATTCAAAAATTACTTTTATTTTGGGGCAAAAAGACAGAAATTCCGTTTATTTTTGGGTTTAAAGTCAGAAATTTCACTTATTTTGAGGTAAAAAGGCAGAAATTCCCATTATTTTGGGGCAAAAATGAAGAAATTTCCCTTTTTTGTGGCAAAAGGTATACATTCCCCTTATTTTTGGGAAAAAAAGCAGAAATTCCCTGTATTTTGGAGCAAAATTGCAGAAATTCCCCTAGTTGTGGGGCAAAAAGTGAGAAATTCCCTATTTGTTGGGGCAAAAAGACAGAAATTCTTCTAATTTTAGAGAAAAACTCAGAAATTCCACTTATTTTGGGGCAAAATTGCAGAAATTTCACTTATTTTGGGGCAAAATTGCAGAAATTTCCTTTATTTCAGGGAAGAAACACAGAAATTTTTCTTATTTTGGAGCAAAAAGGCAGAAATTCCAAATATTTTGTGGCAAAAATGCAGAAATTCCCCTTATTTTGAGGTAGAAAGGCTGAAATTCCCCCTAATTTGGGGGAAAAAGGCAGAAATTTCCCTTATTTTGGGGCAAAATTGCAGAAATTTCACTTACTTCAGGGTAACAAGTCAGAAATTTTCCTTATTTTGGGGCAAAAAATACAGAAATTCCCTTTGTATTGGGGGAAAAAGACAGAAATTCCACTTATTAAGAGTCAAAAAAGCAGAAATTCCCCTTATTTTGGAGCAAAAATGAAAAAATTTCCCTTTTTTATGGCAAAAGGTATGCATTCTTCTTATTTTTGGGCAAAAAGGCAGAAATTCCCCGTATTTTAGAGCAAAATTGCAGCAATTCCCCTAATTCTGGGGCAAAAAGGCAGAAATTCCCTATATGTTGGGGCAGAAAGACAGAAATTCTCCTTATTTTGGGGCAAAACTCAGAAATTTCACATATTTTGGGGCAAAATTGCAGAAATTTCCCTTATTTTGGGGCAAAATTGCAGAAATTTCACATATTTTGGGGCAAAATTGCAGAAATTTCACTTATTTCAGAAAAAAAAGCAGAAATTTTCTTATTTTGGGGCAAAAAGGCAGAAATTTCTTTTATTTTGGTACAAAATTGCAGAATTTGTTCTTATTTTGGGGCAAAAAAGCAGAAATTTCCCATATTTTGGGGCAAAAATGCAGAAATTCCCCTTATTTTGAGGTAAAAAGGCTGATATTTTTCTTATTTGGGGGCAAAAAGGCAGAAATTTCCCTCATTTTGGGGCAAAATTGCAGAAATTTCACTTATTTCAGGGTAATAAGTCAGAAATTTTCCTTATTTTGGGGCAAAAAAGACAGAAATTCCCTTTGTTTTGGGGGAAAATGACAGAAATTCCACTTATTTAGAGGCAAAAAAGCAGAAATTCCCCTTATTTTGGAGCAAAAATAAAGAAATTTCTATTTTTTATGGCAAAAAGGTATGCATTCTTCTTGTTTTCGGGCAAAAAGGCAGAAATTCCTTCTGTTTTGGAGCAAAATTGCAGAAATTCCCCTAATTGTGGGACAAAAAGGCAGAAATTCCCTATATGTTGGGGCAAAAAGACAGAAATTCTCCTTATTTTGAGGCAACACTCAGAAATTTCACTTACTTTGGGGCAAAATTGCAAAAATTTCACTTATTTCAGAAAAAAAGCAGAAATTTTCTTATTTTGGGGCAAAAAGGCAGAAATTTCTTTTATTTTGGTACAAAATTGCAGAAATTTTTCTTATTTTGGGAAAAAGGCAGAAATTTCTCATATTTTGGGGCTTAAATGCAGAAATTCCCCTTATTTTAAAGTTAAAAATGCTGAACTTCTTATTTTGGGGCAAAAAAGCAGAAATTTCCCTTATTTTGGGGCAAAACTTAGAAATTTCAATTATTTTGGGGCAAAATTGCAGAAATTTCACTTATTTCCGAAAAAAAAAGCAGAAATTTTCTAATTTTGGGGCAAAAAGGCAGATATTTCCTTTGTTTTGGTACAAAATTGCAGAAATTTTCCTTATTTTGGGGCAAAAAGGCAGACATTTCCCATATTTTGGGGCAAAAATGCAGAAATTCCCCTTATTTTGAGGTAAAAAGGCTGAAATTCCCCTTATTTGGGGGCAAAAAATGCAGAAATTTCCCTTATTTTGGGGCAAAATTGCAGAAATTTCACTTATTTCAGAATAATAAGTCAGAAATTATCTTTATTTTGGTGCAAAAAGACAGAAATTCCCTTTGTTTTGGGAAAAAAAGACAGAAATTCCACTTATTTAGAGGCAAAAAGCAGAAATTCCCCTTATTTTGGAGCAAAAATGAAGAAATTTCCCTTTTCTATGGCAAAAAGGTATGCATTCTTCTTATTTTCGGGCAAAAAGACAGAATTCCCCGTTTTTTGGAGCAAAATTGCAGAAATCCCCCTAATTGTGGGGCAAAAAGGCAGAAATTCCCTATATGTTGGGGCAAAAAGACAGAAATTCTCCTTATTTTGGGGCAAAACTCAGAAATTTCACTTATTTTAGGGCAAAATTGCAGAAATTTCACTTATTTCAGAAAAAAAGCAGAAATTTTCTTATTTTGGGGCAAAAAGGCAGAAATTTCTTTTATTTTGGTACAAAATTGCAGAAATTGTTCTTATTTTGGGGCAAAAAGGCAGAAATTTCCCATATTTTGGGGCAAAAATGCAGCAATTCCTATTATTTTGAGATAAAAAGGCTGAAATTCCCCTTATTTAAGGGCAAAAAGGCAGAAATTTTCCTCATTTTGGGGCACAATTGCAGAAATTTCACTTATTTCCGGGTAATAAGTAAGAAATTTTCCTTATTTTGGGGCAAAAAGACAGAAATTCCCTTTGTTTTGGGGGAAAAAAACAAATTCTACATATTTAGAGACAAAAAAGCAGAAATTCCCCTTATTTTGGAGCAAAAATGAAGAAATTTCCCTTTTTTATGACAAAAAGATATGCATTCTTCTTATTTTCGGGCAAAAAGGCAGAAAATCCACGTATTTTGGAGCAAAATTGCAGAAATTCCCCTAATTGTGGGGCAAAAATGCAGAAATTCCCTATATGTTGGGGTAAAAGCAGAAATTCCTCTTATTTTGGGGCAAAACTCAGAAATTTCACTTATTTTGTGGCAAAATTGCAGAAATTTCCCTTATTTTGGGGCAAAATTGCAGAAATTTCTCATATTTTGGGGCAAAAATGCAGAAATATCTCTTATTTTGAGGTAAAAAGGCTGATATTTTCCTTATTTGGGGGCAAAAAGGCAGAAATTTCCCTCATTTTGGGGCAAAATTGCAGAAATTTCACTAACTTCAGGGTAATAAGTCAGAAATTTTCCATATTTTGGGGCAAAAAAGACAGAAATTCCCTTTGTTTGGGGGGAAAAAGACAGAAATTCCACTTATTAAGAGGCAAAAAAGCAGAAATTCCCCTTATTTTGGAGCAAAAATGAAGAAATTTCCCTTTATTATGGCAAAAAGGTATGCATTCTTCTTATTTTCGGGCAAAAAGGCAGAAATTCCCCGTATTTAGAGCAAAATTGCAGAAATTCCCCTAATTGTGGGGCAAAAAGGCAGAAATTCCCTATATGTTGGGGCACAAACAGAAATTCTTCTTATTTAGGGGCAAAACTCAGAAATTTCACTTATTTTGGGGCAAAATTGCAGAAATTTTTCTTATTTTGGGGCAAAATTGCAGAAATTTCACATATTTTGGGGCAAAATTGCAGAAATTTCACTTATTTCAGAAGAAAATAACAGAAATTTTCTTTTTTGGGTCAAAAAGTCAGAAATTTCTTTTATTTAGGTACAAAATTGCAGAATTTGTTTTTATTTTGGGGCAAAAATGCAGAAATTTCCCATATTTTGGGGCAAAATTGCAAAAATTCCCCTTATTTTGAGGTAAAAATGCTAAAATTTCCCTTATTTGGGGACAACAATCCAGAAATTCCCCTTATTTTGGGGCAAAACTCAGAAATTTCAATTATTTTGGAGCGAAATTGCAGAAATTTCACTTATTTCAGGGTAATAAGTCTGAAATTTTTTTTATTTTGGGGCAAAAAAGACAGAAATTCACTTTGTTTTGGGGGAAAAAGACAGTAATTCCACTTATTTAGAGGCAAAAAATCAGAAATTTCCCTTATTTTTGAGAAAAATGAAGAAATTTCCCTTTTTTATGGCAAAAAGATATTCATCTTCTTATTTTCGGGCAAAAAGGTAGAAATTCCCTGAATTTTGAAGCAAAATTGCAGAAATTCCCCTAATTGTGGGGCAAAAAGGCAGAAATTCCCTTTATGTTAGGGTAAAAAGACAGAAATTCTCTTTATTTTGGGGCAAAACTCAGAAATTCCACTTGTTATGGGGCAAAATTCCAGAAATTTCCCTTATTTTGGGGCAAAATTGCAGAAATTTCACTTATTTTGGGGTAAAATTGCAGAAATTTCACTTATTTTAAGGCAAAATTGCAGAAATTTTACTTATTTCAGGAAAAAAGGCAGAAGTTTTCCTTATTTTGGGGCAAAAAGGCAGAAATTCCAAATATTTTGTGGCAAAAATGCAGAAATTCCCCTTATTTTGAGGTAAAAGGTCTGAAATTCCCCTTATTTGGGGGCAAAAAGTCAGAAATTTCTTTTATTTTGGTACAAAATTGCAGAATTTGTTCTTATTTTGGGGCAAAAAGGCAGAAATTTCCCATATTTTGGGGCAAAAATGCAGAAATTTTTCTTATTTTGAGATAAAAAGGCTGATATTTTTCTTATTTGGGGGCAAAAAGGCCGAAATTTCCCTCATTTTGGGGCAAAATTGCAGAAATTTCACTTATTTCAGGGTAATAAGTCAGAAATTTTCCTTATTATGTGGCAAAAAAGACAGAAATTTTCTTTTTTGGGGGGGAAAAAGACAGAAATTCCACTTATTTAGAGGCAAAAAAGCAGAAATTCCCCTTATTTTGGAGCAAAAATTAAGAAATTTCTATTATTTATGGCAAAAAGGTATGCATTCTTCTTGTTTTCGAGCAAAAAGGCAGAAATTATTTCTGTTTTGGAGCAAAATTGCAGAAATTCCCCTAATTGTGGGGCAAAATGCAGAAATTCCCTATATGTTGGGGCAAAAGGACAGAAATTCTTCTTATTTTGGGGCAAAACTCAGAAATTTCACTTATTTTGGGGCAAAAATGAAGAAATTTCTCTTTTCTATGGCAAAAAGGTATGCATTCTTCTTATTTTCGGGCAAAAAAACAGAAATTCCCCGTTTTTTGGAGCAAAATTGCAGAAATCCCCCTAATTGTGGGCCAAAAAGGCAGAAATTCCCTATATGTTGGGGCAAAAAAACAGAAATTCTCCTTATTTTGGGGCAAAACTCAGAAATTTCACGTATTTTAGGGCAAAATTGCAGAAATTTCACTTATTTCAGAAAAAAAGCAGAAATTTTCTTCTTTTGGGGCAAAAAGGCAGAAATTTCTTTTATTTTGACCAAATTGCAGAAATTGTTCTTATTTTGGGGCAAAAAGGCAGAAATTTCCTATATTTTGGGGCAAAAATGCAGAAATTCCTATTATTTTGAGATAAAAAGGCTGAAATTCCCCTTATTTGGGGGCAAAAAGGCAGAAATTTTCCTCATTTTGGGGCAAAATTGCAGAAATTTCACTTATTTCAGGGTAATAAGTCATAAATTTTCTTTATTTTGGGGCAAAAAAGACAGAAATTCCCTTTGTTTTGGGGGAAAAAAACAAATTCTACATATTTAGAGCCAAAAAAGCAGAAATTCCCCTTATTTTGGAGCAAAAATGAAGAAATTTCCCTTTTTTATGACAAAAAGATATGCATGCTTCTTATTTTCGGTCAAAAAGGCAGAAAATCCCCGTATTTTGGAGCAAAATTGCAGAAATTTCCCTAATTGTGGGGCAAAAAGACAGAAATTCCCCGTTTTTTGGAGCAAAATTGCAGAAATCCCCCTAATTGTGGGCCAAAAAGGCAGAAATTCCCTATATGTTGGGGCAAAAAAACAGAAATTCTCCTTATTTTGGGGCAAAACTCAGAAATTACACTTATTTTAGGGCAAAATTGCAGAAATTTCACTTATTTCAGAAAAAAAGCAGAAATTTTCTTATTTTGGGGCAAAAAGGCCGAAATTTCTTTTATTTTGGTACAAAATTGCAGAAATTGTTCTTATTTTGGGGCAAAAAGGCAGAAATTTCCCATATTTTGGGGCAAAAATGCAGAAATTCCTATTATTTTGAGATAAAAAGGCTGAAATTCCCCTTATTTGGGGGCAAAAAGGCAGAAATTTTCCTCATTTTGGGGCAAAATTGCAGAAATTTCACTTATTTCAGGGTAATAAGTCATAAATTTTCTTTATTTTGGGGCAAAAAAGACAGAAATTCCCTTTGTTTTGGGGGAAAAAAACAAATTCTACATATTTAGAGCCAAAAAAGCAGAAATTCCCCTTATTTTGGAGCAAAAATGAAGAAATTTCCCTTTTTTATGACAAAAAGATATGCATGCTTCTTATTTTCGGTCAAAAAGGCAGAAAATCCCCGTATTTTGGAGCAAAATTGCAGAAATTTCCCTAATTGTGGGGCAAAAAGACAGAAATTCCCCGTTTTTTGGAGCAAAATTGTAGAAATCCCCCTAATTGTGGGCCAAAAAGGCAGAAATTCCCTATATGTTGGGGCAAAAAGACAGAAATTCTCCTTATTTTGGGGCAAAACTCAGAAATTTCACTTATTTTAGGGCAAAATTGCAGAAATTTCACTTATTTCAGAAAAAAAGCAGAAATATTCTTATTTTGGGGCAAAAATGCAGAAATTTCTTTTATTTTGGTACAAAATTGCAGAAATTGTTCTTATTTTGGGGCAAAAAGGCAGAAATTTCCCATATTTTGGGGCAAAAATGCAGAAATTCCTATTATTTTGATATAAAAAGGCTGAAATTCTTCTTATTTGGGGGCAAAAAGGCAGAAATTTTCCTCATTTTGGGGCAAAATTGCAGAAATTTCACATACTTCAGGGTAATAAGTCATAAATTTTCATTATTTTGGGGCAAAAAAGACAGAAATTCCCTTTGTTTTGGGGAAAAAAAACAAATTCTACATATTTAGAGCCAAAAAAGCAGAAATTCCCCTTATTGTGGAGCAAAAATGAAGAAATTTCCCTTTTTTATGACAAAAAGATATGCATTCTTCTTATTTTCGGGCAAAAAGGCAGAAAATCCACGTATTTTGGAGCAAAATTGCAGAAATTTCCCTATGTGGGGCAAAAAGGCAGAAATTCCCTATATGTTGGGGCAAAAAAAGAAATTCCTCTTATTTTGGGGCAAAACTCAGAAATTTCACTTATTTTGTTGCAAAATTGCAGAAATTTCCCTTATTTAAGGGCAAAATTGCAGAAATTTCCCATATTTTGGGGCAAAAATGCAGAAATATTCTTTATTTTGAGGTAAAAAGGCTGATATTTTCTTTATTTGGGGGCAAAAATCAGAAATTTCCCTCATTTTGGGCAAAATTGCAGAAATTTCACTAACTTCAGGGTAATAAGTCAGAAATTTTCCGTATTTTGGGGCAAAAAAGACAGAAATTCCCTTTGTTTTGGGGGAAAAAGACAGAAATTCCACTTATTAAGAGGCAAAAAAGCAGAAATTCCCCTTATTTTGGAGCAAAAATGAAGAAATTTCCCTTTTTTATGGCAAAAAGGTATGCATTCTTCTTATTTTCGGGCAAAAAGGCAGAAATTCCCCGTATTTTGGAGCAAAATTGCAGAAATTCCCCTAATTGTGGGGCAAAAAGGCAGAAATTCCCTATATGTTGGGGCAAAAACAGAAATTCTCCTTATTTAGGGGCAAAACTCAGAAATTTCATTTATTTTGGGGCAAAATTGCAGAAATTTTTCTTATTTTGGGGCAAAATTGCAGAAATTTCACATATTTTGGGGCAAAATTGCAGAAATTTCACTTATTTTAAGGCAAAATTGCAGAAATTTTACTTATTTCAGGAAAAAAGGCAGAAGTTTTCCTTATTTTGGGGCAAAAAGGCAGAAATTCCAAATATTTTGTGGCAAAAATGCAGAAATTCCCCTTATTTTGAGGTAAAAAGGTTGAAATTCCCCTTATTTGGGGGCAAAAAGTCAGAAATTTCTTTTATTTTGGTACAAAATTGCAGAATTTGTTCTTATTTTGGGGCAAAAAGGCAGAAATTTCCCATATTTTGGGGCAAAAATGCAGAAATTTCCCTTATTTTGAGATAAAAAGGCTGATATTTTTCTTATTTGGGGGCAAAAAGGCAGAAATTTCCCTCATTTTGGGGCAAAATTGCAGAAATTTCACTAATTTCAGGGTAATAAGTCAGAAATTTTTATTATTTTGGAGCAAAAAAGACAGAAATTCCCTTTGTTTTGGGGGAAAAAGACAGAAATTCCACTTATTTAGAGGCAAAAAAGCAGAAATTCCCCTTATTTTGGAGCAAAAATGAAGAAATTTCTATTTTTATGGCAAAAAGGTATGCATTCTTCTTGTTTTCGGGCAAAAAGGCAGAAATTCCTTCTGTTTTGGAGCAAAATTGCAGAAATCTCCTAATTGTGGGGCAAAAAGGCAGAAATTCCCTATATGTTAAGGCAAATGGACAGAAATTCTCCTTATTTTGGGGCAAAACTCAGAAATTTCACTTATTTTGGGGCAAAATTGCAGAAATTTCACTGATATCAGAAAAAAAAGCAGAAATTTTCTTATTTTGGGGCAAAAAGGCAGAAATTTCTTTTATTTTGGTACAAAATTGCAGAAATTTTTCTTATTTTGGGAAAAAGGCAGAAATTTCTCATATTTTGGGGCAAAAATGCAGAAATTCCCCTTATTTTAAGGTAAAAATGCTGAACTTCTTATTTGGGGGCAAAAAAGCAGAAATTTCCCTTATTTTGGGGCAAAACTTAGAAATTTCAATTATTTTGGGGCAAAATTGCAGAAATTTCACTTATTTCCAAAAAAAAGCAGAAATTTTCTAATTTTGGGGCAAAAAGGCAGATATTTCTTTTATTTTGGTACAAAATTGCAGAAATTTTCCTTATTTTGGGTCAAAAAGGCAGACATTTCCCATATTTTGGGGCAAAAATGCAGAAATTCCCCTTATTTTGAGGTAAAAAGGCTGAAATTCCCCTTATTTGGGGGCAAAGAATGCAGAAATTTCACTTATTTTGGGGCAAAATTGCAGAAATTTCACTTATTTCAGAATAATAAGTCAGAAATTATCTTTATTTTGGTGCAAAAAGACCGAAATTCCCTTTGTTTTGGGAAAAAGACAGAAATTCCACTTATTTAGAGGCAAAAAGCAGAAATTTCCCTTATTTTGGAGCAAAAATGAAGAACTTTCCCTTTTCTATGGCAAAAAGGTATGCATTCTTCTTATTTTCGGGCAAAAAGACAGAAATTCACCGTTTTTTGGAGCAAAATTGCAGAAATCCCCCTAATTGTGGGCCAAAAAGGCAGAAATTCCCTATATGTTGGGGCAAAAAGACAGAAATTCTCCTTATTTTGGGGCAAAACTCAGAAATTTCACTTATTTTAGGGCAAAATTGCAGAAATTTCACTTATTTCTGAAAAAAGCAGAAATTTTCTTATTTTGGGGCAAAAAGGCAGAAATTTCTTTTATTTTGGTACAAAATTGCAGAAATTTTTCTTATTTTGGGAAAAAGGCAGAAATTTCCCATATTTTGGGGCAAAAATGCGGAAATTCCTATTATTTTGAGATAAAACAGGCTGAAATTCCCCTTATTTGGGGGCAAAAAGGTAGAAATTTTCCTCATTTTGGGGCAAAATTGCAGAAATATCACTTATTTCAGGGTAATAAGTCAGAAATTTTCCTTATTTTGAGGCAAAAAAGACAGAAATTCCTTTTGTTTTGGGGGAAAATAACAGAAATTCCACATATTTAGAGCCAAAAAAGCAGAAATTCCCCTTATTTTGGAGCAAAAATGAAGAAATTTCCCTTTTTTATGGCAAAAAGATATGCATTCTTCTTATTTTCGGGCAATAAGGCAGAAAATCCCCGTATTTTGGAGCAAAATTGCAGATATTTCCCTAATTGTGGGGCAAAAAGGCAGAAATGCCCCATATGTTGGGGCAAAAACAGAAATTCCTCTTATTTTGGGGCAAAACTCAGACATTTCACTTATTTTGTGGCAAAATTGCAAAAATTTCCATTATTTTGGGGCAAAATTGCAGAAATTTCACATATTTTGGGGCAAAATTGCACAAATTTCACTTATTTCAGGAAAAAAAAGCAGAAATTTGCTTTTGGGGGCAAAAAGTCAGAAATTTCTTTTATTTTTGTACAAAATTGCAGAATTTGTTCTTATTTTGGGGCAAAAAGGCAGAAATTTCCCATATTTTGGGGCAAAAATGCAGAAATTTCCCTTATTTTGAGGTAAAAAGGCTGATATTTTCTTTATTTGGGGGCAAAAAGGCAGAAATTACCCTCATTTTGTGGCAAAATTGAAGAAATTTCACTTACTTCAGGGTAATAAGTCAGAAATTTTCCGTATTTTGGGGCAAAAAAGACAGAAATTCCCTTTGTTTTGGGGGAAAAAGACAGAAATTCCACTTATTAAGAGGCAAAAAAAGCAGTAATTCCCCTTATTTTGGAGCAAAAATTAAGAAATTTCCCCTTTTTATGGCAAAAAAATATGCATTCTTCCTGTTATCGTTCAAAAAGGCAGAAATTCCCCCTGTTTTGGAGCAAAATTGCAGAAATTCCCCTAATTGTGGGGCAAAAAGACAGAAATTCCCTATATGTTGGGGCAAAAAGACAGAAATTCTCTTTATTTTTGGGCAAAACTCAGAAATTTCACTTATTTTGGGGCAAAATTGCAGAAATTTCACTTATTTCAGAAAAAAAGCAGAAATTTTCTTTTTGGGGCAAAAAGTCAGAAATTTCTTTTATTTTTGTACAAAATTGCAGACTTTGTTCTTATTTTGGAGCAAAAAGGCAGAAATTTCCCATATTTTGGGGCAAAATTGCAGAAATTCCCCTTATTTTGAGGTAAAAATGCTGAAATTCCCCTTATTTGGGGACAAAAATCCAGAAATTCCTCTTATTTTGGGGCAAAACTCAGAAATTTCAATTATTTTGGAGCAAAATTGCAGAAATTTCACTTATTTCATTGTAATAAGTCTGAAATTTTCCTTATTTTGGGGCAAAAAAGACAGAAATTCCCTTTGTTTTGGGGGAAAAAGACAAAAATTCCACTTATTTAGAGGCAAAAAATCAGAAATTCCACTTATTTTGGAGAAAAATGAAGAAATTTCCCTTTTTTATGGCAAAAAGGTATTCATCTTCTTATTTTTGGTCAAAAAGGCAGAAATTCCCTAAATTTTGAAGCAAAATTGCAGAAATTCCCCGAATTGTGGGGCAAAAAGGCAGAAATTCCCTGTATGTTAGGGCAAAAAGACAGAAATTCTTCTTATTTTGGGGCAAAACTCAGAAATTCCACTTGTTTTAAGGCAAAATTCCAGAAATTTCCCTTATTTTGGGGCAAAATTGCAGAAATTTCACTTATTTTGGGGCAAAATTGCAGAAATTTCACTTATGTCAGTAAAAAAAGCAGAACTTTTCTTTTTTGGGGCAAAAAGTCAGAAATTTCTTTTATTTTGGTACAAAATTGCAGAAATTGTTCTTATTTTGGGGCAAAAACGCCGAAATTTCCCATATTTTGGGGCAAAAATGCAGAAATTCCTTTTATTTTGTGGTATAAAAGCTGAAATTCCTTTTATTTGGGGGCAAAAAGGCAGAAAGTTTCCTCATTTTGGGGCAAAATTGCAGAAATTTCACTTATTCCAGGGTAATAAGCCAGAAATTTTTCTTATTTTGGGGCAAAAAAGACAGTAATTCCCTTGTTTTGGGGGAAAAAGAGAGATATTCCACTTATTTAGAGGCCAAAAAGCAGAAATTCCCCTTATTTTGGAGCAAAAATGAAGAAATTTTCCTTTTTTATGGCAAAAAGGTATGCATTTTTCTTTTTTTCGGGCAAAAAGGCAGAAATTCCCCGTATTTTGGATCAAAATTGCAGAAATTCATTTAATTGTAGCACAAAAAGGCAGAAATTCCCTATATATTGTGGCAAAAATACAGAAATTCTCCTTATTTTGGGGCAAAACTCAGAAATTTCACTTTTTTTGGGGTAAAATTGCAGAAATTTCACTTATTTCAGAAAAAAAGCAGAAATTTTCTTATTTTGGGGCAAAAAGGCAGAAATTTCTTTTATTTTGGTACAAAATTGCAAAAATTTTTCTTATTTTGGGCAAATAGGCAGAAATTTCCAATATTTTGGGGAAAAAATGCAGAAATTCCCTTTATTTTGAGGTAAAAATGCTGAAATTCCCCTTATTTGGGGGCAAAAAGGCAGAAATTCCCCTTATTTTGGGGCAAAACTCAGAAATTTCAATTATTTTGGGGCAAAATTCCAGAAATTTCCCTTATTTTGGGCCAAATTTCAGAAATTTCACTTATTTTGGGACAAAATTGCAGAAATTTCACTTATTTTGGGGCAAAATTGCAGAAATTTCACTTATTTCAGGAAAAAAGGCAGAAGTTTTTCTTATTTTGGAGCAAAAAGGCAGAAATTCCAAATATTTTGTGGCAAAAATGCAGAAATTCCCCTTATTTTGAGGTAAAAATGCTGAAATTCCCCTTATTTGGGGGTAAAAAGGCATAAATTTTCCTTATTTTGGGGCAAAATTGCAGAAATTTCACTTACATCAGGGTAATAAGTCAGAAATTTTCCTTATTTTGAGGCAAAAAAGATGGAAATTCCCTTTGTTTTGGGGGAAAAAGACAGAAATTCCACTTATTAAGAGGCAAAAGAGCAGAAAGTCCCCTTATTTTGGAGGAAAAATGAAGAAATTTTCTTTTTTTATGGCAAAAAGGTATGCATTCTTCTTGTTTTCGGGCAAAAAGGCAGAAATTCCTCGTATTTTGGAGCACAATTGCAGAAATTCCCCTAATTGTGGGGCAAAAAGACAGAAATTCCCTATATGTTGGGGCGAAAAGACAGAAATTCTCCTTATTTTGGGGCAAAACTCAGAATTTTCACTTATTTTGGGGCAAAATTGCAGAAATTTCACTTATTTCAGAAAAAAAAGCAGAAATTTCACTTATTTTGGGGCAAAAAGTCAGAAATTTCCCTTATTTTGGTGCAAAATTGCAGAAATTTTTCTTATTTTGGGAAAAAGGCAGAAATTTCTCATATTTTGGGGCAAAAATGCAGAAATTCCCTTTCTTTTAAGGTAAAAAGGCTGAACTTCCCCTTTTATGGGGGCAAAAAAGCAGAAATTTCCCTTATTTTGGGGCAAAACTTAGAAATTTCAATTATTTTGGGGCAAAATTGCAGAAATTTCACTTATTTCCAAAAAAAAACAGAAATTTTCTAATTTGGGGGCAAAAAGGCAGATATTTCTTTTATTTTGGTACAAAATTGCAGAAATTTTCCTTATTTTGGGGCAAAAAGGCAGACATTTCCCATATTTTGGGGCAAAAATGCAGAAATTCCCCTTATTTTGAGGTAAAAAGTCTGAAATTCCCCTTACTTGGGGGCAAAAAATGCAGAAATTTCCCTTATCTTGGGGCAAAATTGCAGAAATTTCACTTATTTCAGAATAATAAGTCAGAAATTATCTTTATTTTGGTGCAAAAAGACAGAAATTCCCTTTGTTTTGGAAGAAAAAGACAGAAATTCCACTTATTTAGAGGCAAAAAAGCAGAAATTCCCCTTATTTTGGAGCAAAAATGAAGAAATTTCCCTTTTCTATGGCAAAAAGGTATGCATTCTTCATATTTTCGGGCAAAAAGACAGAAATTCCCCGTTTCTTGGAGCAAAATTGCAGAAATCCCTTTAATTGTGGGGCAAAAAGGCAGAAATTCCCTATATGTTGGGGCGAAAAGACAGAAATTCTCCTTATTTTGGGGCAAAACTCAGAAATTTCACTTATTTTACGGCAAAATTGCAGAAATTTCACTTATTTCAGAATAAAAGCAGAAATTTTCTTATTTTGGGGCAAAAAGGCAGAAATTTCTTTTATTTTGGTACAAAATTGCAGAAATTGTTCTTATTTTGGGGCAAAAAGGTAGAAATTTCCCATATTTTGGGACAAAAATGCAGAAATTCCTATTATTTTGAGTTAAAAAGGCTGAAATTCCCCTTATTTGGGGGCAAAAAGGCAGAAAATTTCCTCATTTTGGGGCAAAATTGCAGAAATTTCACTTATTTCAGGGTAATAAGTCAGAAATTTTCCTTCTTCTGGGGCAAAAAAGACAGAAATTCCCTTTGTTTTGAAGGAAAAAAACAGAAATTACACTTATTTAGAGCAAAAAAAGCAGAAATTCCCCTTATTTTGGAGCAAAAATGAAGAAATTTCCCTTTTTTATGGCAAAAAGATATGCATTCTTATTATTTTTGGGCAAAAAGGCAGAAAATCCCCGTATTTTGGAGCAAAATTGCAGAAATTCCTTTAATTGTGGGGCAAAAAGGCAGAAATTCCCTATATATTGGGGCAAAAATACAGAAATTCCTCTTATTTGGGGGCAAAACTCAGAATTTTCACTTATTTTGGGGCAAAATTGCAGAAATTTCACTTATTTCAGAAAAAAAGCAGAAATTTTCTTATTTTGGCGCAAAAAGGCAGAAATTTCCCTTATTTTGGGGCAAAAATGCAGAAATTCCCCTTATTTTGAGGTAAAAAGGCTGAAATTCCCTTTATTTGGGGGCAAAAAGGCAGAAATTTCCCTTATTTAGGGGCAAAATTGCAGAAATTTTACTTATTCAGGGTAATAAGTCAGAAATTTTCCTTATTTTGGGGCAAAAAGACAGAAATTCCCTTTGTTTGGGGGAAAAAACAGAAATTCCACTTATTTAGAGGCAAAAAAAAAGAAATTCCCCTTATTTTGGAGCAAAAATAAAGAAATTTCCCTCTTTTATGGCAAAAAGGTATGCATTCTTATTGTTTTCGGGCAAAAAGGCAGAAATTCCCCAAATTTTGGAGCAATATTGAAGAAATTCCCTTAATTGTGGGGCAAAAAGGCCGAAATTCCCTATATGTTGGGGCAAAAAGACAGAAATTCTCCTTATTTTGGGGCAAAACTTAGATATTTCCCTTATTTTGGGGCAAAATTGCAGAAAATTCACATATTTTGGGGCAAAATTACAAAAATTTCACTTATTTCAGAAAAAAAAGCAGAAATTATATATTTGGGGCAAAAAGTCAGAAATTTCTTTTATTTAGGTACAAAATTGCAGAATTTGTTCTTATTTTGGGGCAAAAGGGCAGAAATTTCCCATATTTTGGGGCAAAAATGCAGAAATTTCCCTTATTTTGAGGTAAAAATGCTGATATTTTCTTATTTGGGGGCAAAAAGGCAGAAATTTTCCTCATTTTGGGGCAAAATTGCAGAAATTTCACTTATTTCAGGGTAATAAGTCAGAAAATTTCCGTATTTTGGGACAAAAAAGACAGAAATTCCATTTGTTTTGGGGGAAAAAAACAGAAATTCCACTTATTTAGAGGCAAAAAAGCAGAAATTCACCTTATTTTGGAGCAAAAATGAAGAAATTCCTCTTTTTTATGGCAAAAAGTTATGCATTCTTCTTGTTTTCGGGCAAAAAGGCAGAAATTCCCCGAATTTTGGAGCAAAATTGAAGAAATTCCCCTACTTGTGGGGCAAAAAGTCAGAAATTTCACTTATTTTGAAATAAAAAGGAAGAAATTCCTCTTATTTTGGGGCAAAAATGAAAAAATTTCACTTTTTGTGGCAAAAGGTATACATCCCCCTTATTTTCAGGCAAAAAAGCAGAAATTCCCATATTTTGGAGCAAAATTGCAGAAAATCCCCTAATTGTGGGGCAAAAAGGCAGAAATTCCCTATATGTTGGGGCAAAAAGACAGAAATTCTCCTTATTTTGGAGAAAAACTCAAAAATTCCAATTATTTTGGGGCAAAATTCCAGAAATTTCCCTTATTTGGGAGCAAAATTGCAGAAATTTCACTTATTTCAGGGAAAAAAGGCAGAAATTTTCTTATTTTGGGGCAAAAATTCAGAAATTCCCCTTATTTTGTGTCAAAAAAGAAGAAATTTCCTTTATTTTGGGGCAAATAACAGAAATTTCACTTATTTCAGGGCAAAATTCAAAAATTCCTTTTATTTTGGTGCAAAAAGACAGAAATTCCGTTTATTTTTGGGTAAAAAGGCAGAAATTTCACTTATTTTGAGGTAAAAAGGCTGAAATTCCTCTTATTTTGGGGCAAAAATGAAGAAATTTCCCTTTTTGTTGCCAAAGTTATACATTCCCCTTATTTTTGGGAAAAAAAGCAGAAATTCTCCGTATTTTGGAGCAAAATTGCAGAAATTCCCCTAGTTGTGGGGCAAAAACGCAGAACTTACCCTTATTTTGTGGTAAAACTGCAGAAATTTCACTTATTTCGCGGCAAAATGGCAGAAATTCCCTTTATTTTCGGCGAAAAAGGCAGAAAATCCCCGTATTTTGGAGCAAAATTGCAGAAATTCACCTAATTTTGGGGTAAAACATGCAGTAATTTTCTTTATTTTGGGGCAAAAAGGCAGAAATTCCCCTTATTTTGGGGCAAAAAACAGACATTTCCCTTATTTAGGGAAAAAATTTTAGAAATTTAACTTATTTCAGAGCAAAAAGTCAGAAATTCCCCTTATTTTGGGGCAAAAAGACAGAAATTCCGTTTATTTTTCGGGAAAAGTCAGAAATCGCATTTATTTTGAGTCAAAAAGGCGGAAAATAGCCTTATTTTGGGGTAAAAATTAAGAAATTTACCTTTTTTATGGCAAAAAGTCATACATTCCCTTTATTTTCGGGAAAAAGGCAGAAATTCCCCGTATTTTGGAGCAAAATTGCAGAAATTTCCCTAATTTTGGGGCAAAAATGCAGAACTTCCTCTTATTTGGGGGTAAAACTGCAGACATTTCACTTATTTCGCAGCAAAATGGCAGAAATTCCCTTTATTTTCGGTGAAAAAGGCAGAAAATCCCCGTATTTTGGAGCAAAATTGCAGAAATTCACCTAATTTTGGGGTAAAATATGCAGTAATTTTCTTTATTTTGGGGCAAAAAAGCAAAAATTCCCCTTATTTTGGGGCAAAAGGCAGAAATTCTTTTTATTTTAGGGAAAAATTGCAGAAATTTCCCTTATAGGGGACAAAAAACAGAAATTCCCTTTATTTTGGGGCAAAATTGAAGAAAATTCCTTTATTATGGGGAAAATTGCAGAAATTTCTTTTATTTTAAGGCAAATTTGAGAAATTTCACTTATGTCAGAGAAAAAAAGCAAAAATTTTTCTTATTTCAAGGCAAAAAAACAGAAATTCCCATGATTTTGGGGCAAAAAGGCAGAAATTCACCTTATTTTGGGGTAAAATTGCAGACATTTTACATATTTCAAGGCAAAAAGCCAGAAATTCTTCTTAGTTGGGGGCAAAAAGGCAGAAATTCCCCTTATTGTGGAATAAAATTGCAGAAATTTCCCTTGTTTGAGGGCAAAAAGGCAGAAATTCCCCGTATTTTGGAGCAAAATTTCAGAAATTCCCCTAATATTGGGCCAAAAATGCAGAAATTCTCTTTATTTGGGGCAAATCGGCAGAAGTTCCCCTTATTTTCGGGAAAAGAGGCAGAAATTCCCTGTATTTTGAAGCAAACTTGCAGAAACTCCCCTAATTTTGGGGGAAAAAGCAGAAATTCCCTTTATTTTGGGGCAAAAATACAGAAATTCTCTTTATTTCGGGGCAAAAATCAGAAATTTCCCTTATTTTGGGGCAAAATTTTAGAAATCTATTTTATTTTGGTACAGAATTGCAGAAATTTTTCTTATTTTGTGGCAAAAAGGCAGAAATTTTCCATATTTTGGTGCAAAAAGGCTGCAATTCCCCTTATTTTGAGGTAAAATGCTGAAATTCCCCATATTTTGGGGCAAAAGGGCAGAAATTCCCCACATTTTGGGGCAAAAAGGCACAAATTTCCCTTATTTTCGGGCAAAATTGCAGAAATTAAATTTATTTAAGGGCAAAAAGTTAGAAATTACTTTTATTTTGGGGTAAAAAGCAGAAATTTCTTTTATTTTGGTACAAAATTGAAGAAATTTTCCTTATTTTGGAACAAAAAGTCAGAAATTCTCCATATTTTGGGCAAAAGGAAAAAATTTTCATTATTTTGAGATAAAAAGGCTGAAATTCCCATTATTTTGAGGCAATAAGGCAGAAATTCCCCTTATTTGGAGGTAAAATGCTGAAATTCCCCTTATTTTGGCAAAAAGGCAGAAATTCCCCTTATTTTAGGGCAAAATTGCAGAAATTTCACTTATTTCAGGGCAAAAAGTCAGAAATTTGCCTCATTTTGGGGCAAAAAGCAGAAATTCTCCTAATTTTGGGGCCAAAAACAGAAATTCCCCTTATTTTGGGGTAAAATTGTGGAAATTTCAAATATTTCAGGGCAAAAAGGCAGAAATTCCACTTTATTTCGGGCAATAAGGCAGAAATTCCCCGTATTTTGGAGCAAAATTTCAGAAATTCCCCTTATGTTGGTGCAAAAATGCAGAAATTATTTTTATTTTGGTGCAATAAGGCAGAAATTCTCCGTATTTTGAAGCAAAATTGCACATATTCCCCTAATTTTGAGGGAAAATGCAGAAATTCACATTATTTTGGGGAAAAAAGACAGACATTCTCTTTATTTCAGGGCAAAAAGTCAGAAATTCCCCTTATTTTGGGGCAAAATTCCAGAAATTTCCTTTATTTGGGGGCAAAATTGTAGAAATCTCCCTTATTTTGTGGTAAAATTACAGAAATTTCATTATTTCAAAGAAAAAATGCAGAAATTTCTCTTATTTTGGGGCAAAAATGCAGAAATTCTCTATACTTGGGGGCGAAAAAGGAGAGATTCCCCTTATTATGAGGTAAAATGCTAAAATTCCTTTTATTTTGGGGCAAGAAGACAGAAATTCCCCTTTTTTGTGGCAAAAAGGCATAAATTTCTCTTCTTTTTGGGCAAAATTGCAGAAATTTCACTTATTTCAGGGCAAAATTCAAAAATTCCCCTTATTTTGGGGCAAAAATACAGAAATTCCGTTTATTTTGGGGTAAAAAGGCAGAAATTTCACTTATTTTGAGGTAAAAAGGAAGAAATTCCTCTTATTTTGGGGCAAAAATGAAGAAATTTTACTTTTTTGTGGCAAAAGGTATACATTCCACTTATGTTCGGGCAAAAAGCAGAAATTTCCCGTATTTTGGAGCAGAATTGCAGACAATCCCCTAATTGTGGGGCAAAAAGGCAGAAATTCCCTATATGTTGGGTCAAAAAGACAGATTCTCCTTATTTTGAGGAAAAACTCAGAAATTCCACTTTTTTGGGGCAAAATTCCAGAAATTTCACTTATTTCAGGGAAAAAAGGCAGAAATTTTCGTATTTTGGGGCAAAAAGTCAGAAATTCCTAATATTTTGTGGCAAAAATTCAGAAATTCCACTTATTTTGTGTCAAAAGGCAGAATTTCACTTATTTTGGGGCAAAATTACAGAAATTTCACTTATTTCAGGGCAAAATTCAAAAATTCCATTTATTTTGGGGCAAAAAGACAGAAATTCCATTTATATTTGGTTAAAAAGGCAGAAATTTCACTTATTTTGAAGTAAAAAGGAAGAAATTCCTATTATTTTGGGACAAAAATGAAGAAATTTCCCTTTTTTGTGGCAAAAGGTATACATTCCCTTTATTTTTGGGAAAAAAAGCAGAAATTACCTGTATTTTGGAGCAAAATTGAAGAAATTTTCCTAGTTGTGGGGCAAAAAGGAAGAAATTCCCTATTTGTTGGGGCAAAAAGACAGAAAATCTCCTTATTTTCTGGCAAGATTCAGAAATTCCACGTATTTTGGGGCAAAATTGCAGAAATTTCACTTATTTTGGGGCAAAATTGCAGAAAATTCCCTTATTTCAGGAAAGAAAGACAGAAATTTTCCTTATTTTGGGGCAAAAAGGCAGAAATTCCTAATATTTTGTGCCAAAAATACAGAAATTCCCTTTATTTTGTGTCAAAAAGTCAGAAATTTTCCTTATTTTGGGGGAAAATTGAAGAAATTTCACTTATTTCAGTGCAAAATTCAAAAATTCCCCTTATTTTGGTCCAAAAATACAGAAATTCCGTTTATTTCTGGGTAAAAAGGCAGAAATTTCACTTAATTTGAGGTAAAAAGGCAGAAATTCCTCTTATTTTGGGGCAAAAATGAAGAAATTTCCCTTTTTGTGGAAAAAGTTATTCATACCCCTTATTTTCGGGCAAAAAAGCAGAAATTGCCCGCATTTTGGAGCAAAATTGCAGAAAATCCCCTAATTGTGGGGCAAAAAGGCAGAAATTTCCTATATGTTGGGGCAAAAAGACAGAAATTCTCCTTATTTGGGGGAAAAACTCAGAAATTCCACTTATTTTGGGGCAAAATTCCAGAAATTTCCCTTATTTTGGGGCAAAATTGCAGAAATTTCACTTATTTCAGGGCAAAATTCAAAAATTCCTTTTATTTTGGGGCAAAAAGACAGAAATTCCGTGTATTTTTGGGTAAAAAGTCAGAAATTTCACTTATTTTGAGGTAAAAAGGAAGAAATTCCTCTTATTTTGGGGCAAAAATGAAGAAATTTTTCTTTTTTGTGGCAAAAGGCATACATTCCCCTTATTTTCCGGCAAAAAAGCAGAAATTCCTCGTATTTTGGAACAAAATTGCAGAAAATCCCCTAATTGTGGGGCAAAGAGGCAGAAATTTTCTATATGTTGGGACAAAAAGGCAGAAATTCTCCTTATTTTGGAGAAAAACTAAGAAATTCCACTTATTTTGGGGCAAAATTCCTAAAATTTCCCCTATTTTCTGTCAAAATTGCAGAAATTTCACTTATTTCAAAGAAATAAAGCAGAAATTTTTGTATTTTGGGGCAAAAAGTCAGAAATTCCTAATATTTTGTGGCAAAAATGCAGAAATTCCCCTTATTTTGAGGTAAAAGGCTGAAATTCCACTTATTTGGGGGCAAAAAGGCAGAAATTTCCCTTATTTTGGGGCAAAATTGCAGAAAATCCCCTAATTGTGGGGCAAAAAGGCAGAAATTCCCTATATGTTGGGGCAAAAAGACAGAAATTCTCCTTATTTTGAAAAAAAACTCAGAAATCCCACTTATTTTGGGGCAAAATTCCAGAAATTTCCCTTATTTTGGGGCAAAATTGCAGAAATTTAACATATTTCAGGGCAAAATTCAAAAATTTCTTTTATTTTGGGGCAAAAAGACAGAAATTCCATATATTTTTGGGTAAAAAGGCAGAAATTTCACTTATTTTGATGTAAAAAGGAAGAAATTTTTTTTATTTTGGGGCAAAAATGAAGAAATTTCCCTTTTTTGTGGCAAAAGGTATACATTAACCTTATTTTCAGGCAAAAAAGCAGAAATTCCTAGTATTTTGCAGCAAAATTGCAGAAAATCCCCTAATTGTGGGGCAAAAAGTGAGAAATTCACTATATGTTGGGGCAAAAAGACAGAAATTCTCCTTATTTTGGAAAAAAACTCAGAAATTCAACTTATTTTGGGTCAAAATTCCAAAAATTTCCCTTATTTTCTGTCAAAATTGCAGAAATTTCACTTATTTCAAGGAAAAAAAGCAGAAATTTTCTTATTTTGGGGTAAAAAGTCAGAAATTCCTAATATTTTGTGGCAAAAATGCAGAAATTCCCCTTATTTTGTGTCAAAAAGGGAGAAATTTCCCTTATTTTGGGGCAAAATTGCAGATATTTCACTTATTTCAGAGAAAAAAGGCAGAAATTTTCTTATTTTGGGGCAAAAAGTCAGAAATTCCTAATATTTTGTGGCAAAAATGCAGAAATTCCTTTTATTTTGTGTCAAAAAGGCAGAAATTTCTTTTATGTTGGGGCAAAATTGCAGAAATTTCCCTTATTTCAGGGAAAAATTCAAAAATTCCTTTTATTTTGAGGCAAAAAGACAGAAATTCCATTTATTTTTGGGTAAAAAGGCAGAAATTTCACTTATTTTGATGTAAAAAGGCAAAAATTCCTCTTATTTTGGAGCAAAAATGAAGAAATTTCCCCTTTTTGTGGCAAAAATTATACATTCCCCTTATTTTTGGTAAAAAGCAGAAATTCCCTGTATTTTGGAGCAAAATTGCAGAAATTCCCCTAGTTGTGGGGCAAAAAGGGAGAAATTCCCTATTTGTTGGGGCAAAAAGACAGAAATTCTCCTTATTTTGGGGCAAAACTCTGAAATTCCACTTATTTTGGGGCAAAATTGCAGAAATTTCACTTATTTTGGGGCAAAATTGCAGAAATTTCCTTTATTTCAGGGAAGAAAGACAGAAATTTTCCTTATTTTGGGGCAAAAAGGCAGAAATTTCTAATATTTTGTGGCAAAAATGCAGAAATTCCCCTTATTTTGTGTCAAAAAGTCAGAAATTTTCCTTATTTTGGGGCAAAATAACAGAAATTTCACTTATTTCAGGACATAATTCAAAAATTCCTTTTATTTTGGGGCAAAAAGACCGAAATTCCGTTTATTTTTGGTTAAAAAAGTCAGAAATTTCACTTATTTTGAGGTAAAAAGGCAGAAATTCCTCTTATTTTGGGGCAAAAATGAAGAAATTTTCCTTTTTTGTGGCATAAGGTATACATTCCCCTTATTTTCGGGCTAAAAAGCAGAAATTCCCCGTATTTTGGAGCAAAATTGCAGAAATTCTCCTAATTGTAGGGCAAAAATGCAGAAATTCCCTATATGTGGGGGTAAAAAGACAGAAATTCTATTTATTTTGGGGCAAAACTCAGAAATTCCACTTATTTGGGCAAAATTCCAGAAATTTCCCTTATTTTTGGGCAAAATTGCAGAAATTTTACTTATTTTGGGGCAAAATTGCAGAAATTTCACTTATTTCATGGAAAAAAGGCAGAAATTTTCTTTATTTTGGAGCAAAAAGGCAGAAATTCCAAATATTTTGTGGCAAAAATGCAGAAATTACCATTATTTTGAGGTAAAAATGCTGAAATTACCCTTATTTGGGGGCAAAAAAATATAAATTTCCCTTATTTTGCTTCAAAAAGACAGAAATTCTTGTTATTTTGTGGCAAAAAGGCAGAAATTTCTTTTATTTTGGAGAAAAATTGCAGAAATATCACTTATTTCAGGGCATAATTCAAAAATTCCTTTTATTTTGGGGCAAAAAGACAAAAATTCTGTTTATTTTTGGGTAAAAAGGCAGAAATTTCACTTATTTTGAGGTAAAAATGCAGAAATTCCTCTTATTTTGGGGCAAAAATGAAGAAATTTCTTTTTTTTGTGGCAAAAGGTATACATTATTTTTATTTTCGGGCTAAAAAGCAGAAATTCCCCGTATTTTGGAGCAAAATTGCAGAAATTCCCCTAGTTGTGGGACAAAAAGGAGAAATTCCCTATTTGTTGGGGCAAAAAGACAGAAATTCTCCTTATTTTGGGACAAAACTCAGAAATTCCACTTATTTTGGGGCAAAATTGCAGAAATTTCACTTATTTTGGGGCAAAATTGCAGAAATTTCCTGTATTTCAGGGAAGAAAGACAGAAATTTTCCTTATTTTGGGGCAAAAAGGCAGAAATTCCTAATATTTTGTGGCAAAAATGCAGAAATTCCCCTTATTTTGTATCAAAAAGTCAGAAATTTTCTTTATTTTGGGGCAAAATTGAAGAAATTTCACTTATTTCAGGGCAAATTCAAAAATTCCTTTTATTTTGGGGCAAAAAGACAGAAATTCCGTTTATTTTTGGGTAAAAAAGGCAGAAATTTCACTTATTTTGAGGTAAAAAGGCAGAAATTCCTCTTATTTTGGAGCAAAAATGAAGAAATTTCCCTTTTTGTGGCAAAAGGTATACATCCCCTTGTTTTCGGGCTAAAAAGCAGAAATTCCCCGTATTTTGGAGCAAAATTGCAGAAATTCTCCTAATTGTGGGGCAAAAATGGAGAAATTCCATATATGTGGGGGTAAAAAGAAAGAAATTCTTTTTATTTTGGGTCAAAACTCAGAAATTCCACTTATTATGGGGCAAATTCCAGAAATTTCCCTTATTTTTGGGCAAAATTGCAGAAATTTTACTTATTTTGGGGCAAAATTGCAGAAATTTCACTTATTTTCGGGCAAAATTGCAGAAATTTCACTTATTTCAGGGAAAAAATGCAGAAATTTTCCTTATTTTGGGGCAAAAAGGCAGAAATTCTTAATATTTTTTGGTAAAAATGCAGAAATTTTTTTTATTGTGTGTCAAAAAGGCAGAAATTTCCCTTATTTTGAGGCAAAATTGCAGAAATTTCACTTATTTCAGGGCATAATTTAAAAATTCCTTTTATTTTGGGGCAAAAAGACAGAAATTCCCTTTATTTTGGGTAAAAAGGTAGAAATTTCACTTATTTTGAGGTAAAAATGCAGAAATTCCTCTTATTTTGGGGCAAAAATGAAGAAATTTCCATTTTTTTGTGGCAAAAGGTATACATTCCCCTCATTTTCGGGCAAAAAAGCAGAAATTCCCATTTTTGGAGCAAAATTGCAGAAATTTCCCTAATTGTGGGAAAAAAAGGCAGAAATTCCCTATATGTTGAGGCAAAAAGACAAAAATTCTTCACATTTTTGGGCAAACTCAGAAATTCCACTTATTCTGGGGCAAAATTTCAGAAATTTCCCTTATTTTGGGGCAAAATTGCAGAAATTTCCCTTATTTTAGGGCAAAATTGCAGAAATTTCACTTATTTCACGGAAAAAAGGCAGAAATTTTCCTTATTTTGGAGCAAAAAGGCAGAAATTCCTAATATTTTGTGGCAAAAATGCAGAAATTCCTCTTATTTTGAGGGAAAAAGTTTGAAATTCCCCTTATTTGGGGGCAAAAAGGCATAAATTTCCCTTATTTTGGGGCAAAAAGACAGAAATTGCCCTTATTTTGTGGCAAAAAGGCAGAAATTTCTTTTATTTTGGAGAAAAATTGCAGAAATATCACTTATTTCAGGGCATAATTCAGAAATTCCTTTTATTTTGGGACAAAAAGACAGAAATTCTGTTTATTTTTGGGTAAATGGCAGAAATTTCACTTATTTTGAGGTAAAAATGCAGAAATTCCTCTTATTTTGGGGCAAAAATGAAGAAATTTCTTTTTTTGTGGCAAAAGGTATACATTATTTTTATTTTCGGGCTAAAAAGAAGAAATTCCCTGTATTTTGGAGCAAAATTGCAGAAATTCCTCTAATTGTGGGGCAAAAATGCAGAAATTCCCTATATGTTTGGGCAAAAAGACAAAAATTCTTTTTATTTCGGGGCAAAACTCAGAAATTCCATTTATTTTGGGGAAAATTCCAGAAATTTCCCTTATTTTGGGGCAAAATTGCAGAAATTTCACTTATTTTGGGGCAACATTGCAGAAATTTCACTTATTTCAGGGAAAAAAGGCAGAAATTTTTGATATTTTGGAGCAAAATGGCAGAAATTCTCAATATTTTTTGGCAAAAATGCAGAAATCCCCTATTTTGAGGTAAAAAGGCTGAAATTCCCCTTATTTTGGAACAAAAAGGCAGAAATTTCTCTTATTTTGGGGCAAAATTGCAGAAATTTCACTTATTTCAGGGAAAAAGGCAGGAATTTTCTTATTTTGGGGCAAAAAGTCAGAAATTCCTAATATTTTGTGGCAAAAATGCAGAAATTCCCTTTATTTTGTGTCAAAAAGGCAGAAATTTCTTTTATGTTGGGGCAAAATTGCAGAAATTTCCCTTATTTCAGGGCAAAATTCAAAAATTACTTTTATTTTGGGGCAAAAAGACAGAAATTCCGTTTATTTTTGGGTTTAAAGTCAGAAATTTCACTTATTTTGAGGTAAAAAGGCAGAAATTCCCATTATTTTGGGGCAAAAATGAAGAAATTTCCTTTTTTTGTGGCAAAAGGTATACATTCCCCTTATTTTTGGGAAAAAAAGCAGAAATTCCCTGTATTTTGGAGCAAAATTGCAGAAATTCCCCTAGTTGTGGGGCAAAAAGTGAGAAATTCCCTATTTGTTGGGGCAAAAAGACAGAAATTCTTCTAATTTTGGAGAAAAACTCAGAAATTCCACTTATTTTGGGGCAAAATTGCAGAAATTTCACTTATTTTGGGGCAAAATTGCAGAAATTTCCTTTATTTCAGGGAAGAAACACAGAAATTTTTCTTATTTTGGAGCAAAAAGGCAGAAATTCCAAATATTTTGTGGCAAAAATGCAGAAATTCCCCTTATTTTGAGGTAAAAAGGCTGAAATTCCCCCTAATTTGGGGGAAAAAGGCAGAAATTTCCCTTATTTTGGGGCAAAATTGCAGAAATTTCACTTACTTCAGGGTAACAAGTCAGAAATTTTCCTTATTTTGGGGCAAAAAATACAGAAATTCCCTTTGTATTGGGGGAAAAAGACAGAAATTCCACTTATTAAGAGTCAAAAAAGCAGAAATTCCCCTTATTTTGGAGCAAAAATGAAAAAATTTCCCTTTTTTATGGCAAAAGGTATGCATTCTTCTTATTTTTGGGCAAAAAGGCAGAAATTCCCCGTATTTTAGAGCAAAATTGCAGCAATTCCCCTAATTCTGGGGCAAAAAGGCAGAAATTCCCTATATGTTGGGGCAGAAAGACAGAAATTCTCCTTATTTTGGGGCAAAACTCAGAAATTTCACATATTTTGGGGCAAAATTGCAGAAATTTCCCTTATTTTGGGGCAAAATTGCAGAAATTTCACATATTTTGGGGCAAAATTGCAGAAATTTCACTTATTTCAGAAAAAAAAGCAGAAATTTTCTTATTTTGGGGCAAAAAGGCAGAAATTTCTTTTATTTTGGTACAAAATTGCAGAATTTGTTCTTATTTTGGGGCAAAAAAGCAGAAATTTCCCATATTTTGGGGCAAAAATGCAGAAATTCCCCTTATTTTGAGGTAAAAAGGCTGATATTTTTCTTATTTGGGGGCAAAAAGGCAGAAATTTCCCTCATTTTGGGGCAAAATTGCAGAAATTTCACTTATTTCAGGGTAATAAGTCAGAAATTTTCCTTATTTTGGGGCAAAAAAGACAGAAATTCCCTTTGTTTTGGGGGAAAATGACAGAAATTCCACTTATTTAGAGGCAAAAAAGCAGAAATTCCCCTTATTTTGGAGCAAAAATAAAGAAATTTCTATTTTTTATGGCAAAAAGGTATGCATTCTTCTTGTTTTCGGGCAAAAAGGCAGAAATTCCTTCTGTTTTGGAGCAAAATTGCAGAAATTCCCCTAATTGTGGGACAAAAAGGCAGAAATTCCCTATATGTTGGGGCAAAAAGACAGAAATTCTCCTTATTTTGAGGCAACACTCAGAAATTTCACTTACTTTGGGGCAAAATTGCAAAAATTTCACTTATTTCAGAAAAAAAGCAGAAATTTTCTTATTTTGGGGCAAAAAGGCAGAAATTTCTTTTATTTTGGTACAAAATTGCAGAAATTTTTCTTATTTTGGGAAAAAGGCAGAAATTTCTCATATTTTGGGGCTTAAATGCAGAAATTCCCCTTATTTTAAGGTTAAAAATGCTGAACTTCTTATTTGGGGGCAAAAAAGCAGAAATTTCCCTTATTTTGGGGCAAAACTTAGAAATTTCAATTATTTTGGGGCAAAATTGCAGAAATTTCACTTATTTCCAAAAAAAAAGCAGAAATTTTCTAATTTTGGGGCAAAAAGGCAGATATTTCTTTTATTTTGGTACAAAATTGCAGAAATTTTCCTTATTTTGGGGCAAAAAGGCAGAAATTTCCCATATTTTGGGGCAAAAATGCAGAAATTCCCCTTATTTTGAGGTAAAAAGGCTGAAATTCCCCATATTTGGGGGCAAAAAATGAAAAATTTCCCTTATTTTGGGGCAAAATTGCAGAAATTTCACTTATTTCAGAATAATAAGTCAGAAATTATCTTTATTTTGGTGCAAAAAGACAGAAATTCCCTTTGTTTTGGGAAAAAAAGACAGAAATTCCACTTATTTAGAGGCAAAAAGCAGAAATTCCCCTTATTTTTGAGCAAAAATGAAGAAATTTCCCTTTTCTATGGCAAAAAGGTATGCATTCTTCTTATTTTCGGGCAAAAGGACAGAAATTACCCGTTTTTTGGAGCGAAATTGCAGAAATTCCCGTAATTGTGGGCCAAAAAGGCAGAAATTCCCTATATGTTGGGGCAAAAAGACAGAAATTCTCCTTATTTTGGGGCAAAACTCAGAAATTTCACTTATTTTAGGGCAAAATTGCAGAAATTTCACTTATTTCAGAAAAAAAGCAGAAATTTTCTTATTTTGGGGCAAAAAGGCAGAAATTTCTTTTATTTTGGTACAAAATTGCAGAAATTGTTCTTATTTTGGGGCAAAAAGGCAGAAATTTCCCATATTTTGGGGCAAAAATGCAGCAATTCCTATTATTTTGAGATAAAAAGGCTGAAATTCCCCTTATTTAAGGGCAAAAAGGCAGAAATTTTCCTCATTTTGGGGCAAAATTGCAGAAATTTCACTTATTTCAGGGTAATAAGTAAGAAATTTTCCTTATTTTGGGGCAAAAAAGACAGAAATTCCCTTTTTTGGGGGGGAAAAAAACAAATTCTACATATTTAGAGCCAAAAAAGCAGAAATTCCCCTTATTTTGGAGCAAAAATGAAGAAATTTCCCTTTTTTATGACAAAAAGATATGCATTCTTCTTATTTTCGGGCAAAAAGGCAGAAAATCCCCGTATTTTGGAGCAAAATTGCAGAAATTCCCCTAATTGTGGGGCAAAAAGGCAGAAATTCCCTATATGTTGGGGTAAAAGCAGAAATTCCTCTTATTTTGGGGCAAAACTCAGAAATTTCACTTATTTTGTGGCAAAATTGCAGAAATTTCCCTTATTTTGGGGCAAAATTGCAGAAATTTCTCATATTTTGGGGCAAAAATGCAGAAATATCTCTTATTTTGAGGTAAAAAGGCTGATATTTTCCTTATTTGGGGGCAAAAAGGCAGAAATTTCCCTCATTTTGGGGCAAAATTGCAGAAATTTCACTAACTTCAGGGTAATAAGTCAGAAATTTTCCATATTTTGGGGCAAAAAAGACAGAAATTCCCTTTGTTTTGGGGGAAAAAAACAAATTCTACATATTTAGAGCCAAAAAAGCAGAAATTCCCCTTATTTTGGAGCAAAAATGAAGAAATTTCCCTTTTTTATGACAAAAAGATATGCATGCTTCTTATTTTCGGTCAAAAAGGCAGAAAATCCCCGTATTTTGGAGCAAAATTGCAGAAATTTCCCTAATTGTGGGGCAAAAAGACAGAAATTCCCCGTTTTTTGGAGCAAAATTGCAGAAATCCCCCTAATTGTGGGCCAAAAAGGCAGAAATTCCCTATATGTTGGGGCAAAAAAACAGAAATTCTCCTTATTTTGGGGCAAAACTCAGAAATTTCACTTATTTTAGGGCAAAATTGCAGAAATTTCACTTATTTCAGAAAAAAAGCAGAAATTTTCTTATTTTGGGGCAAAAAGGCCGAAATTTCTTTTATTTTGGTACAAAATTGCAGAAATTGTTCTTATTTTGGGGCAAAAACGCAGAAATTTCCCATATTTTGGGGCAAAAATGCAGAAATTTTTCATATTTTGGGGCAAAAATGCAGAAATTCCTATTATTTTGATATAAAAAGGCTGAAATTCTTCTTATTTGGGGGCAAAAAGGCAGAAATTTTCCTCATTTTGGGGCAAAATTGCAGAAATTTCACATACTTCAGGGTAATAAGTCATAAATTTTCATTATTTTGGGGCAAAAAAGACAGAAATTCCCTTTGTTTTGGGGAAAAAAAACAAATTCTACATATTTAGAGCCAAAAAAGCAGAAATTCCCCTTATTTTGGAGCAAAAATGAAGAAATTTCCCTTTTTTATGACAAAAAGATATGCATTCTTCTTATTTTCGGGCAAAAAGGCAGAAAATCCACGTATTTTGGAGCAAAATTGCAGAAATTTCCCTATGTGGGGCAAAAAGGCAGAAATTCCCTATATGTTGGGGCAAAAACAGAAATTCCTCTTATTTTGGGGCAAAACTCAAAAATTTCACTTATTTTGTGGCAAAATTGCAGAAATTTCCCTTATTTAAGGGCAAAATTGCAGAAATTTCCCATATTTTGGGGCAAAAATGCAGAAATATTCTTTATTTTGAGGTAAAAAGGCTGATATTTTCCTTATTTGGGGGCAAAAATCAGAAATTTCCCTCATTTTGGGCAAAATTGCAGAAATTTCACTAACTTCAGGGTAATAAGTCAGAAATTTTCCGTATTTTGGGGCAAAAAAGACAGAAATTCCCTTTGTTTTGGGGGAAAAAGACAGAAATTCCACTTATTAAGAGGCAAAAAAGTAGAAATTCCCCTTATTTTGGAGCAAAAATGAAGAAATTTCCCTTTTTTATGGCAAAAAGTTATGCATTCTTCTTATTTTCGGGCAAAAAGGCAGAAATTCCCCGTATTTTGGAGCAAAATTGCAGAAATTCCCCTAATTGTGGGGCAAAAAGGCAGAAATTCCCTATATGTAGGGGCAAAAACAGAAATGCTCCTTATTTAGGGGCAAAACTCAGAAATTTCATTTATTTTGGGGCAAAATTGCAGAAATTTTTCTTATTTTGGGGCAAAATTGCAGAAATTTCACATATTTTGGGGCAAAATTGCAGAAATTTCACTTATTTCAGAAGAAAATAGCAGAAATTTTCTTTTTTGGGAAAAAAAGTCAGAAATTTCTTTTATTTAGGTACAAAATTGCAGAATTTGTTCTTATTTTGGGGCAAAAAGGCAGAAATTTCCCATATTTTGGGGCAAAATTGCAGAAATTCCCCTTATTTTGAGGTAAAAATGCTGAAATTCCCCTTATTTGGGGACAAAAATCCAAAAATTCCCCTTATTTTGGGGCAAAACTCAGAAATTTCAATTATTTTGGAGCGAAATTGCAGAAATTTCACTTATTTCAGGGTAATAAGTCTGAAATTTTTTTTTTATTTTGGAGCAAAAAAGACAGAAATTCCCTTTGTTTTGGGGGAAGAAGACAGAAATTCCACTTATTTAGAGGCAAAAAATCAGAAATTCCCCTTATTTTGGAGAAAAATGAAGAAATTTCCCTTTTTTATGGCAAAAAGGTATTCATCTTCTTATTTTCGGGCAAAAAGGTAGAAATTCCCTGAATTTTGAAGCAAAATTGCAGAAATTCCCCTAATTGTGGGGCAAAAAGGCAGAAATTCCCTTTATGTTAGGGTAAAAAGACAGAAATTCTCTTTATTTTGGGGCAAAACTCAGAAATTCCACTTGTTATGGGGCAAAATTCCAGAAATTTCCCTTATTTTGGGGCAAAATTGCAGAAATTTCACTTATTTTGGGGCAAAATTGCAGAAATTTCACTTATTTTAAGGCAAAATTGCAGAAATTTTACTTATTTCAGGAAAAAAGGCAGAAGTTTTTCTTATTTTGGGGCAAAAAGGCAGAAATTCCAAATATTTTGTGGCAAAAATGCAGAAATTCCTCTTATTTTGAGGTAAAAAGGCTGAAATTCCCCTTATTTGGGGGCAAAAAGTCAGAAATTTCTTTTATTTTGGTACAAAATTGCAGAATTTGTTCTTATTTTGGGGCAAAAAGGCAGAAATTTCCCATATTTTGGGGCAAAAATGCAGAAATTTCCCTTATTTTGAGATAAAAAGGCTGATATTTTTCTTATTTGGGGGCAAAAAGGCAGAAATTTCCCTCATTTTGGGGCAAAATTGCAGAAATTTCACTTATTTCAGGGTAATAAGTCAGAAATTTTCCTTATTTTGGAGCAAAAAAGACAGAAATTCCCTTTGTTTTGGGGGAAAAAGACAGAAATTCCACTTATTTAGAGGCAAAAAAGCAGAAATTCCCCTTATTTTGGAGCAAAAATGAAGAAATTTCTATTTTTATGGCAAAAAGGTATGCATTCTTCTTGTTTTCGGGCAAAAAGGCAGAAATTCCTTCTGTTTTGGAGCAAAATTGCAGAAATCTCCTAATTGTGGGGCAAAAAGGCAGAAATTCCCTATATGTTGGGGCAAATGGACATAAATTCTCCTTATTTTGGGGCAAAACTCAGAACTTTCACTTATTTTGGGGCAAAATTGCAGAAATTTCACTGATATCAGAAAAAAAAGCAGAAATTTTCTTATTTTGGGGCAAAAAGGCAGAAATTTCTTTTATTTTGGTACAAAATTGCAGAAATTTTTCTTATTTTGGGAAAAAGGCAGAAATTTCTCATATTTTGGGGCAAAAATGCAGAAATTCCCCTTATTTTAAGGTAAAAATGCTGAACTTCTTATTTGGGGGCAAAAAAGCAGAAATTTCCCTTATTTTGGGGCAAAACTTAGAAATTTCAATTATTTTGGGGCAAAATTGCAGAAATTTCACTTATTTCCGAAAAAAAAGCAGAAATTTTCTAATTTTGGGGCAAAAAGGCAGATATTTCTTTTATTTTGGTACAAAATTGCAGAAATTTTCCTTATTTTGGGGCAAAAAGGCAGACATTTCCCATATTTTGGGGCAAAAATGCAGAAATTTCCCTTATTTTTGGGAAAATTGCAGAAATTTCACTTATTTCAGAATAATAAGTCAGAAATTATCTTTATTTTGGTGCAAAAAGACAGAAATTCCCTTTGTTTTAGGAAAAAAAGACAGAAATTCCACTTATTTAGAGGCAAAAAGCAGAAATTCCCCTTATTTTTGAGCAAAAATGAAGAAATTTCCCTTTTCTATGGCAAAAAGGTATTCATTCTTCTTATTTTCGGGCAAAAAGACAGAAATTCCCCGGTTTTTGGAGCAAAATTGCAGAAATCCCCCTAATTGTGGGCCAAAAAGGCAGAAATTCCCTATATGTTGGGGCAAAAAGACAGAAATTCTCCTTATTTTGGGGCAAAACTCAGAAATTTCACTTATTTTAGGGCAAAATTGCAGAAATTTCACTTATTTCAAAAAAAAGGCAGAAATTTTCTTATTTTGGGGCAAAAAGGCAGAAATTTCTTTTATTTTGGTACAAAATTGCAGAAATTGTTCTTATTTTGGGGCAAAAAGGCAGAAATTTTTCATATTTTGGGGCAAAAATGCAGAAATTCCTATTATTTTGAGATAAAAAGGCTGAAATTCCCCTTATTTGGGGGCAAAAAGGCAGAAATTTTCCTCATTTTGGGGCAAAATTGCAGAAATTTCACTTATTTAAGGGTAATAAGTCAGAAATTTTCCTTATTTTGGTTCAAAAAAGACAGAAATTCCCTTTGTTTTGGGGGAAAAAAACAAATTCTACATATTTAGAGCCAAAAAAGCAGAAATTCCCCTTATTTTGGAGCAAAAATGAAGAAATTTCCCTTTTTTATGACAAAAAGATATGCATTCTTCTTATTTTCGGGCAAAAAGGCAGAAAATCCCCGTATTTTGGAGCAAAATTGCAGAAATTTCCCTAATTGTGGGGCAAAAAGGCAGAAATTCCTTATATGTTGGGGCAAAAACAGAAATTCCTCTTATTTTGGGGCAAAACTCAGAAATTTCACTTATTTTCTGGCAAAATTGCAGAAATTTCCCTTATTTTGGGGCAAAATTGCAGAAATTTCCCATATTTTGGGGCAAAAATGCAGAAATATTCCTTATTTTGAGGTAAAAAGGCTGATACTTTCCTTATTTGGGGGCAAAAAGGCAGAAATTTCCCTCATTTTGGGGCAAAATTGCAGAAATTTCACTTATTTCAGTGTAATAAGTCAGAAATTTTTCTTATTTTGGGGCAAAAACACAGGAATTCCCTTTGTTTTGAAAGAAAAAGACAGAAATTCCACTTATTAAGAGGCAAAAAAGCAGAAATTCCCCTTATTTTGGAGCAAAAATGAAGAAATTTCCCTTTTTTATGGCAAACAGGGATGCATTCTTCTTATTTTTGGGCAAAAAGGCAGAAATTCCCCGTATTTTGGAGAAAAATTGCAGATATTCCCCTAATTGTGGGGCAAAAAGGCAGAAATTCCCTATAGGTTGGGGCAAGAACAGAAATTCTTATTTAGGGGCAAAACTCAGTAATTTCACTTATTTTGGGGAAAAATTGCAGAAATTTTTCTTATTTTGGGGCAAAATTGCAGAAATTTCACATATTTTGGGGCAAAATTGCAGAAATTTCACTTATTTCAGAAGAAAATAGCAGAAATTTTCTTTTTTGGGGCAAAAAGTCAGAAATTTCTTTTATTTAGGTACAAAATTGCAGAATTTGTTCTTATTTTGGGGCAAAAAGGCAGAAATTTCCCATATTTTGGGGCAAAATTGCAGAAATTCCCCTTATTTTGAGGTAAAAATGCTGAAATTCCCCTTATTTGGGGACAAAAATCCAGAAATTCCCCTTATTTTGGGGCAAAACTCAGAAATTTCAATTATTTTGGAGCGAAATTGCAGAAATTTCACTTATTTCAGGGTAATAAGTCTGAAATTTTTTTTTTATTTTGGAGCAAAAAAGACAGAAATTCCCTTTGTTTTGGGGGAAAAAGACAGAAATTCCACTTATTTAGAGGCAAAAAATCAGAAATTCCCCTTATTTTGGAGAAAAATGAAGAAATTTCCCTTTTTTATGGCAAAAAGTTATTCATCTTTTTATTTTCGGTCAAAAAGGCAGAAATTCCCTGAATTTTGAAGCAAAATTGCAGAAATTCCCCGAATTGTGGGGCAAAAGGCAGAAATTCCCTGTATGTTAGGGCAAAAAGACAGAAATTTTCTTTATTTTGGGGCAAAACTCAGAAATTCCACTTGTTTTAAGGCAAAATTCCAGAAATTTCCCTTATTTTGGGGCAAAATTGCAGAAATTTCACTTATGTCAGTAAAAAAAAGGAGAACTTTTCTTTTTTGGGGCAAAAAGTCAGAAATTTCTTTTATTTTGGTACAAAATTGCAGAAATTGTTCTTATTTTGGGGCAAAAACGCAGAAATTTCCCATATTTTGGGGCAAAAATGCAGAAATTCCCCTTATTTTGTGGTATAAAAGCTGAAATTCCTATTATTTGGGGCAAAAAGGCAGAAATTCCCCTTATTTTGGGGCAAAACTCAGAAATTTCAATTATTTTGGGGCAAAATTCCAGAAATTTCCCTTATTTTGGGCCAAATTTCAGAAATTTCACTTATTTTGGGACAAAATTGCAGAAATTTCACTTATTTTGGGGCAAAATTGCAGAAATTTCACTTATTTCAGGAAAAAAGGCAGAAGTTTTCCTTATTTTGGAGCAAAAAGGCAGAAATTTCAAATATTTTGTGGCAAAAATGCAGAAATTCCCCTTATTTTGAGGTAAAAATGCTGAAATTCCCCTTATTTGGAGGCAAAAAGGCATAAATTTCCCTTATTTTGGGGCAAAATTGCAGAAATTCCACTTACTTCAGGGTAATAAGTCAGAAATTTTCTTTATTTTGGGGCAAAAAAGATGGAAATTCTCTTTGTTTTGGGGAAAAAGACATAAATTCGACTTATTAAGAGGCAAAAAAGCAGAAATTCCCCATACTTTGGAGCAAAAATGAAGAAATTTTCCTTTTTTATGGCAAAAAGGTATGCATTCTTCTTGTTTTCGGGCAAAAAGGCAGAAATTCCCCGTATTTTGGAGCACAATTGCAGAAATTCCCCTAATTGTGGGGCAAAAAGGCAGAAATTCCCTATATGTTGGGGCAAAAAGACAGAAATTTTCCTTTTTTTGGGGCAAAACTCAGAAATTCCACTTATTTTGGGGCAAAATTCCAGAAATTTCCCTTATTTTGGAGCAAAACTCAGAATTTTCACTTATTTTGGGGCAAAATTGCAGAAATTTCACTTATTTCAGAAAAAAAAGCAGAAATTTCACTTATTTTGGGGCAAAAAGGCAGAAATTTTTTTATTTTGATACAAAATTGCAGAAATTTTTCTTATTTTGGGACAAAAAGGCAGAAATTTCCCATATTTTAGGGCAAAAGTGCAGAAATTCCCCTTATTTTGAGGTAAAAATGCTGAAATTCCCTTTATTTGGAGGCAAAAATGCAGAAATTTCCCTTATTTTGGGGCAAAATTGCAGAAATCTCACTTATTTCAGGAAAAAAGGCAGAAGTTTTTCTTATTTTGGAGCAAAAAGGCAGAAATTCCAAATATTTAGTGGCAAAAATGCAGAAGTTCCTTTTATTTTGAGGTAAAAATGCTGAAATTCCCCTTATTTGGGGGTAAAAAGGCATAAATTTCCCTTATTTTGGGGCAAAATTGCAGAAATTTCACTTACTTCAGGGTAATAAGTCAGAAATTTTCCTTATTTTGAGGCAAAAAAGGTGGAAATTCCCTTTGTTTTGGGGGAAAAAGACAGAAATTCCACTTATTAAGAGGCAAAAGAGCAGAAAGTCCCCTTATTTTGGAGCAAAAATGAAGAAATTTTCCTTTTTTATGGCAAAAAGGTATGCATTCTTCTTGTTTTCGGGCAAAAAGGCAGAAATTCCTCGTATTTTGGAGAACAATTTCAGAAATTCCCCTAATTGTGGGACAAAAAGACAGAAATTCTCCTTATTTTGGGGCAAAACTCAGAATTTTCACTTATTTTGGGGCAAAATTGCAGAAATTTCACTTATTTCAGAAAAAAAGCAGAAATTTCACTTATTTTGGGGCAAAAATGCAGAAATTTCCCTTATTTTGAGATAAAAAGGCTGATATTTTTCTTATTTGGGGGCAAAAAGGCAGAAATTTCCCTCATTTTGGGGCAAAATTGCAGAAATTTCATTTACTTCAGGGTAATAAGTCAGAAATTTTCCGTATTTTGGGGCAAAAAAGACAGAAATTCCCTTTGTTTTGGGGAAAAAAGACAGAAATTCCACTTATTAAGAGGCAAAAAAGCAGAAATTCCCCTTATTTTGGAGCAAAAATTAAGAAATTTCTATTTTTTATGGCAAAAAGGTATGCATTCTTCTTGTTTTCGGGCAAAAAGGCAGAAATTCCTTCTGTTTTGGAGCAAAATTGCAGAAATTCCCCTAATTGTGGGGCAAAAAGGCAGAAATTCCCTATATGTTGGGGCAAAAAGACAGAAATTCTCCTTATTTTGGGGCAAAACTCAGAAATTTCACTTATTTTGGGGCAAAATTGCAGAAATTTCACTGATTTCAGAAAAAAAAGCAGAAATTTTCTTATTTTGGGGCAAAAAGGCAGAAATTTCTTTTATTTTTGTACAAAATTGCAGAAATTTTTCTTATTATGGGAAAAAGGCAGAAATTTCTCATATTTTGGGGCAAAAATGCAGAAATTCCCCTTATTTTAAGGTAAAAATGCTGAACTTCTTCTTATTTGGGGGCAAAAAAGCAGAAATTTCCCTTATTTTGGGGCAAAACTTAGAAATTTCATTTATTTTGGGGCAAAATTGCAGAAATTTCACTTATTTCCAAAAAAAAAGCAGAAATTTTCTAATTTTGGGGCAAAAAGGCAGATATTTCTTTTATTTTGGTACAAAATTGCAGAAATTTTCCTTATTTTGGGGCAAAAAGGCAGACATTTCCCATATTTTGGAGCAAAAATCCAGAAATTCCCCATATTTTGAGGTAAAAAGTCAGAAATTCCCCTTATTTGGGGGCAAAAAATGCAGAAATTTCCCTTATTTTAAGGCAAAATTGCAGAAATTTCACATATTTTTGGGCAAAATTGCAGAAATTTCACTTATTTCAGAAAAAAAAGCAGAAATTTTCTTTTTAGGTCAAAAAGTCAGAAATTTCTTTTATTTAGGTACAAAATTGCAGAATTTGTTCTTATTTTGGGGCAAAAGGGCAGAAATGTCCCATTATTTTGGGGCAAAAATGCAGGAATTTCCCTTATTTTGAGGTAAAAAGGCTGATATTTTCTTCTTTGGGAGCAAGAAGGCAGAAATTTCCCTCATTTTGGGGCAAAATTGCAGAAATTTCACTTATTTCAGGGTAATAAGTCAGAAATTTTTCTTATTTTGGGGCAAAAAGACAGGAATTCCCTTTGTTTTGGGGGAAAAAGACAGAAATTCCACTTATGTAGAAGCAAAAAAGCAGAAATTCCCTTTATTTTGGAGCAAAAATGAAGAAATTTCTTTTTTTTATGGCAAAAAGGTATGCATTCTTCTTATTTTCGGGCAAAAAGGCAGAAATTCCCCGTATTTTGGAGCAAAATTGCAGATATTCCCCTAATTGTGGGGCAAAAAGGCAGAAATTCCCTATATGTTGGAGCAAAAACAGAAATTCTCCTTATTTAGGGGCAAAACTCAGAAATTTCACTTATTTTGGGGAAAAATTGCAGAAATTTTTCTTATTTTGGGGCAAAATTGCAGAAATTTCACATATTTTGGGGCAAAATTGCAGAAATTTCACTTATTTCAGAAGAAAATAGCAGAAATTTTCTTTTTTGGGAAAAAAAGTCAGAAATTTCTTTTATTTAGGTACAAAATTGCAGAATTTGTTCTTATTTTGGGGCAAAAAGGCAGAAATTTCCCATATTTTGGGGCAAAATTGCAGAAATTCCCCTTATTTTGAGGTAAAAATGCTGAAATTCCCCTTATTTGGGGACAAAAATCCAAAAATTCCCCTTATTTTGGGGCAAAACTCAGAAATTTCAATTATTTTGGAGCGAAATTGCAGAAATTTCACTTATTTCAGGGTAATAAGTCTGAAATTTTTTTTTTATTTTGGGGCAAATAAGACAGAAATTCCCTTTGTTTTGGGGGAAAAAGACAGAAATTCCACTTATTTAGAGGCAAAAAATCAGAAATTCCCCTTATTTTGAAGAAAAATGAAGAAATTTCCCTTTTTTTATGGCAAAAAGGTATTCATCTTCTTATTTTTGGGCAAAAAGGCAGAAATTCCCTGAATTTTGAAGCAAAATTGCAGAAATTCCCCTAATTGTGGGGCAAAAGGCAGAAATTCCCTGTATGTTAGGGTAAAAAGACAGAAATTCTCTTTATTTTGGGGCAAAACTCAGAAATTCCACTTGTTATGGGGCAAAATTCCAGAAATTTCCCTTATTTTGGGGCAAAATTGCAGAAATTTCACTTATTTTGGGGCAAAATTGCAGAAATTTCACTTATTTTAAGGCAAAATTGCAGAAATTTTACTTATTTCAGGAAACAAGGCAGAAGTTTTCCTTATTTTGGGGCAAAAAGGCAGAAATTCCAAATATTTTGTGGCAAAAATGCAGAAATTCCCCTTATTTTGAGGTAAAAAGTCTGAAATTCCTATTATTTGGGGGCAAAAAATGCAAAAATTTCCCTTATTTTGGGGCAAAATTGCAGAAATTTCACTTATTTCAGAATAATAAGTCAGAAATTATCTTTATTTTGGTGCAAAAAGACAGAAATTTCCTTTGTTTTGGGAAAAAAGACAGAAATTCCACTTATTTAGAGGCAAAAAGCAGAAATTTCCATTATTTTAGAGCAAAAATGAAGAAATTTCCCTTTTCTATGGCAAAAAGGTATGCATTCTTCTTATTTTCGGGCAAAAGGACAGAAATTACCCG
This sequence comes from Micromys minutus, assembly GCF_963924665.1. Lineage (NCBI taxonomy): Eukaryota > Metazoa > Chordata > Mammalia > Rodentia > Muridae > Micromys > Micromys minutus. Next base: position 631,115 of record NW_027667307.1, on the reverse strand, counting down.
TTTTTTGGAGCGAAATTGCAGAAATTCCCGTAATTGTGGGCCAAAAAGGCAGAAATTCCCTATATGTTGGGGCAAAAAGACAGAAATTCTCCTTATTTTGGGGCAAAACTCAGAAATTTCACTTATTTTAGGGCAAAATTGCAGAAATTTCACTTATTTCAGAAAAAAAGCAGAAATTTTCTTATTTTGGGGCAAAAAGGCAGAAATTTCTTTTATTTTGGTACAAAATTGCAGAAATTGTTCTTATTTTGGGGCAAAAAAGCAGAAATTTCCCATATTTTGGGGCAAAAATGCAGAAATTTCCCTTATTTTGAGGTTAAAAGGCTGATATTTTCCTTAATTGGGGGCAAAAAGGCAGAAATTTCCCTCATTTTCTGGCAAAATTGCAGAAATTTCACTTATTTCAGGGTAATGAGTCAGAAATTTTCCTTATTTTGGGGCAAAAAAGACAGAAATTCCCTTTGTTTTGGGGGAAAAAAACAGAAATTCCACATATTTAGAGCCAAAAAAGCAGAAATTCCCCTTATTTTGGAGCAAAAATGAAGTAAATTCTCTTTTTTATGGCAAAAAGATATGCATTCTTGTTATTTTCGGGCAAAAAGGCAGAAAATCCCCGTATTTTGGAGCAAAATTGCAGAAAATCCCCTAATTGTGGGCCAAAAAGGCAGAAATTCCCTATATGTTGGGGCAAAAACAGAAATTCCTCTTATTTTGGGGCAAAACTCAGAAATTTCACTTATTTTGTGGCAAAATTGCAGAAATTTCCCTTATTTTAAGGCAAAATTGCAGAAATTTCACATATTTTGGGGCAAAAATGCAGAAATTTCCCTTATTTTGAGGTAAAAAGGCTGATATTTTCCTTATTTAGGGGCAAAAGGCAGAAATTTCCCTCATTTTGGGGCAAAATTGCAGAAATTTCATTAACGTCAGGGTAATAAGTCAGAAATTTTCCGTATTTTGGGGCAAAAAATAAAGAAATTCCCATTGTTTTGGGGAAAAAGACAGAAATTCCACTTATTAAGAGGCAAAAAAGCAGAAATTCCCCTTATTTTGGAGCAAAAATTAAGAAATTTCCTTTTTTTATGGCAAAAAGGTATACATTCTTCTTGTTTTCGGGCAAAAAGGCAGAAATTCCCCCTGTTTTAAAGCAAAATTGCAGAAATTTCTATAATTGTGGGGCAAAAAGACAGAAATTCCCTATATGTTGGGGCAAAAAGACAGAAATTCTCTTTATTTTGGAACAAAACTCAGAAATTTTACTTATTTTGGGGCAAAATTGCAGAAATTTCACTTATTTCAGAAAAAAAAAGCAGAAATTTTCTTATTTTGGGGCAAAAAGGCAGAAATTTCTTTTCTTTTGGTACAAAATTGCAGAAATTTTTCTTATTTTGGGAAATAGGCAGAAATTTCTCATATTTTGGGACAAAAATGCAAAAATTCCCCTTATTTTAAGGTAAAAATGCTGAAATTCCTCTTATTTGGGGGCAAAAAGGCAGAAATTTCTTTTATTTTGGGGCAAAACTTAGAAATTTCAATTATTTTGGGGCAAAATTGCAGAAATTTCACTTATTTCCGAAAAAAAGCAGAAATTTTCTAATTTTGGGGCAAAAAGGCAGATATTTCTTTTATTTTGGTACAAAATTGCAGAAATTTTCCTTATTTTGGGGCAAAAAGGCAGACATTTCCAATATTTTGGGGCAAAAATGCAGAAATTCCCCTTATTTTGAGGTAAAAAGGCTGAAATTCCCCTTATTTGGGGGCAAAAAATGCAGAAATTTCCCTTATTTTGGGGCAAAATTGCAGAAATTTCACTTATTTCAGATTAATAAGTCTGAAATTATCTATATTTTGGTGCAAAAAGACAGAAATTCCCTTTGTTTTGGGAAAAAAAGACAGAAATTCCACTTATTTAGAAGCAAAAAGCAGAAATTCCCCTTATTTTGGAGCAAAAATGAAGAAATTTCCCTTTTCTATGGCAAAAAGGTATGTATTCTTCTTATTTTCGGGCAAAAAGACAGAAATTCCCCGTTTTTTGGAGCAAAATTGCAAAAATCCCCCTAATTGTGGGCCAAAAAGGCAGAAATTCCCTATATGTTGGGGCAAAAAGACAGAAATTCTCCTTATTTTGGGGCAAAACTCAGAAATTTCACTTATTTTAGGGCAAAATTGCAGAAATTTCACTTATTTCAGAAAAAAAAGCAGAAATTTTCTTATTTTGGGGCAAAAAGGCAGAAATTTCTTTTATTTTGGTACAAAATTGCAGAAATTGTTCTTATTTTGGGGCAAAAAAGCAGAAATTTCCCATATTTTGGGGCAAAAATGCAGAAATTCCTATTATTTTGAGATAAAAAGGCTGAAATTCCCCTTATTTGGGGGCAAAAAGGCAGAAATTTTCCTCATTTTGGGGCAAAATTGCAGAAATTTCACTTATTTCAGGGTAATAAGTCAGAAATTTTCCTTATTTTGGGGCAAAAAAGACAGAAATTCCTTTCGTTTTGGGGGAAAAAAACAGAAATTCCACATATTTAGATCCAAAAAAGCAGAAATTCCCCTTATTTTGGAGCAAAAATGAAGAAACTTTCCTTTTTTATGGCAAAAAGATATGCATTCTTCTTATTTTCGGGCAAAAAGGCAGAAAATCCCCGTATTTTGGAGCAAAATTGCAGATATTCCCCTAATTGTGGGGCAAAAAGGCAGAAATTCCCTATATGTTGGGGCAAAAACAGAAATTCCTCTTATTTTGGGGCAAAACTCAGACATTTCACTTATTTTGTGGCAAAATTGCAAAAATTTCCATTATTTTGGGGCAAAATAGCAGAAATTTCACATATTTTGGGGCAAAATTGCAGAAATTTCACTTATTTCAGGAAAAAAAAGCAGAAATTTTCTTTTTGGGGCAAAAAGTCAGAAATTTCTTTTATTTTTGTACAAAATTGCAGAATTTGTTCTTATTTTGGGTAAAAAGGCAGAAATTTCCCATATTTTGGGGCAAAAATGCAGAAATTTCCCTTATTTTGAGGTTAAAAGGCTGATATTTTCCTTATTTGGGGGCAAAAAGGCAGAAATTTCCCTCATTTTCTAGCAAAATTGCAGAAATTTCACTTACTTCAGGGTAATAAGTCAGAAATTTTCCGTATTTTGGGGCAAAAAAAACAGAAATTCCCTTTGTTTTGGGGGAAAAAGACAGAAATTCCACTTATTAAGAGGCAAAAAAGCAGTAATTCCCCTTATTTTGGAGCAAAAATTAAGAAATTTCCCTTTTTTATGGCAAAAAGGTATGCATTCTTCCTGTTTTCGTTCAAAAAGGCAGAAATTCCCCCTGTTTTGGAGCAAAATTGCAGAAATTCCCCTAATTGTGGGGCAAAAAGACAGAAATTCCCTATATGTTGGGGCAAAAAGACAGAAATTCTCTTTATTTTGGGGCAAAACTCAGAAATTTCACTTATTTTGGGGCAAAATTGCAGAAATTTCACTTATTTCAGAAAAAAAAAGCAGAAATTTTCTTTTTGGGGCAAAAAGGCAGAAATTTCTTTTATTTTTGTACAAAATTGCAGAATTTGTTCTTATTTTGGGGCAAAAAGGCAGAAATTTCCCATATTTTGGGGCAAAATTGCAGAAATTCCCCTTATTTTGAGGTAAAAATGCTGAAATTCCCCTTATTTGGGGACAAAAATCCAGAAATTCCTCTTATTTTGGGGCAAAACTCAGAAATTTCAATTATTTTGGAGCAAAATTGCAGAAATTTCACTTATTTCATGGTAATAATTCTGAAATTTTCCTTATTTTGGGGCAAAAAAGACAGAAATTCCCTTTGTTTTGGGGGAAAAAGACAAAAATTCCACTTATTTAGGGGCAAAAAAGCAGAAATTCCCCTTATTTTGGAGAAAAATGAAGAAATTTCCCTTTTTTATGGCAAAAAGTTATTCATCTTCTTATTTTCGGTCAAAAAGGCAGAAATTCCCTGAATTTTGAAGCAAAATTGCAGAAATTCCCCGAATTGTGGGGCAAAAGGCAGAAATTCCCTGTATGTTAGGGCAAAAAGACAGAAATTTTCTTTATTTTGGGGCAAAACTCAGAAATTCCACTTGTTATGGGGCAAAATTCCAGAAATTTCCCTTATTTTGGGGCAAAATTGCAGAAATTTCACTTATTTTGGGGCAAAATTGCAGAAATTTCACTTATGTCAGTAAAAAAAGGAGAACTTTTCTTTTTGGGGGCAAAAGTCAGAAATTTCTTTTATTTTGGTACAAAATTGCAGAAATTGTTCTTATTTTGGGGCAAAAACGCAGAAATTTCCCATATTTTGGGGCAAAAATGCAGAAATTCCCCTTATTTTGTGGTATAAAAGCTGAAATTCCTATTATTTGGGGGCAAAAAGGCAGAAATTCCCCTTATTTTGGGGCAAAACTCAGAAATTTCAATTATTTTGGGGCAAAATTCCAGAAATTTCCCTTATTTTGGGCCAAATTTCAGAAATTTCACTTATTTTGGGACAAAATTGCAGAAATTTCACTTATTTTGGGGCAAAATTGCAGAAATTTCACTTATTTCAGGAAAAAAGGCAGAAGTTTTCCTTATTTTGGAGCAAAAAGGCAGAAATTCCAAATATTTTGTGGCAAAAATGCAGAAATTCTCCTTATTTTGAGGTAAAAATCCTGAAATTCCCCTTATTTGGAGGCAAAAAGGCATAAATTTCCCTTATTTTGGGGCAAAATTGCAGAAATTCCACTTACTTCAGGGTAATAAGTCAGAAATTTTCTTTATTTTGGGGCAAAAAAGATGGAAATTCTCTTTGTTTTGGGGAAAAAAGACATAAATTCGACTTATTAAGAGGCAAAAAAGCAGAAATTCCCCATACTTTGGAGCAAAAATGAAGAAATTTTCCTTTTTTATGGCAAAAAGGTATGCATTCTTCTTGTTTTCGGGCAAAAAGGCAGAAATTCCCCGTATTTTGGAGCACAATTGCAGAAATTCCCCTAATTGTGGGGCAAAAAGGCAGAAATTCCCTATATGTTGGGGCAAAAAGACAGAAATTTTCCTTTTTTTGGGGCAAAACTCAGAAATTCCACTTATTTTGGGGCAAAATTCCAGAAATTTCCCTTATTTTGGGGCAAAACTCAGAATTTTCACTTATTTTGGGGCAAAATTGCAGAAATTTCACTTATTTCAGAAAAAAAAGCAGAAATTTCACTTATTTTGGGGCAAAAAGGCAGAAATTTTTTTATTTTGATACAAAATTGCAGAAATTTTTCTTATTTTGGGACAAAAAGGCAGAAATTTCCCATATTTTAGGGCAAAAGTGCAGAAATTCCCCTTATTTTGAGGTAAAAATGCTGAAATTCCCTTTATTTGGAGGCAAAAATGCAGAAATTTCCCTTATTTTGGGGCAAAATTGCAGAAATCTCACTTATTTCAGGAAAAAAGGCAGAAGTTTTTCTTATTTTGGAGCAAAAAGGCAGAAATTCCAAATATTTTGTGGCAAAAATGCAGAAGTTCCTTTTATTTTGAGGTAAAAATGCTGAAATTCCCCTTATTTGGGGGTAAAAAGGCATAAATTTCCCTTATTTTGGGGCAAAATTGCAGAAATTTCACTTACTTCAGGGTAATAAGTCAGAAATTTTCCTTATTTTGAGGCAAAAAAGATGGAAATTCCCTTTGTTTTGGGGGAAAAAGACAGAAATTCCACTTATTAAGAGGCAAAAGAGCAGAAAGTCCCCTTATTTTGGAGCAAAAATGAAGAAATTTTCCTTTTTTATGGCAAAAAGGTATGCATTCTTCTTGTTTTCGGGCAAAAAGGCAGAAATTCCTCATATTTTGGAGCACAATTGCAGAAATTCCCCTAATTGTGGGGCAAAAAGACAGAAATTCTCCTTATTTTGGGGCAAAACTCAGAATTTTCACTTATTTTGGGGCAAAATTGCAGAAATTTCACTTATTTCAGAAAAAAAGCAGAAATTTCACTTATTTTGGGGCAAAAATGCAGAAATTTCCCTTATTTTGAGATAAAAAGGCTGATATTTTTCTTATTTGGGGGCAAAAAGGCAGAAATTTCCCTCATTTTGGGGCAAAATTGCAGAAATTTCATTTACTTCAGGGTAATAAGTCAGAAATTTTCCGTATTTTGGGGCAAAAAAGACAGAAATTCCCTTTGTTTTGGGGAAAAAAGACAGAAATTCCACTTATTAAGAGGCAAAAAAGCAGAAATTCCCCTTATTTTGGAGCAAAAATTAAGAAATTTCTATTTTTTATGGCAAAAAGGTATGCATTCTTCTTGTTTTCGGGCAAAAAGGCAGAAATTCCTTCTGTTTTGGAGCAAAATTGCAGAAATTCCCCTAATTGTGGGGCAAAAAGGCAGAAATTCCCTATATGTTGGGGCAAAAAGACAGAAATTCTCCTTATTTTGGGGCAAAACTCAGAAATTTCACTTATTTTGGGGCAAAATTGCAGAAATTTCACTGATTTCAGAAAAAAAGCAGAAATTTTCTTATTTTGGGGCAAAAAGGCAGAAATTTCTTTTATTTTTGTACAAAATTGCAGAAATTTTTCTTATTATGGGAAAAAGGCAGAAATTTCTCATATTTTGGGGCAAAAATGCAGAAATTCCCCTTATTTTAAGGTAAAAATGCTGAACTTCTTCTTATTTGGGGGCAAAAAAGCAGAAATTTCCCTTATTTTGGGGCAAAACTTAGAAATTTCATTTATTTTGGGGCAAAATTGCAGAAATTTCACTTATTTCCGAAAAAAAAGCAGAAATTTTCTAATTTTGGGGCAAAAAGGCAGATATTTCTTTTATTTTGGTACAAAATTGCAGAAATTTTCCTTATTTTGGGGCAAAAAGGCAGACATTTCCCATATTTTGGAGCAAAAATCCAGAAATTCCCCATATTTTGATGTAAAAAGGCGGAAATTCCCCTTATTTGGGGGCAAAAAATGCAGAAATTTCCCTTATTTTAAGGCAAAATTGCAGAAATTTCACATATTTTTGGGCAAAATTGCAGAAATTTCACTTATTTCAGAAAAAAAAGCAGAAATTTTCTTTTTAGGTCAAAAAGTCAGAAATTTCTTTTATTTAGGTACAAAATTGCAGAATTTGTTCTTATTTTAGGGCAAAAGGGCAGAAATGTCCCATTATTTTGGGGCAAAAATGCAGAAATTTCCCTTATTTTGAGGTAAAAAGGCTGATATTTTCTTCTTTGGGAGCAAGAAGGCAGAAATTTCCCTCATTTTGGGGCAAAATTGCAGAAATTTCACTTATTTCAGGGTAATAAGTCAGAAATTTTTCTTATTTTGGGGCAAAAAGACAGGAATTCACTTTGTTTTGGGGGAAAAAGACAGAAATTCCACTTATGTAGAGGCAAAAAAGCAGAAATTCCCTTTATTTTGGAGCAAAAATGAAGAAATTTCTTTTTTTTATGGCAAAAAGGTATGCATTCTTCTTATTTTCGGGCAAAAAGGCAGAAATTCCCCGTATTTTGGAGCAAAATTGCAGATATTCCCCTAATTGTGGGGCAAAAAGGCAGAAATTCCCTATATGTTGGAGCAAAAACAGAAATTCTCCTTATTTAGGGGCAAAACTCAGAAATTTCACTTATTTTGGGGCAAAATTGCAGAAATTTTTCTTATTTTGGGGCAAAATTGCAGAAATTTCACATATTTTGGGGCAAAATTGCAGAAATTTCACATATTTTGGGGCAAAATTGCAGAAATTTCACTTATTTCAGAAGAAAATAGCAGAAATTTTCTTTTTTGGGAAAAAAAGTCAGAAATTTCTTTTATTTAGGTACAAAATTGCAGAATTTGTTCTTATTTTGGGGCAAAAAGGCAGAAATTTCCCATATTTTGGGGCAAAATTGCAGAAATTCCCCTTATTTTGAGGTAAAAATGCTGAAATTCCCCTTATTTGGGGACAAAAATCCAAAAATTCCCCTTATTTTGGGGCAAAACTCAGAAATTTCAATTATTTTGGAGCGAAATTGCAGAAATTTCACTTATTTCAGGGTAATAAGTCTGAAATTTTTTTTTTATTTTGGGGCAAAAAAGACAGAAATTCCCTTTGTTTTGGGGGAAAAAGACAGAAATTCCACTTATTTAGAGGCAAAAAATCAGAAATTCCCCTTATTTTGAAGAAAAATGAAGAAATTTCCCTTTTTTATGGCAAAAAGGTATTCATCTTCTTATTTTCGGGCAAAAAGGCAGAAATTCCCTGAATTTTGAAGCAAAATTGCAGAAATTCCCCTAATTGTGGGGCAAAAAGGCAGAAATTCCCTGTATGTTAGGGTAAAAAGACAGAAATTCTCTTTATTTTGGGGCAAAACTCAGAAATTCCACTTGTTATGGGGCAAAATTCCAGAAATTTCCCTTATTTTGGGGCAAAATTGCAGAAATTTCACTTATTTTGGGGCAAAATTGCAGAAATTTCACTTATTTTAAGGCAAAATTGCAGAAATTTTACTTATTTCAGGAAACAAGGCAGAAGTTTTCCTTATTTTGGGGCAATAAGGCAGAAATTCCAAATATTTTGTGGCAAAAATGCAGAAATTCCCCTTATTTTGAGGTAAAAAGTCTGAAATTCCCCTTATTTGGGGGCAAAAAATGCAAAAATTTCCCTTATTTTGGGGCAAAATTGCAGAAATTTCACTTATTTCAGAATAATAAGTCAGAAATTATCTTTATTTTGGTGCAAAAAGACAGAAATTTCCTTTGTTTTGGGAAAAAAGACAGAAATTCCACTTATTTAGAGGCAAAAAATCAGAAATTCCCCTTATTTTGAAGAAAAATGAAGAAATTTCCCTTTTTTATGGCAAAAAGGTATTCATCTTCTTATTTTCGGGCAAAAAGGCAGAAATTCCCTGAATTTTGAAGCAAAATTGCAGAAATTCCCCTAATTGTGGGGCAAAAAGGCAGAAATTCCCTGTATGTTAGGGTAAAAAGACAGAAATTCTCTTTATTTTGGGGCAAAACTCAGAAATTCCACTTGTTATGGGGCAAAATTCCAGAAATTTCCCTTATTTTGGGGCAAAATTGCAGAAATTTCACTTATTTTGGGGCAAAATTGCAGAAATTTCACTTATTTTAAGGCAAAATTGCAGAAATTTTACTTATTTCAGGAAACAAGGCAGAAGTTTTCCTTATTTTGGGGCAAAAAGGCAGAAATTCCAAATATTTTGTGGCAAAAATGCAGAAATTCCCCTTATTTTGAGGTAAAAAGTCTGAAATTCCCCTTATTTGGGGGCAAAAAATGCAAAAATTTCCCTTATTTTGGGGCAAAATTGCAGAAATTTCACTTATTTCAGAATAATAAGTCAGAAATTATCTTTATTTTGGTGCAAAAAGACAGAAATTTCCTTTGTTTTGGGAAAAAAGACAGAAATTCCACTTATTTAGAGGCAAAAAGCAGAAATTTCCATTATTTTAGAGCAAAAATGAAGAAATTTCCCTTTTCTATGGCAAAAAGGTATGCATTCTTCTTATTTTCGGGCAAAAGGACAGAAATTACCCGTTTTTTGGAGCGAAATTGCAGAAATTCCCGTAATTGTGGGCCAAAAAGGCAGAAATTCCCTATATGTTGGGGCAAAAAGACAGAAATTCTCCTTATTTTGGGGCAAAACTCAGAAATTTCACTTATTTTAGGGCAAAATTGCAGAAATTTCACTTATTTCAGAAAAAAAGCAGAAATTTTCTTATTTTGGGGCAAAAAGGCAGAAATTTCTTTTATTTTGGTACAAAATTGCAGAAATTGTTCTTATTTTGGGGCAAAAAAGCAGAAATTTCCCATATTTTGGGGCAAAAATGCAGAAATTTCCCTTATTTTGAGGTTAAAAGGCTGATATTTTCCTTAATTGGGGGCAAAAAGGCAGAAATTTCCCTCATTTTCTGGCAAAATTGCAGAAATTTCACTTATTTCAGGGTAATGAGTCACAAATTTTCCTTATTTTGGGGCAAAAAAGACAGAAATTCCCTTTGTTTTGGGGGAAAAAAACAGAAATTCCACATATTTAGAGCCAAAAAAGCAGAAATTCCCCTTATTTTGGAGCAAAAATGAAGTAAATTCTCTTTTTTATGGCAAAAAGATATGCATTCTTGTTATTTTCGGGCAAAAAGGCAGAAAATCCCCGTATTTTGGAGCAAAATTGCAGAAAATCCCCTAATTGTGGGCCAAAAAGGCAGAAATTCCCTATATGTTGGGGCAAAAACAGAAATTCCTCTTATTTTGGGGCAAAACTCAGAAATTTCACTTATTTTGTGGCAAAATTGCAGAAATTTCCCTTATTTTAAGGCAAAATTGCAGAAATTTCACATATTTTGGGGCAAAAATGCAGAAATTTCCCTTATTTTGAGGTAAAAAGGCTGATATTTTCCTTATTTAGGGGCAAAAAGGCAGAAATTTCCCTCATTTTGGGGCAAAATTGCAGAAATTTCATTAACGTCAGGGTAATAAGTCAGAAATTTTCCGTATTTTGGGGCAAAAAATAAAGAAATTCCCATTGTTTTGGGGAAAAAGACAGAAATTCCACTTATTAAGAGGCAAAAGCAGAAATTCCCCTTATTTTGGAGCAAAAATTAAGAAATTTCCTTTTTTTATGGCAAAAAGGTATACATTCTTCTTGTTTTCGGGCAAAAAGGCAGAAATTCCCCCTGTTTTAAAGCAAAATTGCAGAAATTTCTATAATTGTGGGGCAAAAAGACAGAAATTCCCTATATGTTGGGGCAAAAAGACAGAAATTCTCTTTATTTTGGAACAAAACTCAGAAATTTTACTTATTTTGGGGCAAAATTGCAGAAATTTCACTTATTTCAGAAAAAAAGCAGAAATTTTCTTATTTTGGGGCAAAAAGGCAGAAATTTCTTTTCTTTTGGTACAAAATTGCAGAAATTTTTCTTATTTTGGGAAATAGGCAGAAATTTCTCATATTTTGGGACAAAAATGCAAAAATTCCCCTTATTTTAAGGTAAAAATGCTGAAATTCCTCTTATTTGGGGGCAAAAAGGCAGAAATTTCTTTTATTTTGGGGCAAAACTTAGAAATTTTAATTATTTTGGGGCAAAATTGCAGAAATTTCACTTATTTCCGAAAAAAAAGCAGAAATTTTCCAATTTTGGGGCAAAAAGGCAGATATTTCTTTTATTTTGGTACAAAATTGCAGAAATTTTCCTTATTTTGGGGCAAAAAGGCAGACATTTCCAATATTTTGGGGCAAAAATGCAGAAATTCCCCTTATTTTGAGGTAAAAAGGCTGAAATTCCCCTTATTTGGGGGCAAAAAATGCAGAAATTTCCCTTATTTTGGGGCAAAATTGCAGAAATTTCACTTATTTCAGATTAATAAGTCAGAAATTATCTATATTTTGGTGCAAAAAGACAGAAATTCCCTTTGTTTTGGGAAAAAAGACAGAAATTCCACTTATTTAGAAGCAAAAAGCAGAAATTCCCCTTATTTTGGAGCAAAAATGAAGAAATTTCCCTTTTCTATGGCAAAAAGGTATGCATTCTTCTTATTTTCGGGCAAAAAGACAAAAATTCCCCGTTTTTTGGAGCAAAATTGCAAAAATCCCCCTAATTGTGGGCCAAAAAGGCAGAAATTCCCTATATGTTGGGGCAAAAAGACAGAAATTCTCCTTATTTTGGGGCAAAACTCAGAAATTTCACTTATTTTAGGGCAAAATTGCAGAAATTTCACTTATTTCAGAAAAAAAAGCAGAAATTTTCTTATTTTGGGGCAAAAAGGCAGAAATTTCTTTTATTTTGGTACAAAATTGCAGAAATTGTTCTTATTTTGGGGCAAAAAGGCAGAAATTTCCCATATTTTGGGCAAAAATGCAGAAATTCCTATTATTTTGAGATAAAAAGGCTGAAATTCCCCTTATTTGGGGGCAAAAAGGCAGAAATTTTCCTCATTTTGGGGCAAAATTGCAGAAATTTCACTTATTTCAGGGTAATAAGTCAGAAATTTTCCTTATTTTGGGGCAAAAAAGACAGAAATTCCTTTCGTTTTGGGGGAAAAAAACAGAAATTCCACATATTTAGATCCAAAAAAGCAGAAATTCCCCTTATTTTGGAGCAAAAATGAAGAAACTTTCCTTTTTTATGGCAAAAAGATATGCATTCTTCTTATTTTCGGGCAAAAAGGCAGAAAATCCCCGTATTTTGGAGCAAAATTGCAGATATTCCCCTAATTGTGGGGCAAAAAGGCAGAAATTCCCTATATGTTGGGGCAAAAACAGAAATTCCTCTTATTTTGGGGCAAAACTCAGACATTTCACTTATTTTGTGGCAAAATTGCAAAAATTTCCATTATTTTGGGGCAAAATAGCAGAAATTTCACATATTTTGGGGCAAAATTGCAGAAATTTCACTTATTTCAGGAAAAAAAAGCAGAAATTTTCTTTTTGGGGCAAAAAGTCAGAAATTTCTTTTATTTTTGTACAAAATTGCAGAATTTGTTCTTATTTTGGGTAAAAAGGCAGAAATTTCCCATATTTTGGGGCAAAAATGCAGAAATTTCCCTTATTTTGAGGTTAAAAGGCTGATATTTTCCTTATTTGGGGGCAAAAAGGCAGAAATTTCCCTCATTTTCTGGCAAAATTGCAGAAATTTCACTTACTTCAGGGTAATAAGTCAGAAATTTTCCGTATTTTGGGGCAAAAAAAACAGAAATTCCCTTTGTTTTGGGGGAAAAAGACAGAAATTCCACTTATTAAGAGGCAAAAAAAGCAGTAATTCCCCTTATTTTGGAGCAAAAATTAAGAAATTTCCCTTTTTTATGGCAAAAAGGTATGCATTCTTCCTGTTTTCGTTCAAAAAGGCAGAAATTCCCCCTGTTTTGGAGCAAAATTGCAGAAATTCCCCTAATTGTGGGGCAAAAAGACAGAAATTCCCTATATGTTGGGGCAAAAAGACAGAAATTCTCTTTATTTTGGGGCAAAACTCAGAAATTTCACTTATTTTGGGGCAAAATTGCAGAAATTTCACTTATTTCAGAAAAAAAAAGCAGAAATTTTCTTTTTGGGGCAAAAAGTCAGAAATTTCTTTTATTTTTGTACAAAATTGCAGAATTTGTTCTTATTTTGGGGCAAAAAGGCAGAAATTTCCCATATTTTGGGGCAAAATTGCAGAAATTCCCCTTATTTTGAGGTAAAAATGCTGAAATTCCCCTTATTTGGGGACAAAAATCCAGAAATTCCTCTTATTTTGGGGCAAAACTCAGAAATTTCAATTATTTTGGAGCAAAATTGCAGAAATTTCACTTATTTCATGGTAATAATTCTGAAATTTTCCTTATTTTGGGGCAAAAAAGACAGAAATTCCCTTTGTTTTGGGGGAAAAAGACAAAAATTCCACTTATTTAGAGGCAAAAAATCAGAAATTCACCTTATTTTGGAGAAAAATGAAGAAATTTCCCTTTTTTATGGCAAAAAGTTATTCATCTTCTTATTTTCGGTCAAAAAGGCAGAAATTCCCTGAATTTTGAAGCAAAATTGCAGAAATTCCCCGAATTGTGGGGCAAAAGGCAGAAATTCCCTGTATGTTAGGGCAAAAAGACAGAAATTTTCTTTATTTTGGGGCAAAACTCAGAAATTCCACTTGTTTTAAGGCAAAATTCCAGAAATTTCCCTTATTTTGGGGCAAAATTGCAGAAATTCCCCTTATTTTGAGGTAAAAAGGCTGAAATTCCCCTTATTTGGGGGCAAAAAATGCAGAAATTTCCCTTATTTTGGGGCAAAATTGCAGAAATTTCACTTATTTCAGATTAATAAGTCAGAAATTTTTCTTATTTTGGGGCAAAAAGACAGGAATTCCCTTTGTTTTGGGGGAAAAAGACAGAAATTCCACTTATGTAGAGGCAAAAAAGCAGAAATTCCCTTTATTTTGGAGCAAAAATGAAGAAATTTCTTTTTTTTATGGCAAAAAGGTATGCATTCTTCTTATTTTCGGGCAAAAAGGCAGAAATTCCCCGTATTTTGGAGCAAAATTGCAGATATTCCCCTAATTGTGGGGCAAAAAGGCAGAAATTCCCTATATGTTGGAGCAAAAACAGAAATTCTCCTTATTTAGGGGCAAAACTCAGAAATTTCACTTATTTGGGGCAAAATTGCAGAAATTTTTCTTATTTTGGGGCAAAATTGCAGAAATTTCACATATTTTGGGGCAAAATTGCAGAAATTTCACATATTTTGGGGCAAAATTGCAGAAATTTCACTTATTTCAGAAGAAAATAGCAGAAATTTTCTTTTTTGGGAAAAAAAGTCAGAAATTTCTTTTATTTAGGTACAAAATTGCAGAATTTGTTCTTATTTTGGGGCAAAAAGGCAGAAATTTCCCATATTTTGGGGCAAAATTGCAGAAATTCCCCTTATTTTGAGGTAAAAATGCTGAAATTCCCCTTATTTGGGGACAAAAATCCAAAAATTCCCCTTATTTTGGGGCAAAACTCAGAAATTTCAATTATTTTGGAGCGAAATTGCAGAAATTTCACTTATTTCAGGGTAATAAGTCTGAAATTTTTTTTTTTATTTTGGGGCAAAAAAGACAGAAATTCCCTTTGTTTTGGGGGAAAAAGACAGAAATTCCACTTATTTAGAGGCAAAAAATCAGAAATTCCCCTTATTTTGAAGAAAAATGAAGAAATTTCCCTTTTTTATGGCAAAAAGGTATTCATCTTCTTATTTTCGGGCAAAAAGGCAGAAATTCCCTGAATTTTGAAGCAAAATTGCAGAAATTCCCCTAATTGTGGGGCAAAAAGGCAGAAATTCCCTGTATGTTAGGGTAAAAAGACAGAAATTCTCTTTATTTTGGGGCAAAACTCAGAAATTCCACTTGTTATGGGGCAAAATTCCAGAAATTTCCCTTATTTTGGGGCAAAATTGCAGAAATTTCACTTATTTTGGGGCAAAATTGCAGAAATTTCACTTATTTTAAGGCAAAATTGCAGAAATTTTACTTATTTCAGGAAACAAGGCAGAAGTTTTCCTTATTTTGGGGCAAAAAGGCAGAAATTCCAAATATTTTGTGGCAAAAATGCAGAAATTCCCCTTATTTTGAGGTAAAAAGTCTGAAATTCCCCTTATTTGGGGGCAAAAAATGCAAAAATTTCCCTTATTTTGGGGCAAAATTGCAGAAATTTCACTTATTTCAGAATAATAAGTCAGAAATTATCTTTATTTTGGTGCAAAAAGACAGAAATTTCCTTTGTTTTGGGAAAAAAGACAGAAATTCCACTTATTTAGAGGCAAAAAGCAGAAATTTCCATTATTTTAGAGCAAAAATGAAGAAATTTCCCTTTTCTATGGCAAAAAGGTATGCATTCTTCTTATTTTCGGGCAAAAGGACAGAAATTACCCGTTTTTTGGAGCGAAATTGCAGAAATTCCCGTAATTGTGGGCCAAAAAGGCAGAAATTCCCTATATGTTGGGGCAAAAAGACAGAAATTCTCTTTATTTTGGAACAAAACTCAGAAATTTTACTTATTTTGGGGCAAAATTGCAGAAATTTCACTTATTTCAGAAAAAAAGCAGAAATTTTCTTATTTTGGGGCAAAAAGGCAGAAATTTCTTTTCTTTTGGTACAAAATTGCAGAAATTTTTCTTATTTTGGGAAATAGGCAGAAATTTCTCATATTTTGGGACAAAAATGCAAAAATTCCCCTTATTTTAAGGTAAAAATGCTGAAATTCCTATTATTTGGGGGCAAAAAGGCAGAAATTTCTTTTATTTTGGGGCAAAACTTAGAAATTTCAATTATTTTGGGGCAAAATTGCAGAAATTTCACTTATTTCCGAAAAAAAAGCAGAAATTTTCTAATTTTGGGGCAAAAAGGCAGATATTTCTTTTATTTTCGTACAAAATTGCAGAAATTTTCCTTATTTTGGGGCAAAAAGGCAGACATTTCCAATATTTTGGGGCAAAAATGCAGAAATTCCCCTTATTTTGAGGTAAAAAGGCTGAAATTCCCCTTATTTGGGGGCAAAAAATGCAGAAATTTCCCTTATTTTGGGGCAAAATTGCAGAAATTTCACTTATTTCAGATTAATAAGTCAGAAATTATCTATATTTTGGTGCAAAAAGACAGAAATTCCCTTTGTTTTGGGAAAAAAAGACAGAAATTCCACTTATGTAGAGGCAAAAAAGCAGAAATTCCCTTTATTTTGGAGCAAAAATGAAGAAATTTCTTTTTTTTATGGCAAAAAGGTATGCATTCTTCTTATTTTCGGGCAAAAAGGCAGAAATTCCCCGTATTTTGGAGCAAAATTGCAGATATTCCCCTAATTGTGGGGCAAAAAGGCAGAAATTCCCTATATGTTGGAGCAAAAACAGAAATTCTCCTTATTTAGGGGCAAAACTCAGAAATTTCACTTATTTTGGGGCAAAATTGCAGAAATTTTTCTTATTTTGGGGCAAAATTGCAGAAATTTCACATATTTTGGGGCAAAATTGCAGAAATTTCACATATTTTGGGGCAAAATTGCAGAAATTTCACTTATTTCAGAAGAAAATAGCAGAAATTTTCTTTTTTGGGAAAAAAAGTCAGAAATTTCTTTTATTTAGGTACAAAATTGCAGAATTTGTTCTTATTTTGGGGCAAAAAGGCAGAAATTTCCCATATTTTGGGGCAAAATTGCAGAAATTCCCCTTATTTTGAGGTAAAAATGCTGAAATTCCCCTTATTTGGGGACAAAAATCCAAAAATTCCCCTTATTTTGGGGCAAAACTCAGAAATTTCAATTATTTTGGAGCGAAATTGCAGAAATTTCACTTATTTCAGGGTAATAAGTCTGAAATTTTTTTTTTTATTTTGGGGCAAAAAAGACAGAAATTCCCTTTGTTTTGGGGGAAAAAGACAGAAATTCCACTTATTTAGAGGCAAAAAATCAGAAATTCCCCTTATTTTGAAGAAAAATGAAGAAATTTCCCTTTTTTATGGCAAAAAGGTATTCATCTTCTTATTTTCGGGCAAAAAGGCAGAAATTCCCTGAATTTTGAAGCAAAATTGCAGAAATTCCCCTAATTGTGGGGCAAAAAGGCAGAAATTCCCTGTATGTTAGGGTAAAAAGACAGAAATTCTCTTTATTTTGGGGCAAAACTCAGAAATTCCACTTGTTATGGGGCAAAATTCCAGAAATTTCCCTTATTTTGGGGCAAAATTGCAGAAATTTCACTTATTTTGGGGCAAAATTGCAGAAATTTCACTTATTTTAAGGCAAAATTGCAGAAATTTTACTTATTTCAGGAAACAAGGCAGAAGTTTTCCTTATTTTGGGGCAAAAAGGCAGAAATTCCAAATATTTTGTGGCAAAAATGCAGAAATTCCCCTTATTTTGAGGTAAAAAGTCTGAAATTCCCCTTATTTGGGGGCAAAAAATGCAAAAATTTCCCTTATTTTGGGGCAAAATTGCAGAAATTTCACTTATTTCAGAATAATAAGTCAGAAATTATCTTTATTTTGGTGCAAAAAGACAGAAATTTCCTTTGTTTTGGGAAAAAAGACAGAAATTCCACTTATTTAGAGGCAAAAAGCAGAAATTTCCATTATTTTAGAGCAAAAATGAAGAAATTTCCCTTTTCTATGGCAAAAAGGTATGCATTCTTCTTATTTTCGGGCAAAAGGACAGAAATTACCCGTTTTTTGGAGCGAAATTGCAGAAATTCCCGTAATTGTGGGCCAAAAAGGCAGAAATTCCCTATATGTTGGGGCAAAAAGACAGAAATTCTCTTTATTTTGGAACAAAACTCAGAAATTTTACTTATTTTGGGGCAAAATTGCAGAAATTTCACTTATTTCAGAAAAAAAGCAGAGATTTTCTTATTTTGGGGCAAAAAGGCAGAAATTTCTTTTCTTTTGGTACAAAATTGCAGAAATTTTTCTTATTTTGGGAAATAGGCAGAAATTTCTCATATTTTGGGACAAAAATGCAAAAATTCCCCTTATTTTAAGGTAAAAATGCTGAAATTCCTCTTATTTGGGGGCAAAAAGGCAGAAATTTCTTTTATTTTGGGGCAAAACTTAGAAATTTCAATTATTTTGGGGCAAAATTGCAGAAATTTCACTTATTTCCGAAAAAAAAGCAGAAATTTTCTAATTTTGGGGCAAAAAGGCAGATATTTCTTTTATTTTGGTACAAAATTGCAGAAATTTTCCTTATTTTGGGGCAAAAAGGCAGACATTTCCAATATTTTGGGGCAAAAATGCAGAAATTCCCCTTATTTTGAGGTAAAAAGGCTGAAATTCCCCTTATTTGGGGGCAAAAAATGCAGAAATTTCCCTTATTTTGGGGCAAAATTGCAGAAATTTCACTTATTTCAGATTAATAAGTCAGAAATTATCTATATTTTGGTGCAAAAAGACAGAAATTCCCTTTGTTTTGGGAAAAAAAGACAGAAATTCCACTTATGTAGAGGCAAAAAAGCAGAAATTCCCTTTATTTTGGAGCAAAAATGAAGAAATTTCTTTTTTTTATGGCAAAAAGGTATGCATTCTTCTTATTTTCGGGCAAAAAGGCAGAAATTCCCCGTATTTTGGAGCAAAATTGCAGATATTCCCCTAATTGTGGGGCAAAAAGGCAGAAATTCCCTATATGTTGGAGCAAAAACAGAAATTCTCCTTATTTAGGGGCAAAACTCAGAAATTTCACTTATTTTGGGGCAAAATTGCAGAAATTTTTCTTATTTTGGGGCAAAATTGCAGAAATTTCACATATTTTGGGGCAAAATTGCAGAAATTTCACATATTTTGGGGCAAAATTGCAGAAATTTCACTTATTTCAGAAGAAAATAGCAGAAATTTTGTTTTTTGGGAAAAAAAGTCAGAAATTTCTTTTATTTAGGTACAAAATTGCAGAATTTGTTCTTATTTTGGGGCAAAAAGGCAGAAATTTCCCATATTTTGGGGCAAAATTGCAGAAATTCCCCTTATTTTGAGGTAAAAATGCTGAAATTCCCCTTATTTGGGGACAAAAATCCAAAAATTCCCCTTATTTTGGGGCAAAACTCAGAAATTTCAATTATTTTGGAGCGAAATTGCAGAAATTTCACTTATTTCAGGGTAATAAGTCTGAAATTTTTTTTTTATTTTGGGGCAAAAAAGACAGAAATTCCCTTTGTTTTGGGGGAAAAAGACAGAAATTCCACTTATTTAGAGGCAAAAAATCAGAAATTCCCCTTATTTTGAAGAAAAATGAAGAAATTTCCCTTTTTTATGGCAAAAAGGTATTCATCTTCTTATTTTCGGGCAAAAAGGCAGAAATTCCCTGAATTTTGAAGCAAAATTGCAGAAATTCCCCTAATTGTGGGGCAAAAAGGCAGAAATTCCCTGTATGTTAGGGTAAAAAGACAGAAATTCTCTTTATTTTGGGGCAAAACTCAGAAATTCCACTTGTTATGGGGCAAAATTCCAGAAATTTCCCTTATTTTGGGGCAAAATTGCAGAAATTTCACTTATTTTGGGGCAAAATTGCAGAAATTTCACTTATTTTAAGGCAAAATTGCAGAAATTTTACTTATTTCAGGAAACAAGGCAGAAGTTTTCCTTATTTTGGGGCAAAAAGGCAGAAATTCCAAATATTTTGTGGCAAAAATGCAGAAATTCCCCTTATTTTGAGGTAAAAAGGCTGAAATTCCCCTTATTTGGGGGCAAAAAATGCAAAAATTTCCCTTATTTTGGGGCAAAATTGCAGAAATTTCACTTATTTCAGAATAATAAGTCAGAAATTATCTTTATTTTGGTGCAAAAAGACAGAAATTTCCTTTGTTTTGGGAAAAAAGACAGAAATTCCACTTATTTAGAGGCAAAAAGCAGAAATTTCCATTATTTTAGAGCAAAAATGAAGAAATTTCCCTTTTCTATGGCAAAAAGGTATGCATTCTTCTTATTTTCGGGCAAAAGGACAGAAATTACCCGTTTTTTGGAGCGAAATTGCAGAAATTCCCGTAATTGTGGGCCAAAAAGGCAGAAATTCCCTATATGTTGGGGCAAAAAGACAGAAATTCTCTTTATTTTGGAACAAAACTCAGAAATTTTACTTATTTTGGGGCAAAATTGCAGAAATTTCACTTATTTCAGAAAAAAAGCAGAAATTTTCTTATTTTGGGGCAAAAAGGCAGAAATTTCTTTTCTTTTGGTACAAAATTGCAGAAATTTTTCTTATTTTGGGATATAGGCAGAAATTTCTCATATTTTGGGACAAAAATGCAAAAATTCCCATTATTTTAAGGTAAAAATGCTGAAATTCCTCTTATTTGGGGGCAAAAAGGCAGAAATTTCTTTTATTTTGGGGCAAAACTTAGAAATTTCAATTATTTTGGGGCAAAATTGCAGAAATTTCACTTATTTCCGAAAAAAAAGCAGAAATTTTCTAATTTTGGGGCAAAAAGGCAGATATTTCTTTTATTTTGGTATTAAATTGCAGAAATTTTCCTTATTTTGGGGCAAAAAGGCAGACATTTCCAATATTTTGGGGCAAAAATGCAGAAATTCCCCTTATTTTGAGGTAAAAAGGCTGAAATTCCCCTTATTTGGGGGCAAAAAATGCAGAAATTTCTCTTATTTTGGTGCAAAATTGCAGAAATTTCACTTATTTCAGATTAATAAGTCAGAAATTATCTATATTTTGGTGCAAAAAGACAGAAATTCCCTTTGTTTTGGGAAAAAAAGACAGAAATTCCACTTATTTAGAAGCAAAAAGCAGAAATTCCCCTTATTTTGGAGCAAAAATGAAGAAATTTCCCTTTTCTATGGCAAAAAGGTATGCATTCTTCTTATTTTCGGGCAAAAAGACAGAAATTCCCCGTTTTTTGGAGCAAAATTTCAAAAATCCCCCTAATTGTGGGCCAAAAAGGCAGAAATTCCCTATATGTTGGGGCAAAAAGACAGAAATTCTCCTTATTTTGGGGCAAAACTCAGAAATTTCACTTATTTTAGGGCAAAATTGCAGAAATTTCACTTATTTCAGAAAAAAAAGCAGAAATTTTCTTATTTTGGGGCAAAAAGGCAGAAATTTCTTTTATTTTGGTACAAAATTGCAGAAATTGTTCTTATTTTGGGGCAAAAAGGCAGAAATTTCCCATATTTTGGGGCAAAAATGCAGAAATTCCTATTATTTTGAGATAAAAAGGCTGAAATTCCCCTTATTTGGGTGCAAAAAGTCAGAAATTTTCCTCATTTTGGGGCAAAATTGCAGAAATTTCACTTATTTCAGGGTAATAAGTCAGAAATTTTCCTTATTTTGGGGCAAAAAAGACAGAAATTCCTTTCGTTTTGGGGGAAAAAAACAGAAATTCCACATATTTAGATCCAAAAAAGCAGAAATTCCCCTTATTTTGGAGCAAAAATGAAGAAACTTTCCTTTTTTATGGCAAAAAGATATGCATTCTTCTTATTTTCGGGCAAAAAGGCAGAAAATCCCCGTATTTTGGAGCAAAATTGCAGATATTCCCCTAATTGTGGGGCAAAAAGGCAGAAATTCCCTATATGTTGGGGCAAAAACAGAAATTCCTCTTATTTTGGGGCAAAACTCAGACATTTCACTTATTTTGTGGCAAAATTGCAAAAATTTCCATTATTTTGGGGCAAAATAGCAGAAATTTCACATATTTTGGGGCAAAATTGCAGAAATTTCACTTATTTCAGGAAAAAAAAAGCAGAAATTTTCTTTTTGGGGCAAAAAGTCAGAAATTTCTTTTATTTTTGTACAAAATTGCAGAATTTGTTCTTATTTTGGGTAAAAAGGCAGAAATTTCCCATATTTTGGGGCAAAAATGCAGAAATTTCCCTTATTTTGAGGTTAAAAGGCTGATATTTTCCTTATTTGGGGGCAAAAAGGCAGAAATTTCCCTCATTTTCTGGCAAAATTGCAGAAATTTCACTTACTTCAGGGTAATAAGTCAGAAATTTTCCGTATTTTGGGGCAAAAAAAACAGAAATTCCCTTTGTTTTGGGGGAAAAAGACAGAAATTCCACTTATTAAGAGGCAAAAAAAGCAGTAATTCCCCTTATTTTGGAGCAAAAATTAAGAAATTTCCCTTTTTTATGGCAAAAAGGTATGCATTCTTCCTGTTTTCGTTCAAAAAGGCAGAAATTCCCCCTGTTTTGGAGCAAAATTGCAGAAATTCTCCTAATTGTGGGGCAAAAAGACAGAAATTCCCTATATGTTGGGGCAAAAAGACAGAAATTCTCTTTATTTTTGGGCAAAACTCAGAAATTTCACTTATTTTGGGGCAAAATTGCAGAAATTTCACTTATTTCAGAAAAAAAAAGCAGAAATTTTCTTTTTGGGGCAAAAAGTCAGAAATTTCTTTTATTTTTGTACAAAATTGCAGAATTTGTTCTTCTTTTGGGGCAAAAAGGCAGAAATTTCCCATATTTTGGGGCAAAATTGCAGAAATTCCCCTTATTTTGAGGTAAAAATGCTGAAATTCCCCTTATTTGGGGACAAAAATCCAGAAATTCCTCTTATTTTGGGGCAAAACTCAGAAATTTCAATTATTTTGGAGCAAAATTGCAGAAATTTCACTTATTTCATGGTAATAATTCTGAAATTTTCCTTATTTTGGGGCAAAAAAGACAGAAATTCCCTTTGTTTTGGGGGAAAAAGACAAAAATTCCACTTATTTAGAGGCAAAAAATCAGAAATTCCCCTTATTTTGGAGAAAAATGAAGAAATTTCCCTTTTTTATGGCAAAAAGTTATTCATCTTCTTATTTTCGGTCAAAAAGGCAGAAATTCCCTGAATTTTGAAGCAAAATTGCAGAAATTCCCCGAATTGTGGGGCAAAAGGCAGAAATTCCCTGTATGTTAGGGCAAAAAGACAGAAATTTTCTTTATTTTGGGGCAAAACTCAGAAATTCCACTTGTTATGGGGCAAAATTCCAGAAATTTCCCTTATTTTGGGGCAAAATTGCAGAAATTTCATTTACTTCAGGGTAATAAGTCAGAAATTTTCCGTATTTTGGGGCAAAAAAGACAGAAATTCCCTTTGTTTTGGGGAAAAAAGACAGAAATTCCACTTATTAAGAGGCAAAAAAGCAGAAATTCCCCTTATTTTGGAGCAAAAATTAAGAAATTTCTATTTTTTATGGCAAAAAGGTATGCATTCTTCTTGTTTTCGGGCAAAAAGGCAGAAATTCCTTCTGTTTTGGAGCAAAATTGCAGAAATTCCCCTAATTGTGGGGCAAAAAGGCAGAAATTCCCTATATGTTGGGGCAAAAAGACAGAAATTCTCCTTATTTTGGGGCAAAACTCAGAAATTTCACTTATTTTGGGGCAAAATTGCAGAAATTTCACTGATTTCAGAAAAAAAAGCAGAAATTTTCTTATTTTGGGGCAAAAAGGCAGAAATTTCTTTTATTTTTGTACAAAATTGCAGAAATTTTTCTTATTATGGGAAAAAGGCAGAAATTTCTCATATTTTGGGGCAAAAATGCAGAAATTCCCCTTATTTTAAGGTAAAAATGCTGAACTTCTTCTTATTTGGGGGCAAAAAAGCAGAAATTTCCCTTATTTTGGGGCAAAACTTTGAAATTTCATTTATTTTGGGGCAAAATTGCAGAAATTTCACTTATTTCCAAAAAAAAGCAGAAATTTTCTAATTTTGGGGCAAAAAGGCAGATATTTCTTTTATTTTGGTACAAAATTGCAGAAATTTTCCTTATTTTGGGGCAAAAAGGCAGACATTTCCCATATTTTGGAGCAAAAATCCAGAAATTCCCCATATTTTGAGGTAAAAAGGCGGAAATTCCCCTTATTTGGGGGCAAAAAATGCAGAAATTTCCCTTATTTTAAGGCAAAATTGCAGAAATTTCACATATTTTTGGGCAAAATTGCAGAAATTTCACTTATTTCAGAAAAAAAAGCAGAAATTTTCTTTTTAGGTCAAAAAGTCAGAAATTTCTTTTATTTAGGTACAAAATTGCAGAATTTGTTCTTATTTTGGGGCAAAAGGGCAGAAATGTCCCATTATTTTGGGGCAAAAATGCAGAAATTTCCCTTATTTTGAGGTAAAAAGGCTGATATTTTCTTCTTTGGGAGCAAGAAGGCAGAAATTTCCCTCATTTTGGGGCAAAATTGCAGAAATTTCACTTATTTCAGGGTAATAAGTCAGAAATTTTTCTTATTTTGGGGCAAAAAGACAGGAATTCCCTTTGTTTTGGGGGAAAAAAACAGAAATTCCACTTATGTAGAGGCAAAAAAGCAGAAATTCCCTTTATTTTGGAGCAAAAATGAAGAAATTTCTTTTTTTTATGGCAAAAAGGTATGCATTCTTCTTGTTTTCGGGCAAAAAGGCAGAAATTCCTTCTGTTTTGGAGCAAAATTGCAGAAATTCCCCTAATTGTGGGGCAAAAAGGCAGAAATTCCCTATATGTTGGAGCAAAAACAGAAATTCTCCTTATTTAGGGGCAAAACTCAGAAATTTCACTTATTTTGGGGCAAAATTGCAGAAATTTCACATATTTTGGGGCAAAATTGCAGAAATTTCACATATTTTGGGGCAAAATTGCAGAAATTTCACATATTTTGGGGCAAAATTGCAGAAATTTCACTTATTTCAGAAGAAAATAGCAGAAATTTTCTTTTTTGGGAAAAAAAGTCAGAAATTTCTTTTATTTAGGTACAAAATTGCAGAATTTGTTCTTATTTTGGGGCAAAAAGGCAGAAATTTCCCATATTTTGGGGCAAAATTGCAGAAATTCCCCTTATTTTGAGGTAAAAATGCTGAAATTCCCCTTATTTGGGGACAAAAATCCAGAAATTCCTCTTATTTTGGGGCAAAACTCAGAAATTTCAATTATTTTGGAGCAAAATTGCAGAAATTTCACTTATTTCATGGTAATAATTCTGAAATTTTCCTTATTTTGGGGCAAAAAAGACAGAAATTCCCTTTGTTTTGGGGGAAAAAGACAAAAATTCCACTTATTTAGAGGCAAAAAATCAGAAATTCCCCTTATTTTGGAGAAAAATGAAGAAATTTCCCTTTTTTATGGCAAAAAGTTATTCATCTTCTTATTTTCGGTCAAAAAGGCAGAAATTCCCTGAATTTTGAAGCAAAATTGCAGAAATTCCCCGAATTGTGGGGCAAAAGGCAGAAATTCCCCGTATTTTGGAGCAAAATTGCAGATATTCCCCTAATTGTGGGGCAAAAAGGCAGAAATTCCCTATATGTTGGAGCAAAAACAGAAATTCTCCTTATTTAGGGGCAAAACTCAGAAATTTCACTTATTTTGGGGCAAAATTGCAGAAATTTTTCTTATTTTGGGGCAAAATTGCAGAAATTTCACATATTTTGGGGCAAAATTGCAGAAATTTCACATATTTTGGGGCAAAATTGCAGAAATTTCACTTATTTCAGAAGAAAATAGCAGAAATTTTCTTTTTTGGGAAAAAAAGTCAGAAATTTCTTTT
The DNA here is from genome assembly GCF_963924665.1 of Micromys minutus. Lineage (NCBI taxonomy): Eukaryota > Metazoa > Chordata > Mammalia > Rodentia > Muridae > Micromys > Micromys minutus. Next base: position 605,729 of record NW_027667307.1, on the reverse strand, counting down.
ATTTAGGTACAAAATTGCAGAATTTGTTCTTATTTTGGGGCAAAAAGGCAGAAATTTCCCATATTTTGGGGCAAAATTGCAGAAATTCCCCTTATTTTGAGGTAAAAATGCTGAAATTCCCCTTATTTGGGGACAAAAATCCAAAAATTCCCCTTATTTTGGGGCAAAACTCAGAAATTTCAATTATTTTGGAGCGAAATTGCAGAAATTTCACTTATTTCAGGGTAATAAGTCTGAATTTTTTTTTTATTTTGGGGCAAAAAAGACAGAAATTCCCTTTGTTTTGGGGGAAAAAGACAGAAATTCCACTTATTTAGAGGCAAAAAATCAGAAATTCCCCTTATTTTGAAGAAAAATGAAGAAATTTCCCTTTTTTATGGCAAAAAGGTATTCATCTTCTTATTTTCGGGGAAAAAGGCAGAAATTCCCTGAATTTTGAAGCAAAATTGCAGAAATTCCCCTAATTGTGGGGCAAAAAGGCAGAAATTCCCTGTATTAGGGTAAAAAGACAGAAATTCTCTTTATTTTGGGGCAAAACTCAGAAATTCCACTTGTTATGGGGCAAAATTCCAGAAATTTCCCTTATTTTGGGGCAAAATTGCAGAAATTTCACTTATTTTGGGGCAAAATTGCAGAAATTTCACTTATTTTAAGGCAAAATTGCAGAAATTTTACTTATTTCAGGAAACAAGGCAGAAGTTTTCCTTATTTTGGGGCAAAAAGGCAGAAATTCCAAATATTTTGTGGCAAAAATGCAGAAATTCCCCTTATTTTGAGGTAAAAAGTCTGAAATTCCCCTAATTTGGGGGCAAAAAATGCAAAAATGTCCCTTATTTTGGAGCAAAATTGCAGAAATTTCACTTATTTCAGAATAATAAGTCAGTAATTATCTTTATTTTGGTGCAAAAAGACAGAAATTTCCTTTGTTTTGGGAAAAAAGACAGAAATTCCACTTATTTAGAGGCAAAAAGCAGAAATTTCCATTATTTTAGAGCAAAAATGAAGAAATTTCCCTTTTCTATGGCAAAAAGGTATGCATTCTTCTTATTTTCGGGCAAAAGGACAGAAATTACCCGTTTTTTGGAGCGAAATTGCAGAAATTCCCGTAATTGTGGGCCAAAAAGGCAGAAATTCCCTATATGTTGGGGCAAAAAGACAGAAATTCTCCTTATTTTGGGGCAAAACTCAGAAATTTCACTTATTTTAGGGCAAAATTGCAGAAATTTCACTTATTTCAGAAAAAAAGCAGAAATTTTCTTATTTTGGGGCAAAAAGGCAGAAATTTCTTTTATTTTGGTACAAAATTGCAGAAATTGTTCTTATTTTGGGGCAAAAAAGCAGAAATTTCCCATATTTTGGGGCAAAAATGCAGAAATTTCCCTTATTTTGAGGTTAAAAGGCTGATATTTTCCTTAATTGGGGGCAAAAAGGCAGAAATTTCCCTCATTTTCTGGCAAAATTGCAGAAATTTCACTTATTTCAGGGTAATGAGTCACAAATTTTCCTTATTTTGGGGCAAAAAAGACAGAAATTCCCTTTGTTTTGGGGGAAAAAAACAGAAATTCCACATATTTAGAGCCAAAAAAGCAGAAATTCCCCTTATTTTGGAGCAAAAATGAAGTAAATTCTCTTTTTTATGGCAAAAAGATATGCATTCTTGTTATTTTCGGGCAAAAAGGCAGAAAATCCCCGTATTTTGGAGCAAAATTGCAGAAAATCCCCTAATTGTGGGCCAAAAAGGCAGAAATTCCCTATATGTTGGGGCAAAAACAGAAATTCCTCTTATTTTGGGGCAAAACTCAGAAATTTCACTTATTTTGTGGCAAAATTGCAGAAATTTCCCTTATTTTAAGGCAAAATTGCAGAAATTTCACATATTTTGGGGCAAAAATGCAGAAATTTCCCTTATTTTGAGGTAAAAAGGCTGATATTTTCCTTATTTAGGGGCAAAAGGCAGAAATTTCCCTCATTTTGGGGCAAAATTGCAGAAATTTCATTAACGTCAGGGTAATAAGTCAGAAATTTTCCGTATTTTGGGGCAAAAAATAAAGAAATTCCCATTGTTTTGGGGAAAAAGACAGAAATTCCACTTATTAAGAGGCAAAAAAGCAGAAATTCCCCTTATTTTGGAGCAAAAATTAAGAAATTTCCTTTTTTTATGGCAAAAAGGTATACATTCTTCTTGTTTTCGGGCAAAAAGGCAGAAATTCCCCCTGTTTTAAAGCAAAATTGCAGAAATTTCTATAATTGTGGGGCAAAAAGACAGAAATTCCCTATATGTTGGGGCAAAAAGACAGAAATTCTCTTTATTTTGGAACAAAACTCAGAAATTTTACTTATTTTGGGGCAAAATTGCAGAAATTTCACTTATTTCAGAAAAAAAGCAGAAATTTTCTTATTTTGGGGCAAAAAGGCAGAAATTTCTTTTCTTTTGGTACAAAATTGCAGAAATTTTTCTTATTTTGGGAAATAGGCAGAAATTTCTCATATTTTGGGACAAAAATGCAAAAATTCCCCTTATTTTAAGGTAAAAATGCTGAAATTCCTCTTATTTGGGGGCAAAAAGGCAGAAATTTCTTTTATTTTGGGGCAAAACTTAGAAATTTTAATTATTTTGGGGCAAAATTGCAGAAATTTCACTTATTTCCGAAAAAAAAGCAGAAATTTTCTAATTTTGGGGCAAAAAGGCAGATATTTCTTTTATTTTGGTACAAAATTGCAGAAATTTTCCTTATTTTGGGGCAAAAAGGCAGACATTTCCAATATTTTGGGGCAAAAATGCAGAAATTCCCCTTATTTTGAGGTAAAAAGGCTGAAATTCCCCTTATTTGGGGGCAAAAAATGCAGAAATTTCCCTTATTTTGGGGCAAAATTGCAGAAATTTCACTTATTTCAGATTAATAAGTCAGAAATTATCTATATTTTGGTGCAAAAAGACAGAAATTCCCTTTGTTTTGGGAAAAAAGACAGAAATTCCACTTATTTAGAGGCAAAAAGCAGAAATTTCCATTATTTTAGAGCAAAAATGAAGAAATTTCCCTTTTCTATGGCAAAAAGGTATGCATTCTTCTTATTTTCGGGCAAAAGGACAGAAATTACCCGTTTTTTGGAGCGAAATTGCAGAAATTCCCGTAATTGTGGGCCAAAAAGGCAGAAATTCCCTATATGTTGGGGCAAAAAGACAGAAATTCTCCTTATTTTGGGGCAAAACTCAGAAATTTCACTTATTTTAGGGCAAAATTGCAGAAATTTCACTTATTTCAGAAAAAAAGCAGAAATTTTCTTATTTTGGGGCAAAAAGGCAGAAATTTCTTTTATTTTGGTACAAAATTGCAGAAATTGTTTTTATTTTGGGGCAAAAAGGCAGAAATTTCCCATATTTTGGGGCAAAAATGCAGAAATTCCTATTATTTTGAGATAAAAAGGCTGAAATTCCCCTTATTTGGGGGCAAAAAGGCAGAAATTTTCCTCATTTTGGGGCAAAATTGCTGAAATTTCACTTATTTCAGGGTAATAAGTCAGAAATTTTCCTTATTTTGGGGCAAAAAAGACAGAAATTCCTTTCGTTTTGGGGGAAAAAAACAGAAATTCCACATATTTAGATCCAAAAAAGCAGAAATTCCCCTTATTTTGGAGCAAAAATGAAGAAACTTTCCTTTTTTATGGCAAAAAGATATGCATTCTTCTTATTTTCAGGCAAAAAGGCAGAAAATCCCCGTATTTTGGAGCAAAATTGCAGATATTCCCCTAATTGTGGGGCAAAAAGGCAGAAATTCCCTATATGTTGGGGCAAAAACAGAAATTCCTCTTATTTTGGGGCAAAACTCAGACATTTCACTTATTTTGTGGCAAAATTGCAAAAATTTCCATTATTTTGGGGCAAAATAGCAGAAATTTCACATATTTTGGGGCAAAATTGCAGAAATTTCACTTATTTCAGGAAAAAAAAAGCAGAAATTTTCTTTTTGGGGCAAAAAGTCAGAAATTTCTTTTATTTTTGTACAAAATTGCAGAATTTGTTCTTATTTTGGGTAAAAAGGCAGAAATTTCCCATATTTTGGGGCAAAAATGCAGAAATTTCCCTTATTTTGAGGTTAAAAGGCTGATATTTTCCTTATTTGGGGGCAAAAAGGCAGAAATTTCCCTCATTTTCTGGCAAAATTGCAGAAATTTCACTTACTTCAGGGTAATAAGTCAGAAATTTTCCGTATTTTGGGGCAAAAAAAACAGAAATTCCCTTTGTTTTGGGGGAAAAAGACAGAAATTCCACTTATTAAGAGGCAAAAAAAGCAGTAATTCCCCTTATTTTGGAGCAAAAATTAAGAAATTTCCCTTTTTTATGGCAAAAAGGTATGCATTCTTCCTGTTTTCGTTCAAAAAGGCAGAAATTCCCCCTGTTTTGGAGCAAAATTGCAGAAATTCCCCTAATTGTGGGGCAAAAAGACAGAAATTCCCTATATGTTGGGGCAAAAAGACAGAAATTCTCTTTATTTTGGGGCAAAACTCAGAAATTTCACTTATTTTGGGGCAAAATTGCAGAAATTTCACTTATTTCAGAAAAAAAAAGCAGAAATTTTCTTTTTGGGGCAAAAAGTCAGAAATTTCTTTTATTTTTGTACAAAATTGCAGAATTTGTTCTTATTTTGGGGCAAAAAGGCAGAAATTTCCCATATTTTGGGGCAAAATTGCAGAAATTCCCCTCATTTTGAGGTAAAAATGCTGAAATTCCCCTTATTTGGGGACAAAAATCCAGAAATTCCTCTTATTTTGGGGCAAAACTCAGAAATTTCAATTATTTTGGAGCAAAATTGCAGAAATTTCACTTATTTCATGGTAATAATTCTGAAATTTTCCTTATTTTGGGGCAAAAAAGACAGAAATTCCCTTTGTTTTGGGGGAAAAAGACAAAAATTCCACTTATTTAGAGGCAAAAAATCAGAAATTCCCCTTATTTTGGAGAAAAATGAAGAAATTTCCCTTTTTTATGGCAAAAAGTTATTCATCTTCTTATTTTCGGTCAAAAAGGCAGAAATTCCCTGAATTTTGAAGCAAAATTGCAGAAATTCCCCGAATTGTGGGGCAAAAGGCAGAAATTCCCTGTATGTTAGGGCAAAAAGACAGAAATTTTCTTTATTTTGGGGCAAAACTCAGAAATTCCACTTGTTTTAAGGCAAAATTCCAGAAATTTCCCTTATTTTGGGGCAAAATTGCAGAAATTTCACTTATTTTGGGGCAAAATTGCAGAAATTTCATTTATGTCAGTAAAAAAAAGGAGAACTTTTCTTTTTTGGGGCAAAAAGTCAGAAATTTCTTTTATTTTGGTACAAAATTGCAGAAATTGTTCTTATTTTGGGGCAAAAACGCAGAAATTTCCCATATTTTGGGGCAAAAATGCAGAAATTCCCCTTATTTTGTGGTATAAAAGCTGAAATTCCTATTATTTGGGGGCAAAAAGGCAGAAATTCCCCTTATTTTGGGGCAAAACTAGGAAATTTCAATTATTTTGGGGCAAAATTACAGAAATTTCCCTTATTTTGGGCCAAATTTCAGAAATTTCACTTATTTTGGGACAAAATTGCAGAAATTTCACTTATTTTGGGGCAAAATTGCAGAAATTTCACTTATTTCAGGAAAAAAGGCAGAAGTTTTCCTTATTTTGGAGCAAAAAGGCAGAAATTCCAAATATTTTGTGGCAAAAATGCAGAAATTCCCCTTATTTTGAGGTAAAAATGCTGAAATTCCCCTTATTTGGAGGCAAAAATGCATAAATTTCCCTTATTTTGGGGCAAAATTGCAGAAATTCCACTTACTTCAGGGTAATAAGTCAGAAATTTTCTTTATTTTGGGGCAAAAAAGATGGAAATTCTCTTTGTTTTGGGGAAAAAAGACATAAATTCGACTTATTAAGAGGCAAAAAAGCAGAAATTCCCCATACTTTGGAGCAAAAATGAAGAAATTTTCCTTTTTTATGGCAAAAAGGTATGCATTCTTCTTGTTTTCGGGCAAAAAGGCAGAAATTCCCCGTATTTTGGAGCACAATTGCAGAAATTCCCCTAATTGTGGGGCAAAAAGGCAGAAATTCCCTATATGTTGGGGCAAAAAGACAGAAATTTTCCTTTTTTTGGGGCAAAACTCAGAAATTCCACTTATTTTGGGGCAAAATTCCAGAAATTTCCCTTATTTTGGGGCAAAACTCAGAATTTTCACTTATTTTGGGGCAAAATTGCAGAAATTTCACTTATTTCAGAAAAAAAGCAGAAATTTCAATTATTTTGGGGCAAAAAGGCAGAAATTTTTTTATTTTGATACAAAATTGCAGAAATTTTTCTTATTTTGGGACAAAAAGGCAGAAATTTCCCATATTTTAGGGCAAAAGTGCAGAAATTCCCCTTATTTTGAGGTAAAAATGCTGAAATTCCCTTTATTTGGAGGCAAAAATGCAGAAATTTCCCTTATTTTGGGGCAAAATTGCAGAAATCTCACTTATTTCAGGAAAAAAGGCAGAAGTTTTTCTTATTTTGGAGCAAAAAGGCAGAAATTCCAAATATTTTGTGGCAAAAATTCAGAAGTTCCTTTTATTTTGAGGTAAAAATGCTGAAATTCCCCTTATTTGGGGGTAAAAAGGCATAAATTTCCCTTATTTTGGGGCAAAATTGCAGAAATTTCACTTACTTCAGGGTAATAAGTCAGAAATTTTCCTTATTTTGAGGCAAAAAAGATGGAAATTCCCTTTGTTTTGGGGGAAAAAGACAGAAATTCCACTTATTAAGAGGCAAAAGAGCAGAAAGTCCCCTTATTTTGGAGCAAAAATGAAGAAATTTTCCTTTTTTATGGCAAAAAGGTATGCATTCTTCTTGTTTTCGGGCAAAAAGGCAGAAATTCCTCGTATTTTGGAGCACAATTGCAGAAATTCCCCTAATTGTGGGGCAAAAAGACAGAAATTCTCCTTATTTTGGGGCAAAACTCAGAATTTTCACTTATTTTGGGGCAAAATTGCAGAAATTTCACTTATTTCAGAAAAAAGCAGAAATTTCACTTATTTTGGGGCAAAAATGCAGAAATTTCCCTTATTTTGAGATAAAAAGGCTGATATTTTTCTTATTTGGGGGCAAAAAGGCAGAAATTTCCCTCATTTTGGGGCAAAATTGCAGAAATTTCATTTACTTCAGGGTAATAAGTCAGAAATTTTCCGTATTTTGGGGCAAAAAAGACAGAAATTCCCTTTGTTTTGGGGAAAAAAGACAGAAATTCCACTTATTAAGAGGCAAAAAAGCAGAAATTCCCCTTATTTTGGAGCAAAAATTAAGAAATTTCTATTTTTTATGGCAAAAAGGTATGCATTCTTCTTGTTTTCGGGCAAAAAGGCAGAAATTCCTTCTGTTTTGGAGCAAAATTGCAGAAATTCCCCTAATTGTGGGGCAAAAAGGCAGAAATTCCCTATATGTTGGGGCAAAAAGACAGAAATTCTCCTTATTTTGGGGCAAAACTCAGAAATTTCACTTATTTTGGGGCAAAATTGCAGAAATTTCACTGATTTCAGAAAAAAAAAGCAGAAATTTTCTTATTTTGGGGCAAAAAGGCAGAAATTTCTTTTATTTTTGTACAAAATTGCAGAAATTTTTCTTATTATGGGAAAAAGGCAGAAATTTCTCATATTTTGGGGCAAAAATGCAGAAATTCCCCTTATTTTAAGGTAAAAATGCTGAACTTCTTCTTATTTGGGGGCAAAAAAGCAGAAATTTCCCTTATTTTGGGGCAAAACTTAGAAATTTCATTTATTTTGGGGCAAAATTGCAGAAATTTCACTTATTTCCGAAAAAAAGCAGAAATTTTCTAATTTTGGGGCAAAAAGGCAGATATTTCTTTTATTTTGGTACAAAATTGCAGAAATTTTCCTTATTTTGGGGCAAAAAGGCAGACATTTCCCATATTTTGGAGCAAAAATCCAGAAATTCCCCATATTTTGAGGTAAAAAGGCGGAAATTCCCCTTATTTGGGGGCAAAAAATGCAGAAATTTCCCTTATTTTAAGGCAAAATTGCAGAAATTTCACATATTTTTGGGCAAAATTGCAGAAATTTCACTTATTTCAGAAAAAAAAGCAGAAATTTTCTTTTTAGGTCAAAAAGTCAGAAATTTCTTTTATTTAGGTACAAAATTGCAGAATTTGTTCTTATTTTGGGGCAAAAGGGCAGAAATGTCCCATTATTTTGGGGCAAAAATGCAGAAATTTCCCTTATTTTGAGGTAAAAAGGCTGATATTTTCTTCTTTGGGAGCAAGAAGGCAGAAATTTCCCTCATTTTGGGGCAAAATTGCAGAAATTTCACTTATTTCAGGGTAATAAGTCAGAAATTTTTCTTATTTTGGGGCAAAAAGACAGGAATTCCCTTTGTTTTGGGGGAAAAAGACAGAAATTCCACTTATGTAGAGGCAAAAAAGCAGAAATTCCCTTTATTTTGGAGCAAAAATGAAGAAATTTCTTTTTTTATGGCAAAAAGGTATGCATTCTTCTTATTTTCGGGCAAAAAGGCAGAAATTCCCCGTATTTTGGAGCAAAATTGCAGATATTCCCCTAATTGTGGGGCAAAAAGGCAGAAATTCCCTATATGTTGGAGCAAAAACAGAAATTCTCCTTATTTAGGGGCAAAACTCAGAAATTTCACTTATTTTGGGGCAAAATTGCAGAAATTTTTCTTATTTTGGGGCAAAATTGCAGAAATTTCACATATTTTGGGGCAAAATTGCAGAAATTTCACATATTTTGGGGCAAAATTGCAGAAATTTCACTTATTTCAGAAGAAAATAGCAGAAATTTTCTTTTTTGGGAAAAAAAGTCAGAAATTTCTTTTATTTAGGTACAAAATTGCAGAATTTGTTCTTATTTTGGGGCAAAAAGGCAGAAATTTCCCATATTTTGGGGCAAAATTGCAGAAATTCCCCTTATTTTGAGGTAAAAATGCTGAAATTCCCCTTATTTGGGGACAAAAATCCAAAAATTCCCCTTATTTTGGGGCAAAACTCAGAAATTTCAATTATTTTGGAGCGAAATTGCAGAAATTTCACTTATTTCAGGGTAATAAGTCTGAAATTTTTTTTTTATTTTGGGGCAAAAAAGACAGAAATTCCCTTTGTTTTGGGGGAAAAAGACAGAAATTCCACTTATTTAGAGGCAAAAAATCAGAAATTCCCCTTATTTTGAAGAAAAATGAAGATATTTCCCTTTTTTATGGCAAAAAGGTATTCATCTTCTTATTTTCGGGCAAAAAGGCAGAAATTCCCTGAATTTTGAAGCAAAATTGCAGAAATTCCCCTAATTGTGGGGCAAAAAGGCAGAAATTCCCTGTATGTTAGGGTAAAAAGACAGAAATTCTCTTTATTTTGGGGCAAAACTCAGCAATTCCACTTGTTATGGGGCAAAATTCCAGAAATTTCCCTTATTTTGGGGCAAAATTGCAGAAATTTCACTTATTTTGGGGCAAAATTGCAGAAATTTCACTTATTTTAAGGCAAAATTGCAGAAATTTTACTTATTTCAGGAAACAAGGCAGAAGTTTTCCTTATTTTGGGGCAAAAAGGCAGAAATTCCAAATATTTTGTGGCAAAAATGCAGAAATTCCCCTTATTTTGAGGTAAAAAGTCTGAAATTCCCCTTATTTGGGGGCAAAAAATGCAAAAATTTCCATTATTTTGGGGCAAAATTGCAGAAATTTCACTTATTTCAGAATAATAAGTCAGAAATTATCTTTATTTTGGTGCAAAAAGACAGAAATTTCCTTTGTTTTGGGAAAAAAAGACAGAAATTCCACTTATTTAGAGGCAAAAAGCAGAAATTTCCATTATTTTAGAGCAAAAATGAAGAAATTTCCCTTTTCTATGGCAAAAAGGTATGCATTCTTCTTATTTTCGGGCAAAAGGACAGAAATTACCCGTTTTTTGGAGCGAAATTGCAGAAATTCCCGTAATTGTGGGCCAAAAAGGCAGAAATTCCCTATATGTTGGGGCAAAAAGACAGAAATTCTCTTTATTTTGGAACAAAACTCAGAAATTTTACTTATTTTGGGGCAAAATTGCAGAAATTTCACTTATTTCAGAAAAAAAGCAGAAATTTTCTTATTTTGGGGCAAAAAGGCAGAAATTTCTTTTCTTTTGGTACAAAATTGCAGAAATTTTTCTTATTTTGGGAAATAGGCAGAAATTTCTCATATTTTGGGACAAAATTGCAAAAATTCCCCTTATTTTAAGGTAAAAATGCTGAAATTCCTCTTATTTGGGGGCAAAAAGGCAGAAATTTCTTTTATTTTGGGGCAAAACTTAGAAATTTCAATTATTTTGGGGAAAAATTGCAGAAATTTCACTTATTTCCGAAAAAAAAGCAGAAATTTTCTAATTTTGGGGCAAAAAGGCAGATATTTCTTTTATTTTGGTACAAAATTGCAGAAATTTTCCTTATTTTGGGGCAAAAAGGCAGACATTTCCAATATTTTGGGGCAAAAATGCAGAAATTCCCCTTATTTTGAGGTAAAAAGGCTGAAATTCCCCTTATTTGGGGGCAAAAAATGCAGAAATTTCCCTTATTTTGGGGCAAAATTGCAGAAATTTCACTTATTTCAGATTAATAAGTCAGAAATTATCTATATTTTGGTGCAAAAAGACAGAAATTCCCTTTGTTTTGGGAAAAAAAGACAGAAATTCCACTTATTTAGAGGCAAAAAGCAGAAATTTCCATTATTTTAGAGCAAAAATGAAGAAATTTCCCTTTTCTATGGCAAAAAGGTATGCATTCTTCTTATTTTCGGGCAAAAGGACAGAAATTACCCGTTTTTTGGAGCGAAATTGCAGAAATTCCCGTAATTGTGGGCCAAAAAGGCAGAAATTCCCTATATGTTGGGGCAAAAAGACAGAAATTCTCTTTATTTTGGAACAAAACTCAGAAATTTTACTTATTTTGGGGCAAAATTGCAGAAATTTCACTTATTTCAGAAAAAAAGCAGAAATTTTCTTATTTTGGGGCAAAAAGGCAGAAATTTCTTTTCTTTTGGTACAAAATTGCAGAAATTTTTCTTATTTTGGGAAATAGGCAGAAATTTCTCATATTTTGGGACAAAATTGCAAAAATTCCCCTTATTTTAAGGTAAAAATGCTGAAATTCCTCTTATTTGGGGGCAAAAAGGCAGAAATTTCTTTTATTTTGGGGCAAAACTTAGAAATTTCAATTATTTTGGGGAAAAATTGCAGAAATTTCACTTATTTCCGAAAAAAAAGCAGAAATTTTCTAATTTTGGGGCAAAAAGGCAGATATTTCTTTTATTTTGGTACAAAATTGCAGAAATTTTCCTTATTTTGGGGCAAAAAGGCAGACATTTCCAATATTTTGGGGCAAAAATGCAGAAATTCCCCTTATTTTGAGGTAAAAAGGCTGAAATTCCCCTTATTTGGGGGCAAAAAATGCAGAAATTTCCCTTATTTTGGGGCAAAATTGCAGAAATTTCACTTATTTCAGGAAAAAAGGCAGAAGTTTTCCTTATTTTGGAGCAAAAAGGCAGAAATTCCAAATATTTTGTGGCAAAAATGCAGAAATTCCCCTTATTTTGAGGTAAAAATGCTGAAATTCCCCTTATTTGGAGGCAAAAATGCATAAATTTCCCTTATTTTGGGGCAAAATTGCAGAAATTCCACTTACTTCAGGGTAATAAGTCAGAAATTTTCTTTATTTTGGGGCAAAAAAGATGGAAATTCTCTTTGTTTTGGGGAAAAAAGACATAAATTCGACTTATTAAGAGGCAAAAAAGCAGAAATTCCCCATACTTTGGAGCAAAAATGAAGAAATTTTCCTTTTTTATGGCAAAAAGGTATGCATTCTTCTTGTTTTCGGGCAAAAAGGCAGAAATTCCCCGTATTTTGGAGCACAATTGCAGAAATTCCCCTAATTGTGGGGCAAAAAGGCAGAAATTCCCTATATGTTGGGGCAAAAAGACAGAAATTTTCCTTTTTTTTGGGGCAAAACTCAGAAATTCCACTTATTTTGGGGCAAAATTCCAGAAATTTCCCTTATTTTGGGGCAAAACTCAGAATTTTCACTTATTTTGGGGCAAAATTGCAGAAATTTCACTTATTTCAGAAAAAAAGCAGAAATTTCAATTATTTTGGGGCAAAAAGGCAGAAATTTTTTTATTTTGATACAAAATTGCAGAAATTTTTCTTATTTTGGGACAAAAAGGCAGAAATTTCCCATATTTTAGGGCAAAAGTGCAGAAATTCCCCTTATTTTGAGGTAAAAATGCTGAAATTCCCTTTATTTGGAGGCAAAAATGCAGAAATTTCCCTTATTTTGGGGCAAAATTGCAGAAATCTCACTTATTTCAGGAAAAAAGGCAGAAGTTTTTCTTATTTTGGAGCAAAAAGGCAGAAATTCCAAATATTTTGTGGCAAAAATTCAGAAGTTCCTTTTATTTTGAGGTAAAAATGCTGAAATTCCCCTTATTTGGGGGTAAAAAGGCATAAATTTCCCTTATTTTGGGGCAAAATTGCAGAAATTTCACTTACTTCAGGGTAATAAGTCAGAAATTTTCCTTATTTTGAGGCAAAAAAGATGGAAATTCCCTTTGTTTTGGGGGAAAAAGACAGAAATTCCACTTATTAAGAGGCAAAAGAGCAGAAAGTCCCCTTATTTTGGAGCAAAAATGAAGAAATTTTCCTTTTTTATGGCAAAAAGGTATGCATTCTTCTTGTTTTCGGGCAAAAAGGCAGAAATTCCTCGTATTTTGGAGCACAATTGCAGAAATTCCCCTAATTGTGGGGCAAAAAGACAGAAATTCTCCTTATTTTGGGGCAAAACTCAGAATTTTCACTTATTTTGGGGCAAAATTGCAGAAATTTCACTTATTTCAGAAAAAAGCAGAAATTTCACTTATTTTGGGGCAAAAATGCAGAAATTTCCCTTATTTTGAGATAAAAAGGCTGATATTTTTCTTATTTGGGGGCAAAAAGGCAGAAATTTCCCTCATTTTGGGGCAAAATTGCAGAAATTTCATTTACTTCAGGGTAATAAGTCAGAAATTTTCCGTATTTTGGGGCAAAAAAGACAGAAATTCCCTTTGTTTTGGGGAAAAAAGACAGAAATTCCACTTATTAAGAGGCAAAAAAGCAGAAATTCCCCTTATTTTGGAGCAAAAATTAAGAAATTTCTATTTTTTATGGCAAAAAGGTATGCATTCTTCTTGTTTTCGGGCAAAAAGGCAGAAATTCCTTCTGTTTTGGAGCAAAATTGCAGAAATTCCCCTAATTGTGGGGCAAAAAGGCAGAAATTCCCTATATGTTGGGGCAAAAAGACAGAAATTCTCCTTATTTTGGGGCAAAACTCAGAAATTTCACTTATTTTGGGGCAAAATTGCAGAAATTTCACTGATTTCAGAAAAAAAAAGCAGAAATTTTCTTATTTTGGGGCAAAAAGGCAGAAATTTCTTTTATTTTTGTACAAAATTGCAGAAATTTTTCTTATTATGGGAAAAAGGCAGAAATTTCTCATATTTTGGGGCAAAAATGCAGAAATTCCCCTTATTTTAAGGTAAAAATGCTGAACTTCTTCTTATTTGGGGGCAAAAAAGCAGAAATTTCCCTTATTTTGGGGCAAAACTTAGAAATTTCATTTATTTTGGGGCAAAATTGCAGAAATTTCACTTATTTCCGAAAAAAAGCAGAAATTTTCTAATTTTGGGGCAAAAAGGCAGATATTTCTTTTATTTTGGTACAAAATTGCAGAAATTTTCCTTATTTTGGGGCAAAAAGGCAGACATTTCCCATATTTTGGAGCAAAAATCCAGAAATTCCCCATATTTTGAGGTAAAAAGGCGGAAATTCCCCTTATTTGGGGGCAAAAAATGCAGAAATTTCCCTTATTTTAAGGCAAAATTGCAGAAATTTCACATATTTTTGGGCAAAATTGCAGAAATTTCACTTATTTCAGAAAAAAAAGCAGAAATTTTCTTTTTAGGTCAAAAAGTCAGAAATTTCTTTTATTTAGGTACAAAATTGCAGAATTTGTTCTTATTTTGGGGCAAAAGGGCAGAAATGTCCCATTATTTTGGGGCAAAAATGCAGAAATTTCCCTTATTTTGAGGTAAAAAGGCTGATATTTTCTTCTTTGGGAGCAAGAAGGCAGAAATTTCCCTCATTTTGGGGCAAAATTGCAGAAATTTCACTTATTTCAGGGTAATAAGTCAGAAATTTTTCTTATTTTGGGGCAAAAAGACAGGAATTCCCTTTGTTTTGGGGGAAAAAGACAGAAATTCCACTTATGTAGAGGCAAAAAAGCAGAAATTCCCTTTATTTTGGAGCAAAAATGAAGAAATTTCTTTTTTTATGGCAAAAAGGTATGCATTCTTCTTATTTTCGGGCAAAAAGGCAGAAATTCCCCGTATTTTGGAGCAAAATTGCAGATATTCCCCTAATTGTGGGGCAAAAAGGCAGAAATTCCCTATATGTTGGAGCAAAAACAGAAATTCTCCTTATTTAGGGGCAAAACTCAGAAATTTCACTTATTTTGGGGCAAAATTGCAGAAATTTTTCTTATTTTGGGGCAAAATTGCAGAAATTTCACATATTTTGGGGCAAAATTGCAGAAATTTCACATATTTTGGGGCAAAATTGCAGAAATTTCACTTATTTCAGAAGAAAATAGCAGAAATTTTCTTTTTTGGGAAAAAAAGTCAGAAATTTCTTTTATTTAGGTACAAAATTGCAGAATTTGTTCTTATTTTGGGGCAAAAAGGCAGAAATTTCCCATATTTTGGGGCAAAATTGCAGAAATTCCCCTTATTTTGAGGTAAAAATGCTGAAATTCCCCATATTTGGGGACAAAAATCCAAAAATTCCCCTTATTTTGGGGCAAAACTCAGAAATTTCAATTATTTTGGAGCGAAATTGCAGAAATTTCACTTATTTCAGGGTAATAAGTCTGAAATTTTTTTTTTATTTTGGGGCAAAAAAGACAGAAATTCCCTTTGTTTTGGGGGAAAAAGACAGAAATTCCACTTATTTAGAGGCAAAAAATCAGAAATTCCCCTTATTTTGAAGAAAAATGAAGATATTTCCCTTTTTTATGGCAAAAAGGTATTCATCTTCTTATTTTCGGGCAAAAAGGCAGAAATTCCCTGAATTTTGAAGCAAAATTGCAGAAATTCCCCTAATTGTGGGGCAAAAAGGCAGAAATTCCCTGTATGTTAGGGTAAAAAGACAGAAATTCTCTTTATTTTGGGGCAAAACTCAGAAATTCCACTTGTTATGGGGCAAAATTCCAGAAATTTCCCTTATTTTGGGGCAAAATTGCAGAAATTTCACTTATTTTGGGGCAAAATTGCAGAAATTTCACTTATTTTAAGGCAAAATTGCAGAAATTTTACTTATTTCAGGAAACAAGGCAGAAGTTTTCCTTATTTTGGGGCAAAAAGGCAGAAATTCCAAATATTTTGTGGCAAAAATGCAGAAATTCCCCTTATTTTGAGGTAAAAAGTCTGAAATTCCCCTTATTTGGGGGCAAAAAATGCAAAAATTTCCATTATTTTGGGGCAAAATTGCAGAAATTTCACTTATTTCAGAATAATAAGTCAGAAATTATCTTTATTTTGGTGCAAAAAGACAGAAATTTCCTTTGTTTTGGGAAAAAAAGACAGAAATTCCACTTATTTAGAGGCAAAAAGCAGAAATTTCCATTATTTTAGAGCAAAAATGAAGAAATTTCCCTTTTCTATGGCAAAAAGGTATGCATTCTTCTTATTTTCGGGCAAAAGGACAGAAATTACCCGTTTTTTGGAGCGAAATTGCAGAAATTCCCGTAATTGTGGGCCAAAAAGGCAGAAATTCCCTATATGTTGGGGCAAAAAGACAGAAATTCTCTTTATTTTGGAACAAAACTCAGAAATTTTACTTATTTTGGGGCAAAATTGCAGAAATTTCACTTATTTCAGAAAAAAAGCAGAAATTTTCTTATTTTGGGGCAAAAAGGCAGAAATTTCTTTTCTTTTGGTACAAAATTGCAGAAATTTTTCTTATTTTGGGAAATAGGCAGAAATTTCTCATATTTTGGGACAAAATTGCAAAAATTCCCCTTATTTTAAGGTAAAAATGCTGAAATTCCTCTTATTTGGGGGCAAAAAGGCAGAAATTTCTTTTATTTTGGGGCAAAACTTAGAAATTTCAATTATTTTGGGGAAAAATTGCAGAAATTTCACTTATTTCCGAAAAAAAAGCAGAAATTTTCTAATTTTGGGGCAAAAAGGCAGATATTTCTTTTATTTTGGTACAAAATTGCAGAAATTTTCCTTATTTTGGGGCAAAAAGGCAGACATTTCCAATATTTTGGGGCAAAAATGCAGAAATTCCCCTTATTTTGAGGTAAAAAGGCTGAAATTCCCCTTATTTGGGGGCAAAAAATGCAGAAATTTCCCTTATTTTGGGGCAAAATTGCAGAAATTTCACTTATTTCAGATTAATAAGTCAGAAATTATCTATATTTTGGTGCAAAAAGACAGAAATTCCCTTTGTTTTGGGAAAAAAAGACAGAAATTCCACTTATTTAGAAGCAAAAAGCAGAAATTCCCCTTATTTTGGAGCAAAAATGAAGAAATTTCCCTTTTCTATGGCAAAAAGGTATGCATTCTTCTTATTTTCGGGCAAAAAGACAGAAATTCCCCGTTTTTTGGAGCAAAATTGCAAAAATCCCCCTAATTGTGGGCCAAAAAGGCAGAAATTCCCTATATGTTGGGGCAAAAAGACAGAAATTCTCCTTATTTTGGGGCAAAACTCAGAAATTTCACTTATTTTAGGGCAAAATTGCAAAAATTTCACTTATTTCAGAAAAAAAAGCAGAAATTTTCTTATTTTGGGGCAAAAAGGCAGAAATTTCTTTTATTTTGGTACAAAATTGCAGAAATTGTTCTTATTTTGGGGCAAAAAGGCAGAAATTTCCCATATTTTGGGGCAAAAATGCAGAAATTCCTATTATTTTGAGATAAAAAGGCTGAAATTCCCCTTATTTGGGGGCAAAAAGGCAGAAATTTTCCTCATTTTGGGGCAAAATTGCAGAAATTTCACTTATTTCAGGGTAATAAGTCAGAAATTTTCCTTATTTTGGGGCAAAAAAGACAGAAATTCCTTTCGTTTTGGGGGAAAAAAACAGAAATTCCACATATTTAGATCCAAAAAAGCAGAAATTCCCCTTATTTTGGAGCAAAAATGAAGAAACTTTCCTTTTTTATGGCAAAAAGATATGCATTCTTCTTATTTTCGGGCAAAAAGGCAGAAAATCCCCGTATTTTGGAGCAAAATTGCAGATATTCCCCTAATTGTGGGGCAAAAAGGCAGAAATTCCCTATATGTTGGGGCAAAAACAGAAATTCCTCTTATTTTGGGGCAAAACTCAGACATTTCACTTATTTTGTGGCAAAATTGCAAAAATTTCCATTATTTTGGGGCAAAATAGCAGAAATTTCACATATTTTGGGGCAAAATTGCAGAAATTTCACTTATTTCAGGAAAAAAAAGCAGAAATTTTCTTTTTGGGGCAAAAAGTCAGAAATTTCTTTTATTTTTGTACAAAATTGCAGAATTTGTTCTTATTTTGGGTAAAAAGGCAGAAATTTCCCATATTTTGGGGCAAAAATGCAGAAATTTCCCTTATTTTGAGGTTAAAAGGCTGATATTTTCCTTATTTGGGGGCAAAAAGGCAGAAATTTCCCTCATTTTCTGGCAAAATTGCAGAAATTTCACTTAC
The DNA here is from genome assembly GCF_963924665.1 of Micromys minutus. Classification (NCBI taxonomy): domain Eukaryota; kingdom Metazoa; phylum Chordata; class Mammalia; order Rodentia; family Muridae; genus Micromys; species Micromys minutus. Next base: position 587,962 of record NW_027667307.1, on the reverse strand, counting down.
TTCAGGGTAATAAGTCAGAAATTTTCCGTATTTTGGGGCAAAAAAAACAGAAATTCCCTTTGTTTTGGGGGAAAAAGACAGAAATTCCACTTATTAAGAGGCAAAAAAAGCAGTAATTCCCCTTATTTTGGAGCAAAAATTAAGAAATTTCCCTTTTTTATGGCAAAAAGGTATGCATTCTTCCTGTTTTCGTTCAAAAAGGCAGAAATTCCCCCTGTTTTGGAGCAAAATTGCAGAAATTCCCCTAATTGTGGGGCAAAAAGACAGAAATTCCCTATATGTTGGGGCAAAAAGACAGAAATTCTCTTTATTTTGGGGCAAAACTCAGAAATTTCACTTATTTTGGGGCAAAATTGCAGAAATTTCACTTATTTCAGAAAAAAAAGCAGAAATTTTCTTTTTGGGGCAAAAAGTCAGAAATTTCTTTTATTTTTGTACAAAATTGCAGAATTTGTTCTTATTTTGGGGCAAAAAGGCAGAAATTTCCCATATTTTGGGGCAAAATTGCAGAAATTCCCCTTATTTTGAGGTAAAAATGCTGAAATTCCCCTTATTTGGGGACAAAAATCCAGAAATTCCTCTTATTTTGGGGCAAAACTCAGAAATTTCAATTATTTTGGAGCAAAATTGCAGAAATTTCACTTATTTCATGGTAATAATTCTGAAATTTTCCTTATTTTGGGGCAAAAAAGACAGAAATTCCCTTTGTTTTGGGGGAAAAAGACAAAAATTCCACTTATTTAGAGGCAAAAAATCAGAAATTCCCCTTATTTTGGAGAAAAATGAAGAAATTTCCCTTTTTTATGGCAAAAAGTTATTCATCTTCTTATTTTCGGTCAAAAAGGCAGAAATTCCCTGAATTTTGAAGCAAAATTGCAGAAATTCCCCGAATTGTGGGGCAAAAGGCAGAAATTCCCTGTATGTTAGGGCAAAAAGACAGAAATTTTCTTTATTTTGGGGCAAAACTCAGAAATTCAACTTGTTATGGGGCAAAATTCCAGAAATTTCCCTTATTTTGGAGCAAAATTGCAGAAATTTCATATACTTCAGGGTAATAAGTCAGAAATTTTCTGTATTTTGGGGCAAAAAAGACAGAAATTCCCTTTGTTTTGGGGAAAAAAGACAGAAATTCCACTTATTAAGAGGCAAAAAAGCAGAAATTCCCCTTATTTTGGAGCAAAAATTAAGAAATTTCTATTTTTTATGGCAAAAAGGTATGCATTCTTCTTGTTTTCGGGCAAAAAGGCAGAAATTCCTTCTGTTTTGGAGCAAAATTGCAGAAATTCCCCAAATTGTGGGGCAAAAAGGCAGAAATTCCCTATATGTTGGGGCAAAAAGACAGAAATTCTCCTTATTTTGGGGCAAAACTCAGAAATTTCACTTATTTTGGGGCAAAATTGCAGAAATTTCACTGATTTCAGAAAAAAAAGCAGAAATTTTCTTATTTTGGGGCAAAAAGGCAGAAATTTCTTTTATTTTTGTACAAAATTGCAGAAATTTTTCTTATTATGGGAAAAAGGCAGAAATTTCTCATATTTTGGGGCAAAAATGCAGAAATTCCCCTTATTTTAAGGTAAAAATGCTGAACTTCTTCTTATTTGGGGGCAAAAAAGCAGAAATTTCCCTTATTTTGGGGCAAAACTTAGAAATTTCATTTATTTTGGGGCAAAATTGCAGAAATTTCACTTATTTCCAAAAAAAAAGCAGAAATATTCTAATTTTGGGGCAAAAAGGCAGATATTTCTTTTATTTTGGTACAAAATTGCAGAAATTTTCCTTATTTTGGGGCAAAAAGGCAGACATTTCCCATATTTTGGAGCAAAAATCCAGAAATTCCCCATATTTTGAGGTAAAAAGGCGGAAATTCCCCTTATTTGGGGGCAAAAAATGCAGAAATTTCCCTTATTTTAAGGCAAAATTGCAGAAATTTCACATATTTTTGGGCAAAATTGCAGAAATTTCACTTATTTCAGAAAAAAAAACAGAAATTTTCTATTTAGGTCAAAAAGTCAGAAATTTCTTTTATTTAGGTACAAAATTGCAGAATTTGTTCTTATTTTGGGGCAAAAGGGCAGAAATGTCCCATTATTTTGGGGCAAAAATGCAGAAATTTCCCTTATTTTGAGGTAAAAAGGCTGATATTTTCTTCTTTGGGAGCAAGAAGGCAGAAATTTCCCTCATTTTGGGGCAAAATTGCAGAAATTTCACTTATTTCAGGGTAATAAGTCAGAAATTTTTCTTATTTTGGGGCAAAAAGACAGGAATTCCCTTTGTTTTGGGGGAAAAAGACAGAAATTCCACTTATGTAGAGGCAAAAAAGCAGAAATTCCCTTTATTTTGGAGCAAAAATGAAGAAATTTCTTTTTTTTATGGCAAAAAGGTATGCATTCTTCTTATTTTCGGGCAAAAAGGCAGAAATTCCCCGTATTTTGGAGCAAAATTGCAGATATTCCCCTAATTGTGGGGCAAAAAGGCAGAAATTCCCTATATGTTGGAGCAAAAACAGAAATTCTCCTTATTTAGGGGCAAAACTCAGAAATTTCACTTATTTTGGGGCAAAATTGCAGAAATTTTTCTTATTTTGGGGCAAAATTGCAGAAATTTCACATATTTTGGGGCAAAATTGCAGAAATTTCACATATTTTGGGGCAAAATTGCAGAAATTTCACTTATTTCAGAAGAAAATAGCAGAAATTTTCTTTTTTGGGAAAAAAAGTCAGAAATTTCTTTTATTTAGGTACAAAATTGCAGAAATTGTTCTTATTTTGGGGCAAAAAGGCAGAAATTTCCCATATTTTGGGGCAAAATTGCAGAAATTCCCCTTATTTTGAGGTAAAAATGCTGAAATTCCCCTTATTTGGGGACAAAAATCCAAAAATTCCCCTTATTTTGGGGCAAAACTCAGAAATTTCAATTATTTTGGAGCGAAATTGCAGAAATTTCACTTATTTCAGGGTAATAAGTCTGAAATTTTTTTTTTATTTTGGGGCAAAAAAGACAGAAATTCCCTTTGTTTTGGGGGAAAAAGACAGAAATTCCACTTATTTAGAGGCAAAAAATCAGAAATTCCCCTTATTTTGAAGAAAAATGAAGAAATTTCCCTTTTTTATGGCAAAAAGGTATTCATCTTCTTATTTTCGGGCAAAAAGGCAGAAATTCCCTGAATTTTGAAGCAAAATTGCAGAAATTCCCCTAATTGTGGGGCAAAAAGGCAGAAATTCCCTGTATGTTAGGGTAAAAAGACAGAAATTCTCTTTATTTTGGGGCAAAACTCAGAAATTCCACTTGTTATGGGGCAAAATTCCAGAAATTTCCCTTATTTTGGGGCAAAATTGCAGAAATTTCACTTATTTTGGGGCAAAATTGCAGAAATTTCACTTATTTTAAGGCAAAATTGCAGAAATTTTACTTATTTCAGGAAACAAGGCAGAAGTTTTCCTTATTTGGGGGCAAAAAGGCAGAAATTCCAAATATTTTGTGGCAAAAATGCAGAAATTCCCCTTATTTTGAGGTAAAAAGTCTGAAATTCCCCTTATTTGGGGGCAAAAAATGCAAAAATTTCCCTTATTTTGGGGCAAAATTGCAGAAATTTCACTTATTTCAGAATAATAAGTCAGAAATTATCTTTATTTTGGTGCAAAAAGACAGAAAATTCCTTTGTTTTGGGAAAAAAGACAGAAATTCCACTTATTTAGAGGCAAAAAGCAGAAATTTCCATTATTTTAGAGCAAAAATGAAGAAATTTCCCTTTTCTATGGCAAAAAGGTATGCATTCTTCTTATTTTCGGGCAAAAGGACAGAAATTACCCGTTTTTTGGAGCGAAATTGCAGAAATTCCCGTAATTGTGGGCCAAAAAGGCAGAAATTCCCTATATGTTGGGGCAAAAAGACAGAAATTCTCCTTATTTTGGGGCAAAACTCAGAAATTTCACTTATTTTAGGGCAAAATTGCAGAAATTTCACTTATTTCAGAAAAAAAGCAGAAATTTTCTTATTTTGGGGCAAAAAGGCAGAAATTTCTTTTATTTTGGTACAAAATTGCAGAAATTGTTCTTATTTTGGGGCAAAAAAGCAGAAATTTCCCATATTTTGGGGCAAAAATGCAGAAATTTCCCTTATTTTGAGGTTAAAAGGCTGATATTTTCCTTAATTGGGGGCAAAAAGGCAGAAATTTCCCTCATTTTCTGGCAAAATTGCAGAAATTTCACTTATTTCAGGGTAATGAGTCAGAAATTTTCCTTATTTTGGGGCAAAAAAAACAGAAATTCCCTTTGTTTGGGGGGAAAAAACAGAAATTCCACATATTTAGAGCCAAAAAAGCAGAAATTCCCCTTATTTTGGAGCAAAAATGAAGTAAATTCTTTTTTTTATGGCAAAAAGATATGCATTCTTGTTATTTTCGGGCAAAAAGGCAGAAAATCCCCGTATTTTGGAGCAAAATTGCAGAAAATCCCCTAATTGTGGGCCAAAAAGGCAGAAATTCCCTATATGTTGGGGCAAAAACAGAAATTCCTCTTATTTTGGGGCAAAACTCAGAAATTTCACTTATTTTGTGGCAAAATTGCAGAAATTTCCCTTATTTTAAGGCAAAATTGCAGAAATTTCACATATTTTGGGGCAAAAATGCAGAAATTTCCCTTATTTTGAGGTAAAAAGGCTGATATTTTCCTTATTTAGGGGCAAAAAGGCAGAAATTTCCCTCATTTTGGGGCAAAATTGCAGAAATTTCATTAACGTCAGGGTAATAAGTCAGAAATTTTCCGTATTTTGGGGCAAAAAATAAAGAAATTCCCATTGTTTTGGGGAAAAAGACAGAAATTCCACTTATTAAGAGGCAAAAAAGCAGAAATTCCCCTTATTTTGGAGCAAAAATTAAGAAATTTCCTTTTTTTATGGCAAAAAGGTATACATTCTTCTTGTTTTCGGGCAAAAAGGCAGAAATTCCCCCTGTTTTAAAGCAAAATTGCAGAAATTTCTATAATTGTGGGGCAAAAAGACAGAAATTCCCTATATGTTGGGGCAAAAAGACAGAAATTCTCTTTATTTTGGAACAAAACTCAGAAATTTTACTTATTTTGGGGCAAAATTGCAGAAATTTCACTTATTTCAGAAAAAAAGCAGAAATTTTCTTATTTTGGGGCAAAAAGGCAGAAATTTCTTTTCTTTTGGTACAAAATTGCAGAAATTTTTCTTATTTTGGGAAATAGGCAGAAATTTCTCATATTTTGGGACAAAAATGCAAAAATTCCCCTTATTTTAAGGTAAAAATGCTGAAATTCCTCTTATTTGGGGGCAAAAAGGCAGAAATTTCTTTTATTTTGGGGCAAAACTTAGAAATTTCAATTATTTTGGGGCAAAATTGCAGAAATTTCACTTATTTCCGAAAAAAAAGCAGAAATTTTCTAATTTTGGGGCAAAAAGGCAGATATTTCTTTTATTTTGGTACAAAATTGCAGAAATTTTCCTTATTTTGGGGCAAAAAGGCAGACATTTCCAATATTTTGGGGCAAAAGTGCAGAAATTCCCCTTATTTTGAGGTAAAAAGGCTGAAATTCCCCTTATTTGGGGGCAAAAAATGCAGAAATTTCCCTTATTTTGGGGCAAAATTGCAGAAATTTCACTTATTTCAGATTAATAAGTCAGAAATTATCTATATTTTGGTGCAAAAAGACAGAAATTCCCTTTGTTTTGGGAAAAAAGACAGAAATTCCACTTATTTAGAAGCAAAAAGCAGAAATTCCCCTTATTTTGGAGCAAAAATGAAGAAATTTCCCTTTTCTATGGCAAAAAGGTATGCATTCTTCTTATTTTCGGGCAAAAAGACAGAAATTCCCCGTTTTTTGGAGCAAAATTGCAAAAATCCCCCTAATTGTGGGCCAAAAAGGCAGAAATTCCCTATATGTTGGGGCAAAAAAACAGAAATTCTCCTTATTTTGGGGCAAAACTCAGAAATTTCACTTATTTTAGGGCAAAATTGCAGAAATTTCACTTATTTCAGAAAAAAAAGCAGAAATTTTCTTATTTTGGGACAAAAAGGCAGAAATTTCTTTTATTTTGGTACAAAATTGCAGAAATTGTTCTTATTTTGGGGCAAAAAGGCAGAAATTTCCCATATTTTGGGGCAAAAATGCAGAAATTCCTATTATTTTGAGATAAAAAGGCTGAAATTCCCCTTATTTGGGGGCAAAAAGGCAGAAATTTTCCTCATTTTGGGGCAAAATTGCAGAAATTTCACTTATTTCAGGGTAATAAGTCAGAAATTTTCCTTATTTTGGGGCAAAAAAGACAGAAATTCCTTTCGTTTTGGGGGAAAAAAACAGAAATTCCACATATTTAGATCCAAAAAAGCAGAAATTCCCCTTATTTTGGAGCAAAAATGAAGAAACTTTCCTTTTTTATGGCAAAAAGATATGCATTCTTCTTATTTTCGGGCAAAAAGGCAGAAAATCCCCGTATTTTGGAGCAAAATTGCAGATATTCCCCTAATTGTGGGGCAAAAAGGCAGAAATTCCCTATATGTTGGGGCAAAAACAGAAATTCCTCTTATTTTGGGGCAAAACTCAAACATTTCACTTATTTTGTGGCAAAATTGCAAAAATTTCCATTATTTTGGGGCAAAATAGCAGAAATTTCACATATTTTGGGGCAAAATTGCAGAAATTTCACTTATTTCAGGAAAAAAAAAGCAGAAATTTTCTTTTTGGGGCAAAAAGTCAGAAATTTCTTTTATTTTTGTACAAAATTGCAGAATTTGTTCTTATTTTGGGTAAAAAGGCAGAAATTTCCCATATTTTGGGGCAAAAATGCAGAAATTTCCCTTATTTTGAGGTTAAAAGGCTGATATTTTCCTTATTTGGGGGCAAAAAGGCAGAAATTTCCCTCATTTTCTGGCAAAATTGCAGAAATTTCACTTACTTCAGGGTAATAAGTCAGAAATTTTCCGTATTTTGGGGCAAAAAAAACAGAAATTCCCTTTGTTTTGGGGGAAAAAGACAGAAATTCCACTTATTAAGAGGCAAAAAAAGCAGTAATTCCCCTTATTTTGGAGCAAAAATTAAGAAATTTCCCTTTTTTATGGCAAAAAGGTATGCATTCTTCCTGTTTTCGTTCAAAAAGGCAGAAATTCCCCCTGTTTTGGAGCAAAATTGCAGAAATTCCCCTAATTGTGGGGCAAAAAGACAGAAATTCCCTATATGTTGGGGCAAAAAGACAGAAATTCTCTTTATTTTGGGGCAAAACTCAGAAATTTCACTTATTTTGGGGCAAAATTGCAGAAATTTCACTTATTTCATGGTAATAATTCTGAAATTTTCCTTATTTTGGGGCAAAAAAGACAGAAATTCCCTTTGTTTTGGGGGAAAAAGACAAAAATTCCACTTATTTAGAGGCAAAAAATCAGAAATTCCCCTTATTTTGGAGAAAAATGAAGAAATATCCATTTCTTATGGCAAAAAGTTATTCATCTTCTTATTTTCGGTCAAAAAGGCAGAAATTCCCTGAATTTTGAAGCAAAATTGCAGAAATTCCCCGAATTGTGGGGCAAAAGGCAGAAATTCCCTGTATGTTAGGGCAAAAAGACAGAAATTTTCTTTATTTTGGGGCAAAACTCAGAAATTCCACTTGTTATGGGGCAAAATTCCAGAAATTTCCCTTATTTTGGGGCAAAATTGCAGAAATTTCACTTATTTTGGGGCAAAATTGCAGAAATTTCACTTATGTCAGTAAAAAAAGGAGAACTTTTCTTTTTTGGGGCAAAAAGTCAGAAATTTCTTTTATTTTGGTACAAAATTGCAGAAATTGTTCTTATTTTGGGGCAAAAACGCAGAAATTTCCCATATTTTGGGGCAAAAATGCAGAAATTCCCCTTATTTTGTGGTATAAAAGCTGAAATTCCTATTATTTGGGGGCAAAAAGGCAGAAATTCCCCTTATTTTGGGGCAAAACTCAGAAATTTCAATTATTTTGGGGCAAAATTCCAGAAATTTCCCTTATTTTGGGTCAAATTTCAGAAATTTCACTTATTTTGGGACAAAATTGCAGAAATTTCACTTATTTTGGGGCAAAATTGCAGAAATTTCACTTATTTCAGGAAAAAAGGCAGAAGTTTTCCTTATTTTGGAGCAAAAAGGCAGAAATTCCAAATATTTTGTGGCAAAAATGCAGAAATTCCCCTTATTTTGAGGTAAAAATGCTGAAATTCCCCTTATTTGGAGGCAAAAAGGCATAAATTTCCCTTATTTTGGGGCAAAATTGCAGAAATTCCACTTACTTCAGGGTAATAAGTCAGAAATTTTCTTTATTTTGGGGCAAAAAAGATGGAAATTCTCTTTGTTTTGGGGAAAAAAGACATAAATTCGACTTATTAAGAGGCAAAAAAGCAGAAATTCCCCATACTTTGGAGCAAAAATGAAGAAATTTTCCTTTTTTATGGCAAAAAGGTATGCATTCTTCTTGTTTTCGGGCAAAAAGGCAGAAATTCCCCGTATTTTGGAGCACAATTGCAGAAATTCCCCTAATTGTGGGGCAAAAAGGCAGAAATTCCCTATATGTTGGGGCAAAAACAGAAATTCCTCTTATTTTGGGGCAAAACTCAGAAATTTCACTTATTTTGTGGCAAAATTGCAGAAATTTCCCTTATTTTAAGGCAAAATTGCAGAAATTTCACATATTTTGGGGCAAAAATGCAGAAATTTCCCTTATTTTGAGGTAAAAAGGCTGATATTTTCCTTATTTAGGGGCAAAAAGGCAGAAATTTCCCTCATTTTGGGGCAAAATTGCAGAAATTTCATTAACGTCAGGGTAATAAGTCAGAAATTTTCCGTATTTTGGGGCAAAAAATAAAGAAATTCCCATTGTTTTGGGGAAAAAGACAGAAATTCCACTTATTAAGAGGCAAAAAAGCAGAAATTCCCCTTATTTTGGAGCAAAAATTAAGAAATTTCCTTTTTTTATGGCAAAAAGGTATACATTCTTCTTGTTTTCGGGCAAAAAGGCAGAAATTCCCCCTGTTTTAAAGCAAAATTGCAGAAATTTCTATAATTGTGGGGCAAAAAGACAGAAATTCCCTATATGTTGGGGCAAAAAGACAGAAATTCTCTTTATTTTGGAACAAAACTCAGAAATTTTACTTATTTTGGGGCAAAATTGCAGAAATTTCACTTATTTCAGAAAAAAAGCAGAAATTTTCTTATTTTGGGGCAAAAAGGCAGAAATTTCTTTTCTTTTGGTACAAAATTGCAGAAATTTTTCTTATTTTGGGAAATAGGCAGAAATTTCTCATATTTTGGGACAAAAATGCAAAAATTCCCCTTATTTTAAGGTAAAAATGCTGAAATTCCTCTTATTTGGGGGCAAAAAGGCAGAAATTTCTTTTATTTTGGGGCAAAACTTAGAAATTTCAATTATTTTGGGGCAAAATTGCAGAAATTTCACTTATTTCCGAAAAAAAAGCAGAAATTTTCTAATTTTGGGGCAAAAAGGCAGATATTTCTTTTATTTTGGTACAAAATTGCAGAAATTTTCCTTATTTTGGGGCAAAAAGGCAGACATTTCCAATATTTTGGGGCAAAAATGCAGAAATTCCCCTTATTTTGAGGTAAAAAGGCTGAAATTCCCCTTATTTGGGGGCAAAAAATGCAGAAATTTCCCTTATTTTGGGGCAAAATTGCAGAAATTTCACTTATTTCAGATTAATAAGTCAGAAATTATCTATATTTTGGTGCAAAAAGACAGAAATTCCCTTTGTTTTGGGAAAAAAAGACAGAAATTCCACTTATTTAGAAGCAAAAAGCAGAAATTCCCCTTATTTTGGAGCAAAAATGAAGAAATTTCCCTTTTCTATGGCAAAAAGGTATGCATTCTTCTTATTTTCGGGCAAAAAGACAGAAATTCCCCGTTTTTTGGAGCAAAATTGCAAAAATCCCCCTAATTGTGGGCCAAAAAGGCAGAAATTCCCTATATGTTGGGGCAAAAAGACAGAAATTCTCCTTATTTTGGGGCAAAACTCAGAAATTTCACTTATTTTAGGGCAAAATTGCAGAAATTTCACTTATTTCAGAAAAAAAAGCAGAAATTTTCTTATTTTGGGACAAAAAGGCAGAAATTTCTTTTATTTTGGTACAAAATTGCAGAAATTGTTCTTATTTTGGGGCAAAAAGGCAGAAATTTCCCATATTTTGGGGCAAAAATGCAGAAATTCTTATTATTTTGAGATAAAAAGGCTGAAATTCCCCTTATTTGGGGGCAAAAAGGCAGAAATTTTCCTCATTTTGGGGCAAAATTGCAGAAATTTCACTTATTTCAGGGTAATAAGTCAGAAATTTTCCTTATTTTGGGGCAAAAAAGACAGAAATTCCTTTCGTTTTGGGGGAAAAAAACAGAAATTCCACATATTTAGATCCAAAAAAGCAGAAATTCCCCTTATTTTGGAGCAAAAATGAAGAAACTTTCCTTTTTTATGGCAAAAAGATATGCATTCTTCTTATTTTCGGGCAAAAAGGCAGAAAATCCCCGTATTTTGGAGCAAAATTGCAGATATTCCCCTAATTGTGGGGCAAAAAGGCAGAAATTCCCTATATGTTGGGGCAAAAACAGAAATTCCTCTTATTTTGGGGCAAAACTCAGACATTTCACTTATTTTGTGGCAAAATTGCAAAAATTTCCATTATTTTGGGGCAAAATAGCAGAAATTTCACATATTTTGGGGCAAAATTGCAGAAATTTCACTTATTTCAGGAAAAAAAAAGCAGAAATTTTCTTTTTGGGGCAAAAAGTCAGAAATTTCTTTTATTTTTGTACAAAATTGCAGAATTTGTTCTTATTTTGGGTAAAAAGGCAGAAATTTCCCATATTTTGGGGCAAAAATGCAGAAATTTCCCTTATTTTGAGGTTAAAAGGCTGATATTTTCCTTATTTGGGGGCAAAAAGGCAGAAATTTCCCTCATTTTCTGGCAAAATTGCAGAAATTTCACTTACTTCAGGGTAATAAGTCAGAAATTTTCCGTATTTTGGGGCAAAAAAAACAGAAATTCCCTTTGTTTTGGGGGAAAAAGACAGAAATTCCACTTATTAAGAGGCAAAAAAAGCAGTAATTCCCCTTATTTTGGAGCAAAAATTAAGAAATTTCCCTTTTTTATGGCAAAAAGGTATGCATTCTTCCTGTTTTCGTTCAAAAAGGCAGAAATTCCCCCTGTTTTGGAGCAAAATTGCAGAAATTCCCCTAATTGTGGGGCAAAAAGACAGAAATTCCCTATATGTTGGGGCAAAAAGACAGAAATTCTCTTTATTTTGGGGCAAAACTCAGAAATTTCACTTATTTTGGGGCAAAATTGCAGAAATTTCACTTATTTCAGAAAAAAAAAGCAGAAATTTTCTTTTTGGGGCAAAAAGTCAGAAATTTCTTTTATTTTTGTACAAAATTGCAGAATTTGTTCTTATTTTGGGGCAAAAAGGCAGAAATTTCCCATATTTTGGGGCAAAATTGCAGAAATTCCCCTTATTTTGAGGTAAAAATGCTGAAATTCCCCTTATTTGGGGACAAAAATCCAGAAATTCCTCTTATTTTGGGGCAAAACTCAGAAATTTCAATTATTTTGAGCAAAATTGCAGAAATTTCACTTATTTCATGGTAATAATTCTGAAATTTTCCTTATTTTGGGGCAAAAAAGACAGAAATTCCCTTTGTTTTGGGGGAAAAAGACAAAAATTCCACTTATTTAGAGGCAAAAAATCAGAAATTCCCCTTATTTTGGAGAAAAATGAAGAAATATCCATTTCTTATGGCAAAAAGTTATTCATCTTCTTATTTTCGGTCAAAAAGGCAGAAATTCCCTGAATTTTGAAGCAAAATTGCAGAAATTCCCCGAATTGTGGGGCAAAAGGCAGAAATTCCCTGTATGTTAGGGCAAAAAGACAGAAATTTTCTTTATTTTGGGGCAAAACTCAGAAATTCCACTTGTTATGGGGCAAAATTCCAGAAATTTCCCTTATTTTGGGGCAAAATTGCAGAAATTTCACTTATTTTGGGGCAAAATTGCAGAAATTTCACTTATGTCAGTAAAAAAAGGAGAACTTTTCTTTTTTGGGGCAAAAAGTCAGAAATTTCTTTTATTTTGGTACAAAATTGCAGAAATTGTTCTTATTTTGGGGCAAAAACGCAGAAATTTCCCATATTTTGGGGCAAAAATGCAGAAATTCCCCTTATTTTGTGGTATAAAAGCTGAAATTCCTATTATTTGGGGGCAAAAAGGCAGAAATTCCCCTTATTTTGGGGCAAAACTCAGAAATTTCAATTATTTTGGGGCAAAATTCCAGAAATTTCCCTTATTTTGGGTCAAATTTCAGAAATTTCACTTATTTTGGGACAAAATTGCAGAAATTTCACTTATTTTGGGGCAAAATTGCAGAAATTTCACTTATTTCAGGAAAAAAGGCAGAAGTTTTCCTTATTTTGGAGCAAAAAGGCAGAAATTCCAAATATTTTGTGGCAAAAATGCAGAAATTCCCCTTATTTTGAGGTAAAAATGCTGAAATTCCCCTTATTTGGAGGCAAAAAGGCATAAATTTCCCTTATTTTGGGGCAAAATTGCAGAAATTCCACTTACTTCAGGGTAATAAGTCAGAAATTTTCTTTATTTTGGGGCAAAAAAGATGGAAATTCTCTTTGTTTTGGGGAAAAAAGACATAAATTCGACTTATTAAGAGGCAAAAAAGCAGAAATTCCCCATACTTTGGAGCAAAAATGAAGAAATTTTCCTTTTTTATGGCAAAAAGGTATGCATTCTTCTTGTTTTCGGGCAAAAAGGCAGAAATTCCCCGTATTTTGGAGCACAATTGCAGAAATTCCCCTAATTGTGGGGCAAAAAGGCAGAAATTCCCTATATGTTGGGGCAAAAACAGAAATTCCTCTTATTTTGGGGCAAAACTCAGAAATTTCACTTATTTTGTGGCAAAATTGCAGAAATTTCCCTTATTTTAAGGCAAAATTGCAGAAATTTCACATATTTTGGGGCAAAAATGCAGAAATTTCCCTTATTTTGAGGTAAAAAGGCTGATATTTTCCTTATTTAGGGGCAAAAAGGCAGAAATTTCCCTCATTTTGGGGCAAAATTGCAGAAATTTCATTAACGTCAGGGTAATAAGTCAGAAATTTTCCGTATTTTGGGGCAAAAAATAAAGAAATTCCCATTGTTTTGGGGAAAAAGACAGAAATTCCACTTATTAAGAGGCAAAAAAGCAGAAATTCCCCTTATTTTGGAGCAAAAATTAAGAAATTTCCTTTTTTTATGGCAAAAAGGTATACATTCTTCTTGTTTTCGGGCAAAAAGGCAGAAATTCCCCCTGTTTTAAAGCAAAATTGCAGAAATTTCTATAATTGTGGGGCAAAAAGACAGAAATTCCCTATATGTTGGGGCAAAAAGACAGAAATTCTCTTTATTTTGGAACAAAACTCAGAAATTTTACTTATTTTGGGGCAAAATTGCAGAAATTTCACTTATTTCAGAAAAAAAGCAGAAATTTTCTTATTTTGGGGCAAAAAGGCAGAAATTTCTTTTCTTTTGGTACAAAATTGCAGAAATTTTTCTTATTTTGGGAAATAGGCAGAAATTTCTCATATTTTGGGACAAAAATGCAAAAATTCCCCTTATTTTAAGGTAAAAATGCTGAAATTCCTCTTATTTGGGGGCAAAAAGGCAGAAATTTCTTTTATTTTGGGGCAAAACTTAGAAATTTCAATTATTTTGGGGCAAAATTGCAGAAATTTCACTTATTTCCGAAAAAAAAGCAGAAATTTTCTAATTTTGGGGCAAAAAGGCAGATATTTCTTTTATTTTGGTACAAAATTGCAGAAATTTTCCTTATTTTGGGGCAAAAAGGCAGACATTTCCAATATTTTGGGGCAAAAATGCAGAAATTCCCCTTATTTTGAGGTAAAAAGGCTGAAATTCCCCTTATTTGGGGGCAAAAAATGCAGAAATTTCCCTTATTTTGGGGCAAAATTGCAGAAATTTCACTTATTTCAGATTAATAAGTCAGAAATTATCTATATTTTGGTGCAAAAAGACAGAAATTCCCTTTGTTTTGGGAAAAAAAGACAGAAATTCCACTTATTTAGAAGCAAAAAGCAGAAATTCCCCTTATTTTGGAGCAAAAATGAAGAAATTTCCCTTTTCTATGGCAAAAAGGTATGCATTCTTCTTATTTTCGGGCAAAAAGACAGAAATTCCCCGTTTTTTGGAGCAAAATTGCAAAAATCCCCCTAATTGTGGGCCAAAAAGGCAGAAATTCCCTATATGTTGGGGCAAAAAGACAGAAATTCTCCTTATTTTGGGGCAAAACTCAGAAATTTCACTTATTTTAGGGCAAAATTGCAGAAATTTCACTTATTTCAGAAAAAAAAGCAGAAATTTTCTTATTTTGGGACAAAAAGGCAGAAATTTCTTTTATTTTGGTACAAAATTGCAGAAATTGTTCTTATTTTGGGGCAAAAAGGCAGAAATTTCCCATATTTTGGGGCAAAAATGCAGAAATTCTTATTATTTTGAGATAAAAAGGCTGAAATTCCCCTTATTTGGGGGCAAAAAGGCAGAAATTTTCCTCATTTTGGGGCAAAATTGCAGAAATTTCACTTATTTCAGGGTAATAAGTCAGAAATTTTCCTTATTTTGGGGCAAAAAAGACAGAAATTCCTTTCGTTTTGGGGGAAAAAAACAGAAATTCCACATATTTAGATCCAAAAAAGCAGAAATTCCCCTTATTTTGGAGCAAAAATGAAGAAACTTTCCTTTTTTATGGCAAAAAGATATGCATTCTTCTTATTTTCGGGCAAAAAGGCAGAAAATCCCCGTATTTTGGAGCAAAATTGCAGATATTCCCCTAATTGTGGGGCAAAAAGGCAGAAATTCCCTATATGTTGGGGCAAAAACAGAAATTCCTCTTATTTTGGGGCAAAACTCAGACATTTCACTTATTTTGTGGCAAAATTGCAAAAATTTCCATTATTTTGGGGCAAAATAGCAGAAATTTCACATATTTTGGGGCAAAATTGCAGAAATTTCACTTATTTCAGGAAAAAAAAAGCAGAAATTTTCTTTTTGGGGCAAAAAGTCAGAAATTTCTTTTATTTTTGTACAAAATTGCAGAATTTGTTCTTATTTTGGGTAAAAAGGCAGAAATTTCCCATATTTTGGGGCAAAAATGCAGAAATTTCCCTTATTTTGAGGTTAAAAGGCTGATATTTTCCTTATTTGGGGGCAAAAAGGCAGAAATTTCCCTCATTTTCTGGCAAAATTGCAGAAATTTCACTTACTTCAGGGTAATAAGTCAGAAATTTTCCGTATTTTGGGGCAAAAAAAACAGAAATTCCCTTTGTTTTGGGGGAAAAAGACAGAAATTCCACTTATTAAGAGGCAAAAAAAGCAGTAATTCCCCTTATTTTGGAGCAAAAATTAAGAAATTTCCCTTTTTTATGGCAAAAAGGTATGCATTCTTCCTGTTTTCGTTCAAAAAGGCAGAAATTCCCCCTGTTTTGGAGCAAAATTGCAGAAATTCCCCTAATTGTGGGGCAAAAAGACAGAAATTCCCTATATGTTGGGGCAAAAAGACAGAAATTCTCTTTATTTTGGGGCAAAACTCAGAAATTTCACTTATTTTGGGGCAAAATTGCAGAAATTTCACTTATTTCAGAAAAAAAAAGCAGAAATTTTCTTTTTGGGGCAAAAAGTCAGAAATTTCTTTTATTTTTGTACAAAATTGCAGAATTTGTTCTTATTTTGGGGCAAAAAGGCAGAAATTTCCCATATTTTGGGGCAAAATTGCAGAAATTCCCCTTATTTTGAGGTAAAAATGCTGAAATTCCCCTTATTTGGGGACAAAAATCCAGAAATTCCTCTTATTTTGGGGCAAAACTCAGAAATTTCAATTATTTTGAGCAAAATTGCAGAAATTTCACTTATTTCATGGTAATAATTCTGAAATTTTCCTTATTTTGGGGCAAAAAAGACAGAAATTCCCTTTGTTTTGGGGGAAAAAGACAAAAATTCCACTTATTTAGAGGCAAAAAATCAGAAATTCCCCTTATTTTGGAGAAAAATGAAGAAATATCCATTTCTTATGGCAAAAAGTTATTCATCTTCTTATTTTCGGTCAAAAAGGCAGAAATTCCCTGAATTTTGAAGCAAAATTGCAGAAATTCCCCGAATTGTGGGGCAAAAGGCAGAAATTCCCTGTATGTTAGGGCAAAAAGACAGAAATTTTCTTTATTTTGGGGCAAAACTCAGAAATTCCACTTGTTATGGGGCAAAATTCCAGAAATTTCCCTTATTTTGGGGCAAAATTGCAGAAATTTCACTTATTTTGGGGCAAAATTGCAGAAATTTCACTTATGTCAGTAAAAAAAGGAGAACTTTTCTTTTTTGGGGCAAAAAGTCAGAAATTTCTTTTATTTTGGTACAAAATTGCAGAAATTGTTCTTATTTTGGGGCAAAAACGCAGAAATTTCCCATATTTTGGGGCAAAAATGCAGAAATTCCCCTTATTTTGTGGTATAAAAGCTGAAATTCCTATTATTTGGGGGCAAAAAGGCAGAAATTCCCCTTATTTTGGGGCAAAACTCAGAAATTTCAATTATTTTGGGGCAAAATTCCAGAAATTTCCCTTATTTTGGGTCAAATTTCAGAAATTTCACTTATTTTGGGACAAAATTGCAGAAATTTCACTTATTTTGGGGCAAAATTGCAGAAATTTCACTTATTTCAGGAAAAAAGGCAGAAGTTTTCCTTATTTTGGAGCAAAAAGGCAGAAATTCCAAATATTTTGTGGCAAAAATGCAGAAATTCCCCTTATTTTGAGGTAAAAATGCTGAAATTCCCCTTATTTGGAGGCAAAAAGGCATAAATTTCCCTTATTTTGGGGCAAAATTGCAGAAATTCCACTTACTTCAGGGTAATAAGTCAGAAATTTTCTTTATTTTGGGGCAAAAAAGATGGAAATTCTCTTTGTTTTGGGGAAAAAAGACATAAATTCGACTTATTAAGAGGCAAAAAAGCAGAAATTCCCCATACTTTGGAGCAAAAATGAAGAAATTTTCCTTTTTTATGGCAAAAAGGTATGCATTCTTCTTGTTTTCGGGCAAAAAGGCAGAAATTCCCCGTATTTTGGAGCACAATTGCAGAAATTCCCCTAATTGTGGGGCAAAAAGGCAGAAATTCCCTATATGTTGGGGCAAAAACAGAAATTCCTCTTATTTTGGGGCAAAACTCAGAAATTTCACTTATTTTGTGGCAAAATTGCAGAAATTTCCCTTATTTTAAGGCAAAATTGCAGAAATTTCACATATTTTGGGGCAAAAATGCAGAAATTTCCCTTATTTTGAGGTAAAAAGGCTGATATTTTCCTTATTTAGGGGCAAAAAGGCAGAAATTTCCCTCATTTTGGGGCAAAATTGCAGAAATTTCATTAACGTCAGGGTAATAAGTCAGAAATTTTCCGTATTTTGGGGCAAAAAATAAAGAAATTCCCATTGTTTTGGGGAAAAAGACAGAAATTCCACTTATTAAGAGGCAAAAAAGCAGAAATTCCCCTTATTTTGGAGCAAAAATTAAGAAATTTCCTTTTTTTATGGCAAAAAGGTATACATTCTTCTTGTTTTCGGGCAAAAAGGCAGAAATTCCCCCTGTTTTAAAGCAAAATTGCAGAAATTTCTATAATTGTGGGGCAAAAAGACAGAAATTCCCTATATGTTGGGGCAAAAAGACAGAAATTCTCTTTATTTTGGAACAAAACTCAGAAATTTTACTTATTTTGGGGCAAAATTGCAGAAATTTCACTTATTTCAGAAAAAAAGCAGAAATTTTCTTATTTTGGGGCAAAAAGGCAGAAATTTCTTTTCTTTTGGTACAAAATTGCAGAAATTTTTCTTATTTTGGGAAATAGGCAGAAATTTCTCATATTTTGGGACAAAAATGCAAAAATTCCCCTTATTTTAAGGTAAAAATGCTGAAATTCCTCTTATTTGGGGGCAAAAAGGCAGAAATTTCTTTTATTTTGGGGCAAAACTTAGAAATTTCAATTATTTTGGGGCAAAATTGCAGAAATTTCACTTATTTTAGGGCAAAATTGCAGAAATTTCCCTAATTGTGGGGCAAAAAGACAGAAATTCCCCGTTTTTTGGAGCAAAATTGTAGAAATCCCCCTAATTGTGGGCCAAAAAGGCAGAAATTCCCTATATGTTGGGGCAAAAAGACAGAAATTCTCCTTATTTTGGGGCAAAACTCAGAAATTTCACTTATTTTAGGGCAAAATTGCAGAAATTTCACTTATTTCAGAAAAAAAGCAGAAATATTCTTATTTTGGGGCAAAAATGCAGAAATTTCTTTTATTTTGGTACAAAATTGCAGAAATTGTTCTTATTTTGGGGCAAAAAGGCAGAAATTTCCCATATTTTGGGGCAAAAATGCAGAAATTCCTATTATTTTGATATAAAAAGGCTGAAATTCTTCTTATTTGGGGGCAAAAAGGCAGAAATTTTCCTCATTTTGGGGCAAAATTGCAGAAATTTCACATACTTCAGGGTAATAAGTCATAAATTTTCATTATTTTGGGGCAAAAAAGACAGAAATTCCCTTTGTTTTGGGGAAAAAAAACAAATTCTACATATTTAGAGCCAAAAAAGCAGAAATTCCCCTTATTGTGGAGCAAAAATGAAGAAATTTCCCTTTTTTATGACAAAAAGATATGCATTCTTCTTATTTTCGGGCAAAAAGGCAGAAAATCCACGTATTTTGGAGCAAAATTGCAGAAATTTCCCTATGTGGGGCAAAAAGGCAGAAATTCCCTATATGTTGGGGCAAAAAAAGAAATTCCTCTTATTTTGGGGCAAAACTCAGAAATTTCACTTATTTTGTTGCAAAATTGCAGAAATTTCCCTTATTTAAGGGCAAAATTGCAGAAATTTCCCATATTTTGGGGCAAAAATGCAGAAATATTCTTTATTTTGAGGTAAAAAGGCTGATATTTTCTTTATTTGGGGGCAAAAATCAGAAATTTCCCTCATTTTGGGCAAAATTGCAGAAATTTCACTAACTTCAGGGTAATAAGTCAGAAATTTTCCGTATTTTGGGGCAAAAAAGACAGAAATTCCCTTTGTTTTGGGGGAAAAAGACAGAAATTCCACTTATTAAGAGGCAAAAAAGCAGAAATTCCCCTTATTTTGGAGCAAAAATGAAGAAATTTCCCTTTTTTATGGCAAAAAGGTATGCATTCTTCTTATTTTCGGGCAAAAAGGCAGAAATTCCCCGTATTTTGGAGCAAAATTGCAGAAATTCCCCTAATTGTGGGGCAAAAAGGCAGAAATTCCCTATATGTTGGGGCAAAAACAGAAATTCTCCTTATTTAGGGGCAAAACTCAGAAATTTCATTTATTTTGGGGCAAAATTGCAGAAATTTTTCTTATTTTGGGGCAAAATTGCAGAAATTTCACATATTTTGGGGCAAAATTGCAGAAATTTCACTTATTTTAAGGCAAAATTGCAGAAATTTTACTTATTTCAGGAAAAAAGGCAGAAGTTTTCCTTATTTTGGGGCAAAAAGGCAGAAATTCCAAATATTTTGTGGCAAAAATGCAGAAATTCCCCTTATTTTGAGGTAAAAAGGTTGAAATTCCCCTTATTTGGGGGCAAAAAGTCAGAAATTTCTTTTATTTTGGTACAAAATTGCAGAATTTGTTCTTATTTTGGGGCAAAAAGGCAGAAATTTCCCATATTTTGGGGCAAAAATGCAGAAATTTCCCTTATTTTGAGATAAAAAGGCTGATATTTTTCTTATTTGGGGGCAAAAAGGCAGAAATTTCCCTCATTTTGGGGCAAAATTGCAGAAATTTCACTAATTTCAGGGTAATAAGTCAGAAATTTTTATTATTTTGGAGCAAAAAAGACAGAAATTCCCTTTGTTTTGGGGGAAAAAGACAGAAATTCCACTTATTTAGAGGCAAAAAAGCAGAAATTCCCCTTATTTTGGAGCAAAAATGAAGAAATTTCTATTTTTATGGCAAAAAGGTATGCATTCTTCTTGTTTTCGGGCAAAAAGGCAGAAATTCCTTCTGTTTTGGAGCAAAATTGCAGAAATCTCCTAATTGTGGGGCAAAAAGGCAGAAATTCCCTATATGTTAAGGCAAATGGACAGAAATTCTCCTTATTTTGGGGCAAAACTCAGAAATTTCACTTATTTTGGGGCAAAATTGCAGAAATTTCACTGATATCAGAAAAAAAAGCAGAAATTTTCTTATTTTGGGGCAAAAAGGCAGAAATTTCTTTTATTTTGGTACAAAATTGCAGAAATTTTTCTTATTTTGGGAAAAAGGCAGAAATTTCTCATATTTTGGGGCAAAAATGCAGAAATTCCCCTTATTTTAAGGTAAAAATGCTGAACTTCTTATTTGGGGGCAAAAAAGCAGAAATTTCCCTTATTTTGGGGCAAAACTTAGAAATTTCAATTATTTTGGGGCAAAATTGCAGAAATTTCACTTATTTCCAAAAAAAAGCAGAAATTTTCTAATTTTGGGGCAAAAAGGCAGATATTTCTTTTATTTTGGTACAAAATTGCAGAAATTTTCCTTATTTTGGGTCAAAAAGGCAGACATTTCCCATATTTTGGGGCAAAAATGCAGAAATTCCCCTTATTTTGAGGTAAAAAGGCTGAAATTCCCCTTATTTGGGGGCAAAGAATGCAGAAATTTCACTTATTTTGGGGCAAAATTGCAGAAATTTCACTTATTTCAGAATAATAAGTCAGAAATTATCTTTATTTTGGTGCAAAAAGACCGAAATTCCCTTTGTTTTGGGAAAAAGACAGAAATTCCACTTATTTAGAGGCAAAAAGCAGAAATTTCCCTTATTTTGGAGCAAAAATGAAGAACTTTCCCTTTTCTATGGCAAAAAGGTATGCATTCTTCTTATTTTCGGGCAAAAAGACAGAAATTCACCGTTTTTTGGAGCAAAATTGCAGAAATCCCCCTAATTGTGGGCCAAAAAGGCAGAAATTCCCTATATGTTGGGGCAAAAAGACAGAAATTCTCCTTATTTTGGGGCAAAACTCAGAAATTTCACTTATTTTAGGGCAAAATTGCAGAAATTTCACTTATTTCTGAAAAAAGCAGAAATTTTCTTATTTTGGGGCAAAAAGGCAGAAATTTCTTTTATTTTGGTACAAAATTGCAGAAATTTTTCTTATTTTGGGAAAAAGGCAGAAATTTCCCATATTTTGGGGCAAAAATGCGGAAATTCCTATTATTTTGAGATAAAACAGGCTGAAATTCCCCTTATTTGGGGGCAAAAAGGTAGAAATTTTCCTCATTTTGGGGCAAAATTGCAGAAATATCACTTATTTCAGGGTAATAAGTCAGAAATTTTCCTTATTTTGAGGCAAAAAAGACAGAAATTCCTTTTGTTTTGGGGGAAAATAACAGAAATTCCACATATTTAGAGCCAAAAAAGCAGAAATTCCCCTTATTTTGGAGCAAAAATGAAGAAATTTCCCTTTTTTATGGCAAAAAGATATGCATTCTTCTTATTTTCGGGCAATAAGGCAGAAAATCCCCGTATTTTGGAGCAAAATTGCAGATATTTCCCTAATTGTGGGGCAAAAAGGCAGAAATGCCCCATATGTTGGGGCAAAAACAGAAATTCCTCTTATTTTGGGGCAAAACTCAGACATTTCACTTATTTTGTGGCAAAATTGCAAAAATTTCCATTATTTTGGGGCAAAATTGCAGAAATTTCACATATTTTGGGGCAAAATTGCAGAAATTTCACTTATTTCAGGAAAAAAAAGCAGAAATTTGCTTTTGGGGGCAAAAAGTCAGAAATTTCTTTTATTTTTGTACAAAATTGCAGAATTTGTTCTTATTTTGGGGCAAAAAGGCAGAAATTTCCCATATTTTGGGGCAAAAATGCAGAAATTTCCCTTATTTTGAGGTAAAAAGGCTGATATTTTCTTTATTTGGGGGCAAAAAGGCAGAAATTACCCTCATTTTGTGGCAAAATTGAAGAAATTTCACTTACTTCAGGGTAATAAGTCAGAAATTTTCCGTATTTTGGGGCAAAAAAGACAGAAATTCCCTTTGTTTTGGGGGAAAAAGACAGAAATTCCACTTATTAAGAGGCAAAAAAAGCAGTAATTCCCCTTATTTTGGAGCAAAAATTAAGAAATTTCCCCTTTTTATGGCAAAAAAATATGCATTCTTCCTGTTATCGTTCAAAAAGGCAGAAATTCCCCCTGTTTTGGAGCAAAATTGCAGAAATTCCCCTAATTGTGGGGCAAAAAGACAGAAATTCCCTATATGTTGGGGCAAAAAGACAGAAATTCTCTTTATTTTTGGGCAAAACTCAGAAATTTCACTTATTTTGGGGCAAAATTGCAGAAATTTCACTTATTTCAGAAAAAAAGCAGAAATTTTCTTTTTGGGGCAAAAAGTCAGAAATTTCTTTTATTTTTGTACAAAATTGCAGACTTTGTTCTTATTTTGGAGCAAAAAGGCAGAAATTTCCCATATTTTGGGGCAAAATTGCAGAAATTCCCCTTATTTTGAGGTAAAAATGCTGAAATTCCCCTTATTTGGGGACAAAAATCCAGAAATTCCTCTTATTTTGGGGCAAAACTCAGAAATTTCAATTATTTTGGAGCAAAATTGCAGAAATTTCACTTATTTCATTGTAATAAGTCTGAAATTTTCCTTATTTTGGGGCAAAAAAGACAGAAATTCCCTTTGTTTTGGGGGAAAAAGACAAAAATTCCACTTATTTAGAGGCAAAAAATCAGAAATTCCACTTATTTTGGAGAAAAATGAAGAAATTTCCCTTTTTTATGGCAAAAAGGTATTCATCTTCTTATTTTTGGTCAAAAAGGCAGAAATTCCCTGAATTTTGAAGCAAAATTGCAGAAATTCCCCGAATTGTGGGGCAAAAAGGCAGAAATTCCCTGTATGTTAGGGCAAAAAGACAGAAATTCTTCTTATTTTGGGGCAAAACTCAGAAATTCCACTTGTTTTAAGGCAAAATTCCAGAAATTTCCCTTATTTTGGGGCAAAATTGCAGAAATTTCACTTATTTTGGGGCAAAATTGCAGAAATTTCACTTATGTCAGTAAAAAAAGCAGAACTTTTCTTTTTTGGGGCAAAAAGTCAGAAATTTCTTTTATTTTGGTACAAAATTGCAGAAATTGTTCTTATTTTGGGGCAAAAACGCCGAAATTTCCCATATTTTGGGGCAAAAATGCAGAAATTCCTTTTATTTTGTGGTATAAAAGCTGAAATTCCTTTTATTTGGGGGCAAAAAGGCAGAAAGTTTCCTCATTTTGGGGCAAAATTGCAGAAATTTCACTTATTCCAGGGTAATAAGCCAGAAATTTTTCTTATTTTGGGGCAAAAAAGACAGTAATTCCCTTGTTTTGGGGGAAAAAGAGAGATATTCCACTTATTTAGAGGCCAAAAAGCAGAAATTCCCCTTATTTTGGAGCAAAAATGAAGAAATTTTCCTTTTTTATGGCAAAAAGGTATGCATTTTTCTTTTTTTCGGGCAAAAAGGCAGAAATTCCCCGTATTTTGGATCAAAATTGCAGAAATTCATTTAATTGTAGCACAAAAAGGCAGAAATTCCCTATATATTGTGGCAAAAATACAGAAATTCTCCTTATTTTGGGGCAAAACTCAGAAATTTCACTTTTTTTGGGGTAAAATTGCAGAAATTTCACTTATTTCAGAAAAAAAGCAGAAATTTTCTTATTTTGGGGCAAAAAGGCAGAAATTTCTTTTATTTTGGTACAAAATTGCAAAAATTTTTCTTATTTTGGGCAAATAGGCAGAAATTTCCAATATTTTGGGGAAAAAATGCAGAAATTCCCTTTATTTTGAGGTAAAAATGCTGAAATTCCCCTTATTTGGGGGCAAAAAGGCAGAAATTCCCCTTATTTTGGGGCAAAACTCAGAAATTTCAATTATTTTGGGGCAAAATTCCAGAAATTTCCCTTATTTTGGGCCAAATTTCAGAAATTTCACTTATTTTGGGACAAAATTGCAGAAATTTCACTTATTTTGGGGCAAAATTGCAGAAATTTCACTTATTTCAGGAAAAAAGGCAGAAGTTTTTCTTATTTTGGAGCAAAAAGGCAGAAATTCCAAATATTTTGTGGCAAAAATGCAGAAATTCCCCTTATTTTGAGGTAAAAATGCTGAAATTCCCCTTATTTGGGGGTAAAAAGGCATAAATTTTCCTTATTTTGGGGCAAAATTGCAGAAATTTCACTTACATCAGGGTAATAAGTCAGAAATTTTCCTTATTTTGAGGCAAAAAAGATGGAAATTCCCTTTGTTTTGGGGGAAAAAGACAGAAATTCCACTTATTAAGAGGCAAAAGAGCAGAAAGTCCCCTTATTTTGGAGGAAAAATGAAGAAATTTTCTTTTTTTATGGCAAAAAGGTATGCATTCTTCTTGTTTTCGGGCAAAAAGGCAGAAATTCCTCGTATTTTGGAGCACAATTGCAGAAATTCCCCTAATTGTGGGGCAAAAAGACAGAAATTCCCTATATGTTGGGGCGAAAAGACAGAAATTCTCCTTATTTTGGGGCAAAACTCAGAATTTTCACTTATTTTGGGGCAAAATTGCAGAAATTTCACTTATTTCAGAAAAAAAAGCAGAAATTTCACTTATTTTGGGGCAAAAAGTCAGAAATTTCCCTTATTTTGGTGCAAAATTGCAGAAATTTTTCTTATTTTGGGAAAAAGGCAGAAATTTCTCATATTTTGGGGCAAAAATGCAGAAATTCCCTTTCTTTTAAGGTAAAAAGGCTGAACTTCCCCTTTTATGGGGGCAAAAAAGCAGAAATTTCCCTTATTTTGGGGCAAAACTTAGAAATTTCAATTATTTTGGGGCAAAATTGCAGAAATTTCACTTATTTCCAAAAAAAAACAGAAATTTTCTAATTTGGGGGCAAAAAGGCAGATATTTCTTTTATTTTGGTACAAAATTGCAGAAATTTTCCTTATTTTGGGGCAAAAAGGCAGACATTTCCCATATTTTGGGGCAAAAATGCAGAAATTCCCCTTATTTTGAGGTAAAAAGTCTGAAATTCCCCTTACTTGGGGGCAAAAAATGCAGAAATTTCCCTTATCTTGGGGCAAAATTGCAGAAATTTCACTTATTTCAGAATAATAAGTCAGAAATTATCTTTATTTTGGTGCAAAAAGACAGAAATTCCCTTTGTTTTGGAAGAAAAAGACAGAAATTCCACTTATTTAGAGGCAAAAAAGCAGAAATTCCCCTTATTTTGGAGCAAAAATGAAGAAATTTCCCTTTTCTATGGCAAAAAGGTATGCATTCTTCATATTTTCGGGCAAAAAGACAGAAATTCCCCGTTTCTTGGAGCAAAATTGCAGAAATCCCTTTAATTGTGGGGCAAAAAGGCAGAAATTCCCTATATGTTGGGGCGAAAAGACAGAAATTCTCCTTATTTTGGGGCAAAACTCAGAAATTTCACTTATTTTACGGCAAAATTGCAGAAATTTCACTTATTTCAGAATAAAAGCAGAAATTTTCTTATTTTGGGGCAAAAAGGCAGAAATTTCTTTTATTTTGGTACAAAATTGCAGAAATTGTTCTTATTTTGGGGCAAAAAGGTAGAAATTTCCCATATTTTGGGACAAAAATGCAGAAATTCCTATTATTTTGAGTTAAAAAGGCTGAAATTCCCCTTATTTGGGGGCAAAAAGGCAGAAAATTTCCTCATTTTGGGGCAAAATTGCAGAAATTTCACTTATTTCAGGGTAATAAGTCAGAAATTTTCCTTCTTCTGGGGCAAAAAAGACAGAAATTCCCTTTGTTTTGAAGGAAAAAAACAGAAATTACACTTATTTAGAGCAAAAAAAGCAGAAATTCCCCTTATTTTGGAGCAAAAATGAAGAAATTTCCCTTTTTTATGGCAAAAAGATATGCATTCTTATTATTTTTGGGCAAAAAGGCAGAAAATCCCCGTATTTTGGAGCAAAATTGCAGAAATTCCTTTAATTGTGGGGCAAAAAGGCAGAAATTCCCTATATATTGGGGCAAAAATACAGAAATTCCTCTTATTTGGGGGCAAAACTCAGAATTTTCACTTATTTTGGGGCAAAATTGCAGAAATTTCACTTATTTCAGAAAAAAAGCAGAAATTTTCTTATTTTGGCGCAAAAAGGCAGAAATTTCCCTTATTTTGGGGCAAAAATGCAGAAATTCCCCTTATTTTGAGGTAAAAAGGCTGAAATTCCCTTTATTTGGGGGCAAAAAGGCAGAAATTTCCCTTATTTAGGGGCAAAATTGCAGAAATTTTACTTATTCAGGGTAATAAGTCAGAAATTTTCCTTATTTTGGGGCAAAAAGACAGAAATTCCCTTTGTTTGGGGGAAAAAACAGAAATTCCACTTATTTAGAGGCAAAAAAAAAGAAATTCCCCTTATTTTGGAGCAAAAATAAAGAAATTTCCCTCTTTTATGGCAAAAAGGTATGCATTCTTATTGTTTTCGGGCAAAAAGGCAGAAATTCCCCAAATTTTGGAGCAATATTGAAGAAATTCCCTTAATTGTGGGGCAAAAAGGCCGAAATTCCCTATATGTTGGGGCAAAAAGACAGAAATTCTCCTTATTTTGGGGCAAAACTTAGATATTTCCCTTATTTTGGGGCAAAATTGCAGAAAATTCACATATTTTGGGGCAAAATTACAAAAATTTCACTTATTTCAGAAAAAAAAGCAGAAATTATATATTTGGGGCAAAAAGTCAGAAATTTCTTTTATTTAGGTACAAAATTGCAGAATTTGTTCTTATTTTGGGGCAAAAGGGCAGAAATTTCCCATATTTTGGGGCAAAAATGCAGAAATTTCCCTTATTTTGAGGTAAAAATGCTGATATTTTCTTATTTGGGGGCAAAAAGGCAGAAATTTTCCTCATTTTGGGGCAAAATTGCAGAAATTTCACTTATTTCAGGGTAATAAGTCAGAAAATTTCCGTATTTTGGGACAAAAAAGACAGAAATTCCATTTGTTTTGGGGGAAAAAAACAGAAATTCCACTTATTTAGAGGCAAAAAAGCAGAAATTCACCTTATTTTGGAGCAAAAATGAAGAAATTCCTCTTTTTTATGGCAAAAAGTTATGCATTCTTCTTGTTTTCGGGCAAAAAGGCAGAAATTCCCCGAATTTTGGAGCAAAATTGAAGAAATTCCCCTACTTGTGGGGCAAAAAGTCAGAAATTTCACTTATTTTGAAATAAAAAGGAAGAAATTCCTCTTATTTTGGGGCAAAAATGAAAAAATTTCACTTTTTGTGGCAAAAGGTATACATCCCCCTTATTTTCAGGCAAAAAAGCAGAAATTCCCATATTTTGGAGCAAAATTGCAGAAAATCCCCTAATTGTGGGGCAAAAAGGCAGAAATTCCCTATATGTTGGGGCAAAAAGACAGAAATTCTCCTTATTTTGGAGAAAAACTCAAAAATTCCAATTATTTTGGGGCAAAATTCCAGAAATTTCCCTTATTTGGGAGCAAAATTGCAGAAATTTCACTTATTTCAGGGAAAAAAGGCAGAAATTTTCTTATTTTGGGGCAAAAATTCAGAAATTCCCCTTATTTTGTGTCAAAAAAGAAGAAATTTCCTTTATTTTGGGGCAAATAACAGAAATTTCACTTATTTCAGGGCAAAATTCAAAAATTCCTTTTATTTTGGTGCAAAAAGACAGAAATTCCGTTTATTTTTGGGTAAAAAGGCAGAAATTTCACTTATTTTGAGGTAAAAAGGCTGAAATTCCTCTTATTTTGGGGCAAAAATGAAGAAATTTCCCTTTTTGTTGCCAAAGTTATACATTCCCCTTATTTTTGGGAAAAAAAGCAGAAATTCTCCGTATTTTGGAGCAAAATTGCAGAAATTCCCCTAGTTGTGGGGCAAAAACGCAGAACTTACCCTTATTTTGTGGTAAAACTGCAGAAATTTCACTTATTTCGCGGCAAAATGGCAGAAATTCCCTTTATTTTCGGCGAAAAAGGCAGAAAATCCCCGTATTTTGGAGCAAAATTGCAGAAATTCACCTAATTTTGGGGTAAAACATGCAGTAATTTTCTTTATTTTGGGGCAAAAAGGCAGAAATTCCCCTTATTTTGGGGCAAAAAACAGACATTTCCCTTATTTAGGGAAAAAATTTTAGAAATTTAACTTATTTCAGAGCAAAAAGTCAGAAATTCCCCTTATTTTGGGGCAAAAAGACAGAAATTCCGTTTATTTTTCGGGAAAAGTCAGAAATCGCATTTATTTTGAGTCAAAAAGGCGGAAAATAGCCTTATTTTGGGGTAAAAATTAAGAAATTTACCTTTTTTATGGCAAAAAGTCATACATTCCCTTTATTTTCGGGAAAAAGGCAGAAATTCCCCGTATTTTGGAGCAAAATTGCAGAAATTTCCCTAATTTTGGGGCAAAAATGCAGAACTTCCTCTTATTTGGGGGTAAAACTGCAGACATTTCACTTATTTCGCAGCAAAATGGCAGAAATTCCCTTTATTTTCGGTGAAAAAGGCAGAAAATCCCCGTATTTTGGAGCAAAATTGCAGAAATTCACCTAATTTTGGGGTAAAATATGCAGTAATTTTCTTTATTTTGGGGCAAAAAAGCAAAAATTCCCCTTATTTTGGGGCAAAAGGCAGAAATTCTTTTTATTTTAGGGAAAAATTGCAGAAATTTCCCTTATAGGGGACAAAAAACAGAAATTCCCTTTATTTTGGGGCAAAATTGAAGAAAATTCCTTTATTATGGGGAAAATTGCAGAAATTTCTTTTATTTTAAGGCAAATTTGAGAAATTTCACTTATGTCAGAGAAAAAAAGCAAAAATTTTTCTTATTTCAAGGCAAAAAAACAGAAATTCCCATGATTTTGGGGCAAAAAGGCAGAAATTCACCTTATTTTGGGGTAAAATTGCAGACATTTTACATATTTCAAGGCAAAAAGCCAGAAATTCTTCTTAGTTGGGGGCAAAAAGGCAGAAATTCCCCTTATTGTGGAATAAAATTGCAGAAATTTCCCTTGTTTGAGGGCAAAAAGGCAGAAATTCCCCGTATTTTGGAGCAAAATTTCAGAAATTCCCCTAATATTGGGCCAAAAATGCAGAAATTCTCTTTATTTGGGGCAAATCGGCAGAAGTTCCCCTTATTTTCGGGAAAAGAGGCAGAAATTCCCTGTATTTTGAAGCAAACTTGCAGAAACTCCCCTAATTTTGGGGGAAAAAGCAGAAATTCCCTTTATTTTGGGGCAAAAATACAGAAATTCTCTTTATTTCGGGGCAAAAATCAGAAATTTCCCTTATTTTGGGGCAAAATTTTAGAAATCTATTTTATTTTGGTACAGAATTGCAGAAATTTTTCTTATTTTGTGGCAAAAAGGCAGAAATTTTCCATATTTTGGTGCAAAAAGGCTGCAATTCCCCTTATTTTGAGGTAAAATGCTGAAATTCCCCATATTTTGGGGCAAAAGGGCAGAAATTCCCCACATTTTGGGGCAAAAAGGCACAAATTTCCCTTATTTTCGGGCAAAATTGCAGAAATTAAATTTATTTAAGGGCAAAAAGTTAGAAATTACTTTTATTTTGGGGTAAAAAGCAGAAATTTCTTTTATTTTGGTACAAAATTGAAGAAATTTTCCTTATTTTGGAACAAAAAGTCAGAAATTCTCCATATTTTGGGCAAAAGGAAAAAATTTTCATTATTTTGAGATAAAAAGGCTGAAATTCCCATTATTTTGAGGCAATAAGGCAGAAATTCCCCTTATTTGGAGGTAAAATGCTGAAATTCCCCTTATTTTGGCAAAAAGGCAGAAATTCCCCTTATTTTAGGGCAAAATTGCAGAAATTTCACTTATTTCAGGGCAAAAAGTCAGAAATTTGCCTCATTTTGGGGCAAAAAGCAGAAATTCTCCTAATTTTGGGGCCAAAAACAGAAATTCCCCTTATTTTGGGGTAAAATTGTGGAAATTTCAAATATTTCAGGGCAAAAAGGCAGAAATTCCACTTTATTTCGGGCAATAAGGCAGAAATTCCCCGTATTTTGGAGCAAAATTTCAGAAATTCCCCTTATGTTGGTGCAAAAATGCAGAAATTATTTTTATTTTGGTGCAATAAGGCAGAAATTCTCCGTATTTTGAAGCAAAATTGCACATATTCCCCTAAT
Organism: Micromys minutus; assembly: GCF_963924665.1. Classification (NCBI taxonomy): domain Eukaryota; kingdom Metazoa; phylum Chordata; class Mammalia; order Rodentia; family Muridae; genus Micromys; species Micromys minutus. The sequence goes on along the minus strand of NW_027667307.1, from coordinate 557,738 downwards.
TTTGAGGGAAAATGCAGAAATTCACATTATTTTGGGGAAAAAAGACAGACATTCTCTTTATTTCAGGGCAAAAAGTCAGAAATTCCCCTTATTTTGGGGCAAAATTCCAGAAATTTCCTTTATTTGGGGGCAAAATTGTAGAAATCTCCCTTATTTTGTGGTAAAATTACAGAAATTTCATTATTTCAAAGAAAAAATGCAGAAATTTCTCTTATTTTGGGGCAAAAATGCAGAAATTCTCTATACTTGGGGGCGAAAAAGGAGAGATTCCCCTTATTATGAGGTAAAATGCTAAAATTCCTTTTATTTTGGGGCAAGAAGACAGAAATTCCCCTTTTTTGTGGCAAAAAGGCATAAATTTCTCTTCTTTTTGGGCAAAATTGCAGAAATTTCACTTATTTCAGGGCAAAATTCAAAAATTCCCCTTATTTTGGGGCAAAAATACAGAAATTCCGTTTATTTTGGGGTAAAAAGGCAGAAATTTCACTTATTTTGAGGTAAAAAGGAAGAAATTCCTCTTATTTTGGGGCAAAAATGAAGAAATTTTACTTTTTTGTGGCAAAAGGTATACATTCCACTTATGTTCGGGCAAAAAGCAGAAATTTCCCGTATTTTGGAGCAGAATTGCAGACAATCCCCTAATTGTGGGGCAAAAAGGCAGAAATTCCCTATATGTTGGGTCAAAAAGACAGATTCTCCTTATTTTGAGGAAAAACTCAGAAATTCCACTTTTTTGGGGCAAAATTCCAGAAATTTCACTTATTTCAGGGAAAAAAGGCAGAAATTTTCGTATTTTGGGGCAAAAAGTCAGAAATTCCTAATATTTTGTGGCAAAAATTCAGAAATTCCACTTATTTTGTGTCAAAAGGCAGAATTTCACTTATTTTGGGGCAAAATTACAGAAATTTCACTTATTTCAGGGCAAAATTCAAAAATTCCATTTATTTTGGGGCAAAAAGACAGAAATTCCATTTATATTTGGTTAAAAAGGCAGAAATTTCACTTATTTTGAAGTAAAAAGGAAGAAATTCCTATTATTTTGGGACAAAAATGAAGAAATTTCCCTTTTTTGTGGCAAAAGGTATACATTCCCTTTATTTTTGGGAAAAAAAGCAGAAATTACCTGTATTTTGGAGCAAAATTGAAGAAATTTTCCTAGTTGTGGGGCAAAAAGGAAGAAATTCCCTATTTGTTGGGGCAAAAAGACAGAAAATCTCCTTATTTTCTGGCAAGATTCAGAAATTCCACGTATTTTGGGGCAAAATTGCAGAAATTTCACTTATTTTGGGGCAAAATTGCAGAAAATTCCCTTATTTCAGGAAAGAAAGACAGAAATTTTCCTTATTTTGGGGCAAAAAGGCAGAAATTCCTAATATTTTGTGCCAAAAATACAGAAATTCCCTTTATTTTGTGTCAAAAAGTCAGAAATTTTCCTTATTTTGGGGGAAAATTGAAGAAATTTCACTTATTTCAGTGCAAAATTCAAAAATTCCCCTTATTTTGGTCCAAAAATACAGAAATTCCGTTTATTTCTGGGTAAAAAGGCAGAAATTTCACTTAATTTGAGGTAAAAAGGCAGAAATTCCTCTTATTTTGGGGCAAAAATGAAGAAATTTCCCTTTTTGTGGAAAAAGTTATTCATACCCCTTATTTTCGGGCAAAAAAGCAGAAATTGCCCGCATTTTGGAGCAAAATTGCAGAAAATCCCCTAATTGTGGGGCAAAAAGGCAGAAATTTCCTATATGTTGGGGCAAAAAGACAGAAATTCTCCTTATTTGGGGGAAAAACTCAGAAATTCCACTTATTTTGGGGCAAAATTCCAGAAATTTCCCTTATTTTGGGGCAAAATTGCAGAAATTTCACTTATTTCAGGGCAAAATTCAAAAATTCCTTTTATTTTGGGGCAAAAAGACAGAAATTCCGTGTATTTTTGGGTAAAAAGTCAGAAATTTCACTTATTTTGAGGTAAAAAGGAAGAAATTCCTCTTATTTTGGGGCAAAAATGAAGAAATTTTTCTTTTTTGTGGCAAAAGGCATACATTCCCCTTATTTTCCGGCAAAAAAGCAGAAATTCCTCGTATTTTGGAACAAAATTGCAGAAAATCCCCTAATTGTGGGGCAAAGAGGCAGAAATTTTCTATATGTTGGGACAAAAAGGCAGAAATTCTCCTTATTTTGGAGAAAAACTAAGAAATTCCACTTATTTTGGGGCAAAATTCCTAAAATTTCCCCTATTTTCTGTCAAAATTGCAGAAATTTCACTTATTTCAAAGAAATAAAGCAGAAATTTTTGTATTTTGGGGCAAAAAGTCAGAAATTCCTAATATTTTGTGGCAAAAATGCAGAAATTCCCCTTATTTTGAGGTAAAAGGCTGAAATTCCACTTATTTGGGGGCAAAAAGGCAGAAATTTCCCTTATTTTGGGGCAAAATTGCAGAAAATCCCCTAATTGTGGGGCAAAAAGGCAGAAATTCCCTATATGTTGGGGCAAAAAGACAGAAATTCTCCTTATTTTGAAAAAAAACTCAGAAATCCCACTTATTTTGGGGCAAAATTCCAGAAATTTCCCTTATTTTGGGGCAAAATTGCAGAAATTTAACATATTTCAGGGCAAAATTCAAAAATTTCTTTTATTTTGGGGCAAAAAGACAGAAATTCCATATATTTTTGGGTAAAAAGGCAGAAATTTCACTTATTTTGATGTAAAAAGGAAGAAATTCTTTTTATTTTGGGGCAAAAATGAAGAAATTTCCCTTTTTTGTGGCAAAAGGTATACATTAACCTTATTTTCAGGCAAAAAAGCAGAAATTCCTAGTATTTTGCAGCAAAATTGCAGAAAATCCCCTAATTGTGGGGCAAAAAGTGAGAAATTCACTATATGTTGGGGCAAAAAGACAGAAATTCTCCTTATTTTGGAAAAAAACTCAGAAATTCAACTTATTTTGGGTCAAAATTCCAAAAATTTCCCTTATTTTCTGTCAAAATTGCAGAAATTTCACTTATTTCAAGGAAAAAAAGCAGAAATTTTCTTATTTTGGGGTAAAAAGTCAGAAATTCCTAATATTTTGTGGCAAAAATGCAGAAATTCCCCTTATTTTGTGTCAAAAAGGGAGAAATTTCCCTTATTTTGGGGCAAAATTGCAGATATTTCACTTATTTCAGAGAAAAAAGGCAGAAATTTTCTTATTTTGGGGCAAAAAGTCAGAAATTCCTAATATTTTGTGGCAAAAATGCAGAAATTCCTTTTATTTTGTGTCAAAAAGGCAGAAATTTCTTTTATGTTGGGGCAAAATTGCAGAAATTTCCCTTATTTCAGGGAAAAATTCAAAAATTCCTTTTATTTTGAGGCAAAAAGACAGAAATTCCATTTATTTTTGGGTAAAAAGGCAGAAATTTCACTTATTTTGATGTAAAAAGGCAAAAATTCCTCTTATTTTGGAGCAAAAATGAAGAAATTTCCCCTTTTTGTGGCAAAAATTATACATTCCCCTTATTTTTGGTAAAAAGCAGAAATTCCCTGTATTTTGGAGCAAAATTGCAGAAATTCCCCTAGTTGTGGGGCAAAAAGGGAGAAATTCCCTATTTGTTGGGGCAAAAAGACAGAAATTCTCCTTATTTTGGGGCAAAACTCTGAAATTCCACTTATTTTGGGGCAAAATTGCAGAAATTTCACTTATTTTGGGGCAAAATTGCAGAAATTTCCTTTATTTCAGGGAAGAAAGACAGAAATTTTCCTTATTTTGGGGCAAAAAGGCAGAAATTTCTAATATTTTGTGGCAAAAATGCAGAAATTCCCCTTATTTTGTGTCAAAAAGTCAGAAATTTTCCTTATTTTGGGGCAAAATAACAGAAATTTCACTTATTTCAGGACATAATTCAAAAATTCCTTTTATTTTGGGGCAAAAAGACCGAAATTCCGTTTATTTTTGGTTAAAAAAGTCAGAAATTTCACTTATTTTGAGGTAAAAAGGCAGAAATTCCTCTTATTTTGGGGCAAAAATGAAGAAATTTTCCTTTTTTGTGGCATAAGGTATACATTCCCCTTATTTTCGGGCTAAAAAGCAGAAATTCCCCGTATTTTGGAGCAAAATTGCAGAAATTCTCCTAATTGTAGGGCAAAAATGCAGAAATTCCCTATATGTGGGGGTAAAAAGACAGAAATTCTATTTATTTTGGGGCAAAACTCAGAAATTCCACTTATTTGGGCAAAATTCCAGAAATTTCCCTTATTTTTGGGCAAAATTGCAGAAATTTTACTTATTTTGGGGCAAAATTGCAGAAATTTCACTTATTTCATGGAAAAAAGGCAGAAATTTTCTTTATTTTGGAGCAAAAAGGCAGAAATTCCAAATATTTTGTGGCAAAAATGCAGAAATTACCATTATTTTGAGGTAAAAATGCTGAAATTACCCTTATTTGGGGGCAAAAAAATATAAATTTCCCTTATTTTGCTTCAAAAAGACAGAAATTCTTGTTATTTTGTGGCAAAAAGGCAGAAATTTCTTTTATTTTGGAGAAAAATTGCAGAAATATCACTTATTTCAGGGCATAATTCAAAAATTCCTTTTATTTTGGGGCAAAAAGACAAAAATTCTGTTTATTTTTGGGTAAAAAGGCAGAAATTTCACTTATTTTGAGGTAAAAATGCAGAAATTCCTCTTATTTTGGGGCAAAAATGAAGAAATTTCTTTTTTTTGTGGCAAAAGGTATACATTATTTTTATTTTCGGGCTAAAAAGCAGAAATTCCCCGTATTTTGGAGCAAAATTGCAGAAATTCCCCTAGTTGTGGGACAAAAAGGAGAAATTCCCTATTTGTTGGGGCAAAAAGACAGAAATTCTCCTTATTTTGGGACAAAACTCAGAAATTCCACTTATTTTGGGGCAAAATTGCAGAAATTTCACTTATTTTGGGGCAAAATTGCAGAAATTTCCTGTATTTCAGGGAAGAAAGACAGAAATTTTCCTTATTTTGGGGCAAAAAGGCAGAAATTCCTAATATTTTGTGGCAAAAATGCAGAAATTCCCCTTATTTTGTATCAAAAAGTCAGAAATTTTCTTTATTTTGGGGCAAAATTGAAGAAATTTCACTTATTTCAGGGCAAATTCAAAAATTCCTTTTATTTTGGGGCAAAAAGACAGAAATTCCGTTTATTTTTGGGTAAAAAAGGCAGAAATTTCACTTATTTTGAGGTAAAAAGGCAGAAATTCCTCTTATTTTGGAGCAAAAATGAAGAAATTTCCCTTTTTGTGGCAAAAGGTATACATCCCCTTGTTTTCGGGCTAAAAAGCAGAAATTCCCCGTATTTTGGAGCAAAATTGCAGAAATTCTCCTAATTGTGGGGCAAAAATGGAGAAATTCCATATATGTGGGGGTAAAAAGAAAGAAATTCTTTTTATTTTGGGTCAAAACTCAGAAATTCCACTTATTATGGGGCAAATTCCAGAAATTTCCCTTATTTTTGGGCAAAATTGCAGAAATTTTACTTATTTTGGGGCAAAATTGCAGAAATTTCACTTATTTTCGGGCAAAATTGCAGAAATTTCACTTATTTCAGGGAAAAAATGCAGAAATTTTCCTTATTTTGGGGCAAAAAGGCAGAAATTCTTAATATTTTTTGGTAAAAATGCAGAAATTTTTTTTATTGTGTGTCAAAAAGGCAGAAATTTCCCTTATTTTGAGGCAAAATTGCAGAAATTTCACTTATTTCAGGGCATAATTTAAAAATTCCTTTTATTTTGGGGCAAAAAGACAGAAATTCCCTTTATTTTGGGTAAAAAGGTAGAAATTTCACTTATTTTGAGGTAAAAATGCAGAAATTCCTCTTATTTTGGGGCAAAAATGAAGAAATTTCCATTTTTTTGTGGCAAAAGGTATACATTCCCCTCATTTTCGGGCAAAAAAGCAGAAATTCCCATTTTTGGAGCAAAATTGCAGAAATTTCCCTAATTGTGGGAAAAAAAGGCAGAAATTCCCTATATGTTGAGGCAAAAAGACAAAAATTCTTCACATTTTTGGGCAAACTCAGAAATTCCACTTATTCTGGGGCAAAATTTCAGAAATTTCCCTTATTTTGGGGCAAAATTGCAGAAATTTCCCTTATTTTAGGGCAAAATTGCAGAAATTTCACTTATTTCACGGAAAAAAGGCAGAAATTTTCCTTATTTTGGAGCAAAAAGGCAGAAATTCCTAATATTTTGTGGCAAAAATGCAGAAATTCCTCTTATTTTGAGGGAAAAAGTTTGAAATTCCCCTTATTTGGGGGCAAAAAGGCATAAATTTCCCTTATTTTGGGGCAAAAAGACAGAAATTGCCCTTATTTTGTGGCAAAAAGGCAGAAATTTCTTTTATTTTGGAGAAAAATTGCAGAAATATCACTTATTTCAGGGCATAATTCAGAAATTCCTTTTATTTTGGGACAAAAAGACAGAAATTCTGTTTATTTTTGGGTAAATGGCAGAAATTTCACTTATTTTGAGGTAAAAATGCAGAAATTCCTCTTATTTTGGGGCAAAAATGAAGAAATTTCTTTTTTTGTGGCAAAAGGTATACATTATTTTTATTTTCGGGCTAAAAAGAAGAAATTCCCTGTATTTTGGAGCAAAATTGCAGAAATTCCTCTAATTGTGGGGCAAAAATGCAGAAATTCCCTATATGTTTGGGCAAAAAGACAAAAATTCTTTTTATTTCGGGGCAAAACTCAGAAATTCCATTTATTTTGGGGAAAATTCCAGAAATTTCCCTTATTTTGGGGCAAAATTGCAGAAATTTCACTTATTTTGGGGCAACATTGCAGAAATTTCACTTATTTCAGGGAAAAAAGGCAGAAATTTTTGATATTTTGGAGCAAAATGGCAGAAATTCTCAATATTTTTTGGCAAAAATGCAGAAATCCCCTATTTTGAGGTAAAAAGGCTGAAATTCCCCTTATTTTGGAACAAAAAGGCAGAAATTTCTCTTATTTTGGGGCAAAATTGCAGAAATTTCACTTATTTCAGGGAAAAAGGCAGGAATTTTCTTATTTTGGGGCAAAAAGTCAGAAATTCCTAATATTTTGTGGCAAAAATGCAGAAATTCCCTTTATTTTGTGTCAAAAAGGCAGAAATTTCTTTTATGTTGGGGCAAAATTGCAGAAATTTCCCTTATTTCAGGGCAAAATTCAAAAATTACTTTTATTTTGGGGCAAAAAGACAGAAATTCCGTTTATTTTTGGGTTTAAAGTCAGAAATTTCACTTATTTTGAGGTAAAAAGGCAGAAATTCCCATTATTTTGGGGCAAAAATGAAGAAATTTCCTTTTTTTGTGGCAAAAGGTATACATTCCCCTTATTTTTGGGAAAAAAAGCAGAAATTCCCTGTATTTTGGAGCAAAATTGCAGAAATTCCCCTAGTTGTGGGGCAAAAAGTGAGAAATTCCCTATTTGTTGGGGCAAAAAGACAGAAATTCTTCTAATTTTGGAGAAAAACTCAGAAATTCCACTTATTTTGGGGCAAAATTGCAGAAATTTCACTTATTTTGGGGCAAAATTGCAGAAATTTCCTTTATTTCAGGGAAGAAACACAGAAATTTTTCTTATTTTGGAGCAAAAAGGCAGAAATTCCAAATATTTTGTGGCAAAAATGCAGAAATTCCCCTTATTTTGAGGTAAAAAGGCTGAAATTCCCCCTAATTTGGGGGAAAAAGGCAGAAATTTCCCTTATTTTGGGGCAAAATTGCAGAAATTTCACTTACTTCAGGGTAACAAGTCAGAAATTTTCCTTATTTTGGGGCAAAAAATACAGAAATTCCCTTTGTATTGGGGGAAAAAGACAGAAATTCCACTTATTAAGAGTCAAAAAAGCAGAAATTCCCCTTATTTTGGAGCAAAAATGAAAAAATTTCCCTTTTTTATGGCAAAAGGTATGCATTCTTCTTATTTTTGGGCAAAAAGGCAGAAATTCCCCGTATTTTAGAGCAAAATTGCAGCAATTCCCCTAATTCTGGGGCAAAAAGGCAGAAATTCCCTATATGTTGGGGCAGAAAGACAGAAATTCTCCTTATTTTGGGGCAAAACTCAGAAATTTCACATATTTTGGGGCAAAATTGCAGAAATTTCCCTTATTTTGGGGCAAAATTGCAGAAATTTCACATATTTTGGGGCAAAATTGCAGAAATTTCACTTATTTCAGAAAAAAAAGCAGAAATTTTCTTATTTTGGGGCAAAAAGGCAGAAATTTCTTTTATTTTGGTACAAAATTGCAGAATTTGTTCTTATTTTGGGGCAAAAAAGCAGAAATTTCCCATATTTTGGGGCAAAAATGCAGAAATTCCCCTTATTTTGAGGTAAAAAGGCTGATATTTTTCTTATTTGGGGGCAAAAAGGCAGAAATTTCCCTCATTTTGGGGCAAAATTGCAGAAATTTCACTTATTTCAGGGTAATAAGTCAGAAATTTTCCTTATTTTGGGGCAAAAAAGACAGAAATTCCCTTTGTTTTGGGGGAAAATGACAGAAATTCCACTTATTTAGAGGCAAAAAAGCAGAAATTCCCCTTATTTTGGAGCAAAAATAAAGAAATTTCTATTTTTTATGGCAAAAAGGTATGCATTCTTCTTGTTTTCGGGCAAAAAGGCAGAAATTCCTTCTGTTTTGGAGCAAAATTGCAGAAATTCCCCTAATTGTGGGACAAAAAGGCAGAAATTCCCTATATGTTGGGGCAAAAAGACAGAAATTCTCCTTATTTTGAGGCAACACTCAGAAATTTCACTTACTTTGGGGCAAAATTGCAAAAATTTCACTTATTTCAGAAAAAAAGCAGAAATTTTCTTATTTTGGGGCAAAAAGGCAGAAATTTCTTTTATTTTGGTACAAAATTGCAGAAATTTTTCTTATTTTGGGAAAAAGGCAGAAATTTCTCATATTTTGGGGCTTAAATGCAGAAATTCCCCTTATTTTAAGGTTAAAAATGCTGAACTTCTTATTTGGGGGCAAAAAAGCAGAAATTTCCCTTATTTTGGGGCAAAACTTAGAAATTTCAATTATTTTGGGGCAAAATTGCAGAAATTTCACTTATTTCCAAAAAAAAAGCAGAAATTTTCTAATTTTGGGGCAAAAAGGCAGATATTTCTTTTATTTTGGTACAAAATTGCAGAAATTTTCCTTATTTTGGGGCAAAAAGGCAGAAATTTCCCATATTTTGGGGCAAAAATGCAGAAATTCCCCTTATTTTGAGGTAAAAAGGCTGAAATTCCCCATATTTGGGGGCAAAAAATGAAAAATTTCCCTTATTTTGGGGCAAAATTGCAGAAATTTCACTTATTTCAGAATAATAAGTCAGAAATTATCTTTATTTTGGTGCAAAAAGACAGAAATTCCCTTTGTTTTGGGAAAAAAAGACAGAAATTCCACTTATTTAGAGGCAAAAAGCAGAAATTCCCCTTATTTTTGAGCAAAAATGAAGAAATTTCCCTTTTCTATGGCAAAAAGGTATGCATTCTTCTTATTTTCGGGCAAAAGGACAGAAATTACCCGTTTTTTGGAGCGAAATTGCAGAAATTCCCGTAATTGTGGGCCAAAAAGGCAGAAATTCCCTATATGTTGGGGCAAAAAGACAGAAATTCTCCTTATTTTGGGGCAAAACTCAGAAATTTCACTTATTTTAGGGCAAAATTGCAGAAATTTCACTTATTTCAGAAAAAAAGCAGAAATTTTCTTATTTTGGGGCAAAAAGGCAGAAATTTCTTTTATTTTGGTACAAAATTGCAGAAATTGTTCTTATTTTGGGGCAAAAAGGCAGAAATTTCCCATATTTTGGGGCAAAAATGCAGCAATTCCTATTATTTTGAGATAAAAAGGCTGAAATTCCCCTTATTTAAGGGCAAAAAGGCAGAAATTTTCCTCATTTTGGGGCAAAATTGCAGAAATTTCACTTATTTCAGGGTAATAAGTAAGAAATTTTCCTTATTTTGGGGCAAAAAAGACAGAAATTCCCTTTTTTGGGGGGGAAAAAAACAAATTCTACATATTTAGAGCCAAAAAAGCAGAAATTCCCCTTATTTTGGAGCAAAAATGAAGAAATTTCCCTTTTTTATGACAAAAAGATATGCATTCTTCTTATTTTCGGGCAAAAAGGCAGAAAATCCCCGTATTTTGGAGCAAAATTGCAGAAATTCCCCTAATTGTGGGGCAAAAAGGCAGAAATTCCCTATATGTTGGGGTAAAAGCAGAAATTCCTCTTATTTTGGGGCAAAACTCAGAAATTTCACTTATTTTGTGGCAAAATTGCAGAAATTTCCCTTATTTTGGGGCAAAATTGCAGAAATTTCTCATATTTTGGGGCAAAAATGCAGAAATATCTCTTATTTTGAGGTAAAAAGGCTGATATTTTCCTTATTTGGGGGCAAAAAGGCAGAAATTTCCCTCATTTTGGGGCAAAATTGCAGAAATTTCACTAACTTCAGGGTAATAAGTCAGAAATTTTCCATATTTTGGGGCAAAAAAGACAGAAATTCCCTTTGTTTTGGGGGAAAAAAACAAATTCTACATATTTAGAGCCAAAAAAGCAGAAATTCCCCTTATTTTGGAGCAAAAATGAAGAAATTTCCCTTTTTTATGACAAAAAGATATGCATGCTTCTTATTTTCGGTCAAAAAGGCAGAAAATCCCCGTATTTTGGAGCAAAATTGCAGAAATTTCCCTAATTGTGGGGCAAAAAGACAGAAATTCCCCGTTTTTTGGAGCAAAATTGCAGAAATCCCCCTAATTGTGGGCCAAAAAGGCAGAAATTCCCTATATGTTGGGGCAAAAAAACAGAAATTCTCCTTATTTTGGGGCAAAACTCAGAAATTTCACTTATTTTAGGGCAAAATTGCAGAAATTTCACTTATTTCAGAAAAAAAGCAGAAATTTTCTTATTTTGGGGCAAAAAGGCCGAAATTTCTTTTATTTTGGTACAAAATTGCAGAAATTGTTCTTATTTTGGGGCAAAAACGCAGAAATTTCCCATATTTTGGGGCAAAAATGCAGAAATTTTTCATATTTTGGGGCAAAAATGCAGAAATTCCTATTATTTTGATATAAAAAGGCTGAAATTCTTCTTATTTGGGGGCAAAAAGGCAGAAATTTTCCTCATTTTGGGGCAAAATTGCAGAAATTTCACATACTTCAGGGTAATAAGTCATAAATTTTCATTATTTTGGGGCAAAAAAGACAGAAATTCCCTTTGTTTTGGGGAAAAAAAACAAATTCTACATATTTAGAGCCAAAAAAGCAGAAATTCCCCTTATTTTGGAGCAAAAATGAAGAAATTTCCCTTTTTTATGACAAAAAGATATGCATTCTTCTTATTTTCGGGCAAAAAGGCAGAAAATCCACGTATTTTGGAGCAAAATTGCAGAAATTTCCCTATGTGGGGCAAAAAGGCAGAAATTCCCTATATGTTGGGGCAAAAACAGAAATTCCTCTTATTTTGGGGCAAAACTCAAAAATTTCACTTATTTTGTGGCAAAATTGCAGAAATTTCCCTTATTTAAGGGCAAAATTGCAGAAATTTCCCATATTTTGGGGCAAAAATGCAGAAATATTCTTTATTTTGAGGTAAAAAGGCTGATATTTTCCTTATTTGGGGGCAAAAATCAGAAATTTCCCTCATTTTGGGCAAAATTGCAGAAATTTCACTAACTTCAGGGTAATAAGTCAGAAATTTTCCGTATTTTGGGGCAAAAAAGACAGAAATTCCCTTTGTTTTGGGGGAAAAAGACAGAAATTCCACTTATTAAGAGGCAAAAAAGTAGAAATTCCCCTTATTTTGGAGCAAAAATGAAGAAATTTCCCTTTTTTATGGCAAAAAGTTATGCATTCTTCTTATTTTCGGGCAAAAAGGCAGAAATTCCCCGTATTTTGGAGCAAAATTGCAGAAATTCCCCTAATTGTGGGGCAAAAAGGCAGAAATTCCCTATATGTAGGGGCAAAAACAGAAATGCTCCTTATTTAGGGGCAAAACTCAGAAATTTCATTTATTTTGGGGCAAAATTGCAGAAATTTTTCTTATTTTGGGGCAAAATTGCAGAAATTTCACATATTTTGGGGCAAAATTGCAGAAATTTCACTTATTTCAGAAGAAAATAGCAGAAATTTTCTTTTTTGGGGCAAAAAGTCAGAAATTTCTTTTATTTAGGTACAAAATTGCAGAATTTGTTCTTACTTTGGGGCAAAAAGGCAGAAATTTCCCATATTTTGGGGCAAAATTGCAGAAATTCCCCTTATTTTGAGGTAAAAATGCTGAAATTCCCCTTATTTGGGGACAAAAATCCAGAAATTCCCCTTATTTTGGGGCAAAACTCAGAAATTTCAATTATTTTGGAGCGAAATTGCAGAAATTTCACTTATTTCAGGGTAATAAGTCTGAAATTTTTTTTTTATTTTGGGGCAAAAAAGACAGAAATTCCCTTTGTTTTGGGGGAAAAAGACAGAAATTCCACTTATTTAGAGGCAAAAAATCAGAAATTCCCCTTATTTTGGAGAAAAATGAAGAAATTTCCCTTTTTTATGGCAAAAAGGTATTCATCTTCTTATTTTCGGGCAAAAAGGTAGAAATTCCCTGAATTTTGAAGCAAAATTGCAGAAATTCCCCTAATTGTGGGGCAAAAAGGCAGAAATTCCCTTTATGTTAGGGTAAAAAGACAGAAATTCTCTTTATTTTGGGGCAAAACTCAGAAATTCCACTTGTTATGGGGCAAAATTCCAGAAATTTCCCTTATTTTGGGGCAAAATTGCAGAAATTTCACTTATTTTGGGGCAAAATTGCAGAAATTTCACTTATTTTAAGGCAAAATTGCAGAAATTTTACTTATTTCAGGAAAAAAGGCAGAAGTTTTTCTTATTTTGGGGCAAAAAGGCAGAAATTCCAAATATTTTGTGGCAAAAATGCAGAAATTCCTCTTATTTTGAGGTAAAAAGGCTGAAATTCCCCTTATTTGGGGGCAAAAAGTCAGAAATTTCTTTTATTTTGGTACAAAATTGCAGAATTTGTTCTTATTTTGGGGCAAAAAGGCAGAAATTTCCCATATTTTGGGGCAAAAATGCAGAAATTTCCCTTATTTTGAGATAAAAAGGCTGATATTTTTCTTATTTGGGGGCAAAAAGGCAGAAATTTCCCTCATTTTGGGGCAAAATTGCAGAAATTTCACTTATTTCAGGGTAATAAGTCAGAAATTTTCCTTATTTTGGAGCAAAAAAGACAGAAATTCCCTTTGTTTTGGGGGAAAAAGACAGAAATTCCACTTATTTAGAGGCAAAAAAGCAGAAATTCCCCTTATTTTGGAGCAAAAATGAAGAAATTTCTATTTTTATGGCAAAAAGGTATGCATTCTTCTTGTTTTCGGGCAAAAAGGCAGAAATTCCTTCTGTTTTGGAGCAAAATTGCAGAAATCTCCTAATTGTGGGGCAAAAAGGCAGAAATTCCCTATATGTTGGGGCAAATGGACATAAATTCTCCTTATTTTGGGGCAAAACTCAGAACTTTCACTTATTTTGGGGCAAAATTGCAGAAATTTCACTGATATCAGAAAAAAAAGCAGAAATTTTCTTATTTTGGGGCAAAAAGGCAGAAATTTCTTTTATTTTGGTACAAAATTGCAGAAATTTTTCTTATTTTGGGAAAAAGGCAGAAATTTCTCATATTTTGGGGCAAAAATGCAGAAATTCCCCTTATTTTAAGGTAAAAATGCTGAACTTCTTATTTGGGGGCAAAAAAGCAGAAATTTCCCTTATTTTGGGGCAAAACTTAGAAATTTCAATTATTTTGGGGCAAAATTGCAGAAATTTCACTTATTTCCGAAAAAAAAGCAGAAATTTTCTAATTTTGGGGCAAAAAGGCAGATATTTCTTTTATTTTGGTACAAAATTGCAGAAATTTTCCTTATTTTGGGGCAAAAAGGCAGACATTTCCCATATTTTGGGGCAAAAATGCAGAAATTTCCCTTATTTTTGGGAAAATTGCAGAAATTTCACTTATTTCAGAATAATAAGTCAGAAATTATCTTTATTTTGGTGCAAAAAGACAGAAATTCCCTTTGTTTTAGGAAAAAAAGACAGAAATTCCACTTATTTAGAGGCAAAAAGCAGAAATTCCCCTTATTTTTGAGCAAAAATGAAGAAATTTCCCTTTTCTATGGCAAAAAGGTATTCATTCTTCTTATTTTCGGGCAAAAAGACAGAAATTCCCCGGTTTTTGGAGCAAAATTGCAGAAATCCCCCTAATTGTGGGCCAAAAAGGCAGAAATTCCCTATATGTTGGGGCAAAAAGACAGAAATTCTCCTTATTTTGGGGCAAAACTCAGAAATTTCACTTATTTTAGGGCAAAATTGCAGAAATTTCACTTATTTCAAAAAAAAGGCAGAAATTTTCTTATTTTGGGGCAAAAAGGCAGAAATTTCTTTTATTTTGGTACAAAATTGCAGAAATTGTTCTTATTTTGGGGCAAAAAGGCAGAAATTTTTCATATTTTGGGGCAAAAATGCAGAAATTCCTATTATTTTGAGATAAAAAGGCTGAAATTCCCCTTATTTGGGGGCAAAAAGGCAGAAATTTTCCTCATTTTGGGGCAAAATTGCAGAAATTTCACTTATTTAAGGGTAATAAGTCAGAAATTTTCCTTATTTTGGTTCAAAAAAGACAGAAATTCCCTTTGTTTTGGGGGAAAAAAACAAATTCTACATATTTAGAGCCAAAAAAGCAGAAATTCCCCTTATTTTGGAGCAAAAATGAAGAAATTTCCCTTTTTTATGACAAAAAGATATGCATTCTTCTTATTTTCGGGCAAAAAGGCAGAAAATCCCCGTATTTTGGAGCAAAATTGCAGAAATTTCCCTAATTGTGGGGCAAAAAGGCAGAAATTCCTTATATGTTGGGGCAAAAACAGAAATTCCTCTTATTTTGGGGCAAAACTCAGAAATTTCACTTATTTTCTGGCAAAATTGCAGAAATTTCCCTTATTTTGGGGCAAAATTGCAGAAATTTCCCATATTTTGGGGCAAAAATGCAGAAATATTCCTTATTTTGAGGTAAAAAGGCTGATACTTTCCTTATTTGGGGGCAAAAAGGCAGAAATTTCCCTCATTTTGGGGCAAAATTGCAGAAATTTCACTTATTTCAGTGTAATAAGTCAGAAATTTTTCTTATTTTGGGGCAAAAACACAGGAATTCCCTTTGTTTTGAAAGAAAAAGACAGAAATTCCACTTATTAAGAGGCAAAAAAGCAGAAATTCCCCTTATTTTGGAGCAAAAATGAAGAAATTTCCCTTTTTTATGGCAAACAGGGATGCATTCTTCTTATTTTTGGGCAAAAAGGCAGAAATTCCCCGTATTTTGGAGAAAAATTGCAGATATTCCCCTAATTGTGGGGCAAAAAGGCAGAAATTCCCTATAGGTTGGGGCAAGAACAGAAATTCTTATTTAGGGGCAAAACTCAGTAATTTCACTTATTTTGGGGAAAAATTGCAGAAATTTTTCTTATTTTGGGGCAAAATTGCAGAAATTTCACATATTTTGGGGCAAAATTGCAGAAATTTCACTTATTTCAGAAGAAAATAGCAGAAATTTTCTTTTTTGGGGCAAAAAGTCAGAAATTTCTTTTATTTAGGTACAAAATTGCAGAATTTGTTCTTATTTTGGGGCAAAAAGGCAGAAATTTCCCATATTTTGGGGCAAAATTGCAGAAATTCCCCTTATTTTGAGGTAAAAATGCTGAAATTCCCCTTATTTGGGGACAAAAATCCAGAAATTCCCCTTATTTTGGGGCAAAACTCAGAAATTTCAATTATTTTGGAGCGAAATTGCAGAAATTTCACTTATTTCAGGGTAATAAGTCTGAAATTTTTTTTTTATTTTGGAGCAAAAAAGACAGAAATTCCCTTTGTTTTGGGGGAAAAAGACAGAAATTCCACTTATTTAGAGGCAAAAAATCAGAAATTCCCCTTATTTTGGAGAAAAATGAAGAAATTTCCCTTTTTTATGGCAAAAAGTTATTCATCTTTTTATTTTCGGTCAAAAAGGCAGAAATTCCCTGAATTTTGAAGCAAAATTGCAGAAATTCCCCGAATTGTGGGGCAAAAGGCAGAAATTCCCTGTATGTTAGGGCAAAAAGACAGAAATTTTCTTTATTTTGGGGCAAAACTCAGAAATTCCACTTGTTTTAAGGCAAAATTCCAGAAATTTCCCTTATTTTGGGGCAAAATTGCAGAAATTTCACTTATGTCAGTAAAAAAAAGGAGAACTTTTCTTTTTTGGGGCAAAAAGTCAGAAATTTCTTTTATTTTGGTACAAAATTGCAGAAATTGTTCTTATTTTGGGGCAAAAACGCAGAAATTTCCCATATTTTGGGGCAAAAATGCAGAAATTCCCCTTATTTTGTGGTATAAAAGCTGAAATTCCTATTATTTGGGGCAAAAAGGCAGAAATTCCCCTTATTTTGGGGCAAAACTCAGAAATTTCAATTATTTTGGGGCAAAATTCCAGAAATTTCCCTTATTTTGGGCCAAATTTCAGAAATTTCACTTATTTTGGGACAAAATTGCAGAAATTTCACTTATTTTGGGGCAAAATTGCAGAAATTTCACTTATTTCAGGAAAAAAGGCAGAAGTTTTCCTTATTTTGGAGCAAAAAGGCAGAAATTTCAAATATTTTGTGGCAAAAATGCAGAAATTCCCCTTATTTTGAGGTAAAAATGCTGAAATTCCCCTTATTTGGAGGCAAAAAGGCATAAATTTCCCTTATTTTGGGGCAAAATTGCAGAAATTCCACTTACTTCAGGGTAATAAGTCAGAAATTTTCTTTATTTTGGGGCAAAAAAGATGGAAATTCTCTTTGTTTTGGGGAAAAAAGACATAAATTCGACTTATTAAGAGGCAAAAAAGCAGAAATTCCCCATACTTTGGAGCAAAAATGAAGAAATTTTCCTTTTTTATGGCAAAAAGGTATGCATTCTTCTTGTTTTCGGGCAAAAAGGCAGAAATTCCCCGTATTTTGGAGCACAATTGCAGAAATTCCCCTAATTGTGGGGCAAAAAGGCAGAAATTCCCTATATGTTGGGGCAAAAAGACAGAAATTTTCCTTTTTTTGGGGCAAAACTCAGAAATTCCACTTATTTTGGGGCAAAATTCCAGAAATTTCCCTTATTTTGGAGCAAAACTCAGAATTTTCACTTATTTTGGGGCAAAATTGCAGAAATTTCACTTATTTCAGAAAAAAAAGCAGAAATTTCACTTATTTTGGGGCAAAAAGGCAGAAATTTTTTTATTTTGATACAAAATTGCAGAAATTTTTCTTATTTTGGGACAAAAAGGCAGAAATTTCCCATATTTTAGGGCAAAAGTGCAGAAATTCCCCTTATTTTGAGGTAAAAATGCTGAAATTCCCTTTATTTGGAGGCAAAAATGCAGAAATTTCCCTTATTTTGGGGCAAAATTGCAGAAATCTCACTTATTTCAGGAAAAAAGGCAGAAGTTTTTCTTATTTTGGAGCAAAAAGGCAGAAATTCCAAATATTTAGTGGCAAAAATGCAGAAGTTCCTTTTATTTTGAGGTAAAAATGCTGAAATTCCCCTTATTTGGGGGTAAAAAGGCATAAATTTCCCTTATTTTGGGGCAAAATTGCAGAAATTTCACTTACTTCAGGGTAATAAGTCAGAAATTTTCCTTATTTTGAGGCAAAAAAGGTGGAAATTCCCTTTGTTTTGGGGGAAAAAGACAGAAATTCCACTTATTAAGAGGCAAAAGAGCAGAAAGTCCCCTTATTTTGGAGCAAAAATGAAGAAATTTTCCTTTTTTATGGCAAAAAGGTATGCATTCTTCTTGTTTTCGGGCAAAAAGGCAGAAATTCCTCGTATTTTGGAGAACAATTGCAGAAATTCCCCTAATTGTGGGACAAAAAGACAGAAATTCTCCTTATTTTGGGGCAAAACTCAGAATTTTCACTTATTTTGGGGCAAAATTGCAGAAATTTCACTTATTTCAGAAAAAAAGCAGAAATTTCACTTATTTTGGGGCAAAAATGCAGAAATTTCCCTTATTTTGAGATAAAAAGGCTGATATTTTTCTTATTTGGGGGCAAAAAGGCAGAAATTTCCCTCATTTTGGGGCAAAATTGCAGAAATTTCATTTACTTCAGGGTAATAAGTCAGAAATTTTCCGTATTTTGGGGCAAAAAAGACAGAAATTCCCTTTGTTTTGGGGAAAAAAGACAGAAATTCCACTTATTAAGAGGCAAAAAAGCAGAAATTCCCCTTATTTTGGAGCAAAAATTAAGAAATTTCTATTTTTTATGGCAAAAAGGTATGCATTCTTCTTGTTTTCGGGCAAAAAGGCAGAAATTCCTTCTGTTTTGGAGCAAAATTGCAGAAATTCCCCTAATTGTGGGGCAAAAAGGCAGAAATTCCCTATATGTTGGGGCAAAAAGACAGAAATTCTCCTTATTTTGGGGCAAAACTCAGAAATTTCACTTATTTTGGGGCAAAATTGCAGAAATTTCACTGATTTCAGAAAAAAAAGCAGAAATTTTCTTATTTTGGGGCAAAAAGGCAGAAATTTCTTTTATTTTTGTACAAAATTGCAGAAATTTTTCTTATTATGGGAAAAAGGCAGAAATTTCTCATATTTTGGGGCAAAAATGCAGAAATTCCCCTTATTTTAAGGTAAAAATGCTGAACTTCTTCTTATTTGGGGGCAAAAAAGCAGAAATTTCCCTTATTTTGGGGCAAAACTTAGAAATTTCATTTATTTTGGGGCAAAATTGCAGAAATTTCACTTATTTCCAAAAAAAAAGCAGAAATTTTCTAATTTTGGGGCAAAAAGGCAGATATTTCTTTTATTTTGGTACAAAATTGCAGAAATTTTCCTTATTTTGGGGCAAAAAGGCAGACATTTCCCATATTTTGGAGCAAAAATCCAGAAATTCCCCATATTTTGAGGTAAAAAGTCGGAAATTCCCCTTATTTGGGGGCAAAAAATGCAGAAATTTCCCTTATTTTAAGGCAAAATTGCAGAAATTTCACATATTTTTGGGCAAAATTGCAGAAATTTCACTTATTTCAGAAAAAAAAGCAGAAATTTTCTTTTTAGGTCAAAAAGTCAGAAATTTCTTTTATTTAGGTACAAAATTGCAGAATTTGTTCTTATTTTGGGGCAAAAGGGCAGAAATGTCCCATTATTTTGGGGCAAAAATGCAGAAATTTCCCTTATTTTGAGGTAAAAAGGCTGATATTTTCTTCTTTGGGAGCAAGAAGGCAGAAATTTCCCTCATTTTGGGGCAAAATTGCAGAAATTTCACTTATTTCAGGGTAATAAGTCAGAAATTTTTCTTATTTTGGGGCAAAAAGACAGGAATTCCCTTTGTTTTGGGGGAAAAAGACAGAAATTCCACTTATGTAGAAGCAAAAAAGCAGAAATTCCCTTTATTTTGGAGCAAAAATGAAGAAATTTCTTTTTTTTATGGCAAAAAGGTATGCATTCTTCTTATTTTCGGGCAAAAAGGCAGAAATTCCCCGTATTTTGGAGCAAAATTGCAGATATTCCCCTAATTGTGGGGCAAAAAGGCAGAAATTCCCTATATGTTGGAGCAAAAACAGAAATTCTCCTTATTTAGGGGCAAAACTCAGAAATTTCACTTATTTTGGGGCAAAATTGCAGAAATTTTTCTTATTTTGGGGCAAAATTGCAGAAATTTCACATATTTTGGGGCAAAATTGCAGAAATTTCACTTATTTCAGAAGAAAATAGCAGAAATTTTCTTTTTTGGGAAAAAAAGTCAGAAATTTCTTTTATTTAGGTACAAAATTGCAGAATTTGTTCTTATTTTGGGGCAAAAAGGCAGAAATTTCCCATATTTTGGGGCAAAATTGCAGAAATTCCCCTTATTTTGAGGTAAAAATGCTGAAATTCCCCTTATTTGGGGACAAAAATCCAAAAATTCCCCTTATTTTGGGGCAAAACTCAGAAATTTCAATTATTTTGGAGCGAAATTGCAGAAATTTCACTTATTTCAGGGTAATAAGTCTGAAATTTTTTTTTTATTTTGGGGCAAATAAGACAGAAATTCCCTTTGTTTTGGGGGAAAAAGACAGAAATTCCACTTATTTAGAGGCAAAAAATCAGAAATTCCCCTTATTTTGAAGAAAAATGAAGAAATTTCCCTTTTTTTATGGCAAAAAGGTATTCATCTTCTTATTTTTGGGCAAAAAAGGCAGAAATTCCCTGAATTTTGAAGCAAAATTGCAGAAATTCCCCTAATTGTGGGGCAAAAGGCAGAAATTCCCTGTATGTTAGGGTAAAAAGACAGAAATTCTCTTTATTTTGGGGCAAAACTCAGAAATTCCACTTGTTATGGGGCAAAATTCCAGAAATTTCCCTTATTTTGGGGCAAAATTGCAGAAATTTCACTTATTTTGGGGCAAAATTGCAGAAATTTCACTTATTTTAAGGCAAAATTGCAGAAATTTTACTTATTTCAGGAAACAAGGCAGAAGTTTTCCTTATTTTGGGGCAAAAAGGCAGAAATTCCAAATATTTTGTGGCAAAAATGCAGAAATTCCCCTTATTTTGAGGTAAAAAGTCTGAAATTCCTATTATTTGGGGGCAAAAAATGCAAAAATTTCCCTTATTTTGGGGCAAAATTGCAGAAATTTCACTTATTTCAGAATAATAAGTCAGAAATTATCTTTATTTTGGTGCAAAAAGACAGAAATTTCCTTTGTTTTGGGAAAAAAGACAGAAATTCCACTTATTTAGAGGCAAAAAGCAGAAATTTCCATTATTTTAGAGCAAAAATGAAGAAATTTCCCTTTTCTATGGCAAAAAGGTATGCATTCTTCTTATTTTCGGGCAAAAGGACAGAAATTACCCGTTTTTTGGAGCGAAATTGCAGAAATTCCCGTAATTGTGGGCCAAAAAGGCAGAAATTCCCTATATGTTGGGGCAAAAAGACAGAAATTCTCCTTATTTTGGGGCAAAACTCAGAAATTTCACTTATTTTAGGGCAAAATTGCAGAAATTTCACTTATTTCAGAAAAAAAGCAGAAATTTTCTTATTTTGGGGCAAAAAGGCAGAAATTTCTTTTATTTTGGTACAAAATTGCAGAAATTGTTCTTATTTTGGGGCAAAAAAGCAGAAATTTCCCATATTTTGGGGCAAAAATGCAGAAATTTCCCTTATTTTGAGGTTAAAAGGCTGATATTTTCCTTAATTGGGGGCAAAAAGGCAGAAATTTCCCTCATTTTCTGGCAAAATTGCAGAAATTTCACTTATTTCAGGGTAATGAGTCAGAAATTTTCCTTATTTTGGGGCAAAAAAGACAGAAATTCCCTTTGTTTTGGGGGAAAAAAACAGAAATTCCACATATTTAGAGCCAAAAAAGCAGAAATTCCCCTTATTTTGGAGCAAAAATGAAGTAAATTCTCTTTTTTATGGCAAAAAGATATGCATTCTTGTTATTTTCGGGCAAAAAGGCAGAAAATCCCCGTATTTTGGAGCAAAATTGCAGAAAATCCCCTAATTGTGGGCCAAAAAGGCAGAAATTCCCTATATGTTGGGGCAAAAACAGAAATTCCTCTTATTTTGGGGCAAAACTCAGAAATTTCACTTATTTTGTGGCAAAATTGCAGAAATTTCCCTTATTTTAAGGCAAAATTGCAGAAATTTCACATATTTTGGGGCAAAAATGCAGAAATTTCCCTTATTTTGAGGTAAAAAGGCTGATATTTTCCTTATTTAGGGGCAAAAGGCAGAAATTTCCCTCATTTTGGGGCAAAATTGCAGAAATTTCATTAACGTCAGGGTAATAAGTCAGAAATTTTCCGTATTTTGGGGCAAAAAATAAAGAAATTCCCATTGTTTTGGGGAAAAAGACAGAAATTCCACTTATTAAGAGGCAAAAAAGCAGAAATTCCCCTTATTTTGGAGCAAAAATTAAGAAATTTCCTTTTTTTATGGCAAAAAGGTATACATTCTTCTTGTTTTCGGGCAAAAAGGCAGAAATTCCCCCTGTTTTAAAGCAAAATTGCAGAAATTTCTATAATTGTGGGGCAAAAAGACAGAAATTCCCTATATGTTGGGGCAAAAAGACAGAAATTCTCTTTATTTTGGAACAAAACTCAGAAATTTTACTTATTTTGGGGCAAAATTGCAGAAATTTCACTTATTTCAGAAAAAAAGCAGAAATTTTCTTATTTTGGGGCAAAAAGGCAGAAATTTCTTTTCTTTTGGTACAAAATTGCAGAAATTTTTCTTATTTTGGGAAATAGGCAGAAATTTCTCATATTTTGGGACAAAAATGCAAAAATTCCCCTTATTTTAAGGTAAAAATGCTGAAATTCCTCTTATTTGGGGGCAAAAAGGCAGAAATTTCTTTTATTTTGGGGCAAAACTTAGAAATTTCAATTATTTTGGGGCAAAATTGCAGAAATTTCACTTATTTCCGAAAAAAAGCAGAAATTTTCTAATTTTGGGGCAAAAAGGCAGATATTTCTTTTATTTTGGTACAAAATTGCAGAAATTTTCCTTATTTTGGGGCAAAAAGGCAGACATTTCCAATATTTTGGGGCAAAAATGCAGAAATTCCCCTTATTTTGAGGTAAAAAGGCTGAAATTCCCCTTATTTGGGGGCAAAAAATGCAGAAATTTCCCTTATTTTGGGGCAAAATTGCAGAAATTTCACTTATTTCAGATTAATAAGTCTGAAATTATCTATATTTTGGTGCAAAAAGACAGAAATTCCCTTTGTTTTGGGAAAAAAAGACAGAAATTCCACTTATTTAGAAGCAAAAAGCAGAAATTCCCCTTATTTTGGAGCAAAAATGAAGAAATTTCCCTTTTCTATGGCAAAAAGGTATGTATTCTTCTTATTTTCGGGCAAAAAGACAGAAATTCCCCGTTTTTTGGAGCAAAATTGCAAAAATCCCCCTAATTGTGGGCCAAAAAGGCAGAAATTCCCTATATGTTGGGGCAAAAAGACAGAAATTCTCCTTATTTTGGGGCAAAACTCAGAAATTTCACTTATTTTAGGGCAAAATTGCAGAAATTTCACTTATTTCAGAAAAAAAAGCAGAAATTTTCTTATTTTGGGGCAAAAAGGCAGAAATTTCTTTTATTTTGGTACAAAATTGCAGAAATTGTTCTTATTTTGGGGCAAAAAAGCAGAAATTTCCCATATTTTGGGGCAAAAATGCAGAAATTCCTATTATTTTGAGATAAAAAGGCTGAAATTCCCCTTATTTGGGGGCAAAAAGGCAGAAATTTTCCTCATTTTGGGGCAAAATTGCAGAAATTTCACTTATTTCAGGGTAATAAGTCAGAAATTTTCCTTATTTTGGGGCAAAAAAGACAGAAATTCCTTTCGTTTTGGGGGAAAAAAACAGAAATTCCACATATTTAGATCCAAAAAAGCAGAAATTCCCCTTATTTTGGAGCAAAAATGAAGAAACTTTCCTTTTTTATGGCAAAAAGATATGCATTCTTCTTATTTTTGGGCAAAAAGGCAGAAAATCCCCGTATTTTGGAGCAAAATTGCAGATATTCCCCTAATTGTGGGGCAAAAAGGCAGAAATTCCCTATATGTTGGGGCAAAAACAGAAATTCCTCTTATTTTGGGGCAAAACTCAGACATTTCACTTATTTTGTGGCAAAATTGCAAAAATTTCCATTATTTTGGGGCAAAATAGCAGAAATTTCACATATTTTGGGGCAAAATTGCAGAAATTTCACTTATTTCAGGAAAAAAAAGCAGAAATTTTCTTTTTGGGGCAAAAAGTCAGAAATTTCTTTTATTTTTGTACAAAATTGCAGAATTTGTTCTTATTTTGGGTAAAAAGGCAGAAATTTCCCATATTTTGGGGCAAAAATGCAGAAATTTCCCTTATTTTGAGGTTAAAAGGCTGATATTTTCCTTATTTGGGGGCAAAAAGGCAGAAATTTCCCTCATTTTCTAGCAAAATTGCAGAAATTTCACTTACTTCAGGGTAATAAGTCAGAAATTTTCCGTATTTTGGGGCAAAAAAAACAGAAATTCCCTTTGTTTTGGGGGAAAAAGACAGAAATTCCACTTATTAAGAGGCAAAAAAGCAGTAATTCCCCTTATTTTGGAGCAAAAATTAAGAAATTTCCCTTTTTTATGGCAAAAAGGTATGCATTCTTCCTGTTTTCGTTCAAAAAGGCAGAAATTCCCCCTGTTTTGGAGCAAAATTGCAGAAATTCCCCTAATTGTGGGGCAAAAAGACAGAAATTCCCTATATGTTGGGGCAAAAAGACAGAAATTCTCTTTATTTTGGGGCAAAACTCAGAAATTTCACTTATTTTGGGGCAAAATTGCAGAAATTTCACTTATTTCAGAAAAAAAAAGCAGAAATTTTCTTTTTGGGGCAAAAAGGCAGAAATTTCTTTTATTTTTGTACAAAATTGCAGAATTTGTTCTTATTTTGGGGCAAAAAGGCAGAAATTTCCCATATTTTGGGGCAAAATTGCAGAAATTCCCCTTATTTTGAGGTAAAAATGCTGAAATTCCCCTTATTTGGGGACAAAAATCCAGAAATTCCTCTTATTTTGGGGCAAAACTCAGAAATTTCAATTATTTTGGAGCAAAATTGCAGAAATTTCACTTATTTCATGGTAATAATTCTGAAATTTTCCTTATTTTGGGGCAAAAAAGACAGAAATTCCCTTTGTTTTGGGGGAAAAAGACAAAAATTCCACTTATTTAGAGGCAAAAAAGCAGAAATTCCCCTTATTTTGGAGAAAAATGAAGAAATTTCCCTTTTTTATGGCAAAAAGTTATTCATCTTCTTATTTTCGGTCAAAAAGGCAGAAATTCCCTGAATTTTGAAGCAAAATTGCAGAAATTCCCCGAATTGTGGGGCAAAAGGCAGAAATTCCCTGTATGTTAGGGCAAAAAGACAGAAATTTTCTTTATTTTGGGGCAAAACTCAGAAATTCCACTTGTTATGGGGCAAAATTCCAGAAATTTCCCTTATTTTGGGGCAAAATTGCAGAAATTTCACTTATTTTGGGGCAAAATTGCAGAAATTTCACTTATGTCAGTAAAAAAAGGAGAACTTTTCTTTTTTGGGGCAAAAAGTCAGAAATTTCTTTTATTTTGGTACAAAATTGCAGAAATTGTTCTTATTTTGGGGCAAAAACGCAGAAATTTCCAATATTTTGGGGCAAAAATGCAGAAATTCCCCTTATTTTGTGGTATAAAAGCTGAAATTCCTATTATTTGGGGGCAAAAAGGCAGAAATTCCCCTTATTTTGGGGCAAAACTCAGAAATTTCAATTATTTTGGGGCAAAATTCCAGAAATTTCCCTTATTTTGGGCCAAATTTCAGAAATTTCACTTATTTTGGGACAAAATTGCAGAAATTTCACTTATTTTGGGGCAAAATTGCAGAAATTTCACTTATTTCAGGAAAAAAGGCAGAAGTTTTCCTTATTTTGGAGCAAAAAAGCAGAAATTCCAAATATTTTGTGGCAAAAATGCAGAAATTCTCCTTATTTTGAGGTAAAAATCCTGAAATTCCCCTTATTTGGAGGCAAAAAGGCATAAATTTCCCTTATTTTGGGGCAAAATTGCAGAAATTCCACTTACTTCAGGGTAATAAGTCAGAAATTTTCTTTATTTTGGGGCAAAAA
Source organism: Micromys minutus (assembly GCF_963924665.1). NCBI lineage: Eukaryota > Metazoa > Chordata > Mammalia > Rodentia > Muridae > Micromys > Micromys minutus. The sequence goes on along the minus strand of NW_027667307.1, from coordinate 532,088 downwards.
AGATGGAAATTCTCTTTGTTTTGGGGAAAAAAGACATAAATTCGACTTATTAAGAGGCAAAAAAGCAGAAATTCCCCATACTTTGGAGCAAAAATGAAGAAATTTTCCTTTTTTATGGCAAAAAGGTATGCATTCTTCTTGTTTTCGGGCAAAAAGGCAGAAATTCCCCGTATTTTGGAGCACAATTGCAGAAATTCCCCTAATTGTGGGGCAAAAAGGCAGAAATTCCCTATATGTTGGGGCAAAAAGACAGAAATTTTCCTTTTTTTGGGGCAAAACTCAGAAATTCCACTTATTTTGGGGCAAAATTCCAGAAATTTCCCTTATTTTGGGGCAAAACTCAGAATTTTCACTTATTTTGGGGCAAAATTGCAGAAATTTCACTTATTTCAGAAAAAAAAGCAGAAATTTCACTTATTTTGGGGCAAAAAGGCAGAAATTTTTTTATTTTGATACAAAATTGCAGAAATTTTTCTTATTTTGGGACAAAAAGGCAGAAATTTCCCATATTTTAGGGCAAAAGTGCAGAAATTCCCCTTATTTTGAGGTAAAAATGCTGAAATTCCCTTTATTTGGAGGCAAAAATGCAGAAATTTCCCTTATTTTGGGGCAAAATTGCAGAAATCTCACTTATTTCAGGAAAAAAGGCAGAAGTTTTTCTTATTTTGGAGCAAAAAGGCAGAAATTCCAAATATTTTGTGGCAAAAATGCAGAAGTTCCTTTTATTTTGAGGTAAAAATGCTGAAATTCCCCTTATTTGGGGGTAAAAAGGCATAAATTTCCCTTATTTTGGGGCAAAATTGCAGAAATTTCACTTACTTCAGGGTAATAAGTCAGAAATTTTCCTTATTTTGAGGCAAAAAAGATGGAAATTCCCTTTGTTTTGGGGGAAAAAGACAGAAATTCCACTTATTAAGAGGCAAAAGAGCAGAAAGTCCCCTTATTTTGGAGCAAAAATGAAGAAATTTTCCTTTTTTATGGCAAAAAGGTATGCATTCTTCTTGTTTTCGGGCAAAAAGGCAGAAATTCCTCATATTTTGGAGCACAATTGCAGAAATTCCCCTAATTGTGGGGCAAAAAGACAGAAATTCTCCTTATTTTGGGGCAAAACTCAGAATTTTCACTTATTTTGGGGCAAAATTGCAGAAATTTCACTTATTTCAGAAAAAAAGCAGAAATTTCACTTATTTTGGGGCAAAAATGCAGAAATTTCCCTTATTTTGAGATAAAAAGGCTGATATTTTTCTTATTTGGGGGCAAAAAGGCAGAAATTTCCCTCATTTTGGGGCAAAATTGCAGAAATTTCATTTACTTCAGGGTAATAAGTCAGAAATTTTCCGTATTTTGGGGCAAAAAAGACAGAAATTCCCTTTGTTTTGGGGAAAAAAGACAGAAATTCCACTTATTAAGAGGCAAAAAAGCAGAAATTCCCCTTATTTTGGAGCAAAAATTAAGAAATTTCTATTTTTTATGGCAAAAAGGTATGCATTCTTCTTGTTTTCGGGCAAAAAGGCAGAAATTCCTTCTGTTTTGGAGCAAAATTGCAGAAATTCCCCTAATTGTGGGGCAAAAAGGCAGAAATTCCCTATATGTTGGGGCAAAAAGACAGAAATTCTCCTTATTTTGGGGCAAAACTCAGAAATTTCACTTATTTTGGGGCAAAATTGCAGAAATTTCACTGATTTCAGAAAAAAAAGCAGAAATTTTCTTATTTTGGGGCAAAAAGGCAGAAATTTCTTTTATTTTTGTACAAAATTGCAGAAATTTTTCTTATTATGGGAAAAAGGCAGAAATTTCTCATATTTTGGGGCAAAAATGCAGAAATTCCCCTTATTTTAAGGTAAAAATGCTGAACTTCTTCTTATTTGGGGGCAAAAAAGCAGAAATTTCCCTTATTTTGGGGCAAAACTTAGAAATTTCATTTATTTTGGGGCAAAATTGCAGAAATTTCACTTATTTCCGAAAAAAAAGCAGAAATTTTCTAATTTTGGGGCAAAAAGGCAGATATTTCTTTTATTTTGGTACAAAATTGCAGAAATTTTCCTTATTTTGGGGCAAAAAGGCAGACATTTCCCATATTTTGGAGCAAAAATCCAGAAATTCCCCATATTTTGATGTAAAAAGGCGGAAATTCCCCTTATTTGGGGGCAAAAAATGCAGAAATTTCCCTTATTTTAAGGCAAAATTGCAGAAATTTCACATATTTTTGGGCAAAATTGCAGAAATTTCACTTATTTCAGAAAAAAAAGCAGAAATTTTCTTTTTAGGTCAAAAAGTCAGAAATTTCTTTTATTTAGGTACAAAATTGCAGAATTTGTTCTTATTTTGGGGCAAAAGGGCAGAAATGTCCCATTATTTTGGGGCAAAAATGCAGAAATTTCCCTTATTTTGAGGTAAAAAGGCTGATATTTTCTTCTTTGGGAGCAAGAAGGCAGAAATTTCCCTCATTTTGGGGCAAAATTGCAGAAATTTCACTTATTTCAGGGTAATAAGTCAGAAATTTTTCTTATTTTGGGGCAAAAAGACAGGAATTCACTTTGTTTTGGGGGAAAAAGACAGAAATTCCACTTATGTAGAGGCAAAAAAGCAGAAATTCCCTTTATTTTGGAGCAAAAATGAAGAAATTTCTTTTTTTTATGGCAAAAAGGTATGCATTCTTCTTATTTTCGGGCAAAAAGGCAGAAATTCCCCGTATTTTGGAGCAAAATTGCAGATATTCCCCTAATTGTGGGGCAAAAAGGCAGAAATTCCCTATATGTTGGAGCAAAAACAGAAATTCTCCTTATTTAGGGGCAAAACTCAGAAATTTCACTTATTTTGGGGCAAAATTGCAGAAATTTTTCTTATTTTGGGGCAAAATTGCAGAAATTTCACATATTTTGGGGCAAAATTGCAGAAATTTCACATATTTTGGGGCAAAATTGCAGAAATTTCACTTATTTCAGAAGAAAATAGCAGAAATTTTCTTTTTTGGGAAAAAAAGTCAGAAATTTCTTTTATTTAGGTACAAAATTGCAGAATTTGTTCTTATTTTGGGGCAAAAAGGCAGAAATTTCCCATATTTTGGGGCAAAATTGCAGAAATTCCCCTTATTTTGAGGTAAAAATGCTGAAATTCCCCTTATTTGGGGACAAAAATCCAAAAATTCCCCTTATTTTGGGGCAAAACTCAGAAATTTCAATTATTTTGGAGCGAAATTGCAGAAATTTCACTTATTTCAGGGTAATAAGTCTGAAATTTTTTTTTTATTTTGGAGCAAAAAAGACAGAAATTCCCTTTGTTTTGGGGGAAGAAGACAGAAATTCCACTTATTTAGAGGCAAAAAATCAGAAATTCCCCTTATTTTGGAGAAAAATGAAGAAATTTCCCTTTTTTATGGCAAAAAGGTATTCATCTTCTTATTTTCGGGCAAAAAGGTAGAAATTCCCTGAATTTTGAAGCAAAATTGCAGAAATTCCCCTAATTGTGGGGCAAAAAGGCAGAAATTCCCTTTATGTTAGGGTAAAAAGACAGAAATTCTCTTTATTTTGGGGCAAAACTCAGAAATTCCACTTGTTATGGGGCAAAATTCCAGAAATTTCCCTTATTTTGGGGCAAAATTGCAGAAATTTCACTTATTTTGGGGCAAAATTGCAGAAATTTCACTTATTTTAAGGCAAAATTGCAGAAATTTTACTTATTTCAGGAAAAAAGGCAGAAGTTTTTCTTATTTTGGGGCAAAAAGGCAGAAATTCCAAATATTTTGTGGCAAAAATGCAGAAATTCCTCTTATTTTGAGGTAAAAAGGCTGAAATTCCCCTTATTTGGGGGCAAAAAGTCAGAAATTTCTTTTATTTTGGTACAAAATTGCAGAATTTGTTCTTATTTTGGGGCAAAAAGGCAGAAATTTCCCATATTTTGGGGCAAAAATGCAGAAATTTCCCTTATTTTGAGATAAAAAGGCTGATATTTTTCTTATTTGGGGGCAAAAAGGCAGAAATTTCCCTCATTTTGGGGCAAAATTGCAGAAATTTCACTTATTTCAGGGTAATAAGTCAGAAATTTTCCTTATTTTGGAGCAAAAAAGACAGAAATTCCCTTTGTTTTGGGGGAAAAAGACAGAAATTCCACTTATTTAGAGGCAAAAAAGCAGAAATTCCCCTTATTTTGGAGCAAAAATGAAGAAATTTCTATTTTTATGGCAAAAAGGTATGCATTCTTCTTGTTTTCGGGCAAAAAGGCAGAAATTCCTTCTGTTTTGGAGCAAAATTGCAGAAATCTCCTAATTGTGGGGCAAAAAGGCAGAAATTCCCTATATGTTGGGGCAAATGGACATAAATTCTCCTTATTTTGGGGCAAAACTCAGAACTTTCACTTATTTTGGGGCAAAATTGCAGAAATTTCACTGATATCAGAAAAAAAAGCAGAAATTTTCTTATTTTGGGGCAAAAAGGCAGAAATTTCTTTTATTTTGGTACAAAATTGCAGAAATTTTTCTTATTTTGGGAAAAAGGCAGAAATTTCTCATATTTTGGGGCAAAAATGCAGAAATTCCCCTTATTTTAAGGTAAAAATGCTGAACTTCTTATTTGGGGGCAAAAAAGCAGAAATTTCCCTTATTTTGGGGCAAAACTTAGAAATTTCAATTATTTTGGGGCAAAATTGCAGAAATTTCACTTATTTCCGAAAAAAAAGCAGAAATTTTCTAATTTTGGGGCAAAAAGGCAGATATTTCTTTTATTTTGGTACAAAATTGCAGAAATTTTCCTTATTTTGGGGCAAAAAGGCAGACATTTCCCATATTTTGGGGCAAAAATGCAGAAATTTCCCTTATTTTTGGGAAAATTGCAGAAATTTCACTTATTTCAGAATAATAAGTCAGAAATTATCTTTATTTTGGTGCAAAAAGACAGAAATTCCCTTTGTTTTAGGAAAAAAAGACAGAAATTCCACTTATTTAGAGGCAAAAAGCAGAAATTCCCCTTATTTTTGAGCAAAAATGAAGAAATTTCCCTTTTCTATGGCAAAAAGGTATTCATTCTTCTTATTTTCGGGCAAAAAGACAGAAATTCCCCGGTTTTTGGAGCAAAATTGCAGAAATCCCCCTAATTGTGGGCCAAAAAGGCAGAAATTCCCTATATGTTGGGGCAAAAAGACAGAAATTCTCCTTATTTTGGGGCAAAACTCAGAAATTTCACTTATTTTAGGGCAAAATTGCAGAAATTTCACTTATTTCAAAAAAAAGGCAGAAATTTTCTTATTTTGGGGCAAAAAGGCAGAAATTTCTTTTATTTTGGTACAAAATTGCAGAAATTGTTCTTATTTGGGGGCAAAAAATGCAGAAATTTCCCTTATTTTAAGGCAAAATTGCAGAAATTTCACATATTTTTGGGCAAAATTGCAGAAATTTCACTTATTTCAGAAAAAAAAGCAGAAATTTTCTTTTTAGGTCAAAAAGTCAGAAATTTCTTTTATTTAGGTACAAAATTGCAGAATTTGTTCTTATTTTGGGGCAAAAGGGCAGAAATGTCCCATTATTTTGGGGCAAAAATGCAGAAATTTCCCTTATTTTGAGGTAAAAAGGCTGATATTTTCTTCTTTGGGAGCAAGAAGGCAGAAATTTCCCTCATTTTGGGGCAAAATTGCAGAAATTTCACTTATTTCAGGGTAATAAGTCAGAAATTTTTCTTATTTTGGGGCAAAAAGACAGGAATTCACTTTGTTTTGGGGGAAAAAGACAGAAATTCCACTTATGTAGAGGCAAAAAAGCAGAAATTCCCTTTATTTTGGAGCAAAAATGAAGAAATTTCTTTTTTTTATGGCAAAAAGGTATGCATTCTTCTTATTTTCGGGCAAAAAGGCAGAAATTCCCCGTATTTTGGAGCAAAATTGCAGATATTCCCCTAATTGTGGGGCAAAAAGGCAGAAATTCCCTATATGTTGGAGCAAAAACAGAAATTCTCCTTATTTAGGGGCAAAACTCAGAAATTTCACTTATTTTGGGGCAAAATTGCAGAAATTTTTCTTATTTTGGGGCAAAATTGCAGAAATTTCACATATTTTGGGGCAAAATTGCAGAAATTTCACATATTTTGGGGCAAAATTGCAGAAATTTCACTTATTTCAGAAGAAAATAGCAGAAATTTTCTTTTTTGGGAAAAAAAGTCAGAAATTTCTTTTATTTAGGTACAAAATTGCAGAATTTGTTCTTATTTTGGGGCAAAAAGGCAGAAATTTCCCATATTTTGGGGCAAAATTGCAGAAATTCCCCTTATTTTGAGGTAAAAATGCTGAAATTCCCCTTATTTGGGGACAAAAATCCAAAAATTCCCCTTATTTTGGGGCAAAACTCAGAAATTTCAATTATTTTGGAGCGAAATTGCAGAAATTTCACTTATTTCAGGGTAATAAGTCTGAAATTTTTTTTTTATTTTGGAGCAAAAAAGACAGAAATTCCCTTTGTTTTGGGGGAAGAAGACAGAAATTCCACTTATTTAGAGGCAAAAAATCAGAAATTCCCCTTATTTTGGAGAAAAATGAAGAAATTTCCCTTTTTTATGGCAAAAAGGTATTCATCTTCTTATTTTCGGGCAAAAAGGTAGAAATTCCCTGAATTTTGAAGCAAAATTGCAGAAATTCCCCTAATTGTGGGGCAAAAAGGCAGAAATTCCCTTTATGTTAGGGTAAAAAGACAGAAATTCTCTTTATTTTGGGGCAAAACTCAGAAATTCCACTTGTTATGGGGCAAAATTCCAGAAATTTCCCTTATTTTGGGGCAAAATTGCAGAAATTTCACTTATTTTGGGGCAAAATTGCAGAAATTTCACTTATTTTAAGGCAAAATTGCAGAAATTTTACTTATTTCAGGAAAAAAGGCAGAAGTTTTTCTTATTTTGGGGCAAAAAGGCAGAAATTCCAAATATTTTGTGGCAAAAATGCAGAAATTCCTCTTATTTTGAGGTAAAAAGGCTGAAATTCCCCTTATTTGGGGGCAAAAAGTCAGAAATTTCTTTTATTTTGGTACAAAATTGCAGAATTTGTTCTTATTTTGGGGCAAAAAGGCAGAAATTTCCCATATTTTGGGGCAAAAATGCAGAAATTTCCCTTATTTTGAGATAAAAAGGCTGATATTTTTCTTATTTGGGGGCAAAAAGGCAGAAATTTCCCTCATTTTGGGGCAAAATTGCAGAAATTTCACTTATTTCAGGGTAATAAGTCAGAAATTTTCCTTATTTTGGAGCAAAAAAGACAGAAATTCCCTTTGTTTTGGGGGAAAAAGACAGAAATTCCACTTATTTAGAGGCAAAAAAGCAGAAATTCCCCTTATTTTGGAGCAAAAATGAAGAAATTTCTATTTTTATGGCAAAAAGGTATGCATTCTTCTTGTTTTCGGGCAAAAAGGCAGAAATTCCTTCTGTTTTGGAGCAAAATTGCAGAAATCTCCTAATTGTGGGGCAAAAAGGCAGAAATTCCCTATATGTTGGGGCAAATGGACATAAATTCTCCTTATTTTGGGGCAAAACTCAGAACTTTCACTTATTTTGGGGCAAAATTGCAGAAATTTCACTGATATCAGAAAAAAAAGCAGAAATTTTCTTATTTTGGGGCAAAAAGGCAGAAATTTCTTTTATTTTGGTACAAAATTGCAGAAATTTTTCTTATTTTGGGAAAAAGGCAGAAATTTCTCATATTTTGGGGCAAAAATGCAGAAATTCCCCTTATTTTAAGGTAAAAATGCTGAACTTCTTATTTGGGGGCAAAAAAGCAGAAATTTCCCTTATTTTGGGGCAAAACTTAGAAATTTCAATTATTTTGGGGCAAAATTGCAGAAATTTCACTTATTTCCGAAAAAAAAGCAGAAATTTTCTAATTTTGGGGCAAAAAGGCAGATATTTCTTTTATTTTGGTACAAAATTGCAGAAATTTTCCTTATTTTGGGGCAAAAAGGCAGACATTTCCCATATTTTGGGGCAAAAATGCAGAAATTTCCCTTATTTTTGGGAAAATTGCAGAAATTTCACTTATTTCAGAATAATAAGTCAGAAATTATCTTTATTTTGGTGCAAAAAGACAGAAATTCCCTTTGTTTTAGGAAAAAAAGACAGAAATTCCACTTATTTAGAGGCAAAAAGCAGAAATTCCCCTTATTTTTGAGCAAAAATGAAGAAATTTCCCTTTTCTATGGCAAAAAGGTATTCATTCTTCTTATTTTCGGGCAAAAAGACAGAAATTCCCCGGTTTTTGGAGCAAAATTGCAGAAATCCCCCTAATTGTGGGCCAAAAAGGCAGAAATTCCCTATATGTTGGGGCAAAAAGACAGAAATTCTCCTTATTTTGGGGCAAAACTCAGAAATTTCACTTATTTTAGGGCAAAATTGCAGAAATTTCACTTATTTCAAAAAAAAGGCAGAAATTTTCTTATTTTGGGGCAAAAAGGCAGAAATTTCTTTTATTTTGGTACAAAATCGCAGAAATTGTTCTTATTTTGGGGCAAAAAGGCAGAAATTTTTCATATTTTGGGGCAAAAATGCAGAAATTCCTATTATTTTGAGATAAAAAGGCTGAAATTCCCCTTATTTGGGGGCAAAAAGGCAGAAATTTTCCTCATTTTGGGGCAAAATTGCAGAAATTTCACTTATTTAAGGGTAATAAGTCAGAAATTTTCCTTATTTTGGTTCAAAAAAGACAGAAATTCCCTTTGTTTTGGGGGAAAAAAACAAATTCTACATATTTAGAGCCAAAAAAGCAGAAATTCCCCTTATTTTGGAGCAAAAATGAAGAAATTTCCCTTTTTTATGACAAAAAGATATGCATTCTTCTTATTTTCGGGCAAAAAGGCAGAAAATCCCCGTATTTTGGAGCAAAATTGCAGAAATTTCCCTAATTGTGGGGCAAAAAGGCAGAAATTCCTTATATGTTGGGGCAAAAACAGAAATTCCTCTTATTTTGGGGCAAAACTCAGAAATTTCACTTATTTTCTGGCAAAATTGCAGAAATTTCCCTTATTTTGGGGCAAAATTGCAGAAATTTCCCATATTTTGGGGCAAAAATGCAGAAATATTCCTTATTTTGAGGTAAAAAGGCTGATACTTTCCTTATTTGGGGGCAAAAAGGCAGAAATTTCCCTCATTTTGGGGCAAAATTGCAGAAATTTCACTTATTTCAGTGTAATAAGTCAGAAATTTTTCTTATTTTGGGGCAAAAACACAGGAATTCCCTTTGTTTTGAAAGAAAAAGACAGAAATTCCACTTATTAAGAGGCAAAAAAGCAGAAATTCCCCTTATTTTGGAGCAAAAATGAAGAAATTTCCCTTTTTTATGGCAAACAGGGATGCATTCTTCTTATTTTTGGGCAAAAAGGCAGAAATTCCCCGTATTTTGGAGAAAAATTGCAGATATTCCCCTAATTGTGGGGCAAAAAGGCAGAAATTCCCTATAGGTTGGGGCAAGAACAGAAATTCTTATTTAGGGGCAAAACTCAGTAATTTCACTTATTTTGGGGAAAAATTGCAGAAATTTTTCTTATTTTGGGGCAAAATTGCAGAAATTTCACATATTTTGGGGCAAAATTGCAGAAATTTCACTTATTTCAGAAGAAAATAGCAGAAATTTTCTTTTTTGGGGCAAAAAGTCAGAAATTTCTTTTATTTAGGTACAAAATTGCAGAATTTGTTCTTATTTTGGGGCAAAAAGGCAGAAATTTCCCATATTTTGGGGCAAAATTGCAGAAATTCCCCTTATTTTGAGGTAAAAATGCTGAAATTCCCCTTATTTGGGGACAAAAATCCAGAAATTCCCCTTATTTTGGGGCAAAACTCAGAAATTTCAATTATTTTGGAGCGAAATTGCAGAAATTTCACTTATTTCAGGGTAATAAGTCTGAAATTTTTTTTTTATTTTGGAGCAAAAAAGACAGAAATTCCCTTTGTTTTGGGGGAAAAAGACAGAAATTCCACTTATTTAGAGGCAAAAAATCAGAAATTCCCCTTATTTTGGAGAAAAATGAAGAAATTTCCCTTTTTTATGGCAAAAAGTTATTCATCTTTTTATTTTCGGTCAAAAAGGCAGAAATTCCCTGAATTTTGAAGCAAAATTGCAGAAATTCCCCGAATTGTGGGGCAAAAGGCAGAAATTCCCTGTATGTTAGGGCAAAAAGACAGAAATTTTCTTTATTTTGGGGCAAAACTCAGAAATTCCACTTGTTTTAAGGCAAAATTCCAGAAATTTCCCTTATTTTGGGGCAAAATTGCAGAAATTTCACTTATGTCAGTAAAAAAAAGGAGAACTTTTCTTTTTTGGGGCAAAAAGTCAGAAATTTCTTTTATTTTGGTACAAAATTGCAGAAATTGTTCTTATTTTGGGGCAAAAACGCAGAAATTTCCCATATTTTGGGGCAAAAATGCAGAAATTCCCCTTATTTTGTGGTATAAAAGCTGAAATTCCTATTATTTGGGGCAAAAAGGCAGAAATTCCCCTTATTTTGGGGCAAAACTCAGAAATTTCAATTATTTTGGGGCAAAATTCCAGAAATTTCCCTTATTTTGGGCCAAATTTCAGAAATTTCACTTATTTTGGGACAAAATTGCAGAAATTTCACTTATTTTGGGGCAAAATTGCAGAAATTTCACTTATTTCAGGAAAAAAGGCAGAAGTTTTCCTTATTTTGGAGCAAAAAGGCAGAAATTTCAAATATTTTGTGGCAAAAATGCAGAAATTCCCCTTATTTTGAGGTAAAAATGCTGAAATTCCCCTTATTTGGAGGCAAAAAGGCATAAATTTCCCTTATTTTGGGGCAAAATTGCAGAAATTCCACTTACTTCAGGGTAATAAGTCAGAAATTTTCTTTATTTTGGGGCAAAAAAGATGGAAATTCTCTTTGTTTTGGGGAAAAAGACATAAATTCGACTTATTAAGAGGCAAAAAAGCAGAAATTCCCCATACTTTGGAGCAAAAATGAAGAAATTTTCCTTTTTTATGGCAAAAAGGTATGCATTCTTCTTGTTTTCGGGCAAAAAGGCAGAAATTCCCCGTATTTTGGAGCACAATTGCAGAAATTCCCCTAATTGTGGGGCAAAAAGGCAGAAATTCCCTATATGTTGGGGCAAAAAGACAGAAATTTTCCTTTTTTTGGGGCAAAACTCAGAAATTCCACTTATTTTGGGGCAAAATTCCAGAAATTTCCCTTATTTTGGAGCAAAACTCAGAATTTTCACTTATTTTGGGGCAAAATTGCAGAAATTTCACTTATTTCAGAAAAAAAAGCAGAAATTTCACTTATTTTGGGGCAAAAAGGCAGAAATTTTTTTATTTTGATACAAAATTGCAGAAATTTTTCTTATTTTGGGACAAAAAGGCAGAAATTTCCCATATTTTAGGGCAAAAGTGCAGAAATTCCCCTTATTTTGAGGTAAAAATGCTGAAATTCCCTTTATTTGGAGGCAAAAATGCAGAAATTTCCCTTATTTTGGGGCAAAATTGCAGAAATCTCACTTATTTCAGGAAAAAAGGCAGAAGTTTTTCTTATTTTGGAGCAAAAAGGCAGAAATTCCAAATATTTAGTGGCAAAAATGCAGAAGTTCCTTTTATTTTGAGGTAAAAATGCTGAAATTCCCCTTATTTGGGGGTAAAAAGGCATAAATTTCCCTTATTTTGGGGCAAAATTGCAGAAATTTCACTTACTTCAGGGTAATAAGTCAGAAATTTTCCTTATTTTGAGGCAAAAAAGGTGGAAATTCCCTTTGTTTTGGGGGAAAAAGACAGAAATTCCACTTATTAAGAGGCAAAAGAGCAGAAAGTCCCCTTATTTTGGAGCAAAAATGAAGAAATTTTCCTTTTTTATGGCAAAAAGGTATGCATTCTTCTTGTTTTCGGGCAAAAAGGCAGAAATTCCTCGTATTTTGGAGAACAATTTCAGAAATTCCCCTAATTGTGGGACAAAAAGACAGAAATTCTCCTTATTTTGGGGCAAAACTCAGAATTTTCACTTATTTTGGGGCAAAATTGCAGAAATTTCACTTATTTCAGAAAAAAAGCAGAAATTTCACTTATTTTGGGGCAAAAATGCAGAAATTTCCCTTATTTTGAGATAAAAAGGCTGATATTTTTCTTATTTGGGGGCAAAAAGGCAGAAATTTCCCTCATTTTGGGGCAAAATTGCAGAAATTTCATTTACTTCAGGGTAATAAGTCAGAAATTTTCCGTATTTTGGGGCAAAAAAGACAGAAATTCCCTTTGTTTTGGGGAAAAAAGACAGAAATTCCACTTATTAAGAGGCAAAAAAGCAGAAATTCCCCTTATTTTGGAGCAAAAATTAAGAAATTTCTATTTTTTATGGCAAAAAGGTATGCATTCTTCTTGTTTTCGGGCAAAAAGGCAGAAATTCCTTCTGTTTTGGAGCAAAATTGCAGAAATTCCCCTAATTGTGGGGCAAAAAGGCAGAAATTCCCTATATGTTGGGGCAAAAAGACAGAAATTCTCCTTATTTTGGGGCAAAACTCAGAAATTTCACTTATTTTGGGGCAAAATTGCAGAAATTTCACTGATTTCAGAAAAAAAAGCAGAAATTTTCTTATTTTGGGGCAAAAAGGCAGAAATTTCTTTTATTTTTGTACAAAATTGCAGAAATTTTTCTTATTATGGGAAAAAGGCAGAAATTTCTCATATTTTGGGGCAAAAATGCAGAAATTCCCCTTATTTTAAGGTAAAAATGCTGAACTTCTTCTTATTTGGGGGCAAAAAAGCAGAAATTTCCCTTATTTTGGGGCAAAACTTAGAAATTTCATTTATTTTGGGGCAAAATTGCAGAAATTTCACTTATTTCCAAAAAAAAAGCAGAAATTTTCTAATTTTGGGGCAAAAAGGCAGATATTTCTTTTATTTTGGTACAAAATTGCAGAAATTTTCCTTATTTTGGGGCAAAAAGGCAGACATTTCCCATATTTTGGAGCAAAAATCCAGAAATTCCCCATATTTTGAGGTAAAAAGTCAGAAATTCCCCTTATTTGGGGGCAAAAAATGCAGAAATTTCCCTTATTTTAAGGCAAAATTGCAGAAATTTCACATATTTTTGGGCAAAATTGCAGAAATTTCACTTATTTCAGAAAAAAAAGCAGAAATTTTCTTTTTAGGTCAAAAAGTCAGAAATTTCTTTTATTTAGGTACAAAATTGCAGAATTTGTTCTTATTTTGGGGCAAAAGGGCAGAAATGTCCCATTATTTTGGGGCAAAAATGCAGGAATTTCCCTTATTTTGAGGTAAAAAGGCTGATATTTTCTTCTTTGGGAGCAAGAAGGCAGAAATTTCCCTCATTTTGGGGCAAAATTGCAGAAATTTCACTTATTTCAGGGTAATAAGTCAGAAATTTTTCTTATTTTGGGGCAAAAAGACAGGAATTCCCTTTGTTTTGGGGGAAAAAGACAGAAATTCCACTTATGTAGAAGCAAAAAAGCAGAAATTCCCTTTATTTTGGAGCAAAAATGAAGAAATTTCTTTTTTTTATGGCAAAAAGGTATGCATTCTTCTTATTTTCGGGCAAAAAGGCAGAAATTCCCCGTATTTTGGAGCAAAATTGCAGATATTCCCCTAATTGTGGGGCAAAAAGGCAGAAATTCCCTATATGTTGGAGCAAAAACAGAAATTCTCCTTATTTAGGGGCAAAACTCAGAAATTTCACTTATTTTGGGGAAAAATTGCAGAAATTTTTCTTATTTTGGGGCAAAATTGCAGAAATTTCACATATTTTGGGGCAAAATTGCAGAAATTTCACTTATTTCAGAAGAAAATAGCAGAAATTTTCTTTTTTGGGAAAAAAAGTCAGAAATTTCTTTTATTTAGGTACAAAATTGCAGAATTTGTTCTTATTTTGGGGCAAAAAGGCAGAAATTTCCCATATTTTGGGGCAAAATTGCAGAAATTCCCCTTATTTTGAGGTAAAAATGCTGAAATTCCCCTTATTTGGGGACAAAAATCCAAAAATTCCCCTTATTTTGGGGCAAAACTCAGAAATTTCAATTATTTTGGAGCGAAATTGCAGAAATTTCACTTATTTCAGGGTAATAAGTCTGAAATTTTTTTTTTATTTTGGGGCAAATAAGACAGAAATTCCCTTTGTTTTGGGGGAAAAAGACAGAAATTCCACTTATTTAGAGGCAAAAAATCAGAAATTCCCCTTATTTTGAAGAAAAATGAAGAAATTTCCCTTTTTTTATGGCAAAAAGGTATTCATCTTCTTATTTTTGGGCAAAAAGGCAGAAATTCCCTGAATTTTGAAGCAAAATTGCAGAAATTCCCCTAATTGTGGGGCAAAAGGCAGAAATTCCCTGTATGTTAGGGTAAAAAGACAGAAATTCTCTTTATTTTGGGGCAAAACTCAGAAATTCCACTTGTTATGGGGCAAAATTCCAGAAATTTCCCTTATTTTGGGGCAAAATTGCAGAAATTTCACTTATTTTGGGGCAAAATTGCAGAAATTTCACTTATTTTAAGGCAAAATTGCAGAAATTTTACTTATTTCAGGAAACAAGGCAGAAGTTTTCCTTATTTTGGGGCAAAAAGGCAGAAATTCCAAATATTTTGTGGCAAAAATGCAGAAATTCCCCTTATTTTGAGGTAAAAAGTCTGAAATTCCTATTATTTGGGGGCAAAAAATGCAAAAATTTCCCTTATTTTGGGGCAAAATTGCAGAAATTTCACTTATTTCAGAATAATAAGTCAGAAATTATCTTTATTTTGGTGCAAAAAGACAGAAATTTCCTTTGTTTTGGGAAAAAAGACAGAAATTCCACTTATTTAGAGGCAAAAAGCAGAAATTTCCATTATTTTAGAGCAAAAATGAAGAAATTTCCCTTTTCTATGGCAAAAAGGTATGCATTCTTCTTATTTTCGGGCAAAAGGACAGAAATTACCCGTTTTTTGGAGCGAAATTGCAGAAATTCCCGTAATTGTGGGCCAAAAAGGCAGAAATTCCCTATATGTTGGGGCAAAAAGACAGAAATTCTCCTTATTTTGGGGCAAAACTCAGAAATTTCACTTATTTTAGGGCAAAATTGCAGAAATTTCACTTATTTCAGAAAAAAAGCAGAAATTTTCTTATTTTGGGGCAAAAAGGCAGAAATTTCTTTTATTTTGGTACAAAATTGCAGAAATTGTTCTTATTTTGGGGCAAAAAAGCAGAAATTTCCCATATTTTGGGGCAAAAATGCAGAAATTTCCCTTATTTTGAGGTTAAAAGGCTGATATTTTCCTTAATTGGGGGCAAAAAGGCAGAAATTTCCCTCATTTTCTGGCAAAATTGCAGAAATTTCACTTATTTCAGGGTAATGAGTCAGAAATTTTCCTTATTTTGGGGCAAAAAAGACAGAAATTCCCTTTGTTTTGGGGGAAAAAAACAGAAATTCCACATATTTAGAGCCAAAAAAGCAGAAATTCCCCTTATTTTGGAGCAAAAATGAAGTAAATTCTCTTTTTTATGGCAAAAAGATATGCATTCTTGTTATTTTCGGGCAAAAAGGCAGAAAATCCCCGTATTTTGGAGCAAAATTGCAGAAAATCCCCTAATTGTGGGCCAAAAAGGCAGAAATTCCCTATATGTTGGGGCAAAAACAGAAATTCCTCTTATTTTGGGGCAAAACTCAGAAATTTCACTTATTTTGTGGCAAAATTGCAGAAATTTCCCTTATTTTAAGGCAAAATTGCAGAAATTTCACATATTTTGGGGCAAAAATGCAGAAATTTCCCTTATTTTGAGGTAAAAAGGCTGATATTTTCCTTATTTAGGGGCAAAAGGCAGAAATTTCCCTCATTTTGGGGCAAAATTGCAGAAATTTCATTAACGTCAGGGTAATAAGTCAGAAATTTTCCGTATTTTGGGGCAAAAAATAAAGAAATTCCCATTGTTTTGGGGAAAAAGACAGAAATTCCACTTATTAAGAGGCAAAAAAGCAGAAATTCCCCTTATTTTGGAGCAAAAATTAAGAAATTTCCTTTTTTTATGGCAAAAAGGTATACATTCTTCTTGTTTTCGGGCAAAAAGGCAGAAATTCCCCCTGTTTTAAAGCAAAATTGCAGAAATTTCTATAATTGTGGGGCAAAAAGACAGAAATTCCCTATATGTTGGGGCAAAAAGACAGAAATTCTCTTTATTTTGGAACAAAACTCAGAAATTTTACTTATTTTGGGGCAAAATTGCAGAAATTTCACTTATTTCAGAAAAAAAAAGCAGAAATTTTCTTATTTTGGGGCAAAAAGGCAGAAATTTCTTTTCTTTTGGTACAAAATTGCAGAAATTTTTCTTATTTTGGGAAATAGGCAGAAATTTCTCATATTTTGGGACAAAAATGCAAAAATTCCCCTTATTTTAAGGTAAAAATGCTGAAATTCCTCTTATTTGGGGGCAAAAAGGCAGAAATTTCTTTTATTTTGGGGCAAAACTTAGAAATTTCAATTATTTTGGGGCAAAATTGCAGAAATTTCACTTATTTCCGAAAAAAAGCAGAAATTTTCTAATTTTGGGGCAAAAAGGCAGATATTTCTTTTATTTTGGTACAAAATTGCAGAAATTTTCCTTATTTTGGGGCAAAAAGGCAGACATTTCCAATATTTTGGGGCAAAAATGCAGAAATTCCCCTTATTTTGAGGTAAAAAGGCTGAAATTCCCCTTATTTGGGGGCAAAAAATGCAGAAATTTCCCTTATTTTGGGGCAAAATTGCAGAAATTTCACTTATTTCAGATTAATAAGTCTGAAATTATCTATATTTTGGTGCAAAAAGACAGAAATTCCCTTTGTTTTGGGAAAAAAAGACAGAAATTCCACTTATTTAGAAGCAAAAAGCAGAAATTCCCCTTATTTTGGAGCAAAAATGAAGAAATTTCCCTTTTCTATGGCAAAAAGGTATGTATTCTTCTTATTTTCGGGCAAAAAGACAGAAATTCCCCGTTTTTTGGAGCAAAATTGCAAAAATCCCCCTAATTGTGGGCCAAAAAGGCAGAAATTCCCTATATGTTGGGGCAAAAAGACAGAAATTCTCCTTATTTTGGGGCAAAACTCAGAAATTTCACTTATTTTAGGGCAAAATTGCAGAAATTTCACTTATTTCAGAAAAAAAAGCAGAAATTTTCTTATTTTGGGGCAAAAAGGCAGAAATTTCTTTTATTTTGGTACAAAATTGCAGAAATTGTTCTTATTTTGGGGCAAAAAAGCAGAAATTTCCCATATTTTGGGGCAAAAATGCAGAAATTCCTATTATTTTGAGATAAAAAGGCTGAAATTCCCCTTATTTGGGGGCAAAAAGGCAGAAATTTTCCTCATTTTGGGGCAAAATTGCAGAAATTTCACTTATTTCAGGGTAATAAGTCAGAAATTTTCCTTATTTTGGGGCAAAAAAGACAGAAATTCCTTTCGTTTTGGGGGAAAAAAACAGAAATTCCACATATTTAGATCCAAAAAAGCAGAAATTCCCCTTATTTTGGAGCAAAAATGAAGAAACTTTCCTTTTTTATGGCAAAAAGATATGCATTCTTCTTATTTTCGGGCAAAAAGGCAGAAAATCCCCGTATTTTGGAGCAAAATTGCAGATATTCCCCTAATTGTGGGGCAAAAAGGCAGAAATTCCCTATATGTTGGGGCAAAAACAGAAATTCCTCTTATTTTGGGGCAAAACTCAGACATTTCACTTATTTTGTGGCAAAATTGCAAAAATTTCCATTATTTTGGGGCAAAATAGCAGAAATTTCACATATTTTGGGGCAAAATTGCAGAAATTTCACTTATTTCAGGAAAAAAAAGCAGAAATTTTCTTTTTGGGGCAAAAAGTCAGAAATTTCTTTTATTTTTGTACAAAATTGCAGAATTTGTTCTTATTTTGGGTAAAAAGGCAGAAATTTCCCATATTTTGGGGCAAAAATGCAGAAATTTCCCTTATTTTGAGGTTAAAAGGCTGATATTTTCCTTATTTGGGGGCAAAAAGGCAGAAATTTCCCTCATTTTCTAGCAAAATTGCAGAAATTTCACTTACTTCAGGGTAATAAGTCAGAAATTTTCCGTATTTTGGGGCAAAAAAAACAGAAATTCCCTTTGTTTTGGGGGAAAAAGACAGAAATTCCACTTATTAAGAGGCAAAAAAGCAGTAATTCCCCTTATTTTGGAGCAAAAATTAAGAAATTTCCCTTTTTTATGGCAAAAAGGTATGCATTCTTCCTGTTTTCGTTCAAAAAGGCAGAAATTCCCCCTGTTTTGGAGCAAAATTGCAGAAATTCCCCTAATTGTGGGGCAAAAAGACAGAAATTCCCTATATGTTGGGGCAAAAAGACAGAAATTCTCTTTATTTTGGGGCAAAACTCAGAAATTTCACTTATTTTGGGGCAAAATTGCAGAAATTTCACTTATTTCAGAAAAAAAAAGCAGAAATTTTCTTTTTGGGGCAAAAAGGCAGAAATTTCTTTTATTTTTGTACAAAATTGCAGAATTTGTTCTTATTTTGGGGCAAAAAGGCAGAAATTTCCCATATTTTGGGGCAAAATTGCAGAAATTCCCCTTATTTTGAGGTAAAAATGCTGAAATTCCCCTTATTTGGGGACAAAAATCCAGAAATTCCTCTTATTTTGGGGCAAAACTCAGAAATTTCAATTATTTTGGAGCAAAATTGCAGAAATTTCACTTATTTCATGGTAATAATTCTGAAATTTTCCTTATTTTGGGGCAAAAAAGACAGAAATTCCCTTTGTTTTGGGGGAAAAAGACAAAAATTCCACTTATTTAGGGGCAAAAAAGCAGAAATTCCCCTTATTTTGGAGAAAAATGAAGAAATTTCCCTTTTTTATGGCAAAAAGTTATTCATCTTCTTATTTTCGGTCAAAAAGGCAGAAATTCCCTGAATTTTGAAGCAAAATTGCAGAAATTCCCCGAATTGTGGGGCAAAAGGCAGAAATTCCCTGTATGTTAGGGCAAAAAGACAGAAATTTTCTTTATTTTGGGGCAAAACTCAGAAATTCCACTTGTTATGGGGCAAAATTCCAGAAATTTCCCTTATTTTGGGGCAAAATTGCAGAAATTTCACTTATTTTGGGGCAAAATTGCAGAAATTTCACTTATGTCAGTAAAAAAAGGAGAACTTTTCTTTTTGGGGGCAAAAGTCAGAAATTTCTTTTATTTTGGTACAAAATTGCAGAAATTGTTCTTATTTTGGGGCAAAAACGCAGAAATTTCCCATATTTTGGGGCAAAAATGCAGAAATTCCCCTTATTTTGTGGTATAAAAGCTGAAATTCCTATTATTTGGGGGCAAAAAGGCAGAAATTCCCCTTATTTTGGGGCAAAACTCAGAAATTTCAATTATTTTGGGGCAAAATTCCAGAAATTTCCCTTATTTTGGGCCAAATTTCAGAAATTTCACTTATTTTGGGACAAAATTGCAGAAATTTCACTTATTTTGGGGCAAAATTGCAGAAATTTCACTTATTTCAGGAAAAAAGGCAGAAGTTTTCCTTATTTTGGAGCAAAAAGGCAGAAATTCCAAATATTTTGTGGCAAAAATGCAGAAATTCTCCTTATTTTGAGGTAAAAATCCTGAAATTCCCCTTATTTGGAGGCAAAAAGGCATAAATTTCCCTTATTTTGGGGCAAAATTGCAGAAATTCCACTTACTTCAGGGTAATAAGTCAGAAATTTTCTTTATTTTGGGGCAAAAAAGATGGAAATTCTCTTTGTTTTGGGGAAAAAAGACATAAATTCGACTTATTAAGAGGCAAAAAAGCAGAAATTCCCCATACTTTGGAGCAAAAATGAAGAAATTTTCCTTTTTTATGGCAAAAAGGTATGCATTCTTCTTGTTTTCGGGCAAAAAGGCAGAAATTCCCCGTATTTTGGAGCACAATTGCAGAAATTCCCCTAATTGTGGGGCAAAAAGGCAGAAATTCCCTATATGTTGGGGCAAAAAGACAGAAATTTTCCTTTTTTTGGGGCAAAACTCAGAAATTCCACTTATTTTGGGGCAAAATTCCAGAAATTTCCCTTATTTTGGGGCAAAACTCAGAATTTTCACTTATTTTGGGGCAAAATTGCAGAAATTTCACTTATTTCAGAAAAAAAAGCAGAAATTTCACTTATTTTGGGGCAAAAAGGCAGAAATTTTTTTATTTTGATACAAAATTGCAGAAATTTTTCTTATTTTGGGACAAAAAGGCAGAAATTTCCCATATTTTAGGGCAAAAGTGCAGAAATTCCCCTTATTTTGAGGTAAAAATGCTGAAATTCCCTTTATTTGGAGGCAAAAATGCAGAAATTTCCCTTATTTTGGGGCAAAATTGCAGAAATCTCACTTATTTCAGGAAAAAAGGCAGAAGTTTTTCTTATTTTGGAGCAAAAAGGCAGAAATTCCAAATATTTTGTGGCAAAAATGCAGAAGTTCCTTTTATTTTGAGGTAAAAATGCTGAAATTCCCCTTATTTGGGGGTAAAAAGGCATAAATTTCCCTTATTTTGGGGCAAAATTGCAGAAATTTCACTTACTTCAGGGTAATAAGTCAGAAATTTTCCTTATTTTGAGGCAAAAAAGATGGAAATTCCCTTTGTTTTGGGGGAAAAAGACAGAAATTCCACTTATTAAGAGGCAAAAGAGCAGAAAGTCCCCTTATTTTGGAGCAAAAATGAAGAAATTTTCCTTTTTTATGGCAAAAAGGTATGCATTCTTCTTGTTTTCGGGCAAAAAGGCAGAAATTCCTCATATTTTGGAGCACAATTGCAGAAATTCCCCTAATTGTGGGGCAAAAAGACAGAAATTCTCCTTATTTTGGGGCAAAACTCAGAATTTTCACTTATTTTGGGGCAAAATTGCAGAAATTTCACTTATTTCAGAAAAAAAGCAGAAATTTCACTTATTTTGGGGCAAAAATGCAGAAATTTCCCTTATTTTGAGATAAAAAGGCTGATATTTTTCTTATTTGGGGGCAAAAAGGCAGAAATTTCCCTCATTTTGGGGCAAAATTGCAGAAATTTCATTTACTTCAGGGTAATAAGTCAGAAATTTTCCGTATTTTGGGGCAAAAAAGACAGAAATTCCCTTTGTTTTGGGGAAAAAAGACAGAAATTCCACTTATTAAGAGGCAAAAAAGCAGAAATTCCCCTTATTTTGGAGCAAAAATTAAGAAATTTCTATTTTTTATGGCAAAAAGGTATGCATTCTTCTTGTTTTCGGGCAAAAAGGCAGAAATTCCTTCTGTTTTGGAGCAAAATTGCAGAAATTCCCCTAATTGTGGGGCAAAAAGGCAGAAATTCCCTATATGTTGGGGCAAAAAGACAGAAATTCTCCTTATTTTGGGGCAAAACTCAGAAATTTCACTTATTTTGGGGCAAAATTGCAGAAATTTCACTGATTTCAGAAAAAAAGCAGAAATTTTCTTATTTTGGGGCAAAAAGGCAGAAATTTCTTTTATTTTTGTACAAAATTGCAGAAATTTTTCTTATTATGGGAAAAAGGCAGAAATTTCTCATATTTTGGGGCAAAAATGCAGAAATTCCCCTTATTTTAAGGTAAAAATGCTGAACTTCTTCTTATTTGGGGGCAAAAAAGCAGAAATTTCCCTTATTTTGGGGCAAAACTTAGAAATTTCATTTATTTTGGGGCAAAATTGCAGAAATTTCACTTATTTCCGAAAAAAAAGCAGAAATTTTCTAATTTTGGGGCAAAAAGGCAGATATTTCTTTTATTTTGGTACAAAATTGCAGAAATTTTCCTTATTTTGGGGCAAAAAGGCAGACATTTCCCATATTTTGGAGCAAAAATCCAGAAATTCCCCATATTTTGATGTAAAAAGGCGGAAATTCCCCTTATTTGGGGGCAAAAAATGCAGAAATTTCCCTTATTTTAAGGCAAAATTGCAGAAATTTCACATATTTTTGGGCAAAATTGCAGAAATTTCACTTATTTCAGAAAAAAAAGCAGAAATTTTCTTTTTAGGTCAAAAAGTCAGAAATTTCTTTTATTTAGGTACAAAATTGCAGAATTTGTTCTTATTTTAGGGCAAAAGGGCAGAAATGTCCCATTATTTTGGGGCAAAAATGCAGAAATTTCCCTTATTTTGAGGTAAAAAGGCTGATATTTTCTTCTTTGGGAGCAAGAAGGCAGAAATTTCCCTCATTTTGGGGCAAAATTGCAGAAATTTCACTTATTTCAGGGTAATAAGTCAGAAATTTTTCTTATTTTGGGGCAAAAAGACAGGAATTCACTTTGTTTTGGGGGAAAAAGACAGAAATTCCACTTATGTAGAGGCAAAAAAGCAGAAATTCCCTTTATTTTGGAGCAAAAATGAAGAAATTTCTTTTTTTTATGGCAAAAAGGTATGCATTCTTCTTATTTTCGGGCAAAAAGGCAGAAATTCCCCGTATTTTGGAGCAAAATTGCAGATATTCCCCTAATTGTGGGGCAAAAAGGCAGAAATTCCCTATATGTTGGAGCAAAAACAGAAATTCTCCTTATTTAGGGGCAAAACTCAGAAATTTCACTTATTTTGGGGCAAAATTGCAGAAATTTTTCTTATTTTGGGGCAAAATTGCAGAAATTTCACATATTTTGGGGCAAAATTGCAGAAATTTCACATATTTTGGGGCAAAATTGCAGAAATTTCACTTATTTCAGAAGAAAATAGCAGAAATTTTCTTTTTTGGGAAAAAAAGTCAGAAATTTCTTTTATTTAGGTACAAAATTGCAGAATTTGTTCTTATTTTGGGGCAAAAAGGCAGAAATTTCCCATATTTTGGGGCAAAATTGCAGAAATTCCCCTTATTTTGAGGTAAAAATGCTGAAATTCCCCTTATTTGGGGACAAAAATCCAAAAATTCCCCTTATTTTGGGGCAAAACTCAGAAATTTCAATTATTTTGGAGCGAAATTGCAGAAATTTCACTTATTTCAGGGTAATAAGTCTGAAATTTTTTTTTTATTTTGGGGCAAAAAAGACAGAAATTCCCTTTGTTTTGGGGGAAAAAGACAGAAATTCCACTTATTTAGAGGCAAAAAATCAGAAATTCCCCTTATTTTGAAGAAAAATGAAGAAATTTCCCTTTTTTATGGCAAAAAGGTATTCATCTTCTTATTTTCGGGCAAAAAGGCAGAAATTCCCTGAATTTTGAAGCAAAATTGCAGAAATTCCCCTAATTGTGGGGCAAAAAGGCAGAAATTCCCTGTATGTTAGGGTAAAAAGACAGAAATTCTCTTTATTTTGGGGCAAAACTCAGAAATTCCACTTGTTATGGGGCAAAATTCCAGAAATTTCCCTTATTTTGGGGCAAAATTGCAGAAATTTCACTTATTTTGGGGCAAAATTGCAGAAATTTCACTTATTTTAAGGCAAAATTGCAGAAATTTTACTTATTTCAGGAAACAAGGCAGAAGTTTTCCTTATTTTGGGGCAATAAGGCAGAAATTCCAAATATTTTGTGGCAAAAATGCAGAAATTCCCCTTATTTTGAGGTAAAAAGTCTGAAATTCCCCTTATTTGGGGGCAAAAAATGCAAAAATTTCCCTTATTTTGGGGCAAAATTGCAGAAATTTCACTTATTTCAGAATAATAAGTCAGAAATTATCTTTATTTTGGTGCAAAAAGACAGAAATTTCCTTTGTTTTGGGAAAAAAGACAGAAATTCCACTTATTTAGAGGCAAAAAATCAGAAATTCCCCTTATTTTGAAGAAAAATGAAGAAATTTCCCTTTTTTATGGCAAAAAGGTATTCATCTTCTTATTTTCGGGCAAAAAGGCAGAAATTCCCTGAATTTTGAAGCAAAATTGCAGAAATTCCCCTAATTGTGGGGCAAAAAGGCAGAAATTCCCTGTATGTTAGGGTAAAAAGACAGAAATTCTCTTTATTTTGGGGCAAAACTCAGAAATTCCACTTGTTATGGGGCAAAATTCCAGAAATTTCCCTTATTTTGGGGCAAAATTGCAGAAATTTCACTTATTTTGGGGCAAAATTGCAGAAATTTCACTTATTTTAAGGCAAAATTGCAGAAATTTTACTTATTTCAGGAAACAAGGCAGAAGTTTTCCTTATTTTGGGGCAAAAAGGCAGAAATTCCAAATATTTTGTGGCAAAAATGCAGAAATTCCCCTTATTTTGAGGTAAAAAGTCTGAAATTCCCCTTATTTGGGGGCAAAAAATGCAAAAATTTCCCTTATTTTGGGGCAAAATTGCAGAAATTTCACTTATTTCAGAATAATAAGTCAGAAATTATCTTTATTTTGGTGCAAAAAGACAGAAATTTCCTTTGTTTTGGGAAAAAAGACAGAAATTCCACTTATTTAGAGGCAAAAAGCAGAAATTTCCATTATTTTAGAGCAAAAATGAAGAAATTTCCCTTTTCTATGGCAAAAAGGTATGCATTCTTCTTATTTTCGGGCAAAAGGACAGAAATTACCCGTTTTTTGGAGCGAAATTGCAGAAATTCCCGTAATTGTGGGCCAAAAAGGCAGAAATTCCCTATATGTTGGGGCAAAAAGACAGAAATTCTCCTTATTTTGGGGCAAAACTCAGAAATTTCACTTATTTTAGGGCAACATTGCAGAAATTTCACTTATTTCAGAAAAAAAGCAGAAATTTTCTTATTTTGGGGCAAAAAGGCAGAAATTTCTTTTATTTTGGTACAAAATTGCAGAAATTGTTCTTATTTTGGGGCAAAAAAGCAGAAATTTCCCATATTTTGGGGCAAAAATGCAGAAATTTCCCTTATTTTGAGGTTAAAAGGCTGATATTTTCCTTAATTGGGGGCAAAAAGGCAGAAATTTCCCTCATTTTCTGGCAAAATTGCAGAAATTTCACTT
Organism: Micromys minutus; assembly: GCF_963924665.1. Taxonomy (NCBI): domain Eukaryota; kingdom Metazoa; phylum Chordata; class Mammalia; order Rodentia; family Muridae; genus Micromys; species Micromys minutus. The sequence goes on along the minus strand of NW_027667307.1, from coordinate 507,304 downwards.
ATTTCAGGGTAATGAGTCAGAAATTTTCCTTATTTTGGGGCAAAAAAGACAGAAATTCCCTTTGTTTTGGGGGAAAAAAACAGAAATTCCACATATTTAGAGCCAAAAAAGCAGAAATTCCCCTTATTTTGGAGCAAAAATGAAGTAAATTCTCTTTTTTATGGCAAAAAGATATGCATTCTTGTTATTTTCGGGCAAAAAGGCAGAAAATCCCCGTATTTTGGAGCAAAATTGCAGAAAATCCCCTAATTGTGGGCCAAAAAGGCAGAAATTCCCTATATGTTGGGGCAAAAACAGAAATTCCTCTTATTTTGGGGCAAAACTCAGAAATTTCACTTATTTTGTGGCAAAATTGCAGAAATTTCCCTTATTTTAAGGCAAAATTGCAGAAATTTCACATATTTTGGGGCAAAAATGCAGAAATTTCCCTTATTTTGAGGTAAAAAGGCTGATATTTTCCTTATTTAGGGGCAAAAAGGCAGAAATTTCCCTCATTTTGGGGCAAAATTGCAGAAATTTCATTAACGTCAGGGTAATAAGTCAGAAATTTTCCGTATTTTGGGGCAAAAAATAAAGAAATTCCCATTGTTTTGGGGAAAAAGACAGAAATTCCACTTATTAAGAGGCAAAAGCAGAAATTCCCCTTATTTTGGAGCAAAAATTAAGAAATTTCCTTTTTTTATGGCAAAAAGGTATACATTCTTCTTGTTTTCGGGCAAAAAGGCAGAAATTCCCCCTGTTTTAAAGCAAAATTGCAGAAATTTCTATAATTGTGGGGCAAAAAGACAGAAATTCCCTATATGTTGGGGCAAAAAGACAGAAATTCTCTTTATTTTGGAACAAAACTCAGAAATTTTACTTATTTTGGGGCAAAATTGCAGAAATTTCACTTATTTCAGAAAAAAAGCAGAAATTTTCTTATTTTGGGGCAAAAAGGCAGAAATTTCTTTTCTTTTGGTACAAAATTGCAGAAATTTTTCTTATTTTGGGAAATAGGCAGAAATTTCTCATATTTTGGGACAAAAATGCAAAAATTCCCCTTATTTTAAGGTAAAAATGCTGAAATTCCTCTTATTTGGGGGCAAAAAGGCAGAAATTTCTTTTATTTTGGGGCAAAACTTAGAAATTTTAATTATTTTGGGGCAAAATTGCAGAAATTTCACTTATTTCCGAAAAAAAAGCAGAAATTTTCCAATTTTGGGGCAAAAAGGCAGATATTTCTTTTATTTTGGTACAAAATTGCAGAAATTTTCCTTATTTTGGGGCAAAAAGGCAGACATTTCCAATATTTTGGGGCAAAAATGCAGAAATTCCCCTTATTTTGAGGTAAAAAGGCTGAAATTCCCCTTATTTGGGGGCAAAAAATGCAGAAATTTCCCTTATTTTGGGGCAAAATTGCAGAAATTTCACTTATTTCAGATTAATAAGTCAGAAATTATCTATATTTTGGTGCAAAAAGACAGAAATTCCCTTTGTTTTGGGAAAAAAGACAGAAATTCCACTTATTTAGAAGCAAAAAGCAGAAATTCCCCTTATTTTGGAGCAAAAATGAAGAAATTTCCCTTTTCTATGGCAAAAAGGTATGCATTCTTCTTATTTTCGGGCAAAAAGACAAAAATTCCCCGTTTTTTGGAGCAAAATTGCAAAAATCCCCCTAATTGTGGGCCAAAAAGGCAGAAATTCCCTATATGTTGGGGCAAAAAGACAGAAATTCTCCTTATTTTGGGGCAAAACTCAGAAATTTCACTTATTTTAGGGCAAAATTGCAGAAATTTCACTTATTTCAGAAAAAAAAGCAGAAATTTTCTTATTTTGGGGCAAAAAGGCAGAAATTTCTTTTATTTTGGTACAAAATTGCAGAAATTGTTCTTATTTTGGGGCAAAAAGGCAGAAATTTCCCATATTTTGGGCAAAAATGCAGAAATTCCTATTATTTTGAGATAAAAAGGCTGAAATTCCCCTTATTTGGGGGCAAAAAGGCAGAAATTTTCCTCATTTTGGGGCAAAATTGCAGAAATTTCACTTATTTCAGGGTAATAAGTCAGAAATTTTCCTTATTTTGGGGCAAAAAAGACAGAAATTCCTTTCGTTTTGGGGGAAAAAAACAGAAATTCCACATATTTAGATCCAAAAAAGCAGAAATTCCCCTTATTTTGGAGCAAAAATGAAGAAACTTTCCTTTTTTATGGCAAAAAGATATGCATTCTTCTTATTTTCGGGCAAAAAGGCAGAAAATCCCCGTATTTTGGAGCAAAATTGCAGATATTCCCCTAATTGTGGGGCAAAAAGGCAGAAATTCCCTATATGTTGGGGCAAAAACAGAAATTCCTCTTATTTTGGGGCAAAACTCAGACATTTCACTTATTTTGTGGCAAAATTGCAAAAATTTCCATTATTTTGGGGCAAAATAGCAGAAATTTCACATATTTTGGGGCAAAATTGCAGAAATTTCACTTATTTCAGGAAAAAAAAGCAGAAATTTTCTTTTTGGGGCAAAAAGTCAGAAATTTCTTTTATTTTTGTACAAAATTGCAGAATTTGTTCTTATTTTGGGTAAAAAGGCAGAAATTTCCCATATTTTGGGGCAAAAATGCAGAAATTTCCCTTATTTTGAGGTTAAAAGGCTGATATTTTCCTTATTTGGGGGCAAAAAGGCAGAAATTTCCCTCATTTTCTGGCAAAATTGCAGAAATTTCACTTACTTCAGGGTAATAAGTCAGAAATTTTCCGTATTTTGGGGCAAAAAAAACAGAAATTCCCTTTGTTTTGGGGGAAAAAGACAGAAATTCCACTTATTAAGAGGCAAAAAAAGCAGTAATTCCCCTTATTTTGGAGCAAAAATTAAGAAATTTCCCTTTTTTATGGCAAAAAGGTATGCATTCTTCCTGTTTTCGTTCAAAAAGGCAGAAATTCCCCCTGTTTTGGAGCAAAATTGCAGAAATTCCCCTAATTGTGGGGCAAAAAGACAGAAATTCCCTATATGTTGGGGCAAAAAGACAGAAATTCTCTTTATTTTGGGGCAAAACTCAGAAATTTCACTTATTTTGGGGCAAAATTGCAGAAATTTCACTTATTTCAGAAAAAAAAAGCAGAAATTTTCTTTTTGGGGCAAAAAGTCAGAAATTTCTTTTATTTTTGTACAAAATTGCAGAATTTGTTCTTATTTTGGGGCAAAAAGGCAGAAATTTCCCATATTTTGGGGCAAAATTGCAGAAATTCCCCTTATTTTGAGGTAAAAATGCTGAAATTCCCCTTATTTGGGGACAAAAATCCAGAAATTCCTCTTATTTTGGGGCAAAACTCAGAAATTTCAATTATTTTGGAGCAAAATTGCAGAAATTTCACTTATTTCATGGTAATAATTCTGAAATTTTCCTTATTTTGGGGCAAAAAAGACAGAAATTCCCTTTGTTTTGGGGGAAAAAGACAAAAATTCCACTTATTTAGAGGCAAAAAATCAGAAATTCACCTTATTTTGGAGAAAAATGAAGAAATTTCCCTTTTTTATGGCAAAAAGTTATTCATCTTCTTATTTTCGGTCAAAAAGGCAGAAATTCCCTGAATTTTGAAGCAAAATTGCAGAAATTCCCCGAATTGTGGGGCAAAAGGCAGAAATTCCCTGTATGTTAGGGCAAAAAGACAGAAATTTTCTTTATTTTGGGGCAAAACTCAGAAATTCCACTTGTTTTAAGGCAAAATTCCAGAAATTTCCCTTATTTTGGGGCAAAATTGCAGAAATTCCCCTTATTTTGAGGTAAAAAGGCTGAAATTCCCCTTATTTGGGGGCAAAAAATGCAGAAATTTCCCTTATTTTGGGGCAAAATTGCAGAAATTTCACTTATTTCAGATTAATAAGTCAGAAATTTTTCTTATTTTGGGGCAAAAAGACAGGAATTCCCTTTGTTTTGGGGGAAAAAGACAGAAATTCCACTTATGTAGAGGCAAAAAAGCAGAAATTCCCTTTATTTTGGAGCAAAAATGAAGAAATTTCTTTTTTTTATGGCAAAAAGGTATGCATTCTTCTTATTTTCGGGCAAAAAGGCAGAAATTCCCCGTATTTTGGAGCAAAATTGCAGATATTCCCCTAATTGTGGGGCAAAAAGGCAGAAATTCCCTATATGTTGGAGCAAAAACAGAAATTCTCCTTATTTAGGGGCAAAACTCAGAAATTTCACTTATTTGGGGCAAAATTGCAGAAATTTTTCTTATTTTGGGGCAAAATTGCAGAAATTTCACATATTTTGGGGCAAAATTGCAGAAATTTCACATATTTTGGGGCAAAATTGCAGAAATTTCACTTATTTCAGAAGAAAATAGCAGAAATTTTCTTTTTTGGGAAAAAAAGTCAGAAATTTCTTTTATTTAGGTACAAAATTGCAGAATTTGTTCTTATTTTGGGGCAAAAAGGCAGAAATTTCCCATATTTTGGGGCAAAATTGCAGAAATTCCCCTTATTTTGAGGTAAAAATGCTGAAATTCCCCTTATTTGGGGACAAAAATCCAAAAATTCCCCTTATTTTGGGGCAAAACTCAGAAATTTCAATTATTTTGGAGCGAAATTGCAGAAATTTCACTTATTTCAGGGTAATAAGTCTGAAATTTTTTTTTTTATTTTGGGGCAAAAAAGACAGAAATTCCCTTTGTTTTGGGGGAAAAAGACAGAAATTCCACTTATTTAGAGGCAAAAAATCAGAAATTCCCCTTATTTTGAAGAAAAATGAAGAAATTTCCCTTTTTTATGGCAAAAAGGTATTCATCTTCTTATTTTCGGGCAAAAAGGCAGAAATTCCCTGAATTTTGAAGCAAAATTGCAGAAATTCCCCTAATTGTGGGGCAAAAAGGCAGAAATTCCCTGTATGTTAGGGTAAAAAGACAGAAATTCTCTTTATTTTGGGGCAAAACTCAGAAATTCCACTTGTTATGGGGCAAAATTCCAGAAATTTCCCTTATTTTGGGGCAAAATTGCAGAAATTTCACTTATTTTGGGGCAAAATTGCAGAAATTTCACTTATTTTAAGGCAAAATTGCAGAAATTTTACTTATTTCAGGAAACAAGGCAGAAGTTTTCCTTATTTTGGGGCAAAAAGGCAGAAATTCCAAATATTTTGTGGCAAAAATGCAGAAATTCCCCTTATTTTGAGGTAAAAAGTCTGAAATTCCCCTTATTTGGGGGCAAAAAATGCAAAAATTTCCCTTATTTTGGGGCAAAATTGCAGAAATTTCACTTATTTCAGAATAATAAGTCAGAAATTATCTTTATTTTGGTGCAAAAAGACAGAAATTTCCTTTGTTTTGGGAAAAAAGACAGAAATTCCACTTATTTAGAGGCAAAAAGCAGAAATTTCCATTATTTTAGAGCAAAAATGAAGAAATTTCCCTTTTCTATGGCAAAAAGGTATGCATTCTTCTTATTTTCGGGCAAAAGGACAGAAATTACCCGTTTTTTGGAGCGAAATTGCAGAAATTCCCGTAATTGTGGGCCAAAAAGGCAGAAATTCCCTATATGTTGGGGCAAAAAGACAGAAATTCTCTTTATTTTGGAACAAAACTCAGAAATTTTACTTATTTTGGGGCAAAATTGCAGAAATTTCACTTATTTCAGAAAAAAAGCAGAAATTTTCTTATTTTGGGGCAAAAAGGCAGAAATTTCTTTTCTTTTGGTACAAAATTGCAGAAATTTTTCTTATTTTGGGAAATAGGCAGAAATTTCTCATATTTTGGGACAAAAATGCAAAAATTCCCCTTATTTTAAGGTAAAAATGCTGAAATTCCTATTATTTGGGGGCAAAAAGGCAGAAATTTCTTTTATTTTGGGGCAAAACTTAGAAATTTCAATTATTTTGGGGCAAAATTGCAGAAATTTCACTTATTTCCGAAAAAAAAGCAGAAATTTTCTAATTTTGGGGCAAAAAGGCAGATATTTCTTTTATTTTCGTACAAAATTGCAGAAATTTTCCTTATTTTGGGGCAAAAAGGCAGACATTTCCAATATTTTGGGGCAAAAATGCAGAAATTCCCCTTATTTTGAGGTAAAAAGGCTGAAATTCCCCTTATTTGGGGGCAAAAAATGCAGAAATTTCCCTTATTTTGGGGCAAAATTGCAGAAATTTCACTTATTTCAGATTAATAAGTCAGAAATTATCTATATTTTGGTGCAAAAAGACAGAAATTCCCTTTGTTTTGGGAAAAAAAGACAGAAATTCCACTTATGTAGAGGCAAAAAAGCAGAAATTCCCTTTATTTTGGAGCAAAAATGAAGAAATTTCTTTTTTTTATGGCAAAAAGGTATGCATTCTTCTTATTTTCGGGCAAAAAGGCAGAAATTCCCCGTATTTTGGAGCAAAATTGCAGATATTCCCCTAATTGTGGGGCAAAAAGGCAGAAATTCCCTATATGTTGGAGCAAAAACAGAAATTCTCCTTATTTAGGGGCAAAACTCAGAAATTTCACTTATTTTGGGGCAAAATTGCAGAAATTTTTCTTATTTTGGGGCAAAATTGCAGAAATTTCACATATTTTGGGGCAAAATTGCAGAAATTTCACATATTTTGGGGCAAAATTGCAGAAATTTCACTTATTTCAGAAGAAAATAGCAGAAATTTTCTTTTTTGGGAAAAAAAGTCAGAAATTTCTTTTATTTAGGTACAAAATTGCAGAATTTGTTCTTATTTTGGGGCAAAAAGGCAGAAATTTCCCATATTTTGGGGCAAAATTGCAGAAATTCCCCTTATTTTGAGGTAAAAATGCTGAAATTCCCCTTATTTGGGGACAAAAATCCAAAAATTCCCCTTATTTTGGGGCAAAACTCAGAAATTTCAATTATTTTGGAGCGAAATTGCAGAAATTTCACTTATTTCAGGGTAATAAGTCTGAAATTTTTTTTTTATTTTGGGGCAAAAAAGACAGAAATTCCCTTTGTTTTGGGGGAAAAAGACAGAAATTCCACTTATTTAGAGGCAAAAAATCAGAAATTCCCCTTATTTTGAAGAAAAATGAAGAAATTTCCCTTTTTTATGGCAAAAAGGTATTCATCTTCTTATTTTCGGGCAAAAAGGCAGAAATTCCCTGAATTTTGAAGCAAAATTGCAGAAATTCCCCTAATTGTGGGGCAAAAAGGCAGAAATTCCCTGTATGTTAGGGTAAAAAGACAGAAATTCTCTTTATTTTGGGGCAAAACTCAGAAATTCCACTTGTTATGGGGCAAAATTCCAGAAATTTCCCTTATTTTGGGGCAAAATTGCAGAAATTTCACTTATTTTGGGGCAAAATTGCAGAAATTTCACTTATTTTAAGGCAAAATTGCAGAAATTTTACTTATTTCAGGAAACAAGGCAGAAGTTTTCCTTATTTTGGGGCAAAAAGGCAGAAATTCCAAATATTTTGTGGCAAAAATGCAGAAATTCCCCTTATTTTGAGGTAAAAAGTCTGAAATTCCCCTTATTTGGGGGCAAAAAATGCAAAAATTTCCCTTATTTTGGGGCAAAATTGCAGAAATTTCACTTATTTCAGAATAATAAGTCAGAAATTATCTTTATTTTGGTGCAAAAAGACAGAAATTTCCTTTGTTTTGGGAAAAAAGACAGAAATTCCACTTATTTAGAGGCAAAAAGCAGAAATTTCCATTATTTTAGAGCAAAAATGAAGAAATTTCCCTTTTCTATGGCAAAAAGGTATGCATTCTTCTTATTTTCGGGCAAAAGGACAGAAATTACCCGTTTTTTGGAGCGAAATTGCAGAAATTCCCGTAATTGTGGGCCAAAAAGGCAGAAATTCCCTATATGTTGGGGCAAAAAGACAGAAATTCTCTTTATTTTGGAACAAAACTCAGAAATTTTACTTATTTTGGGGCAAAATTGCAGAAATTTCACTTATTTCAGAAAAAAAGCAGAGATTTTCTTATTTTGGGGCAAAAAGGCAGAAATTTCTTTTCTTTTGGTACAAAATTGCAGAAATTTTTCTTATTTTGGGAAATAGGCAGAAATTTCTCATATTTTGGGACAAAAATGCAAAAATTCCCCTTATTTTAAGGTAAAAATGCTGAAATTCCTCTTATTTGGGGGCAAAAAGGCAGAAATTTCTTTTATTTTGGGGCAAAACTTAGAAATTTCAATTATTTTGGGGCAAAATTGCAGAAATTTCACTTATTTCCGAAAAAAAAGCAGAAATTTTCTAATTTTGGGGCAAAAAGGCAGATATTTCTTTTATTTTGGTACAAAATTGCAGAAATTTTCCTTATTTTGGGGCAAAAAGGCAGACATTTCCAATATTTTGGGGCAAAAATGCAGAAATTCCCCTTATTTTGAGGTAAAAAGGCTGAAATTCCCCTTATTTGGGGGCAAAAAATGCAGAAATTTCCCTTATTTTGGGGCAAAATTGCAGAAATTTCACTTATTTCAGATTAATAAGTCAGAAATTATCTATATTTTGGTGCAAAAAGACAGAAATTCCCTTTGTTTTGGGAAAAAAAGACAGAAATTCCACTTATGTAGAGGCAAAAAAGCAGAAATTCCCTTTATTTTGGAGCAAAAATGAAGAAATTTCTTTTTTTTATGGCAAAAAGGTATGCATTCTTCTTATTTTCGGGCAAAAAGGCAGAAATTCCCCGTATTTTGGAGCAAAATTGCAGATATTCCCCTAATTGTGGGGCAAAAAGGCAGAAATTCCCTATATGTTGGAGCAAAAACAGAAATTCTCCTTATTTAGGGGCAAAACTCAGAAATTTCACTTATTTTGGGGCAAAATTGCAGAAATTTTTCTTATTTTGGGGCAAAATTGCAGAAATTTCACATATTTTGGGGCAAAATTGCAGAAATTTCACATATTTTGGGGCAAAATTGCAGAAATTTCACTTATTTCAGAAGAAAATAGCAGAAATTTTCTTTTTTGGGAAAAAAAGTCAGAAATTTCTTTTATTTAGGTACAAAATTGCAGAATTTGTTCTTATTTTGGGGCAAAAAGGCAGAAATTTCCCATATTTTGGGGCAAAATTGCAGAAATTCCCCTTATTTTGAGGTAAAAATGCTGAAATTCCCCTTATTTGGGGACAAAAATCCAAAAATTCCCCTTATTTTGGGGCAAAACTCAGAAATTTCAATTATTTTGGAGCGAAATTGCAGAAATTTCACTTATTTCAGGGTAATAAGTCTGAAATTTTTTTTTTATTTTGGGGCAAAAAAGACAGAAATTCCCTTTGTTTTGGGGGAAAAAGACAGAAATTCCACTTATTTAGAGGCAAAAAATCAGAAATTCCCCTTATTTTGAAGAAAAATGAAGAAATTTCCCTTTTTTATGGCAAAAAGGTATTCATCTTCTTATTTTCGGGCAAAAAGGCAGAAATTCCCTGAATTTTGAAGCAAAATTGCAGAAATTCCCCTAATTGTGGGGCAAAAAGGCAGAAATTCCCTGTATGTTAGGGTAAAAAGACAGAAATTCTCTTTATTTTGGGGCAAAACTCAGAAATTCCACTTGTTATGGGGCAAAATTCCAGAAATTTCCCTTATTTTGGGGCAAAATTGCAGAAATTTCACTTATTTTGGGGCAAAATTGCAGAAATTTCACTTATTTTAAGGCAAAATTGCAGAAATTTTACTTATTTCAGGAAACAAGGCAGAAGTTTTCCTTATTTTGGGGCAAAAAGGCAGAAATTCCAAATATTTTGTGGCAAAAATGCAGAAATTCCCCTTATTTTGAGGTAAAAAGGCTGAAATTCCCCTTATTTGGGGGCAAAAAATGCAAAAATTTCCCTTATTTTGGGGCAAAATTGCAGAAATTTCACTTATTTCAGAATAATAAGTCAGAAATTATCTTTATTTTGGTGCAAAAAGACAGAAATTTCCTTTGTTTTGGGAAAAAAGACAGAAATTCCACTTATTTAGAGGCAAAAAGCAGAAATTTCCATTATTTTAGAGCAAAAATGAAGAAATTTCCCTTTTCTATGGCAAAAAGGTATGCATTCTTCTTATTTTCGGGCAAAAGGACAGAAATTACCCGTTTTTTGGAGCGAAATTGCAGAAATTCCCGTAATTGTGGGCCAAAAAGGCAGAAATTCCCTATATGTTGGGGCAAAAAGACAGAAATTCTCTTTATTTTGGAACAAAACTCAGAAATTTTACTTATTTTGGGGCAAAATTGCAGAAATTTCACTTATTTCAGAAAAAAAGCAGAAATTTTCTTATTTTGGGGCAAAAAGGCAGAAATTTCTTTTCTTTTGGTACAAAATTGCAGAAATTTTTCTTATTTTGGGATATAGGCAGAAATTTCTCATATTTTGGGACAAAAATGCAAAAATTCCCATTATTTTAAGGTAAAAATGCTGAAATTCCTCTTATTTGGGGGCAAAAAGGCAGAAATTTCTTTTATTTTGGGGCAAAACTTAGAAATTTCAATTATTTTGGGGCAAAATTGCAGAAATTTCACTTATTTCCGAAAAAAAAGCAGAAATTTTCTAATTTTGGGGCAAAAAGGCAGATATTTCTTTTATTTTGGTATTAAATTGCAGAAATTTTCCTTATTTTGGGGCAAAAAGGCAGACATTTCCAATATTTTGGGGCAAAAATGCAGAAATTCCCCTTATTTTGAGGTAAAAAGGCTGAAATTCCCCTTATTTGGGGGCAAAAAATGCAGAAATTTCTCTTATTTTGGTGCAAAATTGCAGAAATTTCACTTATTTCAGATTAATAAGTCAGAAATTATCTATATTTTGGTGCAAAAAGACAGAAATTCCCTTTGTTTTGGGAAAAAAAGACAGAAATTCCACTTATTTAGAAGCAAAAAGCAGAAATTCCCCTTATTTTGGAGCAAAAATGAAGAAATTTCCCTTTTCTATGGCAAAAAGGTATGCATTCTTCTTATTTTCGGGCAAAAAGACAGAAATTCCCCGTTTTTTGGAGCAAAATTTCAAAAATCCCCCTAATTGTGGGCCAAAAAGGCAGAAATTCCCTATATGTTGGGGCAAAAAGACAGAAATTCTCCTTATTTTGGGGCAAAACTCAGAAATTTCACTTATTTTAGGGCAAAATTGCAGAAATTTCACTTATTTCAGAAAAAAAAGCAGAAATTTTCTTATTTTGGGGCAAAAAGGCAGAAATTTCTTTTATTTTGGTACAAAATTGCAGAAATTGTTCTTATTTTGGGGCAAAAAGGCAGAAATTTCCCATATTTTGGGGCAAAAATGCAGAAATTCCTATTATTTTGAGATAAAAAGGCTGAAATTCCCCTTATTTGGGTGCAAAAAGTCAGAAATTTTCCTCATTTTGGGGCAAAATTGCAGAAATTTCACTTATTTCAGGGTAATAAGTCAGAAATTTTCCTTATTTTGGGGCAAAAAAGACAGAAATTCCTTTCGTTTTGGGGGAAAAAAACAGAAATTCCACATATTTAGATCCAAAAAAGCAGAAATTCCCCTTATTTTGGAGCAAAAATGAAGAAACTTTCCTTTTTTATGGCAAAAAGATATGCATTCTTCTTATTTTCGGGCAAAAAGGCAGAAAATCCCCGTATTTTGGAGCAAAATTGCAGATATTCCCCTAATTGTGGGGCAAAAAGGCAGAAATTCCCTATATGTTGGGGCAAAAACAGAAATTCCTCTTATTTTGGGGCAAAACTCAGACATTTCACTTATTTTGTGGCAAAATTGCAAAAATTTCCATTATTTTGGGGCAAAATAGCAGAAATTTCACATATTTTGGGGCAAAATTGCAGAAATTTCACTTATTTCAGGAAAAAAAAAGCAGAAATTTTCTTTTTGGGGCAAAAAGTCAGAAATTTCTTTTATTTTTGTACAAAATTGCAGAATTTGTTCTTATTTTGGGTAAAAAGGCAGAAATTTCCCATATTTTGGGGCAAAAATGCAGAAATTTCCCTTATTTTGAGGTTAAAAGGCTGATATTTTCCTTATTTGGGGGCAAAAAGGCAGAAATTTCCCTCATTTTCTGGCAAAATTGCAGAAATTTCACTTACTTCAGGGTAATAAGTCAGAAATTTTCCGTATTTTGGGGCAAAAAAAACAGAAATTCCCTTTGTTTTGGGGGAAAAAGACAGAAATTCCACTTATTAAGAGGCAAAAAAAGCAGTAATTCCCCTTATTTTGGAGCAAAAATTAAGAAATTTCCCTTTTTTATGGCAAAAAGGTATGCATTCTTCCTGTTTTCGTTCAAAAAGGCAGAAATTCCCCCTGTTTTGGAGCAAAATTGCAGAAATTCTCCTAATTGTGGGGCAAAAAGACAGAAATTCCCTATATGTTGGGGCAAAAAGACAGAAATTCTCTTTATTTTTGGGCAAAACTCAGAAATTTCACTTATTTTGGGGCAAAATTGCAGAAATTTCACTTATTTCAGAAAAAAAAAGCAGAAATTTTCTTTTTGGGGCAAAAAGTCAGAAATTTCTTTTATTTTTGTACAAAATTGCAGAATTTGTTCTTCTTTTGGGGCAAAAAGGCAGAAATTTCCCATATTTTGGGGCAAAATTGCAGAAATTCCCCTTATTTTGAGGTAAAAATGCTGAAATTCCCCTTATTTGGGGACAAAAATCCAGAAATTCCTCTTATTTTGGGGCAAAACTCAGAAATTTCAATTATTTTGGAGCAAAATTGCAGAAATTTCACTTATTTCATGGTAATAATTCTGAAATTTTCCTTATTTTGGGGCAAAAAAGACAGAAATTCCCTTTGTTTTGGGGGAAAAAGACAAAAATTCCACTTATTTAGAGGCAAAAAATCAGAAATTCCCCTTATTTTGGAGAAAAATGAAGAAATTTCCCTTTTTTATGGCAAAAAGTTATTCATCTTCTTATTTTCGGTCAAAAAGGCAGAAATTCCCTGAATTTTGAAGCAAAATTGCAGAAATTCCCCGAATTGTGGGGCAAAAGGCAGAAATTCCCTGTATGTTAGGGCAAAAAGACAGAAATTTTCTTTATTTTGGGGCAAAACTCAGAAATTCCACTTGTTATGGGGCAAAATTCCAGAAATTTCCCTTATTTTGGGGCAAAATTGCAGAAATTTCATTTACTTCAGGGTAATAAGTCAGAAATTTTCCGTATTTTGGGGCAAAAAAGACAGAAATTCCCTTTGTTTTGGGGAAAAAAGACAGAAATTCCACTTATTAAGAGGCAAAAAAGCAGAAATTCCCCTTATTTTGGAGCAAAAATTAAGAAATTTCTATTTTTTATGGCAAAAAGGTATGCATTCTTCTTGTTTTCGGGCAAAAAGGCAGAAATTCCTTCTGTTTTGGAGCAAAATTGCAGAAATTCCCCTAATTGTGGGGCAAAAAGGCAGAAATTCCCTATATGTTGGGGCAAAAAGACAGAAATTCTCCTTATTTTGGGGCAAAACTCAGAAATTTCACTTATTTTGGGGCAAAATTGCAGAAATTTCACTGATTTCAGAAAAAAAAGCAGAAATTTTCTTATTTTGGGGCAAAAAGGCAGAAATTTCTTTTATTTTTGTACAAAATTGCAGAAATTTTTCTTATTATGGGAAAAAGGCAGAAATTTCTCATATTTTGGGGCAAAAATGCAGAAATTCCCCTTATTTTAAGGTAAAAATGCTGAACTTCTTCTTATTTGGGGGCAAAAAAGCAGAAATTTCCCTTATTTTGGGGCAAAACTTTGAAATTTCATTTATTTTGGGGCAAAATTGCAGAAATTTCACTTATTTCCAAAAAAAAGCAGAAATTTTCTAATTTTGGGGCAAAAAGGCAGATATTTCTTTTATTTTGGTACAAAATTGCAGAAATTTTCCTTATTTTGGGGCAAAAAGGCAGACATTTCCCATATTTTGGAGCAAAAATCCAGAAATTCCCCATATTTTGAGGTAAAAAGGCGGAAATTCCCCTTATTTGGGGGCAAAAAATGCAGAAATTTCCCTTATTTTAAGGCAAAATTGCAGAAATTTCACATATTTTTGGGCAAAATTGCAGAAATTTCACTTATTTCAGAAAAAAAAGCAGAAATTTTCTTTTTAGGTCAAAAAGTCAGAAATTTCTTTTATTTAGGTACAAAATTGCAGAATTTGTTCTTATTTTGGGGCAAAAGGGCAGAAATGTCCCATTATTTTGGGGCAAAAATGCAGAAATTTCCCTTATTTTGAGGTAAAAAGGCTGATATTTTCTTCTTTGGGAGCAAGAAGGCAGAAATTTCCCTCATTTTGGGGCAAAATTGCAGAAATTTCACTTATTTCAGGGTAATAAGTCAGAAATTTTTCTTATTTTGGGGCAAAAAGACAGGAATTCCCTTTGTTTTGGGGGAAAAAAACAGAAATTCCACTTATGTAGAGGCAAAAAAGCAGAAATTCCCTTTATTTTGGAGCAAAAATGAAGAAATTTCTTTTTTTTTATGGCAAAAAGGTATGCATTCTTCTTGTTTTCGGGCAAAAAGGCAGAAATTCCTTCTGTTTTGGAGCAAAATTGCAGAAATTCCCCTAATTGTGGGGCAAAAAGGCAGAAATTCCCTATATGTTGGAGCAAAAACAGAAATTCTCCTTATTTAGGGGCAAAACTCAGAAATTTCACTTATTTTGGGGCAAAATTGCAGAAATTTCACATATTTTGGGGCAAAATTGCAGAAATTTCACATATTTTGGGGCAAAATTGCAGAAATTTCACATATTTTGGGGCAAAATTGCAGAAATTTCACTTATTTCAGAAGAAAATAGCAGAAATTTTCTTTTTTGGGAAAAAAAGTCAGAAATTTCTTTTATTTAGGTACAAAATTGCAGAATTTGTTCTTATTTTGGGGCAAAAAGGCAGAAATTTCCCATATTTTGGGGCAAAATTGCAGAAATTCCCCTTATTTTGAGGTAAAAATGCTGAAATTCCCCTTATTTGGGGACAAAAATCCAGAAATTCCTCTTATTTTGGGGCAAAACTCAGAAATTTCAATTATTTTGGAGCAAAATTGCAGAAATTTCACTTATTTCATGGTAATAATTCTGAAATTTTCCTTATTTTGGGGCAAAAAAGACAGAAATTCCCTTTGTTTTGGGGGAAAAAGACAAAAATTCCACTTATTTAGAGGCAAAAAATCAGAAATTCCCCTTATTTTGGAGAAAAATGAAGAAATTTCCCTTTTTTATGGCAAAAAGTTATTCATCTTCTTATTTTCGGTCAAAAAGGCAGAAATTCCCTGAATTTTGAAGCAAAATTGCAGAAATTCCCCGAATTGTGGGGCAAAAGGCAGAAATTCCCCGTATTTTGGAGCAAAATTGCAGATATTCCCCTAATTGTGGGGCAAAAAGGCAGAAATTCCCTATATGTTGGAGCAAAAACAGAAATTCTCCTTATTTAGGGGCAAAACTCAGAAATTTCACTTATTTTGGGGCAAAATTGCAGAAATTTTTCTTATTTTGGGGCAAAATTGCAGAAATTTCACATATTTTGGGGCAAAATTGCAGAAATTTCACATATTTTGGGGCAAAATTGCAGAAATTTCACTTATTTCAGAAGAAAATAGCAGAAATTTTCTTTTTTGGGAAAAAAAGTCAGAAATTTCTTTTATTTAGGTACAAAATTGCAGAATTTGTTCTTATTTTGGGGCAAAAAGGCAGAAATTTCCCATATTTTGGGGCAAAATTGCAGAAATTCCCCTTATTTTGAGGTAAAAATGCTGAAATTCCCCTTATTTGGGGACAAAAATCCAAAAATTCCCCTTATTTTGGGGCAAAACTCAGAAATTTCAATTATTTTGGAGCGAAATTGCAGAAATTTCACTTATTTCAGGGTAATAAGTCTGAATTTTTTTTTTATTTTGGGGCAAAAAAGACAGAAATTCCCTTTGTTTTGGGGGAAAAAGACAGAAATTCCACTTATTTAGAGGCAAAAAATCAGAAATTCCCCTTATTTTGAAGAAAAATGAAGAAATTTCCCTTTTTTATGGCAAAAAGGTATTCATCTTCTTATTTTCGGGGAAAAAGGCAGAAATTCCCTGAATTTTGAAGCAAAATTGCAGAAATTCCCCTAATTGTGGGGCAAAAAGGCAGAAATTCCCTGTATTAGGGTAAAAAGACAGAAATTCTCTTTATTTTGGGGCAAAACTCAGAAATTCCACTTGTTATGGGGCAAAATTCCAGAAATTTCCCTTATTTTGGGGCAAAATTGCAGAAATTTCACTTATTTTGGGGCAAAATTGCAGAAATTTCACTTATTTTAAGGCAAAATTGCAGAAATTTTACTTATTTCAGGAAACAAGGCAGAAGTTTTCCTTATTTGGGGGCAAAAAGGCAGAAATTCCAAATATTTTGTGGCAAAAATGCAGAAATTCCCCTTATTTTGAGGTAAAAAGTCTGAAATTCCCCTAATTTGGGGGCAAAAAATGCAAAAATGTCCCTTATTTTGGAGCAAAATTGCAGAAATTTCACTTATTTCAGAATAATAAGTCAGTAATTATCTTTATTTTGGTGCAAAAAGACAGAAATTTCCTTTGTTTTGGGAAAAAAGACAGAAATTCCACTTATTTAGAGGCAAAAAGCAGAAATTTCCATTATTTTAGAGCAAAAATGAAGAAATTTCCCTTTTCTATGGCAAAAAGGTATGCATTCTTCTTATTTTCGGGCAAAAGGACAGAAATTACCCGTTTTTTGGAGCGAAATTGCAGAAATTCCCGTAATTGTGGGCCAAAAAGGCAGAAATTCCCTATATGTTGGGGCAAAAAGACAGAAATTCTCCTTATTTTGGGGCAAAACTCAGAAATTTCACTTATTTTAGGGCAAAATTGCAGAAATTTCACTTATTTCAGAAAAAAAGCAGAAATTTTCTTATTTTGGGGCAAAAAGGCAGAAATTTCTTTTATTTTGGTACAAAATTGCAGAAATTGTTCTTATTTTGGGGCAAAAAAGCAGAAATTTCCCATATTTTGGGGCAAAAATGCAGAAATTTCCCTTATTTTGAGGTTAAAAGGCTGATATTTTCCTTAATTGGGGGCAAAAAGGCAGAAATTTCCCTCATTTTCTGGCAAAATTGCAGAAATTTCACTTATTTCAGGGTAATGAGTCACAAATTTTCCTTATTTTGGGGCAAAAAAGACAGAAATTCCCTTTGTTTTGGGGGAAAAAAACAGAAATTCCACATATTTAGAGCCAAAAAAGCAGAAATTCCCCTTATTTTGGAGCAAAAATGAAGTAAATTCTCTTTTTTATGGCAAAAAGATATGCATTCTTGTTATTTTCGGGCAAAAAGGCAGAAAATCCCCGTATTTTGGAGCAAAATTGCAGAAAATCCCCTAATTGTGGGCCAAAAAGGCAGAAATTCCCTATATGTTGGGGCAAAAACAGAAATTCCTCTTATTTTGGGGCAAAACTCAGAAATTTCACTTATTTTGTGGCAAAATTGCAGAAATTTCCCTTATTTTAAGGCAAAATTGCAGAAATTTCACATATTTTGGGGCAAAAATGCAGAAATTTCCCTTATTTTGAGGTAAAAAGGCTGATATTTTCCTTATTTAGGGGCAAAAGGCAGAAATTTCCCTCATTTTGGGGCAAAATTGCAGAAATTTCATTAACGTCAGGGTAATAAGTCAGAAATTTTCCGTATTTTGGGGCAAAAAATAAAGAAATTCCCATTGTTTTGGGGAAAAAGACAGAAATTCCACTTATTAAGAGGCAAAAAAGCAGAAATTCCCCTTATTTTGGAGCAAAAATTAAGAAATTTCCTTTTTTTATGGCAAAAAGGTATACATTCTTCTTGTTTTCGGGCAAAAAGGCAGAAATTCCCCCTGTTTTAAAGCAAAATTGCAGAAATTTCTATAATTGTGGGGCAAAAAGACAGAAATTCCCTATATGTTGGGGCAAAAAGACAGAAATTCTCTTTATTTTGGAACAAAACTCAGAAATTTTACTTATTTTGGGGCAAAATTGCAGAAATTTCACTTATTTCAGAAAAAAAGCAGAAATTTTCTTATTTTGGGGCAAAAAGGCAGAAATTTCTTTTCTTTTGGTACAAAATTGCAGAAATTTTTCTTATTTTGGGAAATAGGCAGAAATTTCTCATATTTTGGGACAAAAATGCAAAAATTCCCCTTATTTTAAGGTAAAAATGCTGAAATTCCTCTTATTTGGGGGCAAAAAGGCAGAAATTTCTTTTATTTTGGGGCAAAACTTAGAAATTTTAATTATTTTGGGGCAAAATTGCAGAAATTTCACTTATTTCCGAAAAAAAAGCAGAAATTTTCTAATTTTGGGGCAAAAAGGCAGATATTTCTTTTATTTTGGTACAAAATTGCAGAAATTTTCCTTATTTTGGGGCAAAAAGGCAGACATTTCCAATATTTTGGGGCAAAAATGCAGAAATTCCCCTTATTTTGAGGTAAAAAGGCTGAAATTCCCCTTATTTGGGGGCAAAAAATGCAGAAATTTCCCTTATTTTGGGGCAAAATTGCAGAAATTTCACTTATTTCAGATTAATAAGTCAGAAATTATCTATATTTTGGTGCAAAAAGACAGAAATTCCCTTTGTTTTGGGAAAAAAGACAGAAATTCCACTTATTTAGAGGCAAAAAGCAGAAATTTCCATTATTTTAGAGCAAAAATGAAGAAATTTCCCTTTTCTATGGCAAAAAGGTATGCATTCTTCTTATTTTCGGGCAAAAGGACAGAAATTACCCGTTTTTTGGAGCGAAATTGCAGAAATTCCCGTAATTGTGGGCCAAAAAGGCAGAAATTCCCTATATGTTGGGGCAAAAAGACAGAAATTCTCCTTATTTTGGGGCAAAACTCAGAAATTTCACTTATTTTAGGGCAAAATTGCAGAAATTTCACTTATTTCAGAAAAAAAGCAGAAATTTTCTTATTTTGGGGCAAAAAGGCAGAAATTTCTTTTATTTTGGTACAAAATTGCAGAAATTGTTTTTATTTTGGGGCAAAAAGGCAGAAATTTCCCATATTTTGGGGCAAAAATGCAGAAATTCCTATTATTTTGAGATAAAAAGGCTGAAATTCCCCTTATTTGGGGGCAAAAAGGCAGAAATTTTCCTCATTTTGGGGCAAAATTGCTGAAATTTCACTTATTTCAGGGTAATAAGTCAGAAATTTTCCTTATTTTGGGGCAAAAAAGACAGAAATTCCTTTCGTTTTGGGGGAAAAAAACAGAAATTCCACATATTTAGATCCAAAAAAGCAGAAATTCCCCTTATTTTGGAGCAAAAATGAAGAAACTTTCCTTTTTTATGGCAAAAAGATATGCATTCTTCTTATTTTCAGGCAAAAAGGCAGAAAATCCCCGTATTTTGGAGCAAAATTGCAGATATTCCCCTAATTGTGGGGCAAAAAGGCAGAAATTCCCTATATGTTGGGGCAAAAACAGAAATTCCTCTTATTTTGGGGCAAAACTCAGACATTTCACTTATTTTGTGGCAAAATTGCAAAAATTTCCATTATTTTGGGGCAAAATAGCAGAAATTTCACATATTTTGGGGCAAAATTGCAGAAATTTCACTTATTTCAGGAAAAAAAAAGCAGAAATTTTCTTTTTGGGGCAAAAAGTCAGAAATTTCTTTTATTTTTGTACAAAATTGCAGAATTTGTTCTTATTTTGGGTAAAAAGGCAGAAATTTCCCATATTTTGGGGCAAAAATGCAGAAATTTCCCTTATTTTGAGGTTAAAAGGCTGATATTTTCCTTATTTGGGGGCAAAAAGGCAGAAATTTCCCTCATTTTCTGGCAAAATTGCAGAAATTTCACTTACTTCAGGGTAATAAGTCAGAAATTTTCCGTATTTTGGGGCAAAAAAAACAGAAATTCCCTTTGTTTTGGGGGAAAAAGACAGAAATTCCACTTATTAAGAGGCAAAAAAAGCAGTAATTCCCCTTATTTTGGAGCAAAAATTAAGAAATTTCCCTTTTTTATGGCAAAAAGGTATGCATTCTTCCTGTTTTCGTTCAAAAAGGCAGAAATTCCCCCTGTTTTGGAGCAAAATTGCAGAAATTCCCCTAATTGTGGGGCAAAAAGACAGAAATTCCCTATATGTTGGGGCAAAAAGACAGAAATTCTCTTTATTTTGGGGCAAAACTCAGAAATTTCACTTATTTTGGGGCAAAATTGCAGAAATTTCACTTATTTCAGAAAAAAAAAGCAGAAATTTTCTTTTTGGGGCAAAAAGTCAGAAATTTCTTTTATTTTTGTACAAAATTGCAGAATTTGTTCTTATTTTGGGGCAAAAAGGCAGAAATTTCCCATATTTTGGGGCAAAATTGCAGAAATTCCCCTCATTTTGAGGTAAAAATGCTGAAATTCCCCTTATTTGGGGACAAAAATCCAGAAATTCCTCTTATTTTGGGGCAAAACTCAGAAATTTCAATTATTTTGGAGCAAAATTGCAGAAATTTCACTTATTTCATGGTAATAATTCTGAAATTTTCCTTATTTTGGGGCAAAAAAGACAGAAATTCCCTTTGTTTTGGGGGAAAAAGACAAAAATTCCACTTATTTAGAGGCAAAAAATCAGAAATTCCCCTTATTTTGGAGAAAAATGAAGAAATTTCCCTTTTTTATGGCAAAAAGTTATTCATCTTCTTATTTTCGGTCAAAAAGGCAGAAATTCCCTGAATTTTGAAGCAAAATTGCAGAAATTCCCCGAATTGTGGGGCAAAAGGCAGAAATTCCCTGTATGTTAGGGCAAAAAGACAGAAATTTTCTTTATTTTGGGGCAAAACTCAGAAATTCCACTTGTTTTAAGGCAAAATTCCAGAAATTTCCCTTATTTTGGGGCAAAATTGCAGAAATTTCACTTATTTTGGGGCAAAATTGCAGAAATTTCATTTATGTCAGTAAAAAAAAGGAGAACTTTTCTTTTTTGGGGCAAAAAGTCAGAAATTTCTTTTATTTTGGTACAAAATTGCAGAAATTGTTCTTATTTTGGGGCAAAAACGCAGAAATTTCCCATATTTTGGGGCAAAAATGCAGAAATTCCCCTTATTTTGTGGTATAAAAGCTGAAATTCCTATTATTTGGGGGCAAAAAGGCAGAAATTCCCCTTATTTTGGGGCAAAACTAGGAAATTTCAATTATTTTGGGGCAAAATTACAGAAATTTCCCTTATTTTGGGCCAAATTTCAGAAATTTCACTTATTTTGGGACAAAATTGCAGAAATTTCACTTATTTTGGGGCAAAATTGCAGAAATTTCACTTATTTCAGGAAAAAAGGCAGAAGTTTTCCTTATTTTGGAGCAAAAAGGCAGAAATTCCAAATATTTTGTGGCAAAAATGCAGAAATTCCCCTTATTTTGAGGTAAAAATGCTGAAATTCCCCTTATTTGGAGGCAAAAATGCATAAATTTCCCTTATTTTGGGGCAAAATTGCAGAAATTCCACTTACTTCAGGGTAATAAGTCAGAAATTTTCTTTATTTTGGGGCAAAAAAGATGGAAATTCTCTTTGTTTTGGGGAAAAAAGACATAAATTCGACTTATTAAGAGGCAAAAAAGCAGAAATTCCCCATACTTTGGAGCAAAAATGAAGAAATTTTCCTTTTTTATGGCAAAAAGGTATGCATTCTTCTTGTTTTCGGGCAAAAAGGCAGAAATTCCCCGTATTTTGGAGCACAATTGCAGAAATTCCCCTAATTGTGGGGCAAAAAGGCAGAAATTCCCTATATGTTGGGGCAAAAAGACAGAAATTTTCCTTTTTTTGGGGCAAAACTCAGAAATTCCACTTATTTTGGGGCAAAATTCCAGAAATTTCCCTTATTTTGGGGCAAAACTCAGAATTTTCACTTATTTTGGGGCAAAATTGCAGAAATTTCACTTATTTCAGAAAAAAAGCAGAAATTTCAATTATTTTGGGGCAAAAAGGCAGAAATTTTTTTATTTTGATACAAAATTGCAGAAATTTTTCTTATTTTGGGACAAAAAGGCAGAAATTTCCCATATTTTAGGGCAAAAGTGCAGAAATTCCCCTTATTTTGAGGTAAAAATGCTGAAATTCCCTTTATTTGGAGGCAAAAATGCAGAAATTTCCCTTATTTTGGGGCAAAATTGCAGAAATCTCACTTATTTCAGGAAAAAAGGCAGAAGTTTTTCTTATTTTGGAGCAAAAAGGCAGAAATTCCAAATATTTTGTGGCAAAAATTCAGAAGTTCCTTTTATTTTGAGGTAAAAATGCTGAAATTCCCCTTATTTGGGGGTAAAAAGGCATAAATTTCCCTTATTTTGGGGCAAAATTGCAGAAATTTCACTTACTTCAGGGTAATAAGTCAGAAATTTTCCTTATTTTGAGGCAAAAAAGATGGAAATTCCCTTTGTTTTGGGGGAAAAAGACAGAAATTCCACTTATTAAGAGGCAAAAGAGCAGAAAGTCCCCTTATTTTGGAGCAAAAATGAAGAAATTTTCCTTTTTTATGGCAAAAAGGTATGCATTCTTCTTGTTTTCGGGCAAAAAGGCAGAAATTCCTCGTATTTTGGAGCACAATTGCAGAAATTCCCCTAATTGTGGGGCAAAAAGACAGAAATTCTCCTTATTTTGGGGCAAAACTCAGAATTTTCACTTATTTTGGGGCAAAATTGCAGAAATTTCACTTATTTCAGAAAAAAGCAGAAATTTCACTTATTTTGGGGCAAAAATGCAGAAATTTCCCTTATTTTGAGATAAAAAGGCTGATATTTTTCTTATTTGGGGGCAAAAAGGCAGAAATTTCCCTCATTTTGGGGCAAAATTGCAGAAATTTCATTTACTTCAGGGTAATAAGTCAGAAATTTTCCGTATTTTGGGGCAAAAAAGACAGAAATTCCCTTTGTTTTGGGGAAAAAAGACAGAAATTCCACTTATTAAGAGGCAAAAAAGCAGAAATTCCCCTTATTTTGGAGCAAAAATTAAGAAATTTCTATTTTTTATGGCAAAAAGGTATGCATTCTTCTTGTTTTCGGGCAAAAAGGCAGAAATTCCTTCTGTTTTGGAGCAAAATTGCAGAAATTCCCCTAATTGTGGGGCAAAAAGGCAGAAATTCCCTATATGTTGGGGCAAAAAGACAGAAATTCTCCTTATTTTGGGGCAAAACTCAGAAATTTCACTTATTTTGGGGCAAAATTGCAGAAATTTCACTGATTTCAGAAAAAAAAAGCAGAAATTTTCTTATTTTGGGGCAAAAAGGCAGAAATTTCTTTTATTTTTGTACAAAATTGCAGAAATTTTTCTTATTATGGGAAAAAGGCAGAAATTTCTCATATTTTGGGGCAAAAATGCAGAAATTCCCCTTATTTTAAGGTAAAAATGCTGAACTTCTTCTTATTTGGGGGCAAAAAAGCAGAAATTTCCCTTATTTTGGGGCAAAACTTAGAAATTTCATTTATTTTGGGGCAAAATTGCAGAAATTTCACTTATTTCCGAAAAAAAGCAGAAATTTTCTAATTTTGGGGCAAAAAGGCAGATATTTCTTTTATTTTGGTACAAAATTGCAGAAATTTTCCTTATTTTGGGGCAAAAAGGCAGACATTTCCCATATTTTGGAGCAAAAATCCAGAAATTCCCCATATTTTGAGGTAAAAAGGCGGAAATTCCCCTTATTTGGGGGCAAAAAATGCAGAAATTTCCCTTATTTTAAGGCAAAATTGCAGAAATTTCACATATTTTTGGGCAAAATTGCAGAAATTTCACTTATTTCAGAAAAAAAAGCAGAAATTTTCTTTTTAGGTCAAAAAGTCAGAAATTTCTTTTATTTAGGTACAAAATTGCAGAATTTGTTCTTATTTTGGGGCAAAAGGGCAGAAATGTCCCATTATTTTGGGGCAAAAATGCAGAAATTTCCCTTATTTTGAGGTAAAAAGGCTGATATTTTCTTCTTTGGGAGCAAGAAGGCAGAAATTTCCCTCATTTTGGGGCAAAATTGCAGAAATTTCACTTATTTCAGGGTAATAAGTCAGAAATTTTTCTTATTTTGGGGCAAAAAGACAGGAATTCCCTTTGTTTTGGGGGAAAAAGACAGAAATTCCACTTATGTAGAGGCAAAAAAGCAGAAATTCCCTTTATTTTGGAGCAAAAATGAAGAAATTTCTTTTTTTATGGCAAAAAGGTATGCATTCTTCTTATTTTCGGGCAAAAAGGCAGAAATTCCCCGTATTTTGGAGCAAAATTGCAGATATTCCCCTAATTGTGGGGCAAAAAGGCAGAAATTCCCTATATGTTGGAGCAAAAACAGAAATTCTCCTTATTTAGGGGCAAAACTCAGAAATTTCACTTATTTTGGGGCAAAATTGCAGAAATTTTTCTTATTTTGGGGCAAAATTGCAGAAATTTCACATATTTTGGGGCAAAATTGCAGAAATTTCACATATTTTGGGGCAAAATTGCAGAAATTTCACTTATTTCAGAAGAAAATAGCAGAAATTTTCTTTTTTGGGAAAAAAAGTCAGAAATTTCTTTTATTTAGGTACAAAATTGCAGAATTTGTTCTTATTTTGGGGCAAAAAGGCAGAAATTTCCCATATTTTGGGGCAAAATTGCAGAAATTCCCCTTATTTTGAGGTAAAAATGCTGAAATTCCCCTTATTTGGGGACAAAAATCCAAAAATTCCCCTTATTTTGGGGCAAAACTCAGAAATTTCAATTATTTTGGAGCGAAATTGCAGAAATTTCACTTATTTCAGGGTAATAAGTCTGAAATTTTTTTTTTATTTTGGGGCAAAAAAGACAGAAATTCCCTTTGTTTTGGGGGAAAAAGACAGAAATTCCACTTATTTAGAGGCAAAAAATCAGAAATTCCCCTTATTTTGAAGAAAAATGAAGAAATTTCCCTTTTTTATGGCAAAAAGGTATTCATCTTCTTATTTTCGGGCAAAAAGGCAGAAATTCCCTGAATTTTGAAGCAAAATTGCAGAAATTCCCCTAATTGTGGGGCAAAAAGGCAGAAATTCCCTGTATGTTAGGGTAAAAAGACAGAAATTCTCTTTATTTTGGGGCAAAACTCAGAAATTCCACTTGTTATGGGGCAAAATTCCAGAAATTTCCCTTATTTTGGGGCAAAATTGCAGAAATTTCACTTATTTTGGGGCAAAATTGCAGAAATTTCACTTATTTTAAGGCAAAATTGCAGAAATTTTACTTATTTCAGGAAACAAGGCAGAAGTTTTCCTTATTTTGGGGCAAAAAGGCAGAAATTCCAAATATTTTGTGGCAAAAATGCAGAAATTCCCCTTATTTTGAGGTAAAAAGTCTGAAATTCCCCTTATTTGGGGGCAAAAAATGCAAAAATTTCCATTATTTTGGGGCAAAATTGCAGAAATTTCACTTATTTCAGAATAATAAGTCAGAAATTATCTTTATTTTGGTGCAAAAAGACAGAAATTTCCTTTGTTTTGGGAAAAAAAGACAGAAATTCCACTTATTTAGAGGCAAAAAGCAGAAATTTCCATTATTTTAGAGCAAAAATGAAGAAATTTCCCTTTTCTATGGCAAAAAGGTATGCATTCTTCTTATTTTCGGGCAAAAGGACAGAAATTACCCGTTTTTTGGAGCGAAATTGCAGAAATTCCCGTAATTGTGGGCCAAAAAGGCAGAAATTCCCTATATGTTGGGGCAAAAAGACAGAAATTCTCTTTATTTTGGAACAAAACTCAGAAATTTTACTTATTTTGGGGCAAAATTGCAGAAATTTCACTTATTTCAGAAAAAAAGCAGAAATTTTCTTATTTTGGGGCAAAAAGGCAGAAATTTCTTTTCTTTTGGTACAAAATTGCAGAAATTTTTCTTATTTTGGGAAATAGGCAGAAATTTCTCATATTTTGGGACAAAATTGCAAAAATTCCCCTTATTTTAAGGTAAAAATGCTGAAATTCCTCTTATTTGGGGGCAAAAAGGCAGAAATTTCTTTTATTTTGGGGCAAAACTTAGAAATTTCAATTATTTTGGGGAAAAATTGCAGAAATTTCACTTATTTCCGAAAAAAAAGCAGAAATTTTCTAATTTTGGGGCAAAAAGGCAGATATTTCTTTTATTTTGGTACAAAATTGCAGAAATTTTCCTTATTTTGGGGCAAAAAGGCAGACATTTCCAATATTTTGGGGCAAAAATGCAGAAATTCCCCTTATTTTGAGGTAAAAAGGCTGAAATTCCCCTTATTTGGGGGCAAAAAATGCAGAAATTTCCCTTATTTTGGGGCAAAATTGCAGAAATTTCACTTATTTCAGATTAATAAGTCAGAAATTATCTATATTTTGGTGCAAAAAGACAGAAATTCCCTTTGTTTTGGGAAAAAAAGACAGAAATTCCACTTATTTAGAGGCAAAAAGCAGAAATTTCCATTATTTTAGAGCAAAAATGAAGAAATTTCCCTTTTCTATGGCAAAAAGGTATGCATTCTTCTTATTTTCGGGCAAAAGGACAGAAATTACCCGTTTTTTGGAGCGAAATTGCAGAAATTCCCGTAATTGTGGGCCAAAAAGGCAGAAATTCCCTATATGTTGGGGCAAAAAGACAGAAATTCTCTTTATTTTGGAACAAAACTCAGAAATTTTACTTATTTTGGGGCAAAATTGCAGAAATTTCACTTATTTCAGAAAAAAAGCAGAAATTTTCTTATTTTGGGGCAAAAAGGCAGAAATTTCTTTTCTTTTGGTACAAAATTGCAGAAATTTTTCTTATTTTGGGAAATAGGCAGAAATTTCTCATATTTTGGGACAAAATTGCAAAAATTCCCCTTATTTTAAGGTAAAAATGCTGAAATTCCTCTTATTTGGGGGCAAAAAGGCAGAAATTTCTTTTATTTTGGGGCAAAACTTAGAAATTTCAATTATTTTGGGGAAAAATTGCAGAAATTTCACTTATTTCCGAAAAAAAAGCAGAAATTTTCTAATTTTGGGGCAAAAAGGCAGATATTTCTTTTATTTTGGTACAAAATTGCAGAAATTTTCCTTATTTTGGGGCAAAAAGGCAGACATTTCCAATATTTTGGGGCAAAAATGCAGAAATTCCCCTTATTTTGAGGTAAAAAGGCTGAAATTCCCCTTATTTGGGGGCAAAAAATGCAGAAATTTCCCTTATTTTGGGGCAAAATTGCAGAAATTTCACTTATTTCAGGAAAAAAGGCAGAAGTTTTCCTTATTTTGGAGCAAAAAGGCAGAAATTCCAAATATTTTGTGGCAAAAATGCAGAAATTCCCCTTATTTTGAGGTAAAAATGCTGAAATTCCCCTTATTTGGAGGCAAAAATGCATAAATTTCCCTTATTTTGGGGCAAAATTGCAGAAATTCCACTTACTTCAGGGTAATAAGTCAGAAATTTTCTTTATTTTGGGGCAAAAAAGATGGAAATTCTCTTTGTTTTGGGGAAAAAAGACATAAATTCGACTTATTAAGAGGCAAAAAAGCAGAAATTCCCCATACTTTGGAGCAAAAATGAAGAAATTTTCCTTTTTTATGGCAAAAAGGTATGCATTCTTCTTGTTTTCGGGCAAAAAGGCAGAAATTCCCCGTATTTTGGAGCACAATTGCAGAAATTCCCCTAATTGTGGGGCAAAAAGGCAGAAATTCCCTATATGTTGGGGCAAAAAGACAGAAATTTTCCTTTTTTTTGGGGCAAAACTCAGAAATTCCACTTATTTTGGGGCAAAATTCCAGAAATTTCCCTTATTTTGGGGCAAAACTCAGAATTTTCACTTATTTTGGGGCAAAATTGCAGAAATTTCACTTATTTCAGAAAAAAAGCAGAAATTTCAATTATTTTGGGGCAAAAAGGCAGAAATTTTTTTATTTTGATACAAAATTGCAGAAATTTTTCTTATTTTGGGACAAAAAGGCAGAAATTTCCCATATTTTAGGGCAAAAGTGCAGAAATTCCCCTTATTTTGAGGTAAAAATGCTGAAATTCCCTTTATTTGGAGGCAAAAATGCAGAAATTTCCCTTATTTTGGGGCAAAATTGCAGAAATCTCACTTATTTCAGGAAAAAAGGCAGAAGTTTTTCTTATTTTGGAGCAAAAAGGCAGAAATTCCAAATATTTTGTGGCAAAAATTCAGAAGTTCCTTTTATTTTGAGGTAAAAATGCTGAAATTCCCCTTATTTGGGGGTAAAAAGGCATAAATTTCCCTTATTTTGGGGCAAAATTGCAGAAATTTCACTTACTTCAGGGTAATAAGTCAGAAATTTTCCTTATTTTGAGGCAAAAAAGATGGAAATTCCCTTTGTTTTGGGGGAAAAAGACAGAAATTCCACTTATTAAGAGGCAAAAGAGCAGAAAGTCCCCTTATTTTGGAGCAAAAATGAAGAAATTTTCCTTTTTTATGGCAAAAAGGTATGCATTCTTCTTGTTTTCGGGCAAAAAGGCAGAAATTCCTCGTATTTTGGAGCACAATTGCAGAAATTCCCCTAATTGTGGGGCAAAAAGACAGAAATTCTCCTTATTTTGGGGCAAAACTCAGAATTTTCACTTATTTTGGGGCAAAATTGCAGAAATTTCACTTATTTCAGAAAAAAGCAGAAATTTCACTTATTTTGGGGCAAAAATGCAGAAATTTCCCTTATTTTGAGATAAAAAGGCTGATATTTTTCTTATTTGGGGGCAAAAAGGCAGAAATTTCCCTCATTTTGGGGCAAAATTGCAGAAATTTCATTTACTTCAGGGTAATAAGTCAGAAATTTTCCGTATTTTGGGGCAAAAAAGACAGAAATTCCCTTTGTTTTGGGGAAAAAAGACAGAAATTCCACTTATTAAGAGGCAAAAAAGCAGAAATTCCCCTTATTTTGGAGCAAAAATTAAGAAATTTCTATTTTTTATGGCAAAAAGGTATGCATTCTTCTTGTTTTCGGGCAAAAAGGCAGAAATTCCTTCTGTTTTGGAGCAAAATTGCAGAAATTCCCCTAATTGTGGGGCAAAAAGGCAGAAATTCCCTATATGTTGGGGCAAAAAGACAGAAATTCTCCTTATTTTGGGGCAAAACTCAGAAATTTCACTTATTTTGGGGCAAAATTGCAGAAATTTCACTGATTTCAGAAAAAAAAAGCAGAAATTTTCTTATTTTGGGGCAAAAAGGCAGAAATTTCTTTTATTTTTGTACAAAATTGCAGAAATTTTTCTTATTATGGGAAAAAGGCAGAAATTTCTCATATTTTGGGGCAAAAATGCAGAAATTCCCCTTATTTTAAGGTAAAAATGCTGAACTTCTTCTTATTTGGGGGCAAAAAAGCAGAAATTTCCCTTATTTTGGGGCAAAACTTAGAAATTTCATTTATTTTGGGGCAAAATTGCAGAAATTTCACTTATTTCCGAAAAAAAGCAGAAATTTTCTAATTTTGGGGCAAAAAGGCAGATATTTCTTTTATTTTGGTACAAAATTGCAGAAATTTTCCTTATTTTGGGGCAAAAAGGCAGACATTTCCCATATTTTGGAGCAAAAATCCAGAAATTCCCCATATTTTGAGGTAAAAAGGCGGAAATTCCCCTTATTTGGGGGCAAAAAATGCAGAAATTTCCCTTATTTTAAGGCAAAATTGCAGAAATTTCACATATTTTTGGGCAAAATTGCAGAAATTTCACTTATTTCAGAAAAAAAAGCAGAAATTTTCTTTTTAGGTCAAAAAGTCAGAAATTTCTTTTATTTAGGTACAAAATTGCAGAATTTGTTCTTATTTTGGGGCAAAAGGGCAGAAATGTCCCATTATTTTGGGGCAAAAATGCAGAAATTTCCCTTATTTTGAGGTAAAAAGGCTGATATTTTCTTCTTTGGGAGCAAGAAGGCAGAAATTTCCCTCATTTTGGGGCAAAATTGCAGAAATTTCACTTATTTCAGGGTAATAAGTCAGAAATTTTTCTTATTTTGGGGCAAAAAGACAGGAATTCCCTTTGTTTTGGGGGAAAAAGACAGAAATTCCACTTATGTAGAGGCAAAAAAGCAGAAATTCCCTTTATTTTGGAGCAAAAATGAAGAAATTTCTTTTTTTATGGCAAAAAGGTATGCATTCTTCTTATTTTCGGGCAAAAAGGCAGAAATTCCCCGTATTTTGGAGCAAAATTGCAGATATTCCCCTAATTGTGGGGCAAAAAGGCAGAAATTCCCTATATGTTGGAGCAAAAACAGAAATTCTCCTTATTTAGGGGCAAAATTGCAGAAATTTCACATATTTTGGGGCAAAATTGCAGAAATTTCACATATTTTGGGGCAAAATTGCAGAAATTTCACTTATTTCAGAAGAAAATAGCAGAAATTTTCTTTTTTGGGAAAAAAAGTCAGAAATTTCTTTTATTTAGGTACAAAATTGCAGAAATTGTTCTTATTTTGGGGCAAAAAGGCAGAAATTTCCCATATTTTGGGGCAAAATTGCAGAAATTCCCCTTATTTTGAGGTAAAAATGCTGAAATTCCCCATATTTGGGGACAAAAATCCAAAAATTCCCCTTATTTTGGGGCAAAACTCAGAAATTTCAATTATTTTGGAGCGAAATTGCAGAAATTTCACTTATTTCAGGGTAATAAGTCTGAAATTTTTTTTTTATTTTGGGGCAAAAAAGACAGAAATTCCCTTTGTTTTGGGGGAAAAAGACAGAAATTCCACTTATTTAGAGGCAAAAAATCAGAAATTCCCCTTATTTTGAAGAAAAATGAAGATATTTCCCTTTTTTATGGCAAAAAGGTATTCATCTTCTTATTTTCGGGCAAAAAGGCAGAAATTCCCTGAATTTTGAAGCAAAATTGCAGAAATTCCCCTAATTGTGGGGCAAAAAGGCAGAAATTCCCTGTATGTTAGGGTAAAAAGACAGAAATTCTCTTTATTTTGGGGCAAAACTCAGAAATTCCACTTGTTATGGGGCAAAATTCCAGAAATTTCCCTTATTTTGGGGCAAAATTGCAGAAATTTCACTTATTTTGGGGCAAAATTGCAGAAATTTCACTTATTTTAAGGCAAAATTGCAGAAATTTTACTTATTTCAGGAAACAAGGCAGAAGTTTTCCTTATTTTGGGGCAAAAAGGCAGAAATTCCAAATATTTTGTGGCAAAAATGCAGAAATTCCCCTTATTTTGAGGTAAAAAGTCTGAAATTCCCCTTATTTGGGGGCAAAAAATGCAAAAATTTCCATTATTTTGGGGCAAAATTGCAGAAATTTCACTTATTTCAGAATAATAAGTCAGAAATTATCTTTATTTTGGTGCAAAAAGACAGAAATTTCCTTTGTTTTGGGAAAAAAAGACAGAAATTCCACTTATTTAGAGGCAAAAAGCAGAAATTTCCATTATTTTAGAGCAAAAATGAAGAAATTTCCCTTTTCTATGGCAAAAAGGTATGCATTCTTCTTATTTTCGGGCAAAAGGACAGAAATTACCCGTTTTTTGGAGCGAAATTGCAGAAATTCCCGTAATTGTGGGCCAAAAAGGCAGAAATTCCCTATATGTTGGGGCAAAAAGACAGAAATTCTCTTTATTTTGGAACAAAACTCAGAAATTTTACTTATTTTGGGGCAAAATTGCAGAAATTTCACTTATTTCAGAAAAAAAGCAGAAATTTTCTTATTTTGGGGCAAAAAGGCAGAAATTTCTTTTCTTTTGGTACAAAATTGCAGAAATTTTTCTTATTTTGGGAAATAGGCAGAAATTTCTCATATTTTGGGACAAAATTGCAAAAATTCCCCTTATTTTAAGGTAAAAATGCTGAAATTCCTCTTATTTGGGGGCAAAAAGGCAGAAATTTCTTTTATTTTGGGGCAAAACTTAGAAATTTCAATTATTTTGGGGAAAAATTGCAGAAATTTCACTTATTTCCGAAAAAAAAGCAGAAATTTTCTAATTTTGGGGCAAAAAGGCAGATATTTCTTTTATTTTGGTACAAAATTGCAGAAATTTTCCTTATTTTGGGGCAAAAAGGCAGACATTTCCAATATTTTGGGGCAAAAATGCAGAAATTCCCCTTATTTTGAGGTAAAAAGGCTGAAATTCCCCTTATTTGGGGGCAAAAAATGCAGAAATTTCCCTTATTTTGGGGCAAAATTGCAGAAATTTCACTTATTTCAGATTAATAAGTCAGAAATTATCTATATTTTGGTGCAAAAAGACAGAAATTCCCTTTGTTTTGGGAAAAAAAGACAGAAATTCCACTTATTTAGAAGCAAAAAGCAGAAATTCCCCTTATTTTGGAGCAAAAATGAAGAAATTTCCCTTTTCTATGGCAAAAAGGTATGCATTCTTCTTATTTTCGGGCAAAAAGACAGAAATTCCCCGTTTTTTGGAGCAAAATTGCAAAAATCCCCCTAATTGTGGGCCAAAAAGGCAGAAATTCCCTATATGTTGGGGCAAAAAGACAGAAATTCTCCTTATTTTGGGGCAAAACTCAGAAATTTCACTTATTTTAGGGCAAAATTGCAAAAATTTCACTTATTTCAGAAAAAAAAGCAGAAATTTTCTTATTTTGGGGCAAAAAGGCAGAAATTTCTTTTATTTTGGTACAAAATTGCAGAAATTGTTCTTATTTTGGGGCAAAAAGGCAGAAATTTCCCATATTTTGGGGCAAAAATGCAGAAATTCCTATTATTTTGAGATAAAAAGGCTGAAATTCCCCTTATTTGGGGGCAAAAAGGCAGAAATTTTCCTCATTTTGGGGCAAAATTGCAGAAATTTCACTTATTTCAGGGTAATAAGTCAGAAATTTTCCTTATTTTGGGGCAAAAAAGACAGAAATTCCTTTCGTTTTGGGGGAAAAAAACAGAAATTCCACATATTTAGATCCAAAAAAGCAGAAATTCCCCTTATTTTGGAGCAAAAATGAAGAAACTTTCCTTTTTTATGGCAAAAAGATATGCATTCTTCTTATTTTCGGGCAAAAAGGCAGAAAATCCCCGTATTTTGGAGCAAAATTGCAGATATTCCCCTAATTGTGGGGCAAAAAGGCAGAAATTCCCTATATGTTGGGGCAAAAACAGAAATTCCTCTTATTTTGGGGCAAAACTCAGACATTTCACTTATTTTGTGGCAAAATTGCAAAAATTTCCATTATTTTGGGGCAAAATAGCAGAAATTTCACATATTTTGGGGCAAAATTGCAGAAATTTCACTTATTTCAGGAAAAAAAAGCAGAAATTTTCTTTTTGGGGCAAAAAGTCAGAAATTTCTTTTATTTTTGTACAAAATTGCAGAATTTGTTCTTATTTTGGGTAAAAAGGCAGAAATTTCCCATATTTTGGGGCAAAAATGCAGAAATTTCCCTTATTTTGAGGTTAAAAGGCTGATATTTTCCTTATTTGGGGGCAAAAAGGCAGAAATTTCCCTCATTTTCTGGCAAAATTGCAGAAATTTCACTTACTTCAGGGTAATAAGTCAGAAATTTTCCGTATTTTGGGGCAAAAAAAACAGAAATTCCCTTTGTTTTGGGGGAAAAAGACAGAAATTCCACTTATTAAGAGGCAAAAAAAGCAGTAATTCCCCTTATTTTGGAGCAAAAATTAAGAAATTTCCCTTTTTTATGGCAAAAAGGTATGCATTCTTCCTGTTTTCGTTCAAAAAGGCAGAAATTCCCCCTGTTTTGGAGCAAAATTGCAGAAATTCCCCTAATTGTGGGGCAAAAAGACAGAAATTCCCTATATGTTGGGGCAAAAAGACAGAAATTCTCTTTATTTTGGGGCAAAACTCAGAAATTTCACTTATTTTGGGGCAAAATTGCAGAAATTTCACTTATTTCAGAAAAAAAAGCAGAAATTTTCTTTTTGGGGCAAAAAGTCAGAAATTTCTTTTATTTTTGTACAAAATTGCAGAATTTGTTCTTATTTTGGGGCAAAAAGGCAGAAATTTCCCATATTTTGGGGCAAAATTGCAGAAATTCCCCTTATTTTGAGGTAAAAATGCTGAAATTCCCCTTATTTGGGGACAAAAATCCAGAAATTCCTCTTATTTTGGGGCAAAACTCAGAAATTTCAATTATTTTGGAGCAAAATTGCAGAAATTTCACTTATTTCATGGTAATAATTCTGAAATTTTCCTTATTTTGGGGCAAAAAAGACAGAAATTCCCTTTGTTTTGGGGGAAAAAGACAAAAATTCCACTTATTTAGAGGCAAAAAATCAGAAATTCCCCTTATTTTGGAGAAAAATGAAGAAATTTCCCTTTTTTATGGCAAAAAGTTATTCATCTTCTTATTTTCGGTCAAAAAGGCAGAAATTCCCTGAATTTTGAAGCAAAATTGCAGAAATTCCCCGAATTGTGGGGCAAAAGGCAGAAATTCCCTGTATGTTAGGGCAAAAAGACAGAAATTTTCTTTATTTTGGGGCAAAACTCAGAAATTCAACTTGTTATGGGGCAAAATTCCAGAAATTTCCCTTATTTTGGAGCAAAATTGCAGAAATTTCATATACTTCAGGGTAATAAGTCAGAAATTTTCTGTATTTTGGGGCAAAAAAGACAGAAATTCCCTTTGTTTTGGGGAAAAAAGACAGAAATTCCACTTATTAAGAGGCAAAAAAGCAGAAATTCCCCTTATTTTGGAGCAAAAATTAAGAAATTTCTATTTTTTATGGCAAAAAGGTATGCATTCTTCTTGTTTTCGGGCAAAAAGGCAGAAATTCCTTCTGTTTTGGAGCAAAATTGCAGAAATTCCCCAAATTGTGGGGCAAAAAGGCAGAAATTCCCTATATGTTGGGGCAAAAAGACAGAAATTCTCCTTATTTTGGGGCAAAACTCAGAAATTTCACTTATTTTGGGGCAAAATTGCAGAAATTTCACTGATTTCAGAAAAAAAAGCAGAAATTTTCTTATTTTGGGGCAAAAAGGCAGAAATTTCTTTTATTTTTGTACAAAATTGCAGAAATTTTTCTTATTATGGGAAAAAGGCAGAAATTTCTCATATTTTGGGGCAAAAATGCAGAAATTCCCCTTATTTTAAGGTAAAAATGCTGAACTTCTTCTTATTTGGGGGCAAAAAAGCAGAAATTTCCCTTATTTTGGGGCAAAACTTAGAAATTTCATTTATTTTGGGGCAAAATTGCAGAAATTTCACTTATTTCCAAAAAAAAAGCAGAAATATTCTAATTTTGGGGCAAAAAGGCAGATATTTCTTTTATTTTGGTACAAAATTGCAGAAATTTTCCTTATTTTGGGGCAAAAAGGCAGACATTTCCCATATTTTGGAGCAAAAATCCAGAAATTCCCCATATTTTGAGGTAAAAAGGCGGAAATTCCCCTTATTTGGGGGCAAAAAATGCAGAAATTTCCCTTATTTTAAGGCAAAATTGCAGAAATTTCACATATTTTTGGGCAAAATTGCAGAAATTTCACTTATTTCAGAAAAAAAAACAGAAATTTTCTATTTAGGTCAAAAAGTCAGAAATTTCTTTTATTTAGGTACAAAATTGCAGAATTTGTTCTTATTTTGGGGCAAAAGGGCAGAAATGTCCCATTATTTTGGGGCAAAAATGCAGAAATTTCCCTTATTTTGAGGTAAAAAGGCTGATATTTTCTTCTTTGGGAGCAAGAAGGCAGAAATTTCCCTCATTTTGGGGCAAAATTGCAGAAATTTCACTTATTTCAGGGTAATAAGTCAGAAATTTTTCTTATTTTGGGGCAAAAAGACAGGAATTCCCTTTGTTTTGGGGGAAAAAGACAGAAATTCCACTTATGTAGAGGCAAAAAAGCAGAAATTCCCTTTATTTTGGAGCAAAAATGAAGAAATTTCTTTTTTTTATGGCAAAAAGGTATGCATTCTTCTTATTTTCGGGCAAAAAGGCAGAAATTCCCCGTATTTTGGAGCAAAATTGCAGATATTCCCCTAATTGTGGGGCAAAAAGGCAGAAATTCCCTATATGTTGGAGCAAAAACAGAAATTCTCCTTATTTAGGGGCAAAACTCAGAAATTTCACTTATTTTGGGGCAAAATTGCAGAAATTTTTCTTATTTTGGGGCAAAATTGCAGAAATTTCACATATTTTGGGGCAAAATTGCAGAAATTTCACATATTTTGGGGCAAAATTGCAGAAATTTCACTTATTTCAGAAGAAAATAGCAGAAATTTTCTTTTTTGGGAAAAAAAGTCAGAAATTTCTTTTATTTAGGTACAAAATTGCAGAAATTGTTCTTATTTTGGGGCAAAAAGGCAGAAATTTCCCATATTTTGGGGCAAAATTGCAGAAATTCCCCTTATTTTGAGGTAAAAATGCTGAAATTCCCCTTATTTGGGGACAAAAATCCAAAAATTCCCCTTATTTTGGGGCAAAACTCAGAAATTTCAATTATTTTGGAGCGAAATTGCAGAAATTTCACTTATTTCAGGGTAATAAGTCTGAAATTTTTTTTTTATTTTGGGGCAAAAAAGACAGAAATTCCCTTTGTTTTGGGGGAAAAAGACAGAAATTCCACTTATTTAGAGGCAAAAAATCAGAAATTCCCCTTATTTTGAAGAAAAATGAAGAAATTTCCCTTTTTTATGGCAAAAAGGTATTCATCTTCTTATTTTCGGGCAAAAAGGCAGAAATTCCCTGAATTTTGAAGCAAAATTGCAGAAATTCCCCTAATTGTGGGGCAAAAAGGCAGAAATTCCCTGTATGTTAGGGTAAAAAGACAGAAATTCTCTTTATTTTGGGGCAAAACTCAGAAATTCCACTTGTTATGGGGCAAAATTCCAGAAATTTCCCTTATTTTGGGGCAAAATTGCAGAAATTTCACTTATTTTGGGGCAAAATTGCAGAAATTTCACTTATTTTAAGGCAAAATTGCAGAAATTTTACTTATTTCAGGAAACAAGGCAGAAGTTTTCCTTATTTGGGGGCAAAAAGGCAGAAATTCCAAATATTTTGTGGCAAAAATGCAGAAATTCCCCTTATTTTGAGGTAAAAAGTCTGAAATTCCCCTTATTTGGGGGCAAAAAATGCAAAAATTTCCCTTATTTTGGGGCAAAATTGCAGAAATTTCACTTATTTCAGAATAATAAGTCAGAAATTATCTTTATTTTGGTGCAAAAAGACAGAAAATTCCTTTGTTTTGGGAAAAAAGACAGAAATTCCACTTATTTAGAGGCAAAAAGCAGAAATTTCCATTATTTTAGAGCAAAAATGAAGAAATTTCCCTTTTCTATGGCAAAAAGGTATGCATTCTTCTTATTTTCGGGCAAAAGGACAGAAATTACCCGTTTTTTGGAGCGAAATTGCAGAAATTCCCGTAATTGTGGGCCAAAAAGGCAGAAATTCCCTATATGTTGGGGCAAAAAGACAGAAATTCTCCTTATTTTGGGGCAAAACTCAGAAATTTCACTTATTTTAGGGCAAAATTGCAGAAATTTCACTTATTTCAGAAAAAAAGCAGAAATTTTCTTATTTTGGGGCAAAAAGGCAGAAATTTCTTTTATTT
The DNA here is from genome assembly GCF_963924665.1 of Micromys minutus. Taxonomy (NCBI): domain Eukaryota; kingdom Metazoa; phylum Chordata; class Mammalia; order Rodentia; family Muridae; genus Micromys; species Micromys minutus. The sequence continues at coordinate 470,083 of NW_027667307.1, read as the reverse complement.
TGGTACAAAATTGCAGAAATTGTTCTTATTTTGGGGCAAAAAAGCAGAAATTTCCCATATTTTGGGGCAAAAATGCAGAAATTTCCCTTATTTTGAGGTTAAAAGGCTGATATTTTCCTTAATTGGGGGCAAAAAGGCAGAAATTTCCCTCATTTTCTGGCAAAATTGCAGAAATTTCACTTATTTCAGGGTAATGAGTCAGAAATTTTCCTTATTTTGGGGCAAAAAAAACAGAAATTCCCTTTGTTTGGGGGGAAAAAACAGAAATTCCACATATTTAGAGCCAAAAAAGCAGAAATTCCCCTTATTTTGGAGCAAAAATGAAGTAAATTCTTTTTTTTATGGCAAAAAGATATGCATTCTTGTTATTTTCGGGCAAAAAGGCAGAAAATCCCCGTATTTTGGAGCAAAATTGCAGAAAATCCCCTAATTGTGGGCCAAAAAGGCAGAAATTCCCTATATGTTGGGGCAAAAACAGAAATTCCTCTTATTTTGGGGCAAAACTCAGAAATTTCACTTATTTTGTGGCAAAATTGCAGAAATTTCCCTTATTTTAAGGCAAAATTGCAGAAATTTCACATATTTTGGGGCAAAAATGCAGAAATTTCCCTTATTTTGAGGTAAAAAGGCTGATATTTTCCTTATTTAGGGGCAAAAAGGCAGAAATTTCCCTCATTTTGGGGCAAAATTGCAGAAATTTCATTAACGTCAGGGTAATAAGTCAGAAATTTTCCGTATTTTGGGGCAAAAAATAAAGAAATTCCCATTGTTTTGGGGAAAAAGACAGAAATTCCACTTATTAAGAGGCAAAAAAGCAGAAATTCCCCTTATTTTGGAGCAAAAATTAAGAAATTTCCTTTTTTTATGGCAAAAAGGTATACATTCTTCTTGTTTTCGGGCAAAAAGGCAGAAATTCCCCCTGTTTTAAAGCAAAATTGCAGAAATTTCTATAATTGTGGGGCAAAAAGACAGAAATTCCCTATATGTTGGGGCAAAAAGACAGAAATTCTCTTTATTTTGGAACAAAACTCAGAAATTTTACTTATTTTGGGGCAAAATTGCAGAAATTTCACTTATTTCAGAAAAAAAGCAGAAATTTTCTTATTTTGGGGCAAAAAGGCAGAAATTTCTTTTCTTTTGGTACAAAATTGCAGAAATTTTTCTTATTTTGGGAAATAGGCAGAAATTTCTCATATTTTGGGACAAAAATGCAAAAATTCCCCTTATTTTAAGGTAAAAATGCTGAAATTCCTCTTATTTGGGGGCAAAAAGGCAGAAATTTCTTTTATTTTGGGGCAAAACTTAGAAATTTCAATTATTTTGGGGCAAAATTGCAGAAATTTCACTTATTTCCGAAAAAAAAGCAGAAATTTTCTAATTTTGGGGCAAAAAGGCAGATATTTCTTTTATTTTGGTACAAAATTGCAGAAATTTTCCTTATTTTGGGGCAAAAAGGCAGACATTTCCAATATTTTGGGGCAAAAGTGCAGAAATTCCCCTTATTTTGAGGTAAAAAGGCTGAAATTCCCCTTATTTGGGGGCAAAAAATGCAGAAATTTCCCTTATTTTGGGGCAAAATTGCAGAAATTTCACTTATTTCAGATTAATAAGTCAGAAATTATCTATATTTTGGTGCAAAAAGACAGAAATTCCCTTTGTTTTGGGAAAAAAGACAGAAATTCCACTTATTTAGAAGCAAAAAGCAGAAATTCCCCTTATTTTGGAGCAAAAATGAAGAAATTTCCCTTTTCTATGGCAAAAAGGTATGCATTCTTCTTATTTTCGGGCAAAAAGACAGAAATTCCCCGTTTTTTGGAGCAAAATTGCAAAAATCCCCCTAATTGTGGGCCAAAAAGGCAGAAATTCCCTATATGTTGGGGCAAAAAAACAGAAATTCTCCTTATTTTGGGGCAAAACTCAGAAATTTCACTTATTTTAGGGCAAAATTGCAGAAATTTCACTTATTTCAGAAAAAAAAGCAGAAATTTTCTTATTTTGGGACAAAAAGGCAGAAATTTCTTTTATTTTGGTACAAAATTGCAGAAATTGTTCTTATTTTGGGGCAAAAAGGCAGAAATTTCCCATATTTTGGGGCAAAAATGCAGAAATTCCTATTATTTTGAGATAAAAAGGCTGAAATTCCCCTTATTTGGGGGCAAAAAGGCAGAAATTTTCCTCATTTTGGGGCAAAATTGCAGAAATTTCACTTATTTCAGGGTAATAAGTCAGAAATTTTCCTTATTTTGGGGCAAAAAAGACAGAAATTCCTTTCGTTTTGGGGGAAAAAAACAGAAATTCCACATATTTAGATCCAAAAAAGCAGAAATTCCCCTTATTTTGGAGCAAAAATGAAGAAACTTTCCTTTTTTATGGCAAAAAGATATGCATTCTTCTTATTTTCGGGCAAAAAGGCAGAAAATCCCCGTATTTTGGAGCAAAATTGCAGATATTCCCCTAATTGTGGGGCAAAAAGGCAGAAATTCCCTATATGTTGGGGCAAAAACAGAAATTCCTCTTATTTTGGGGCAAAACTCAAACATTTCACTTATTTTGTGGCAAAATTGCAAAAATTTCCATTATTTTGGGGCAAAATAGCAGAAATTTCACATATTTTGGGGCAAAATTGCAGAAATTTCACTTATTTCAGGAAAAAAAAAGCAGAAATTTTCTTTTTGGGGCAAAAAGTCAGAAATTTCTTTTATTTTTGTACAAAATTGCAGAATTTGTTCTTATTTTGGGTAAAAAGGCAGAAATTTCCCATATTTTGGGGCAAAAATGCAGAAATTTCCCTTATTTTGAGGTTAAAAGGCTGATATTTTCCTTATTTGGGGGCAAAAAGGCAGAAATTTCCCTCATTTTCTGGCAAAATTGCAGAAATTTCACTTACTTCAGGGTAATAAGTCAGAAATTTTCCGTATTTTGGGGCAAAAAAAACAGAAATTCCCTTTGTTTTGGGGGAAAAAGACAGAAATTCCACTTATTAAGAGGCAAAAAAAGCAGTAATTCCCCTTATTTTGGAGCAAAAATTAAGAAATTTCCCTTTTTTATGGCAAAAAGGTATGCATTCTTCCTGTTTTCGTTCAAAAAGGCAGAAATTCCCCCTGTTTTGGAGCAAAATTGCAGAAATTCCCCTAATTGTGGGGCAAAAAGACAGAAATTCCCTATATGTTGGGGCAAAAAGACAGAAATTCTCTTTATTTTGGGGCAAAACTCAGAAATTTCACTTATTTTGGGGCAAAATTGCAGAAATTTCACTTATTTCATGGTAATAATTCTGAAATTTTCCTTATTTTGGGGCAAAAAAGACAGAAATTCCCTTTGTTTTGGGGGAAAAAGACAAAAATTCCACTTATTTAGAGGCAAAAAATCAGAAATTCCCCTTATTTTGGAGAAAAATGAAGAAATATCCATTTCTTATGGCAAAAAGTTATTCATCTTCTTATTTTCGGTCAAAAAGGCAGAAATTCCCTGAATTTTGAAGCAAAATTGCAGAAATTCCCCGAATTGTGGGGCAAAAGGCAGAAATTCCCTGTATGTTAGGGCAAAAAGACAGAAATTTTCTTTATTTTGGGGCAAAACTCAGAAATTCCACTTGTTATGGGGCAAAATTCCAGAAATTTCCCTTATTTTGGGGCAAAATTGCAGAAATTTCACTTATTTTGGGGCAAAATTGCAGAAATTTCACTTATGTCAGTAAAAAAAGGAGAACTTTTCTTTTTTGGGGCAAAAAGTCAGAAATTTCTTTTATTTTGGTACAAAATTGCAGAAATTGTTCTTATTTTGGGGCAAAAACGCAGAAATTTCCCATATTTTGGGGCAAAAATGCAGAAATTCCCCTTATTTTGTGGTATAAAAGCTGAAATTCCTATTATTTGGGGGCAAAAAGGCAGAAATTCCCCTTATTTTGGGGCAAAACTCAGAAATTTCAATTATTTTGGGGCAAAATTCCAGAAATTTCCCTTATTTTGGGTCAAATTTCAGAAATTTCACTTATTTTGGGACAAAATTGCAGAAATTTCACTTATTTTGGGGCAAAATTGCAGAAATTTCACTTATTTCAGGAAAAAAGGCAGAAGTTTTCCTTATTTTGGAGCAAAAAGGCAGAAATTCCAAATATTTTGTGGCAAAAATGCAGAAATTCCCCTTATTTTGAGGTAAAAATGCTGAAATTCCCCTTATTTGGAGGCAAAAAGGCATAAATTTCCCTTATTTTGGGGCAAAATTGCAGAAATTCCACTTACTTCAGGGTAATAAGTCAGAAATTTTCTTTATTTTGGGGCAAAAAAGATGGAAATTCTCTTTGTTTTGGGGAAAAAAGACATAAATTCGACTTATTAAGAGGCAAAAAAGCAGAAATTCCCCATACTTTGGAGCAAAAATGAAGAAATTTTCCTTTTTTATGGCAAAAAGGTATGCATTCTTCTTGTTTTCGGGCAAAAAGGCAGAAATTCCCCGTATTTTGGAGCACAATTGCAGAAATTCCCCTAATTGTGGGGCAAAAAGGCAGAAATTCCCTATATGTTGGGGCAAAAACAGAAATTCCTCTTATTTTGGGGCAAAACTCAGAAATTTCACTTATTTTGTGGCAAAATTGCAGAAATTTCCCTTATTTTAAGGCAAAATTGCAGAAATTTCACATATTTTGGGGCAAAAATGCAGAAATTTCCCTTATTTTGAGGTAAAAAGGCTGATATTTTCCTTATTTAGGGGCAAAAAGGCAGAAATTTCCCTCATTTTGGGGCAAAATTGCAGAAATTTCATTAACGTCAGGGTAATAAGTCAGAAATTTTCCGTATTTTGGGGCAAAAAATAAAGAAATTCCCATTGTTTTGGGGAAAAAGACAGAAATTCCACTTATTAAGAGGCAAAAAAGCAGAAATTCCCCTTATTTTGGAGCAAAAATTAAGAAATTTCCTTTTTTTATGGCAAAAAGGTATACATTCTTCTTGTTTTCGGGCAAAAAGGCAGAAATTCCCCCTGTTTTAAAGCAAAATTGCAGAAATTTCTATAATTGTGGGGCAAAAAGACAGAAATTCCCTATATGTTGGGGCAAAAAGACAGAAATTCTCTTTATTTTGGAACAAAACTCAGAAATTTTACTTATTTTGGGGCAAAATTGCAGAAATTTCACTTATTTCAGAAAAAAAGCAGAAATTTTCTTATTTTGGGGCAAAAAGGCAGAAATTTCTTTTCTTTTGGTACAAAATTGCAGAAATTTTTCTTATTTTGGGAAATAGGCAGAAATTTCTCATATTTTGGGACAAAAATGCAAAAATTCCCCTTATTTTAAGGTAAAAATGCTGAAATTCCTCTTATTTGGGGGCAAAAAGGCAGAAATTTCTTTTATTTTGGGGCAAAACTTAGAAATTTCAATTATTTTGGGGCAAAATTGCAGAAATTTCACTTATTTCCGAAAAAAAAGCAGAAATTTTCTAATTTTGGGGCAAAAAGGCAGATATTTCTTTTATTTTGGTACAAAATTGCAGAAATTTTCCTTATTTTGGGGCAAAAAGGCAGACATTTCCAATATTTTGGGGCAAAAATGCAGAAATTCCCCTTATTTTGAGGTAAAAAGGCTGAAATTCCCCTTATTTGGGGGCAAAAAATGCAGAAATTTCCCTTATTTTGGGGCAAAATTGCAGAAATTTCACTTATTTCAGATTAATAAGTCAGAAATTATCTATATTTTGGTGCAAAAAGACAGAAATTCCCTTTGTTTTGGGAAAAAAAGACAGAAATTCCACTTATTTAGAAGCAAAAAGCAGAAATTCCCCTTATTTTGGAGCAAAAATGAAGAAATTTCCCTTTTCTATGGCAAAAAGGTATGCATTCTTCTTATTTTCGGGCAAAAAGACAGAAATTCCCCGTTTTTTGGAGCAAAATTGCAAAAATCCCCCTAATTGTGGGCCAAAAAGGCAGAAATTCCCTATATGTTGGGGCAAAAAGACAGAAATTCTCCTTATTTTGGGGCAAAACTCAGAAATTTCACTTATTTTAGGGCAAAATTGCAGAAATTTCACTTATTTCAGAAAAAAAAGCAGAAATTTTCTTATTTTGGGACAAAAAGGCAGAAATTTCTTTTATTTTGGTACAAAATTGCAGAAATTGTTCTTATTTTGGGGCAAAAAGGCAGAAATTTCCCATATTTTGGGGCAAAAATGCAGAAATTCTTATTATTTTGAGATAAAAAGGCTGAAATTCCCCTTATTTGGGGGCAAAAAGGCAGAAATTTTCCTCATTTTGGGGCAAAATTGCAGAAATTTCACTTATTTCAGGGTAATAAGTCAGAAATTTTCCTTATTTTGGGGCAAAAAAGACAGAAATTCCTTTCGTTTTGGGGGAAAAAAACAGAAATTCCACATATTTAGATCCAAAAAAGCAGAAATTCCCCTTATTTTGGAGCAAAAATGAAGAAACTTTCCTTTTTTATGGCAAAAAGATATGCATTCTTCTTATTTTCGGGCAAAAAGGCAGAAAATCCCCGTATTTTGGAGCAAAATTGCAGATATTCCCCTAATTGTGGGGCAAAAAGGCAGAAATTCCCTATATGTTGGGGCAAAAACAGAAATTCCTCTTATTTTGGGGCAAAACTCAGACATTTCACTTATTTTGTGGCAAAATTGCAAAAATTTCCATTATTTTGGGGCAAAATAGCAGAAATTTCACATATTTTGGGGCAAAATTGCAGAAATTTCACTTATTTCAGGAAAAAAAAAGCAGAAATTTTCTTTTTGGGGCAAAAAGTCAGAAATTTCTTTTATTTTTGTACAAAATTGCAGAATTTGTTCTTATTTTGGGTAAAAAGGCAGAAATTTCCCATATTTTGGGGCAAAAATGCAGAAATTTCCCTTATTTTGAGGTTAAAAGGCTGATATTTTCCTTATTTGGGGGCAAAAAGGCAGAAATTTCCCTCATTTTCTGGCAAAATTGCAGAAATTTCACTTACTTCAGGGTAATAAGTCAGAAATTTTCCGTATTTTGGGGCAAAAAAAACAGAAATTCCCTTTGTTTTGGGGGAAAAAGACAGAAATTCCACTTATTAAGAGGCAAAAAAAGCAGTAATTCCCCTTATTTTGGAGCAAAAATTAAGAAATTTCCCTTTTTTATGGCAAAAAGGTATGCATTCTTCCTGTTTTCGTTCAAAAAGGCAGAAATTCCCCCTGTTTTGGAGCAAAATTGCAGAAATTCCCCTAATTGTGGGGCAAAAAGACAGAAATTCCCTATATGTTGGGGCAAAAAGACAGAAATTCTCTTTATTTTGGGGCAAAACTCAGAAATTTCACTTATTTTGGGGCAAAATTGCAGAAATTTCACTTATTTCAGAAAAAAAAAGCAGAAATTTTCTTTTTGGGGCAAAAAGTCAGAAATTTCTTTTATTTTTGTACAAAATTGCAGAATTTGTTCTTATTTTGGGGCAAAAAGGCAGAAATTTCCCATATTTTGGGGCAAAATTGCAGAAATTCCCCTTATTTTGAGGTAAAAATGCTGAAATTCCCCTTATTTGGGGACAAAAATCCAGAAATTCCTCTTATTTTGGGGCAAAACTCAGAAATTTCAATTATTTTGAGCAAAATTGCAGAAATTTCACTTATTTCATGGTAATAATTCTGAAATTTTCCTTATTTTGGGGCAAAAAAGACAGAAATTCCCTTTGTTTTGGGGGAAAAAGACAAAAATTCCACTTATTTAGAGGCAAAAAATCAGAAATTCCCCTTATTTTGGAGAAAAATGAAGAAATATCCATTTCTTATGGCAAAAAGTTATTCATCTTCTTATTTTCGGTCAAAAAGGCAGAAATTCCCTGAATTTTGAAGCAAAATTGCAGAAATTCCCCGAATTGTGGGGCAAAAGGCAGAAATTCCCTGTATGTTAGGGCAAAAAGACAGAAATTTTCTTTATTTTGGGGCAAAACTCAGAAATTCCACTTGTTATGGGGCAAAATTCCAGAAATTTCCCTTATTTTGGGGCAAAATTGCAGAAATTTCACTTATTTTGGGGCAAAATTGCAGAAATTTCACTTATGTCAGTAAAAAAAGGAGAACTTTTCTTTTTTGGGGCAAAAAGTCAGAAATTTCTTTTATTTTGGTACAAAATTGCAGAAATTGTTCTTATTTTGGGGCAAAAACGCAGAAATTTCCCATATTTTGGGGCAAAAATGCAGAAATTCCCCTTATTTTGTGGTATAAAAGCTGAAATTCCTATTATTTGGGGGCAAAAAGGCAGAAATTCCCCTTATTTTGGGGCAAAACTCAGAAATTTCAATTATTTTGGGGCAAAATTCCAGAAATTTCCCTTATTTTGGGTCAAATTTCAGAAATTTCACTTATTTTGGGACAAAATTGCAGAAATTTCACTTATTTTGGGGCAAAATTGCAGAAATTTCACTTATTTCAGGAAAAAAGGCAGAAGTTTTCCTTATTTTGGAGCAAAAAGGCAGAAATTCCAAATATTTTGTGGCAAAAATGCAGAAATTCCCCTTATTTTGAGGTAAAAATGCTGAAATTCCCCTTATTTGGAGGCAAAAAGGCATAAATTTCCCTTATTTTGGGGCAAAATTGCAGAAATTCCACTTACTTCAGGGTAATAAGTCAGAAATTTTCTTTATTTTGGGGCAAAAAAGATGGAAATTCTCTTTGTTTTGGGGAAAAAAGACATAAATTCGACTTATTAAGAGGCAAAAAAGCAGAAATTCCCCATACTTTGGAGCAAAAATGAAGAAATTTTCCTTTTTTATGGCAAAAAGGTATGCATTCTTCTTGTTTTCGGGCAAAAAGGCAGAAATTCCCCGTATTTTGGAGCACAATTGCAGAAATTCCCCTAATTGTGGGGCAAAAAGGCAGAAATTCCCTATATGTTGGGGCAAAAACAGAAATTCCTCTTATTTTGGGGCAAAACTCAGAAATTTCACTTATTTTGTGGCAAAATTGCAGAAATTTCCCTTATTTTAAGGCAAAATTGCAGAAATTTCACATATTTTGGGGCAAAAATGCAGAAATTTCCCTTATTTTGAGGTAAAAAGGCTGATATTTTCCTTATTTAGGGGCAAAAAGGCAGAAATTTCCCTCATTTTGGGGCAAAATTGCAGAAATTTCATTAACGTCAGGGTAATAAGTCAGAAATTTTCCGTATTTTGGGGCAAAAAATAAAGAAATTCCCATTGTTTTGGGGAAAAAGACAGAAATTCCACTTATTAAGAGGCAAAAAAGCAGAAATTCCCCTTATTTTGGAGCAAAAATTAAGAAATTTCCTTTTTTTATGGCAAAAAGGTATACATTCTTCTTGTTTTCGGGCAAAAAGGCAGAAATTCCCCCTGTTTTAAAGCAAAATTGCAGAAATTTCTATAATTGTGGGGCAAAAAGACAGAAATTCCCTATATGTTGGGGCAAAAAGACAGAAATTCTCTTTATTTTGGAACAAAACTCAGAAATTTTACTTATTTTGGGGCAAAATTGCAGAAATTTCACTTATTTCAGAAAAAAAGCAGAAATTTTCTTATTTTGGGGCAAAAAGGCAGAAATTTCTTTTCTTTTGGTACAAAATTGCAGAAATTTTTCTTATTTTGGGAAATAGGCAGAAATTTCTCATATTTTGGGACAAAAATGCAAAAATTCCCCTTATTTTAAGGTAAAAATGCTGAAATTCCTCTTATTTGGGGGCAAAAAGGCAGAAATTTCTTTTATTTTGGGGCAAAACTTAGAAATTTCAATTATTTTGGGGCAAAATTGCAGAAATTTCACTTATTTCCGAAAAAAAAGCAGAAATTTTCTAATTTTGGGGCAAAAAGGCAGATATTTCTTTTATTTTGGTACAAAATTGCAGAAATTTTCCTTATTTTGGGGCAAAAAGGCAGACATTTCCAATATTTTGGGGCAAAAATGCAGAAATTCCCCTTATTTTGAGGTAAAAAGGCTGAAATTCCCCTTATTTGGGGGCAAAAAATGCAGAAATTTCCCTTATTTTGGGGCAAAATTGCAGAAATTTCACTTATTTCAGATTAATAAGTCAGAAATTATCTATATTTTGGTGCAAAAAGACAGAAATTCCCTTTGTTTTGGGAAAAAAAGACAGAAATTCCACTTATTTAGAAGCAAAAAGCAGAAATTCCCCTTATTTTGGAGCAAAAATGAAGAAATTTCCCTTTTCTATGGCAAAAAGGTATGCATTCTTCTTATTTTCGGGCAAAAAGACAGAAATTCCCCGCTTTTTGGAGCAAAATTGCAAAAATCCCCCTAATTGTGGGCCAAAAAGGCAGAAATTCCCTATATGTTGGGGCAAAAAGACAGAAATTCTCCTTATTTTGGGGCAAAACTCAGAAATTTCACTTATTTTAGGGCAAAATTGCAGAAATTTCACTTATTTCAGAAAAAAAAGCAGAAATTTTCTTATTTTGGGGCAAAAAGGCAGAAATTTCTTTTATTTTGGTACAAAATTGCAGAAATTGTTCTTATTTTGGGGCAAAAAGGCAGAAATTTCCCATATTTTGGGGCAAAAATGCAGAAATTCCTATTATTTTGAGATAAAAAGGCTGAAATTCCCCTTATTTGGGGGCAAAAAGGCAGAAATTTTCCTCATTTTGGGGCAAAATTGCAGAAATTTCACTTATTTCAGGGTAATAAGTCAGAAATTTTCCTTATTTTGGGGCAAAAAAGACAGAAATTCCTTTCGTTTTGGGGGAAAAAAACAGAAATTCCACATATTTAGATCCAAAAAAGCAGAAATTCCCCTTATTTTGGAGCAAAAATGAAGAAACTTTACTTTTTATGGCAAAAAGATATGCATTCTTCTTATTTTCGGGCAAAAAGGCAGAAAATCCCCGTATTTTGGAGCAAAATTGCAGATATTCCCCTAATTGTGGGGCAAAAAGGCAGAAATTCCCTATATGTTGGGGCAAAAACAGAAATTCCTCTTATTTTGGGGCAAAACTCAGACATTTCACTTATTTTGTGGCAAAATTGCAAAAATTTCCATTATTTTGGGGCAAAATAGCAGAAATTTCACATATTTTGGGGCAAAATTGCAGAAATTTCACTTATTTCAGGAAAAAAAAAGCAGAAATTTTCTTTTTGGGGCAAAAAGTCAGAAATTTCTTTTATTTTTGTACAAAATTGCAGAATTTGTTCTTATTTTGGGTAAAAAGGCAGAAATTTCCCATATTTTGGGGCAAAAATGCAGAAATTTCCCTTATTTTGAGGTTAAAAGGCTGATATTTTCCTTATTTGGGGGCAAAAAAGCAGAAATTTCCCTCATTTACTGGCAAAATTGCAGAAATTTCACTTACTTCAGGGTAATAAGTCAGAAATTTTCCGTATTTTGGGGCAAAAAAAACAGAAATTCCCTTTGTTTTGGGGGAAAAAGACAGAAATTCCACTTATTAAGAGGCAAAAAAGCAGTAATTCCCCTTATTTTGGAGCAAAAATTAAGAAATTTCCCTTTTTTATGGCAAAAAGGTATGCATTCTTCCTGTTTTCGTTCAAAAAGGCAGAAATTCCCCCTGTTTTGGAGCAAAATTGCAGAAATTCCCCTAATTGTGGGGCAAAAAGACAGAAATTCCCTATATGTTGGGGCAAAAAGACAGAAATTCTCTTTATTTTGGGGCAAAACTCAGAAATTTCACTTATTTTGGGGCAAAATTGCAGAAATTTCACTTATTTCAGAAAAAAAAGCAGAAATTTTCTTTTTGGGGCAAAAAGTCAGAAATTTCTTTTATTTTTGTACAAAATTGCAGAATTTGTTCTTATTTTGGGGCAAAAAGGCAGAAATTTCCCATATTTTGGGGCAAAATTGCAGAAATTCCCCTTATTTTGAGGTAAAAATGCTGAAATTCCCCTTATTTGGGGACAAAAATCCAGAAATTCCTCTTATTTTGGGGCAAAACTCAGAAATTTCAATTATTTTGGAGCAAAATTGCAGAAATTTCACTTATTTCATGGTAATAATTCTGAAATTTTCCTTATTTTGGGGCAAAAAAGACAGAAATTCCCTTTGTTTTGGGGGAAAAAGACAAAAATTCCACTTATTTAGAGGCAAAAAATCAGAAATTCCCCTTATTTTGGAGAAAAATGAAGAAATTTCCCTTTTTTATGGCAAAAAGTTATTCATCTTCTTATTTTCGGTCAAAAAGGCAGAAATTCCCTGAATTTTGAAGCAAAATTGCAGAAATTCCCCGAATTGTGGGGCAAAAGGCAGAAATTCCCTGTATGTTAGGGCAAAAAGACAGAAATTTTCTTTATTTTGGGGCAAAACTCAGAAATTCCACTTGTTATGGGGCAAAATTCCAGAAATTTCCCTTATTTTGGGGCAAAATTGCAGAAATTTCACTTATTTTGGGGCAAAATTGCAGAAATTTCACTTATGTCAGTAAAAAAAGGAGAACTTTTCTTTTTTGGGGCAAAAAGTCAGAAATTTCTTTTATTTTGGTACAAAATTGCAGAAATTGTTCTTATTTTGGGGCAAAAACGCAGAAATTTCCCATATTTTGGGGCAAAAATGCAGAAATTCCCCTTATTTTGTGGTATAAAAGCTGAAATTCCTATTATTTGGGGGCAAAAAGGCAGAAATTCCCCTTATTTTGGGGCAAAACTCAGAAATTTCAATTATTTTGGGGCAAAATTCCAGAAATTTCCCTTATTTTGGGCCAAATTTCAGAAATTTCACTTATTTTGGGACAAAATTGCAGAAATTTCACTTATTTTGGGGCAAAATTGCAGAAATTTTACTTATTTCAGGAAAAAAGGCAGAAGTTTTCCTTATTTTGGAGCAAAAAGGCAGAAATTCCAAATATTTTGTGGCAAAAATGCAGAAATTCCCCTTATTTTGAGGTAAAAATGCTGAAATTCCCCTTATTTGGAGGCAAAAAGGCATAAATTTCCCTTATTTTGGGGCAAAATTGCAGAAATTCCACTTACTTCAGGGTAATAAGTCAGAAATTTTCTTTATTTTGGGGCAAAAAAGATGGAAATTCTCTTTGTTTTGGGGAAAAAAGACATAAATTCGACTTATTAAGAGGCAAAAAAGCAGAAATTCCCCATACTTTGGAGCAAAAATGAAGAAATTTTCCTTTTTTATGGCAAAAAGGTATGCATTCTTCTTGTTTTCGGGCAAAAAGGCAGAAATTCCCCGTATTTTGGAGCACAATTGCAGAAATTCCCCTAATTGTGGGGCAAAAAGGCAGAAATTCCCTATATGTTGGGGCAAAAACAGAAATTCCTCTTATTTTGGGGCAAAACTCAGAAATTTCACTTATTTTGTGGCAAAATTGCAGAAATTTCCCTTATTTTAAGGCAAAATTGCAGAAATTTCACATATTTTGGGGCAAAAATGCAGAAATTTCCCTTATTTTGAGGTAAAAAGGCTGATATTTTCCTTATTTAGGGGCAAAAAGGCAGAAATTTCCCTCATTTTGGGGCAAAATTGCAGAAATTTCATTAACGTCAGGGTAATAAGTCAGAAATTTTCCGTATTTTGGGGCAAAAAATAAAGAAATTCCCATTGTTTTGGGGAAAAAGACAGAAATTCCACTTATTAAGAGGCAAAAAAGCAGAAATTCCCCTTATTTTGGAGCAAAAATTAAGAAATTTCCTTTTTTTATGGCAAAAAGGTATACATTCTTCTTGTTTTCGGGCAAAAAGGCAGAAATTCCCCCTGTTTTAAAGCAAAATTGCAGAAATTTCTATAATTGTGGGGCAAAAAGACAGAAATTCCCTATATGTTGGGGCAAAAAGACAGAAATTCTCTTTATTTTGGAACAAAACTCAGAAATTTTACTTATTTTGGGGCAAAATTGCAGAAATTTCACTTATTTCAGAAAAAAAGCAGAAATTTTCTTATTTTGGGGCAAAAAGGCAGAAATTTCTTTTCTTTTGGTACAAAATTGCAGAAATTTTTCTTATTTTGGGAAATAGGCAGAAATTTCTCATATTTTGGGACAAAAATGCAAAAATTCCCCTTATTTTAAGGTAAAAATGCTGAAATTCCTCTTATTTGGGGGCAAAAAGGCAGAAATTTCTTTTATTTTGGGGCAAAACTTAGAAATTTCAATTATTTTGGGGCAAAATTGCAGAAATTTCACTTATTTCCGAAAAAAAAGCAGAAATTTTCTAATTTTGGGGCAAAAAGGCAGATATTTCTTTTATTTTGGTACAAAATTGCAGAAATTTTCCTTATTTTGGGGCAAAAAGGCAGACATTTCCAATATTTTGGGGCAAAAATGCAGAAATTCCCCTTATTTTGAGGTAAAAAGGCTGAAATTCCCCTTATTTGGGGGCAAAAAATGCAGAAATTTCCCTTATTTTGGGGCAAAATTGCAGAAATTTCACTTATTTCAGATTAATAAGTCAGAAATTATCTATATTTTGGTGCAAAAAGACAGAAATTCCCTTTGTTTTGGGAAAAAAAGACAGAAATTCCACTTATTTAGAAGCAAAAAGCAGAAATTCCCCTTATTTTGGAGCAAAAATGAAGAAATTTCCCTTTTCTATGGCAAAAAGGTATGCATTCTTCTTATTTTCGGGCAAAAAGACAGAAATTCCCCGTTTTTTGGAGCAAAATTGCAAAAATCCCCCTAATTGTGGGCCAAAAAGGCAGAAATTCCCTATATGTTGGGGCAAAAAGACAGAAATTCTCCTTATTTTGGGGCAAAACTCAGAAATTTCACTTATTTTAGGGCAAAATTGCAGAAATTTCACTTATTTCAGAAAAAAAAGCAGAAATTTTCTTATTTTGGGACAAAAAGGCAGAAATTTCTTTTATTTTGGTACAAAATTGCAGAAATTGTTCTTATTTTGGGGCAAAAAGGCAGAAATTTCCCATATTTTGGGGCAAAAATGCAGAAATTCCTATTATTTTGAGATAAAAAGGCTGAAATTCCCCTTATTTGGGGGCAAAAAGGCAGAAATTTTCCTCATTTTGGGGCAAAATTGCAGAAATTTCACTTATTTCAGGGTAATAAGTCAGAAATTTTCCTTATTTTGGGGCAAAAAAGACAGAAATTCCTTTCGTTTTGGGGGAAAAAAACAGAAATTCCACATATTTAGATCCAAAAAAGCAGAAATTCCCCTTATTTTGGAGCAAAAATGAAGAAACTTTCCTTTTTTATGGCAAAAAGATATGCATTCTTCTTATTTTCGGGCAAAAAGGCAGAAAATCCCCGTATTTTGGAGCAAAATTGCAGATATTCCCCTAATTGTGGGGCAAAAAGGCAGAAATTCCCTATATGTTGGGGCAAAAACAGAAATTCCTCTTATTTTGGGGCAAAACTCAGACATTTCACTTATTTTGTGGCAAAATTGCAAAAATTTCCATTATTTTGGGGCAAAATAGCAGAAATTTCACATATTTTGGGGCAAAATTGCAGAAATTTCACTTATTTCAGGAAAAAAAAAGCAGAAATTTTCTTTTTGGGGCAAAAAGTCAGAAATTTCTTTTATTTTTGTACAAAATTGCAGAATTTGTTCTTATTTTGGGTAAAAAGGCAGAAATTTCCCATATTTTGGGGCAAAAATGCAGAAATTTCCCTTATTTTGAGGTTAAAAGGCTGATATTTTCCTTATTTGGGGGCAAAAAGGCAGAAATTTCCCTCATTTTCTGGCAAAATTGCAGAAATTTCACTTACTTCAGGGTAATAAGTCAGAAATTTTCCGTATTTTGGGGCAAAAAAAACAGAAATTCCCTTTGTTTTGGGGGAAAAAGACAGAAATTCCACTTATTAAGAGGCAAAAAAAGCAGTAATTCCCCTTATTTTGGAGCAAAAATTAAGAAATTTCCCTTTTTTATGGCAAAAAGGTATGCATTCTTCCTGTTTTCGTTCAAAAAGGCAGAAATTCCCCCTGTTTTGGAGCAAAATTGCAGAAATTCCCCTAATTGTGGGGCAAAAAGACAGAAATTCCCTATATGTTGGGGCAAAAAGACAGAAATTCTCTTTATTTTGGGGCAAAACTCAGAAATTTCACTTATTTTGGGGCAAAATTGCAGAAATTTCACTTATTTCAGAAAAAAAAAGCAGAAATTTTCTTTTTGGGGCAAAAAGTCAGAAATTTCTTTTATTTTTGTACAAAATTGCAGAATTTGTTCTTATTTTGGGGCAAAAAGGCAGAAATTTCCCATATTTTGGGGCAAAATTGCAGAAATTCCCCTTATTTTGAGGTAAAAATGCTGAAATTCCCCTTATTTGGGGACAAAAATCCAGAAATTCCTCTTATTTTGGGGCAAAACTCAGAAATTTCAATTATTTTGAGCAAAATTGCAGAAATTTCACTTATTTCATGGTAATAATTCTGAAATTTTCCTTATTTTGGGGCAAAAAAGACAGAAATTCCCTTTGTTTTGGGGGAAAAAGACAAAAATTCCACTTATTTAGAGGCAAAAAATCAGAAATTCCCCTTATTTTGGAGAAAAATGAAGAAATATCCATTTCTTATGGCAAAAAGTTATTCATCTTCTTATTTTCGGTCAAAAAGGCAGAAATTCCCTGAATTTTGAAGCAAAATTGCAGAAATTCCCCGAATTGTGGGGCAAAAGGCAGAAATTCCCTGTATGTTAGGGCAAAAAGACAGAAATTTTCTTTATTTTGGGGCAAAACTCAGAAATTCCACTTGTTATGGGGCAAAATTCCAGAAATTTCCCTTATTTTGGGGCAAAATTGCAGAAATTTCACTTATTTTGGGGCAAAATTGCAGAAATTTCACTTATGTCAGTAAAAAAAGGAGAACTTTTCTTTTTTGGGGCAAAAAGTCAGAAATTTCTTTTATTTTGGTACAAAATTGCAGAAATTGTTCTTATTTTGGGGCAAAAACGCAGAAATTTCCCATATTTTGGGGCAAAAATGCAGAAATTCCCCTTATTTTGTGGTATAAAAGCTGAAATTCCTATTATTTGGGGGCAAAAAGGCAGAAATTCCCCTTATTTTGGGGCAAAACTCAGAAATTTCAATTATTTTGGGGCAAAATTCCAGAAATTTCCCTTATTTTGGGTCAAATTTCAGAAATTTCACTTATTTTGGGACAAAATTGCAGAAATTTCACTTATTTTGGGGCAAAATTGCAGAAATTTCACTTATTTCAGGAAAAAAGGCAGAAGTTTTCCTTATTTTGGAGCAAAAAGGCAGAAATTCCAAATATTTTGTGGCAAAAATGCAGAAATTCCCCTTATTTTGAGGTAAAAATGCTGAAATTCCCCTTATTTGGAGGCAAAAAGGCATAAATTTCCCTTATTTTGGGGCAAAATTGCAGAAATTCCACTTACTTCAGGGTAATAAGTCAGAAATTTTCTTTATTTTGGGGCAAAAAAGATGGAAATTCTCTTTGTTTTGGGGAAAAAAGACATAAATTCGACTTATTAAGAGGCAAAAAAGCAGAAATTCCCCATACTTTGGAGCAAAAATGAAGAAATTTTCCTTTTTTATGGCAAAAAGGTATGCATTCTTCTTGTTTTCGGGCAAAAAGGCAGAAATTCCCCGTATTTTGGAGCACAATTGCAGAAATTCCCCTAATTGTGGGGCAAAAAGGCAGAAATTCCCTATATGTTGGGGCAAAAACAGAAATTCCTCTTATTTTGGGGCAAAACTCAGAAATTTCACTTATTTTGTGGCAAAATTGCAGAAATTTCCCTTATTTTAAGGCAAAATTGCAGAAATTTCACATATTTTGGGGCAAAAATGCAGAAATTTCCCTTATTTTGAGGTAAAAAGGCTGATATTTTCCTTATTTAGGGGCAAAAAGGCAGAAATTTCCCTCATTTTGGGGCAAAATTGCAGAAATTTCATTAACGTCAGGGTAATAAGTCAGAAATTTTCCGTATTTTGGGGCAAAAAATAAAGAAATTCCCATTGTTTTGGGGAAAAAGACAGAAATTCCACTTATTAAGAGGCAAAAAAGCAGAAATTCCCCTTATTTTGGAGCAAAAATTAAGAAATTTCTTTTTTTTATGGCAAAAGGTATACATTCTTCTTGTTTTCGGGCAAAAAGGCAGAAATTCCCCCTGTTTTAAAGCAAAATTGCAGAAATTTCTATAATTGTGGGGCAAAAAGACAGAAATTCCCTATATGTTGGGGCAAAAAGACAGAAATTCTCTTTATTTTGGAACAAAACTCAGAAATTTTACTTATTTTGGGGCAAAATTGCAGAAATTTCACTTATTTCAGAAAAAAAGCAGAAATTTTCTTATTTTGGGGCAAAAAGGCAGAAATTTCTTTTCTTTTGGTACAAAATTGCAGAAATTTTTCTTATTTTGGGAAATAGGCAGAAATTTCTCATATTTTGGGACAAAAATGCAAAAATTCCCCTTATTTTAAGGTAAAAATGCTGAAATTCCTCTTATTTGGGGGCAAAAAGGCAGAAATTTCTTTTATTTTGGGGCAAAACTTAGAAATTTCAATTATTTTGGGGCAAAATTGCAGAAATTTCACTTATTTCCGAAAAAAAAGCAGAAATTTTCTAATTTTGGGGCAAAAAGGCAGATATTTCTTTTATTTTGGTACAAAATTGCAGAAATTTTCCTTATTTTGGGGCAAAAAGGCAGACATTTCCAATATTTTGGGGCAAAAATGCAGAAATTCCCCTTATTTTGAGGTAAAAAGGCTGAAATTCCCCTTATTTGGGGGCAAAAAATGCAGAAATTTCCGTTATTTTGGGGCAAAATTGCAGAAATTTCACTTATTTCAGATTAATAAGTCAGAAATTATCTATATTTTGGTGCAAAAAGACAGAAATTCCCTTTGTTTTGGGAAAAAAAGACAGAAATTCCACTTATTTAGAAGCAAAAAGCAGAAATTCCCCTTATTTTGGAGCAAAAATGAAGAAATTTCCCTTTTCTATGGCAAAAAGGTATGCATTCTTCTTATTTTCGGGCAAAAAGACAGAAATTCCCCGTTTTTTGGAGCAAAATTGCAAAAATCCCCCTAATTGTGGGCCAAAAAGGCAGAAATTCCCTATATGTTGGGGCAAAAAGACAGAAATTCTCCTTATTTTGGGGCAAAACTCAGAAATTTCACTTATTTTAGGGCAAAATTGCAGAAATTTCACTTATTTCAGAAAAAAAAGCAGAAATTTTCTTATTTTGGGGCAAAAAGGCAGAAATTTCTTTTATTTTGGTACAAAATTGCAGAAATTGTTCTTATTTTGGGGCAAAAAGGCAGAAATTTCCCATATTTTGGGGCAAAAATGCAGAAATTCCTATTATTTTGAGATAAAAAGGCTGAAATTCCCCTTATTTGGGGGCAAAAAGGCAGAAATTTTCCTCATTTTGGGGCAAAATTGCAGAAATTTCACTTATTTCAGGGTAATAAGTCAGAAATTTTCCTTATTTTGGGGCAAAAAAGACAGAAATTCCTTTCGTTTTGGGGGAAAAAACAGAAATTCCACATATTTAGATCCAAAAAAGCAGAAATTCCCCTTATTTTGGAGCAAAAATGAAGAAACTTTCCTTTTTTATGGCAAAAAGATATGCATTCTTCTTATTTTCGGGCAAAAAGGCAGAAAATCCCCGTATTTTGGAGCAAAATTGCAGATATTCCCCTAATTGTGGGGCAAAAAGGCAGAAATTCCCTATATGTTGGGGCAAAAACAGAAATTCCTCTTATTTTGGGGCAAAACTCAGACATTTCACTTATTTTGTGGCAAAATTGCAAAAATTTCCATTATTTTGGGGCAAAATAGCAGAAATTTCACATATTTTGGGGCAAAATTGCAGAAATTTCACTTATTTCAGGAAAAAAAAAGCAGAAATTTTCTTTTTGGGGCAAAAAGTCAGAAATTTCTTTTATTTTTGTACAAAATTGCAGAATTTGTTCTTATTTTGGGTAAAAAGGCAGAAATTTCCCATATTTTGGGGCAAAAATGCAGAAATTTCCCTTATTTTGAGGTTAAAAGGCTGATATTTTCCTTATTTGGGGGCAAAAAGGCAGAAATTTCCCTCATTTTCTGGCAAAATTGCAGAAATTTCACTTACTTCAGGGTAATAAGTCAGAAATTTTCCGTATTTTGGGGCAAAAAAAACAGAAATTCCCTTTGTTTTGGGGGAAAAAGACAGAAATTCCACTTATTAAGAGGCAAAAAAAGCAGTAATTCCCCTTATTTTGGAGCAAAAATTAAGAAATTTCCCTTTTTTATGGCAAAAAGGTATGCATTCTTCCTGTTTTCGTTCAAAAAGGCAGAAATTCCCCCTGTTTTGGAGCAAAATTGCAGAAATTCCCCTAATTGTGGGGCAAAAAGACAGAAATTCCCTATATGTTGGGGCAAAAAGACAGAAATTCTCTTTATTTTGGGGCAAAACTCAGAAATTTCACTTATTTTGGGGCAAAATTGCAGAAATTTCACTTATTTCAGAAAAAAAAAGCAGAAATTTTCTTTTTGGGGCAAAAAGTCAGAAATTTCTTTTATTTTTGTACAAAATTGCAGAATTTGTTCTTATTTTGGGGCAAAAAGGCAGAAATTTCCCATATTTTGGGGCAAAATTGCAGAAATTCCCCTTATTTTGAGGTAAAAATGCTGAAATTCCCCTTATTTGGGGACAAAAATCCAGAAATTCCTCTTATTTTGGGGCAAAACTCAGAAATTTCAATTATTTTGGAGCAAAATTGCAGAAATTTCACTTATTTCATGGTAATAATTCTGAAATTTTCCTTATTTTGGGGCAAAAAAGACAGAAATTCCCTTTGTTTTGGGGGAAAAAGACAAAAATTCCACTTATTTAGAGGCAAAAAATCAGAAATTCCCCTTATTTTGGAGAAAAATGAAGAAATATCCATTTCTTATGGCAAAAAGTTATTCATCTTCTTATTTTCGGTCAAAAAGGCAGAAATTCCCTGAATTTTGAAGCAAAATTGCAGAAATTCCCCGAATTGTGGGGCAAAAGGCAGAAATTCCCTGTATGTTAGGGCAAAAAGACAGAAATTTTCTTTATTTTGGGGCAAAACTCAGAAATTCCACTTGTTATGGGGCAAAATTCCAGAAATTTCCCTTATTTTGGGGCAAAATTGCAGAAATTTCACTTATTTTGGGGCAAAATTGCAGAAATTTCACTTATGTCAGTAAAAAAAGGAGAACTTTTCTTTTTGGGGGCAAAAAGTCAGAAATTTCTTTTATTTTGGTACAAAATTGCAGAAATTGTTCTTATTTTGGGGCAAAAACGCAGAAATTTCCCATATTTTGGGGCAAAAATGCAGAAATTCCCCTTATTTTGTGGTATAAAAGCTGAAATTCCTATTATTTGGGGGCAAAAAGGCAGAAATTCCCCTTATTTTGGGGCAAAACTCAGAAATTTCAATTATTTTGGGGCAAAATTCCAGAAATTTCCCTTATTTTGGGCCAAATTTCAGAAATTTCACTTATTTTGGGACAAAATTGCAGAAATTTCACTTATTTTGGGGCAAAATTGCAGAAATTTCACTTATTTCAGGAAAAAAGGCAGAAGTTTTCCTTATTTTGGAGCAAAAAGGCAGAAATTCCAAATACTTTGTGGCAAAAATGCAGAAATTCCCCTTATTTTGAAGTAAAAATGCTGAAATTCCCCTTATTTGGAGGCAAAAAGGCATAAATTTCCCTTATTTTGGGGCAAAATTGCAGAAATTCCACTTACTTCAGGGTAATAAGTCAGAAATTTTCTTTATTTTGGGGCAAAAAAGATGGAAATTCTCTTTGTTTTGGGGAAAAAAGACATAAATTCGACTTATTAAGAGGCAAAAAAGCAGAAATTCCCCATACTTTGGAGCAAAAATGAAGAAATTTTCCTTTTTTATGGCAAAAAGGTATGCATTCTTCTTGTTTTCGGGCAAAAAGGCAGAAATTCCCCGTATTTTGGAGCACAATTGCAGAAATTCCCCTAATTGTGGGGCAAAAAGGCAGAAATTCCCTATATGTTGGGGCAAAAAGACAGAAATTTTCCTTTTTTTGGGGCAAAACTCAGAAATTCCACTTATTTTGGGGCAAAATTCCAGAAATTTCCCTTATTTTGGGGCAAAACTCAGAATTTTCACTTATTTTGGGGCAAAATTGCAGAAATTTCACTTATTTCAGAAAAAAAAGCAGAAATTTCACTTATTTTGGGGCAAAAAGGCAGAAATTTTTTTATTTTGATACAAAATTGCAGAAATTTTTCTTATTTTGGGACAAAAAGGCAGAAATTTCCCATATTTTAGGGCAAAAGTGCAGAAATTCCCCTTATTTTGAGGTAAAAATGCTGAAATTCCCTTTATTTGGAGGCAAAAATGCAGAAATTTCCCTTATTTTGGGGCAAAATTGCAGAAATCTCACTT
Source organism: Micromys minutus (assembly GCF_963924665.1). Classification (NCBI taxonomy): domain Eukaryota; kingdom Metazoa; phylum Chordata; class Mammalia; order Rodentia; family Muridae; genus Micromys; species Micromys minutus. The sequence continues at coordinate 447,837 of NW_027667307.1, read as the reverse complement.
ATTTCAGGAAAAAAGGCAGAAGTTTTTCTTATTTTGGAGCAAAAAGGCAGAAATTCCAAATATTTTGTGGCAAAAATGCAGAAGTTCCTTTTATTTTGAGGTAAAAATGCTGAAATTCCCCTTATTTGGGGGTAAAAAGGCATAAATTTCCCTTATTTTGGGGCAAAATTGCAGAAATTTCACTTACTTCAGGGTAATAAGTCAGAAATTTTCCTTATTTTGAGGCAAAAAGATGGAAATTCCCTTTGTTTTGGGGGAAAAAGACAGAAATTCCACTTATTAAGAGGCAAAAGAGCAGAAAGTCCCCTTATTTTGGCGCAAAAATGAAGAAATTTTCCTTTTTTATGGCAAAAAGGTATGCATTCTTCTTGTTTTCGGGCAAAAAGGCAGAAATTCCTCGTATTTTGGAGCACAATTGCAGAAATTCCCCTAATTGTGGGGCAAAAAGACAGAAATTCTCCTTATTTTGGGGCAAAACTCAGAATTTTCACTTATTTTGGGGCAAAATTGCAGAAATTTCACTTATTTCAGAAAAAAAGCAGAAATTTCACTTATTTTGGGGCAAAAATGCAGAAATTTCCCTTATTTTGAGATAAAAAGGCTGATATTTTTCTTATTTGGGGGCAAAAAGGCAGAAATTTCCCTCATTTTGGGGCAAAATTGCAGAAATTTCATTTACTTCAGGGTAATAAGTCAGAAATTTTCCGTATTTTGGGGCAAAAAAGACAGAAATTCCCTTTGTTTTGGGGAAAAAAGACAGAAATTCCACTTATTAAGAGGCAAAAAAGCAGAAATTCCCCTTATTTTGGAGCAAAAATTAAGAAATTTCTATTTTTTATGGCAAAAAGGTATGCATTCTTCTTGTTTTCGGGCAAAAAGGCAGAAATTCCTTCTGTTTTGGAGCAAAATTGCAGAAATTCCCCTAATTGTGGGGCAAAAAGGCAGAAATTCCCTATATGTTGGGGCAAAAAGACAGAAATTCTCCTTATTTTGGGGCAAAACTCAGAAATTTCACTTATTTTGGGGCAAAATTGCAGAAATTTCACTGATTTCAGAAAAAAAAGCAGAAATTTTCTTATTTTGGGGCAAAAAGGCAGAAATTTCTTTTATTTTTGTACAAAATTGCAGAAATTTTTCTTATTATGGGAAAAAGGCAGAAATTTCTCATATTTTGGGGCAAAAATGCAGAAATTCCCCTTATTTTAAGGTAAAAATGCTGAACTTCTTCTTATTTGGGGGCAAAAAAGCAGAAATTTCCCTTATTTTGGGGCAAAACTTAGAAATTTCAATTATTTTGGGGCAAAATTGCAGAAATTTCACTTATTTCCCAAAAAAAAGCAGAAATTTTCTAATTTTGGGGCAAAAAGGCAGATATTTCTTTTATTTTGGTACAAAATTGCAGAAATTTTCCTTATTTTGGGGCAAAAAGGCAGACATTTCCCATATTTTGGAGCAAAAATCCAGAAATTCCCCATATTTTGAGGTAAAAAGGCGGAAATTCCCCTTATTTGGGGGCAAAAAATGCAGAAATTTCCCTTATTTTAAGGCAAAATTGCAGAAATTTCACATATTTTTGGGCAAAATTGCAGAAATTTCACTTATTTCAGAAAAAAAAGCAGAAATTTTCTTTTTAGGTCAAAAAGTCAGAAATTTCTTTTATTTAGGTACAAAATTGCAGAATTTGTTCTTATTTTGGGGCAAAAGGGCAGAAATGTCCCATTATTTTGGGGCAAAAATGCAGAAATTTCCCTTATTTTGAGGTAAAAAGGCTGATATTTTCTTCTTTGGGAGCAAGAAGGCAGAAATTTCCCTCATTTTGGGGCAAAATTGCAGAAATTTCACTTATTTCAGGGTAATAAGTCAGAAATTTTTCTTATTTTGGGGCAAAAAGACAGGAATTCCCTTTGTTTTGGGGGAAAAAGACAGAAATTCCACTTATGTAGAGGCAAAAAAGCAGAAATTCCCTTTATTTTGGAGCAAAAATGAAGAAATTTCTTTTTTTTATGGCAAAAAGGTATGCATTCTTCTTGTTTTCGGGCAAAAAGGCAGAAATTCCTCGTATTTTGGAGCACAATTGCAGAAATTCCCCTAATTGTGGGGCAAAAAGACAGAAATTCTCCTTATTTTGGGGCAAAACTCAGAATTTTCACTTATTTTGGGGCAAAATTGCAGAAATTTCACTTATTTCAGAAAAAAAGCAGAAATTTCACTTATTTTGGGGCAAAAATGCAGAAATTTCCCTTATTTTGAGATAAAAAGGCTGATATTTTTCTTATTTGGGGGCAAAAAGGCAGAAATTTCCCTCATTTTGGGGCAAAATTGCAGAAATTTCATTTACTTCAGGGTAATAAGTCAGAAATTTTCCGTATTTTGGGGCAAAAAAGACAGAAATTCCCTTTGTTTTGGGGAAAAAAGACAGAAATTCCACTTATTAAGAGGCAAAAAAGCAGAAATTCCCCTTATTTTGGAGCAAAAATTAAGAAATTTCTATTTTTTATGGCAAAAAGGTATGCATTCTTCTTGTTTTCGGGCAAAAAGGCAGAAATTCCTTCTGTTTTGGAGCAAAATTGCAGAAATTCCCCTAATTGTGGGGCAAAAAGGCAGAAATTCCCTATATGTTGGGGCAAAAAGACAGAAATTCTCCTTATTTTGGGGCAAAACTCAGAAATTTCACTTATTTTGGGGCAAAATTGCAGAAATTTCACTGATTTCAGAAAAAAAAGCAGAAATTTTCTTATTTTGGGGCAAAAAGGCAGAAATTTCTTTTATTTTTGTACAAAATTGCAGAAATTTTTCTTATTATGGGAAAAAGGCAGAAATTTCTCATATTTTGGGGCAAAAATGCAGAAATTCCCCTTATTTTAAGGTAAAAATGCTGAACTTCTTCTTATTTGGGGGCAAAAAAGCAGAAATTTCCCTTATTTTGGGGCAAAACTTAGAAATTTCAATTATTTTGGGGCAAAATTGCAGAAATTTCACTTATTTCCCAAAAAAAAGCAGAAATTTTCTAATTTTGGGGCAAAAAGGCAGATATTTCTTTTATTTTGGTACAAAATTGCAGAAATTTTCCTTATTTTGGGGCAAAAAGGCAGACATTTCCCATATTTTGGAGCAAAAATCCAGAAATTCCCCATATTTTGAGGTAAAAAGGCGGAAATTCCCCTTATTTGGGGGCAAAAAATGCAGAAATTTCCCTTATTTTAAGGCAAAATTGCAGAAATTTCACATATTTTTGGGCAAAATTGCAGAAATTTCACTTATTTCAGAAAAAAAAGCAGAAATTTTCTTTTTAGGTCAAAAAGTCAGAAATTTCTTTTATTTAGGTACAAAATTGCAGAATTTGTTCTTATTTTGGGGCAAAAGGGCAGAAATGTCCCATTATTTTGGGGCAAAAATGCAGAAATTTCCCTTATTTTGAGGTAAAAAGGCTGATATTTTCTTCTTTGGGAGCAAGAAGGCAGAAATTTCCCTCATTTTGGGGCAAAATTGCAGAAATTTCACTTATTTCAGGGTAATAAGTCAGAAATTTTTCTTATTTTGGGGCAAAAAGACAGGAATTCCCTTTGTTTTGGGGGAAAAAGACAGAAATTCCACTTATGTAGAGGCAAAAAAGCAGAAATTCCCTTTATTTTGGAGCAAAAATGAAGAAATTTCTTTTTTTTATGGCAAAAAGGTATGCATTCTTCTTATTTTCGGGCAAAAAGGCAGAAATTCCCCGTATTTTGGAGCAAAATTGCAGATATTCCCCTAATTGTGGGGCAAAAAGGCAGAAATTCCCTATATGTTGGAGCAAAAACAGAAATTCTCCTTATTTAGGGGCAAAACTCAGAAATTTCACTTATTTTGGGGCAAAATTGCAGAAATTTTTCTTATTTTGGGGCAAAATTGCAGAAATTTCACATATTTTGGGGCAAAATTGCAGAAATTTCACATATTTTGGGGCAAAATTGCAGAAATTTCACTTATTTCAGAAGAAAATAGCAGAAATTTTCTTTTTTGGGAAAAAAAGTCAGAAATTTCTTTTATTTAGGTACAAAATTGCAGAATTTGTTCTTATTTTGGGGCAAAAAGGCAGAAATTTCCCATATTTTGGGGCAAAATTGCAGAAATTCCCCTTATTTTGAGGTAAAAATGCTGAAATTCCCCTTATTTGGGGACAAAAATCCAAAAATTCCCCTTATTTTGGGGCAAAACTCAGAAATTTCAATTATTTTGGAGCGAAATTGCAGAAATTTCACTTATTTCAGGGTAATAAGTCTGAAATTTTTTTTTTATTTTGGGGCAAAAAAGACAGAAATTCCCTTTGTTTTGGGGGAAAAAGACAGAAATTCCACTTATTTAGAGGCAAAAAATCAGAAATTCCCCTTATTTTGAAGAAAAATGAAGAAATTTCCCTTTTTTATGGCAAAAAGGTATTCATCTTCTTATTTTCGGGCAAAAAGGCAGAAATTCCCTGAATTTTGAAGCAAAATTGCAGAAATTCCCCTAATTGTGGGGCAAAAAGGCAGAAATTCCCTGTATGTTAGGGTAAAAAGACAGAAATTCTCTTTATTTTGGGGCAAAACTCAGAAATTCCACTTGTTATGGGGCAAAATTCCAGAAATTTCCCTTATTTTGGGGCAAAATTGCAGAAATTTCACTTATTTTGGGGCAAAATTGCAGAAATTTCACTTATTTTAAGGCATAATTGCAGAAATTTTACTTATTTCAGGAAACAAGGCAGAAGTTTTCCTTATTTTGGGGCAAAAAGGCAGAAATTCCAAATATTTTGTGGCAAAAATGCAGAAATTCCCCTTATTTTGAGGTAAAAAGTCTGAAATTCCCCTTATTTGGGGGCAAAAAATGCAAAAATTTCCCTTATTTTGGGGCAAAATTGCAGAAATTTCACTTATTTCAGAATAATAAGTCAGAAATTATCTTTATTTTGGTGCAAAAAGACAGAAATTTCCTTTGTTTTGGGAAAAAAGACAGAAATTCCACTTATTTAGAGGCAAAAAGCAGAAATTTCCATTATTTTAGAGCAAAAATGAAGAAATTTCCCTTTTCTATGGCAAAAAGGTATGCATTCTTCTTATTTTCGGGCAAAAGGACAGAAATTACCCGTTTTTTGGAGCGAAATTGCAGAAATTCCCGTAATTGTGGGCCAAAAAGGCAGAAATTCCCTATATGTTGGGGCAAAAAGACAGAAATTCTCCTTATTTTGGGGCAAAACTCAGAAATTTCACTTATTTTAGGGCAAAATTGCAGAAATTTCACTTATTTCAGAAAAAAAGCAGAAATTTTCTTATTTTGGGGCAAAAAGGCAGAAATTTCTTTTATTTTGGTACAAAATTGCAGAAATTGTTCTTATTTTGGGGCAAAAAAGCAGAAATTTCCCATATTTTGGGGCAAAAATGCAGAAATTTCCCTTATTTTGAGGTTAAAAGGCTGATATTTTCCTTAATTGGGGGCAAAAAGGCAGAAATTTCCCTCATTTTCTGGCAAAATTGCAGAAATTTCACTTATTTCAGGGTAATGAGTCAGAAATTTTCCTTATTTTGGGGCAAAAAAGACAGAAATTCCCTTTGTTTGGGGGGAAAAAAACAGAAATTCCACATATTTAGAGCCAAAAAAGCAGAAATTCCCCTTATTTTGGAGCAAAAATGAAGTAAATTCTCTTTTTTATGGCAAAAAGATATGCATTCTTGTTATTTTTGGGCAAAAAGGCAGAAAATCCCCGTATTTTGGAGCAAAATTGCAGAAAATCCCCTAATTGTGGGCCAAAAAGGCAGAAATTCCCTATATGTTGGGGCAAAAACAGAAATTCCTCTTATTTTTGGGCAAAACTCAGAAATTTTACTTATTTTGTGGCAAAATTGCAGAAGTTTTCCTTATTTTGGAGCAAAAAGGCAGAAATTCCAAATACTTTGTGGCAAAAATGCAGAAATTCCCCTTATTTTGAGGTAAAAATGCTGAAATTCCCCTTATTTGGAGGCAAAAAGGCATAAATTTCCCTTATTTTGGGGCAAAATTGCAGAAATTCCACTTACTTCAGGGTAATAAGTCAGAAATTTTCTTTATTTTGGGGCAAAAAAGATGGAAATTCTCTTTGTTTTGGGGAAAAAAGACATAAATTCGACTTATTAAGAGGCAAAAAAGCAGAAATTCCCCATACTTTGGAGCAAAAATGAAGAAATTTTCCTTTTTTATGGCAAAAAGGTATGCATTCTTCTTGTTTTCGGGCAAAAAGGCAGAAATTCCCCGTATTTTGGAGCACAATTGCAGAAATTCCCCTAATTGTGGGGCAAAAAGGCAGAAATTCCCTATATGTTGGGGCAAAAACAGAAATTCCTCTTATTTTGGGGCAAAACTCAGAAATTTCACTTATTTTGTGGCAAAATTGCAGAAATTTCCCTTATTTTAAGGCAAAATTGCAGAAATTTCACATATTTTGGGGCAAAAATGCAGAAATTTCCCTTATTTTGAGGTAAAAAGGCTGATATTTTCCTTATTTAGGGGCAAAAAGGCAGAAATTTCCCTCATTTTGGGGCAAAATTGCAGAAATTTCATTAACGTCAGGGTAATAAGTCAGAAATTTTCCGTATTTTGGGGCAAAAAATAAAGAAATTCCCATTGTTTTGGGGAAAAAGACAGAAATTCCACTTATTAAGAGGCAAAAAAGCAGAAATTCCCCTTATTTTGGAGCAAAAATTAAGAAATTTCCTTTTTTTATGGCAAAAAGGTATACATTCTTCTTGTTTTCGGGCAAAAAGGCAGAAATTCCCCCTGTTTTAAAGCAAAATTGCAGAAATTTCTATAATTGTGGGGCAAAAAGACAGAAATTCCCTATATGTTGGGGCAAAAAGACAGAAATTCTCTTTATTTTGGAACAAAACTCAGAAATTTTACTTATTTTGGGGCAAAATTGCAGAAATTTCACTTATTTCAGAAAAAAAGCAGAAATTTTCTTATTTTGGGGCAAAAAGGCAGAAATTTCTTTTCTTTTGGTACAAAATTGCAGAAATTTTTCTTATTTTGGGAAATAGGCAGAAATTTCTCATATTTTGGGACAAAAATGCAAAAATTCCCCTTATTTTAAGGTAAAAATGCTGAAATTCCTCTTATTTGGGGGCAAAAAGGCAGAAATTTCTTTTATTTTGGGGCAAAACTTAGAAATTTCAATTATTTTGGGGCAAAATTGCAGAAATTTCACTTATTTCCGAAAAAAAAGCAGAAATTTTCTAATTTTGGGGCAAAAAGGCAGATATTTCTTTTATTTTGGTACAAAATTGCAGAAATTTTCCTTATTTTGGGGCAAAAAGGCAGACATTTCCAATATTTTGGGGCAAAAATGCAGAAATTCCCCTTATTTTGAGGTAAAAAGGCTGAAATTCCCCTTATTTGGGGGCAAAAAATGCAGAAATTTCCCTTATTTTGGGGCAAAATTGCAGAAATTTCACTTATTTCAGATTAATAAGTCAGAAATTATCTATATTTTGGTGCAAAAAGACAGAAATTCCCTTTGTTTTGGGAAAAAAAGACAGAAATTCCACTTATTTAGAAGCAAAAAGCAGAAATTCCCCTTATTTTGGAGCAAAAATGAAGAAATTTCCCTTTTCTATGGCAAAAAGGTATGCATTCTTCTTATTTTCGGGCAAAAAGACAGAAATTCCCCGCTTTTTGGAGCAAAATTGCAAAAATCCCCCTAATTGTGGGCCAAAAAGGCAGAAATTCCCTATATGTTGGGGCAAAAAGACAGAAATTCTCCTTATTTTGGGGCAAAACTCAGAAATTTCACTTATTTTAGGGCAAAATTGCAGAAATTTCACTTATTTCAGAAAAAAAAGCAGAAATTTTCTTATTTTGGGGCAAAAAGGCAGAAATTTCTTTTATTTTGGTACAAAATTGCAGAAATTGTTCTTATTTTGGGGCAAAAAGGCAGAAATTTCCCATATTTTGGGGCAAAAATGCAGAAATTCCTATTATTTTGAGATAAAAAGGCTGAAATTCCCCTTATTTGGGGGCAAAAAGGCAGAAATTTTCCTCATTTTGGGGCAAAATTGCAGAAATTTCACTTATTTCAGGGTAATAAGTCAGAAATTTTCCTTATTTTGGGGCAAAAAAGACAGAAATTCCTTTCGTTTTGGGGGAAAAAAACAGAAATTCCACATATTTAGATCCAAAAAAGCAGAAATTCCCCTTATTTTGGAGCAAAAATGAAGAAACTTTACTTTTTATGGCAAAAAGATATGCATTCTTCTTATTTTCGGGCAAAAAGGCAGAAAATCCCCGTATTTTGGAGCAAAATTGCAGATATTCCCCTAATTGTGGGGCAAAAAGGCAGAAATTCCCTATATGTTGGGGCAAAAACAGAAATTCCTCTTATTTTGGGGCAAAACTCAGACATTTCACTTATTTTGTGGCAAAATTGCAAAAATTTCCATTATTTTGGGGCAAAATAGCAGAAATTTCACATATTTTGGGGCAAAATTGCAGAAATTTCACTTATTTCAGGAAAAAAAAAGCAGAAATTTTCTTTTTGGGGCAAAAAGTCAGAAATTTCTTTTATTTTTGTACAAAATTGCAGAATTTGTTCTTATTTTGGGTAAAAAGGCAGAAATTTCCCATATTTTGGGGCAAAAATGCAGAAATTTCCCTTATTTTGAGGTTAAAAGGCTGATATTTTCCTTATTTGGGGGCAAAAAAGCAGAAATTTCCCTCATTTACTGGCAAAATTGCAGAAATTTCACTTACTTCAGGGTAATAAGTCAGAAATTTTCCGTATTTTGGGGCAAAAAAAACAGAAATTCCCTTTGTTTTGGGGGAAAAAGACAGAAATTCCACTTATTAAGAGGCAAAAAAGCAGTAATTCCCCTTATTTTGGAGCAAAAATTAAGAAATTTCCCTTTTTTATGGCAAAAAGGTATGCATTCTTCCTGTTTTCGTTCAAAAAGGCAGAAATTCCCCCTGTTTTGGAGCAAAATTGCAGAAATTCCCCTAATTGTGGGGCAAAAAGACAGAAATTCCCTATATGTTGGGGCAAAAAGACAGAAATTCTCTTTATTTTGGGGCAAAACTCAGAAATTTCACTTATTTTGGGGCAAAATTGCAGAAATTTCACTTATTTCAGAAAAAAAAGCAGAAATTTTCTTTTTGGGGCAAAAAGTCAGAAATTTCTTTTATTTTTGTACAAAATTGCAGAATTTGTTCTTATTTTGGGGCAAAAAGGCAGAAATTTCCCATATTTTGGGGCAAAATTGCAGAAATTCCCCTTATTTTGAGGTAAAAATGCTGAAATTCCCCTTATTTGGGGACAAAAATCCAGAAATTCCTCTTATTTTGGGGCAAAACTCAGAAATTTCAATTATTTTGGAGCAAAATTGCAGAAATTTCACTTATTTCATGGTAATAATTCTGAAATTTTCCTTATTTTGGGGCAAAAAAGACAGAAATTCCCTTTGTTTTGGGGGAAAAAGACAAAAATTCCACTTATTTAGAGGCAAAAAATCAGAAATTCCCCTTATTTTGGAGAAAAATGAAGAAATTTCCCTTTTTTATGGCAAAAAGTTATTCATCTTCTTATTTTCGGTCAAAAAGGCAGAAATTCCCTGAATTTTGAAGCAAAATTGCAGAAATTCCCCGAATTGTGGGGCAAAAGGCAGAAATTCCCTGTATGTTAGGGCAAAAAGACAGAAATTTTCTTTATTTTGGGGCAAAACTCAGAAATTCCACTTGTTATGGGGCAAAATTCCAGAAATTTCCCTTATTTTGGGGCAAAATTGCAGAAATTTCACTTATTTTGGGGCAAAATTGCAGAAATTTCACTTATGTCAGTAAAAAAAGGAGAACTTTTCTTTTTTGGGGCAAAAAGTCAGAAATTTCTTTTATTTTGGTACAAAATTGCAGAAATTGTTCTTATTTTGGGGCAAAAACGCAGAAATTTCCCATATTTTGGGGCAAAAATGCAGAAATTCCCCTTATTTTGTGGTATAAAAGCTGAAATTCCTATTATTTGGGGGCAAAAAGGCAGAAATTCCCCTTATTTTGGGGCAAAACTCAGAAATTTCAATTATTTTGGGGCAAAATTCCAGAAATTTCCCTTATTTTGGGCCAAATTTCAGAAATTTCACTTATTTTGGGACAAAATTGCAGAAATTTCACTTATTTTGGGGCAAAATTGCAGAAATTTTACTTATTTCAGGAAAAAAGGCAGAAGTTTTCCTTATTTTGGAGCAAAAAGGCAGAAATTCCAAATATTTTGTGGCAAAAATGCAGAAATTCCCCTTATTTTGAGGTAAAAATGCTGAAATTCCCCTTATTTGGAGGCAAAAAGGCATAAATTTCCCTTATTTTGGGGCAAAATTGCAGAAATTCCACTTACTTCAGGGTAATAAGTCAGAAATTTTCTTTATTTTGGGGCAAAAAAGATGGAAATTCTCTTTGTTTTGGGGAAAAAAGACATAAATTCGACTTATTAAGAGGCAAAAAAGCAGAAATTCCCCATACTTTGGAGCAAAAATGAAGAAATTTTCCTTTTTTATGGCAAAAAGGTATGCATTCTTCTTGTTTTCGGGCAAAAAGGCAGAAATTCCCCGTATTTTGGAGCACAATTGCAGAAATTCCCCTAATTGTGGGGCAAAAAGGCAGAAATTCCCTATATGTTGGGGCAAAAACAGAAATTCCTCTTATTTTGGGGCAAAACTCAGAAATTTCACTTATTTTGTGGCAAAATTGCAGAAATTTCCCTTATTTTAAGGCAAAATTGCAGAAATTTCACATATTTTGGGGCAAAAATGCAGAAATTTCCCTTATTTTGAGGTAAAAAGGCTGATATTTTCCTTATTTAGGGGCAAAAAGGCAGAAATTTCCCTCATTTTGGGGCAAAATTGCAGAAATTTCATTAACGTCAGGGTAATAAGTCAGAAATTTTCCGTATTTTGGGGCAAAAAATAAAGAAATTCCCATTGTTTTGGGGAAAAAGACAGAAATTCCACTTATTAAGAGGCAAAAAAGCAGAAATTCCCCTTATTTTGGAGCAAAAATTAAGAAATTTCCTTTTTTTATGGCAAAAAGGTATACATTCTTCTTGTTTTCGGGCAAAAAGGCAGAAATTCCCCCTGTTTTAAAGCAAAATTGCAGAAATTTCTATAATTGTGGGGCAAAAAGACAGAAATTCCCTATATGTTGGGGCAAAAAGACAGAAATTCTCTTTATTTTGGAACAAAACTCAGAAATTTTACTTATTTTGGGGCAAAATTGCAGAAATTTCACTTATTTCAGAAAAAAAGCAGAAATTTTCTTATTTTGGGGCAAAAAGGCAGAAATTTCTTTTCTTTTGGTACAAAATTGCAGAAATTTTTCTTATTTTGGGAAATAGGCAGAAATTTCTCATATTTTGGGACAAAAATGCAAAAATTCCCCTTATTTTAAGGTAAAAATGCTGAAATTCCTCTTATTTGGGGGCAAAAAGGCAGAAATTTCTTTTATTTTGGGGCAAAACTTAGAAATTTCAATTATTTTGGGGCAAAATTGCAGAAATTTCACTTATTTCCGAAAAAAAAGCAGAAATTTTCTAATTTTGGGGCAAAAAGGCAGATATTTCTTTTATTTTGGTACAAAATTGCAGAAATTTTCCTTATTTTGGGGCAAAAAGGCAGACATTTCCAATATTTTGGGGCAAAAATGCAGAAATTCCCCTTATTTTGAGGTAAAAAGGCTGAAATTCCCCTTATTTGGGGGCAAAAAATGCAGAAATTTCCCTTATTTTGGGGCAAAATTGCAGAAATTTCACTTATTTCAGATTAATAAGTCAGAAATTATCTATATTTTGGTGCAAAAAGACAGAAATTCCCTTTGTTTTGGGAAAAAAAGACAGAAATTCCACTTATTTAGAAGCAAAAAGCAGAAATTCCCCTTATTTTGGAGCAAAAATGAAGAAATTTCCCTTTTCTATGGCAAAAAGGTATGCATTCTTCTTATTTTCGGGCAAAAAGACAGAAATTCCCCGCTTTTTGGAGCAAAATTGCAAAAATCCCCCTAATTGTGGGCCAAAAAGGCAGAAATTCCCTATATGTTGGGGCAAAAAGACAGAAATTCTCCTTATTTTGGGGCAAAACTCAGAAATTTCACTTATTTTAGGGCAAAATTGCAGAAATTTCACTTATTTCAGAAAAAAAAGCAGAAATTTTCTTATTTTGGGGCAAAAAGGCAGAAATTTCTTTTATTTTGGTACAAAATTGCAGAAATTGTTCTTATTTTGGGGCAAAAAGGCAGAAATTTCCCATATTTTGGGGCAAAAATGCAGAAATTCCTATTATTTTGAGATAAAAAGGCTGAAATTCCCCTTATTTGGGGGCAAAAAGGCAGAAATTTTCCTCATTTTGGGGCAAAATTGCAGAAATTTCACTTATTTCAGGGTAATAAGTCAGAAATTTTCCTTATTTTGGGGCAAAAAAGACAGAAATTCCTTTCGTTTTGGGGGAAAAAAACAGAAATTCCACATATTTAGATCCAAAAAAGCAGAAATTCCCCTTATTTTGGAGCAAAAATGAAGAAACTTTACTTTTTATGGCAAAAAGATATGCATTCTTCTTATTTTCGGGCAAAAAGGCAGAAAATCCCCGTATTTTGGAGCAAAATTGCAGATATTCCCCTAATTGTGGGGCAAAAAGGCAGAAATTCCCTATATGTTGGGGCAAAAACAGAAATTCCTCTTATTTTGGGGCAAAACTCAGACATTTCACTTATTTTGTGGCAAAATTGCAAAAATTTCCATTATTTTGGGGCAAAATAGCAGAAATTTCACATATTTTGGGGCAAAATTGCAGAAATTTCACTTATTTCAGGAAAAAAAAGCAGAAATTTTCTTTTTGGGGCAAAAAGTCAGAAATTTCTTTTATTTTTGTACAAAATTGCAGAATTTGTTCTTATTTTGGGTAAAAAGGCAGAAATTTCCCATATTTTGGGGCAAAAATGCAGAAATTTCCCTTATTTTGAGGTTAAAAGGCTGATATTTTCCTTATTTGGGGGCAAAAAGGCAGAAATTTCCCTCATTTACTGGCAAAATTGCAGAAATTTCACTTACTTCAGGGTAATAAGTCAGAAATTTTCCGTATTTTGGGGCAAAAAAAACAGAAATTCCCTTTGTTTTGGGGGAAAAAGACAGAAATTCCACTTATTAAGAGGCAAAAAAGCAGTAATTCCCCTTATTTTGGAGCAAAAATTAAGAAATTTCCCTTTTTTATGGCAAAAAGGTATGCATTCTTCCTGTTTTCGTTCAAAAAGGCAGAAATTCCCCCTGTTTTGGAGCAAAATTGCAGAAATTCCCCTAATTGTGGGGCAAAAAGACAGAAATTCCCTATATGTTGGGGCAAAAAGACAGAAATTCTCTTTATTTTGGGGCAAAACTCAGAAATTTCACTTATTTTGGGGCAAAATTGCAGAAATTTCACTTATTTCAGAAAAAAAAAAGCAGAAATTTTCTTTTTGGGGCAAAAAGTCAGAAATTTCTTTTATTTTTGTACAAAATTGCAGAATTTGTTCTTATTTTGGGGCAAAAAGGCAGAAATTTCCCATATTTTGGGGCAAAATTGCAGAAATTCCCTTTATTTTGAGGTAAAAATGCTGAAATTCCCCTTATTTGGGGACAAAAATCCAGAAATTCCTCTTATTTTGGGGCAAAACTCAGAAATTTCAATTATTTTGGAGCAAAATTGCAGAAATTTCACTTATTTCATGGTAATAATTCTGAAATTTTCCTTATTTTGGGGCAAAAAAGACAGAAATTCCCTTTGTTTTGGGGGAAAAAGACAAAAATTCCACTTATTTAGAGGCAAAAAATCAGAAATTCCCCTTATTTTGGAGAAAAATGAAGAAATTTCCCTTTTTTATGGCAAAAAGTTATTCATCTTCTTATTTTCGGTCAAAAAGGCAGAAATTCCCTGAATTTTGAAGCAAAATTGCAGAAATTCCCCGAATTGTGGGGCAAAAGGCAGAAATTCCCTGTATGTTAGGGCAAAAAGACAGAAATTTTCTTTATTTTGGGGCAAAACTCAGAAATTCCACTTGTTATGGGGCAAAATTCCAGAAATTTCCCTTATTTTGGGGCAAAATTGCAGAAATTTCACTTATTTTGGGGCAAAATTGCAGAAATTTCACTTATGTCAGTAAAAAAAGGAGAACTTTTCTTTTTTGGGGCAAAAAGTCAGAAATTTCTTTTATTTTGGTACAAAATTGCAGAAATTGTTCTTATTTTGGGGCAAAAACGCAGAAATTTCCCATATTTTGGGGCAAAAATGCAGAAATTCCCCTTATTTTGTGGTATAAAAGCTGAAATTCCTATTATTTGGGGGCAAAAAGGCAGAAATTCCCCTTATTTTGGGGCAAAACTCAGAAATTTCAATTATTTTGGGGCAAAATTCCAGAAATTTCCCTTATTTTGGGCCAAATTTCAGAAATTTCACTTATTTTGGGACAAAATTGCAGAAATTTCACTTATTTTGGGGCAAAATTGCAGAAATTTCACTTATTTCAGGAAAAAAGGCAGAAGTTTTCCTTATTTTGGAGCAAAAAGGCAGAAATTCCAAATATTTTGTGGCAAAAATGCAGAAATTCCCCTTATTTTGAGGTAAAAATGCTGAAATTCCCCTTATTTGGAGGCAAAAAGGCATAAATTTCCCTTATTTTGGGGCAAAATTGCAGAAATTCCACTTACTTCAGGGTAATAAGTCAGAAATTTTCTTTATTTTGGGGCAAAAAAGATGGAAATTCTCTTTGTTTTGGGGAAAAAAGACATAAATTCGACTTATTAAGAGGCAAAAAAGCAGAAATTCCCCATACTTTGGAGCAAAAATGAAGAAATTTTCCTTTTTTATGGCAAAAAGGTATGCATTCTTCTTGTTTTCGGGCAAAAAGGCAGAAATTCCCCGTATTTTGGAGCACAATTGCAGAAATTCCCCTAATTGTGGGGCAAAAAGGCAGAAATTCCCTATATGTTGGGGCAAAAACAGAAATTCCTCTTATTTTGGGGCAAAACTCAGAAATTTCACTTATTTTGTGGCAAAATTGCAGAAATTTCCCTTATTTTAAGGCAAAATTGCAGAAATTTCACATATTTTGGGGCAAAAATGCAGAAATTTCCCTTATTTTGAGGTAAAAAGGCTGATATTTTCCTTATTTAGGGGCAAAAAGGCAGAAATTTCCCTCATTTTGGGGCAAAATTGCAGAAATTTCATTAACGTCAGGGTAATAAGTCAGAAATTTTCCGTATTTTGGGGCAAAAAATAAAGAAATTCCCATTGTTTTGGGGAAAAAGACAGAAATTCCACTTATTAAGAGGCAAAAAAGCAGAAATTCCCCTTATTTTGGAGCAAAAATTAAGAAATTTCCTTTTTTTATGGCAAAAAGGTATACATTCTTCTTGTTTTCGGGCAAAAAGGCAGAAATTCCCCCTGTTTTAAAGCAAAATTGCAGAAATTTCTATAATTGTGGGGCAAAAAGACAGAAATTCCCTATATGTTGGGGCAAAAAGACAGAAATTCTCTTTATTTTGGAACAAAACTCAGAAATTTTACTTATTTTGGGGCAAAATTGCAGAAATTTCACTTATTTCAGAAAAAAAGCAGAAATTTTCTTATTTTGGGGCAAAAAGGCAGAAATTTCTTTTCTTTTGGTACAAAATTGCAGAAATTTTTCTTATTTTGGGAAATAGGCAGAAATTTCTCATATTTTGGGACAAAAATGCAAAAATTCCCCTTATTTTAAGGTAAAAATGCTGAAATTCCTCTTATTTGGGGGCAAAAAGGCAGAAATTTCTTTTATTTTGGGGCAAAACTTAGAAATTTTAATTATTTTGGGGCAAAATTGCAGAAATTTCACTTATTTCCGAAAAAAAAGCAGAAATTTTCCAATTTTGGGGCAAAAAGGCAGATATTTCTTTTATTTTGGTACAAAATTGCAGAAATTTTCCTTATTTTGGGGCAAAAAGGCAGACATTTCCAATATTTTGGGGCAAAAATGCAGAAATTCCCCTTATTTTGAGGTAAAAAGGCTGAAATTCCCCTTATTTGGGGGCAAAAAATGCAGAAATTTCCCTTATTTTGGGGCAAAATTGCAGAAATTTCACTTATTTCAGATTAATAAGTCAGAAATTATCTATATTTTGGTGCAAAAAGACAGAAATTCCCTTTGTTTTGGGAAAAAAGACAGAAATTCCACTTATTTAGAAGCAAAAAGCAGAAATTCCCCTTATTTTGGAGCAAAAATGAAGAAATTTCCCTTTTCTATGGCAAAAAGGTATGCATTCTTCTTATTTTCGGGCAAAAAGACAGAAATTCCCCGTTTTTTGGAGCAAAATTGCAAAAATCCCCCTAATTGTGGGCCAAAAAGGCAGAAATTCCCTATATGTTGGGGCAAAAAGACAGAAATTCTCCTTATTTTGGGGCAAAACTCAGAAATTTCACTTATTTTAGGGCAAAATTGCAGAAATTTCACTTATTTCAGAAAAAAAAGCAGAAATTTTCTTATTTTGGGGCAAAAAGGCAGAAATTTCTTTTATTTTGGTACAAAATTGCAGAAATTGTTCTTATTTTGGGGCAAAAAGGCAGAAATTTCCCATATTTTGGGGCAAAAATGCAGAAATTCCTATTATTTTGAGATAAAAAGGCTGAAATTCCCCTTATTTGGGGGCAAAAAGGCAGAAATTTTCCTCATTTTGGGGCAAAATTGCAGAAATTTCACTTATTTCAGGGTAATAAGTCAGAAATTTTCCTTATTTTGGGGCAAAAAAGACAGAAATTCCTTTCGTTTTGGGGGAAAAAAACAGAAATTCCACATATTTAGATCCAAAAAAGCAGAAATTCCCCTTATTTTGGAGCAAAAATGAAGAAACTTTCCTTTTTTATGGCAAAAAGATATGCATTCTTCTTATTTTCGGGCAAAAAGGCAGAAAATCCCCGTATTTTGGAGCAAAATTGCAGATATTCCCCTAATTGTGGGGCAAAAAGGCAGAAATTCCCTATATGTTGGGGCAAAAACAGAAATTCCTCTTATTTTGGGGCAAAACTCAGACATTTCACTTATTTTGTGGCAAAATTGCAAAAATTTCCATTATTTTGGGGCAAAATAGCAGAAATTTCACATATTTTGGGGCAAAATTGCAGAAATTTCACTTATTTCAGGAAAAAAAAAGCAGAAATTTTCTTTTTGGGGCAAAAAGTCAGAAATTTCTTTTATTTTTGTACAAAATTGCAGAATTTGTTCTTATTTTGGGTAAAAAGGCAGAAATTTCCCATATTTTGGGGCAAAAATGCAGAAATTTCCCTTATTTTGAGGTTAAAAGGCTGATATTTTCCTTATTTGGGGGCAAAAAGGCAGAAATTTCCCTCATTTTCTGGCAAAATTGCAGAAATTTCACTTACTTCAGGGTAATAAGTCAGAAATTTTCCGTATTTTGGGGCAAAAAAAACAGAAATTCCCTTTGTTTTGGGGGAAAGAGACAGAAATTCCACTTATTAAGAGGCAAAAAAAGCAGTAATTCCCCTTATTTTGGAGCAAAAATTAAGAAATTTCCCTTTTTTATGGCAAAAAGGTATGCATTCTTCCTGTTTTCGTTCAAAAAGGCAGAAATTCCCCCTGTTTTGGAGCAAAATTGCAGAAATTCCCCTAATTGTGGGGCAAAAAGACAGAAATTCCCTATATGTTGGGGCAAAAAGACAGAAATTCTCTTTATTTTGGGGCAAAACTCAGAAATTTCACTTATTTTGGGGCAAAATTGCAGAAATTTCACTTATTTCAGAAAAAAAAAAGCAGAAATTTTCTTTTTGGGGCAAAAAGTCAGAAATTTCTTTTATTTTTGTACAAAATTGCAGAATTTGTTCTTATTTTGGGGCAAAAAGGCAGAAATTTCCCATATTTTGGGGCAAAATTGCAGAAATTCCCTTTATTTTGAGGTAAAAATGCTGAAATTCCCCTTATTTGGGGACAAAAATCCAGAAATTCCTCTTATTTTGGGGCAAAACTCAGAAATTTCAATTATTTTGGAGCAAAATTGCAGAAATTTCACTTATTTCATGGTAATAATTCTGAAATTTTCCTTATTTTGGGGCAAAAAAGACAGAAATTCCCTTTGTTTTGGGGGAAAAAGACAAAAATTCCACTTATTTAGAGGCAAAAATCAGAAATTCCCCTTATTTTGGAGAAAAATGAAGAAATTTCCCTTTTTTATGGCAAAAAGTTATTCATCTTCTTATTTTCGGTCAAAAAGGCAGAAATTCCCTGAATTTTGAAGCAAAATTGCAGAAATTCCCCGAATTGTGGGGCAAAAGGCAGAAATTCCCTGTATGTTAGGGCAAAAAGACAGAAATTTTCTTTATTTTGGGGCAAAACTCAGAAATTCCACTTGTTATGGGGCAAAATTCCAGAAATTTCCCTTATTTTGGGGCAAAATTGCAGAAATTTCACTTATTTTGGGGCAAAATTGCAGAAATTTCACTTATGTCAGTAAAAAAAGGAGAACTTTTCTTTTTTGGGGCAAAAAGTCAGAAATTTCTTTTATTTTGGTACAAAATTGCAGAAATTGTTCTTATTTTGGGGCAAAAACGCAGAAATTTCCCATATTTTGGGGCAAAAATGCAGAAATTCCCCTTATTTTGTGGTATAAAAGCTGAAATTCCTATTATTTGGGGGCAAAAAGGCAGAAATTCCCCTTATTTTGGGGCAAAACTCAGAAATTTCAATTATTTTGGGGCAAAATTCCAGAAATTTCCCTTATTTTGGGCCAAATTTCAGAAATTTCACTTATTTTGGGACAAAATTGCAGAAATTTCACTTATTTTGGGGCAAAATTGCAGAAATTTCACTTATTTCAGGAAAAAAGGCAGAAGTTTTCCTTATTTTGGAGCAAAAAGGCAGAAATTCCAAATATTTTGTGGCAAAAATGCAGAAATTCCCCTTATTTTGAGGTAAAAATGCTGAAATTCCCCTTATTTGGAGGCAAAAAGGCATAAATTTCCCTTATTTTGGGGCAAAATTGCAGAAATTCCACTTACTTCAGGGTAATAAGTCAGAAATTTTCTTTATTTTGGGGCAAAAAAGATGGAAATTCTCTTTGTTTTGGGGAAAAAAGACATAAATTCGACTTATTAAGAGGCAAAAAAGCAGAAATTCCCCATACTTTGGAGCAAAAATGAAGAAATTTTCCTTTTTTATGGCAAAAAGGTATGCATTCTTCTTGTTTTCGGGCAAAAAGGCAAAAATTCCCCGTATTTTGGAGCACAATTGCAGAAATTCCCCTAATTGTGGGGCAAAAAGGCAGAAATTCCCTATATGTTGGGGCAAAAACAGAAATTCCTCTTATTTTGGGGCAAAACTCAGAAATTTCACTTATTTTGTGGCAAAATTGCAGAAATTTCCCTTATTTTAAGGCAAAATTGCAGAAATTTCACATATTTTGGGGCAAAAATGCAGAAATTTCCCTTATTTTGAGGTAAAAAGGCTGATATTTTCCTTATTTAGGGGCAAAAAGGCAGAAATTTCCCTCATTTTGGGGCAAAATTGCAGAAATTTCATTAACGTCAGGGTAATAAGTCAGAAATTTTCCGTATTTTGGGGCAAAAAATAAAGAAATTCCCATTGTTTTGGGGAAAAAGACAGAAATTCCACTTATTAAGAGGCAAAAAAGCAGAAATTCCCCTTATTTTGGAGCAAAAATTAAGAAATTTCCTTTTTTTATGGCAAAAGGTATACATTCTTCTTGTTTTCGGGCAAAAAGGCAGAAATTCCCCCTGTTTTAAAGCAAAATTGCAGAAATTTCTATAATTGTGGGGCAAAAAGACAGAAATTCCCTATATGTTGGGGCATAAAGACAGAAATTCTCTTTATTTTGGAACAAAACTCAGAAATTTTACTTATTTTGGGGCAAAATTGCAGAAATTTCACTTATTTCAGAAAAAAAGCAGAAATTTTCTTATTTTGGGGCAAAAAGGCAGAAATTTCTTTTCTTTTGGTACAAAATTGCAGAAATTTTTCTTATTTTGGGAAATAGGCAGAAATTTCTCATATTTTGGGACAAAAATGCAAAAATTCCCCTTATTTTAAGGTAAAAATGCTGAAATTCCTCTTATTTGGGGGCAAAAAGGCAGAAATTTCTTTTATTTTGGGGCAAAACTTAGAAATTTCAATTATTTTGGGGCAAAATTGCAGAAATTTCACTTATTTCCGAAAAAAAGCAGAAATTTTCTAATTTTGGGGCAAAAAGGCAGATATTTCTTTTATTTTGGTACAAAATTGCAGAAATTTTCCTTATTTTGGGGCAAAAAGGCAGACATTTCCAATATTTTGGGGCAAAAATGCAGAAATTCCCCTTATTTTGAGGTAAAAAGGCTGAAATTCCCCTTATTTGGGGGCAAAAAATGCAGAAATTTCCCTTATTTTGGGGCAAAATTGCAGAAATTTCACTTATTTCAGATTAATAAGTCAGAAATTATCTATATTTTGGTGCAAAAAGACAGAAATTCCCTTTGTTTTGGGAAAAAAGACAGAAATTCCACTTATTTAGAAGCAAAAAGCAGAAATTCCCCTTATTTTGGAGCAAAAATGAAGAAATTTCCCTTTTCTATGGCAAAAAGGTATGCATTCTTCTTATTTTCGGGCAAAAAGACAGAAATTCCCCGCTTTTTGGAGCAAAATTGCAAAAATCCCCCTAATTGTGGGCCAAAAAGGCAGAAATTCCCTATATGTTGGGGCAAAAAGACAGAAATTCTCCTTATTTTGGGGCAAAACTCAGAAATTTCACTTATTTTAGGGCAAAATTGCAGAAATTTCACTTATTTCAGAAAAAAAAGCAGAAATTTTCTTATTTTGGGGCAAAAAGGCAGAAATTTCTTTTATTTTGGTACAAAATTGCAGAAATTGTTCTTATTTTGGGGCAAAAAGGCAGAAATTTCCCATATTTTGGGGCAAAAATGCAGAAATTCCTATTATTTTGAGATAAAAAGGCTGAAATTCCCCTTATTTGGGGGCAAAAAGGCAGAAATTTTCCTCATTTTGGGGCAAAATTGCAGAAATTTCACTTATTTCAGGGTAATAAGTCAGAAATTTTCCTTATTTTGGGGCAAAAAAGACAGAAATTCCTTTCGTTTTGGGGGAAAAAAACAGAAATTCCACATATTTAGATCCAAAAAAGCAGAAATTCCCCTTATTTTGGAGCAAAAATGAAGAAACTTTCCTTTTTTATGGCAAAAAGATATGCATTCTTCTTATTTTCGGGCAAAAAGGCAGAAAATCCCCGTATTTTGGAGCAAAATTGCAGATATTCCCCTAATTGTGGGGCAAAAAGGCAGAAATTCCCTATATGTTGGGGCAAAAACAGAAATTCCTCTTATTTTGGGGCAAAACTCAGACATTTCACTTATTTTGTGGCAAAATTGCAAAAATTTCCATTATTTTGGGGCAAAATAGCAGAAATTTCACATATTTTGGGGCAAAATTGCAGAAATTTCACTTATTTCAGGAAAAAAAAAGCAGAAATTTTCTTTTTGGGGCAAAAAGTCAGAAATTTCTTTTATTTTTGTACAAAATTGCAGAATTTGTTCTTATTTTGGGTAAAAAGGCAGAAATTTCCCATATTTTGGGGCAAAAATGCAGAAATTTCCCTTATTTTGAGGTTAAAAGGCTGATATTTTCCTTATTTGGGGGCAAAAAGGCAGAAATTTCCCTCATTTTCTGGCAAAATTGCAGAAATTTCACTTACTTCAGGGTAATAAGTCAGAAATTTTCCGTATTTTGGGGCAAAAAAAACAGAAATTCCCTTTGTTTTGGGGGAAAAAGACAGAAATTCCACTTATTAAGAGGCAAAAAAAGCAGTAATTCCCCTTATTTTGGAGCAAAAATTAAGAAATTTCCCTTTTTTATGGCAAAAAGGTATGCATTCTTCCTGTTTTCGTTCAAAAAGGCAGAAATTCCCCCTGTTTTGGAGCAAAATTGCAGAAATTCCCCTAATTGTGGGGCAAAAAGACAGAAATTCCCTATATGTTGGGGCAAAAAGACAGAAATTCTCTTTATTTTGGGGCAAAACTCAGAAATTTCACTTATTTTGGGGCAAAATTGCAGAAATTTCACTTATTTCAGAAAAAAAAAGCAGAAATTTTCTTTTTGGGGCAAAAAGTCAGAAATTTCTTTTATTTTTGTACAAAATTGCAGAATTTGTTCTTATTTTGGGGCAAAAAGGCAGAAATTTCCCATATTTTGGGGCAAAATTGCAGAAATTCCCCTTATTTTGAGGTAAAAATGCTGAAATTCCCCTTATTTGGGGACAAAAATCCAGAAATTCCTCTTATTTTGGGGCAAAACTCAGAAATTTCAATTATTTTGGAGCAAAATTGCAGAAATTTCACTTATTTCATGGTAATAATTCTGAAATTTTCCTTATTTTGGGGCAAAAAAGACAGAAATTCCCTTTGTTTTGGGGGAAAAAAGACAAAAATTCCACTTATTTAGAGGCAAAAAATCAGAAATTCCCCTTATTTTGGAGAAAAATGAAGAAATTTCCCTTTTTTATGGCAAAAAGTTATTCATCTTCTTATTTTCGGTCAACAAGGCAGAAATTCCCTGAATTTTGAAGCAAAATTGCAGAAATTCCCCGAATTGTGGGGCAAAAGGCAGAAATTCCCTGTATGTTAGGGCAAAAAGACAGAAATTTTCTTTATTTTGGGGCAAAACTCAGAAATTCCACTTGTTATGGGGCAAAATTCCAGAAATTTCCCTTATTTTGGGGCAAAATTGCAGAAATTTCACTTATTTTGGGGCAAAATTGCAGAAATTTCACTTATGTCAGTAAAAAAAGGAGAACTTTTCTTTTTTGGGGCAAAAAGTCAGAAATTTCTTTTATTTTGGTACAAAATTGCAGAAATTGTTCTTATTTTGGGGCAAAAACGCAGAAATTTCCCATATTTTGGGGCAAAAATGCAGAAATTCCCCTTATTTTGTGGTATAAAAGCTGAAATTCCTATTATTTGGGGGCAAAAAGGCAGAAATTCCCCTTATTTTGGGGCAAAACTCAGAAATTTCAATTATTTTGGGGCAAAATTCCAGAAATTTCCCTTATTTTGGGCCAAATTTCAGAAATTTCACTTATTTTGGGACAAAATTGCAGAAATTTCACTTATTTTGGGGCAAAATTGCAGAAATTTCACTTATTTCAGGAAAAAAGGCAGAAGTTTTCCTTATTTTGGAGCAAAAAGGCAGAAATTCCAAATATTTTGTGGCAAAAATGCAGAAATTCCCCTTATTTTGAGGTAAAAATGCTGAAATTCCCCTTATTTGGAGGCAAAAAGGCATAAATTTCCCTTATTTTGGGGCAAAATTGCAGAAATTCCACTTACTTCAGGGTAATAAGTCAGAAATTTTCTTTATTTTGGGGCAAAAAAGATGGAAATTCTCTTTGTTTTGGGGAAAAAAGACATAAATTCGACTTATTAAGAGGCAAAAAAGCAGAAATTCCCCATACTTTGGAGCAAAAATGAAGAAATTTTCCTTTTTTATGGCAAAAAGGTATGCATTCTTCTTGTTTTCGGAGAAAAGGCAGAAATTCCCCGTATTTTGGAGCACAATTGCAGAAATTCCCCTAATTGTGGGGCAAAAAGGCAGAAATTCCCTATATGTTGGGGCAAAAAGACAGAAATTTTCCTTTTTTTGGGGCAAAACTCAGAAATTCCACTTATTTTGGGGCAAAATTCCAGAAATTTCCCTTATTTTGGGGCAAAACTCAGAATTTTCACTTATTTTGGGGCAAAATTGCAGAAATTTCACTTATTTTAGAAAAAAAAGCAGAAATTTCACTTATTTTGGGGCAAAAAGGCAGAAATTTTTTTATTTTGATACAAAATTGCAGAAATTTTTCTTATTTTGGGACAAAAAGGCAGAAATTTCCCATATTTTAGGGCAAAAGTGCAGAAATTCCCCTTATTTTGAGGTAAAAATGCTGAAATTCCCTTTATTTGGAGGCAAAAATGCAGAAATTTCCCTTATTTTGGGGCAAAATTGCAGAAATCTCACTTATTTCAGGAAAAAAGGCAGAAG
Source organism: Micromys minutus (assembly GCF_963924665.1). NCBI lineage: Eukaryota > Metazoa > Chordata > Mammalia > Rodentia > Muridae > Micromys > Micromys minutus. The sequence goes on along the minus strand of NW_027667307.1, from coordinate 423,783 downwards.
TTTTTCTTATTTTGGAGCAAAAAGGCAGAAATTCCAAATATTTTGTGGCAAAAATGCAGAAGTTCCTTTTATTTTGAGGTAAAAATGCTGAAATTCCCCTTATTTGGGGGTAAAAAGGCATAAATTTCCCTTATTTTGGGGCAAAATTGCAGAAATTTCACTTACTTCAGGGTAATAAGTCAGAAATTTTCCTTATTTTGAGGCAAAAAGATGGAAATTCCCTTTGTTTTGGGGGAAAAAGACAGAAATTCCACTTATTAAGAGGCAAAAGAGCAGAAAGTCCCCTTATTTTGGAGCAAAAATGAAGAAATTTTCCTTTTTTATGGCAAAAAGGTATGCATTCTTCTTGTTTTCGGGCAAAAAGGCAGAAATTCCTCGTATTTTGGAGCACAATTGCAGAAATTCCCCTAATTGTGGGGCAAAAAGACAGAAATTCTCCTTATTTTGGGGCAAAACTCAGAATTTTCACTTATTTTGGGGCAAAATTGCAGAAATTTCACTTATTTCAGAAAAAAAGCAGAAATTTCACTTATTTTGGGGCAAAAATGCAGAAATTTCCCTTATTTTGAGATAAAAAGGCTGATATTTTTCTTATTTGGGGGCAAAAAGGCAGAAATTTCCCTCATTTTGGGGCAAAATTGCAGAAATTTCATTTACTTCAGGGTAATAAGTCAGAAATTTTCCGTATTTTGGGGCAAAAAAGACAGAAATTCCCTTTGTTTTGGGGAAAAAAGACAGAAATTCCACTTATTAAGAGGCAAAAAAGCAGAAATTCCCCTTATTTTGGAGCAAAAATTAAGAAATTTCTATTTTTTATGGCAAAAAGGTATGCATTCTTCTTGTTTTCGGGCAAAAAGGCAGAAATTCCTTCTGTTTTGGAGCAAAATTGCAGAAATTCCCCTAATTGTGGGGCAAAAAGGCAGAAATTCCCTATATGTTGGGGCAAAAAGACAGAAATTCTCCTTATTTTGGGGCAAAACTCAGAAATTTCACTTATTTTGGGGCAAAATTGCAGAAATTTCACTGATTTCAGAAAAAAAAGCAGAAATTTTCTTATTTTGGGGCAAAAAGGCAGAAATTTCTTTTATTTTTGTACAAAATTGCAGAAATTTTTCTTATTATGGGAAAAAGGCAGAAATTTCTCATATTTTGGGGCAAAAATGCAGAAATTCCCCTTATTTTAAGGTAAAAATGCTGAACTTCTTCTTATTTGGGGGCAAAAAAGCAGAAATTTCCCTTATTTTGGGGCAAAACTTAGAAATTTCATTTATTTTGGGGCAAAATTGCAGAAATTTCACTTATTTCCCAAAAAAAAGCAGAAATTTTCTAATTTTGGGGCAAAAAGGCAGATATTTCTTTTATTTTGGTACAAAATTGCAGAAATTTTCCTTATTTTGGGGCAAAAAGGCAGACATTTCCCATATTTTGGAGCAAAAATCCAGAAATTCCCCATATTTTGAGGTAAAAAGGCGGAAATTCCCCTTATTTGGGGGCAAAAAATGCAGAAATTTCCCTTATTTTAAGGCAAAATTGCAGAAATTTCACATATTTTTGGGCAAAATTGCAGAAATTTCACTTATTTCAGAAAAAAAAGCAGAAATTTTCTTTTTAGGTCAAAAAGTCAGAAATTTCTTTTATTTAGGTACAAAATTGCAGAATTTGTTCTTATTTTGGGGAAAAAGGGCAGAAATGTCCCATTATTTTGGGGCAAAAATGCAGAAATTTCCCTTATTTTGAGGTAAAAAGGCTGATATTTTCTTCTTTGGGAGCAAGAAGGCAGAAATTTCCCTCATTTTGGGGCAAAATTGCAGAAATTTCACTTATTTCAGGGTAATAAGTCAGAAATTTTTCTTATTTTGGGGCAAAAAGACAGGAATTCCCTTTGTTTTGGGGGAAAAAGACAGAAATTCCACTTATGTAGAGGCAAAAAAGCAGAAATTCCCTTTATTTTGGAGCAAAAATGAAGAAATTTCTTTTTTTTATGGCAAAAAGGTATGCATTCTTCTTATTTTCGGGCAAAAAGGCAGAAATTCCCCGTATTTTGGAGCAAAATTGCAGATATTCCCCTAATTGTGGGGCAAAAAGGCAGAAATTCCCTATATGTTGGAGCAAAAACAGAAATTCTCCTTATTTAGGGGCAAAACTCAGAAATTTCACTTATTTTGGGGCAAAATTGCAGAAATTTTTCTTATTTTGGGGCAAAATTGCAGAAATTTCACATATTTTGGGGCAAAATTGCAGAAATTTCACATATTTTGGGGCAAAATTGCAGAAATTTCACTTATTTCAGAAGAAAATAGCAGAAATTTTCTTTTTTGGGAAAAAAAGTCAGAAATTTCTTTTATTTAGGTACAAAATTGCAGAATTTGTTCTTATTTTGGGGCAAAAAGGCAGAAATTTCCCATATTTTGGGGCAAAATTGCAGAAATTCCCCTTATTTTGAGGTAAAAATGCTGAAATTCCCCTTATTTGGGGACAAAAATCCAAAAATTCCCCTTATTTTGGGGCAAAACTCAGAAATTTCAATTATTTTGGAGCGAAATTGCAGAAATTTCACTTATTTCAGGGTAATAAGTCTGAATTTTTTTTTTATTTTGGGGCAAAAAAGACAGAAATTCCCTTTGTTTTGGGGGAAAAAGACAGAAATTCCACTTATTTAGAGGCAAAAAATCAGAAATTCCCCTTATTTTGAAGAAAAATGAAGAAATTTCCCTTTTTTATGGCAAAAAGGTATTCATCTTCTTACTTTCGGGCAAAAAGGCAGAAATTCCCTGAATTTTGAAGCAAAATTGCAGAAATTCCCCTAATTGTGGGGCAAAAAGGCAGAAATTCCCTGTATGTTAGGGTAAAAAGACAGAAATTCTCTTTATTTTGGGGCAAAACGCAGAAATTCCACTTGTTATGGGGCAAAATTCCAGAAATTTCCCTTATTTTGGGGCAAAATTGCAGAAATTTCACTTATTTTGGGGCAAAAATGCAGAAATTTCCCTTATTTTGAGGTTAAAAGGCTGATATTTTCCTTAATTGGGGGCAAAAAGGCAGAAATTTCCCTCATTTTCTGGCAAAATTGCAGAAATTTCACTTATTTCAGGGTAATGAGTCAGAAATTTTCCTTATTTTGGGGCAAAAAAGACAGAAATTCCCTTTGTTTGGGGGGAAAAAAACAGAAATTCCACATATTTAGAGCCAAAAAAGCAGAAATTCCCCTTATTTTGGAGCAAAAATGAAGTAAATTCTCTTTTTTATGGCAAAAAGATATGCATTCTTGTTATTTTCGGGCAAAAAGGCAGAAAATCCCCGTATTTTGGAGCAAAATTGCAGAAAATCCCCTAATTGTGGGGCAAAAAGGCAGAAATTCCCTATATGTTGGGGCAAAAACAGAAATTCCTCTTATTTTGGGGCAAAACTCAGAAATTTCACTTATTTTGTGGCAAAATTGCAGAAATTTCCCTTATTTTAAGGCAAAATTGCAGAAATTTCACATATTTTGGGGCAAAAATGCAGAAATTTCCCTTATTTTGAGGTAAAAAGGCTGATATTTTCCTTATTTAGGGGCAAAAAGGCAGAAATTTCCCTCATTTTGGGGCAAAATTGCAGAAATTTCATTAACGTCAGGGTAATAAGTCAGAAATTTTCCGTATTTTGGGGCAAAAAATAAAGAAATTCCCATTGTTTTGGGGAAAAAGACAGAAATTCCACTTATTAAGAGGCAAAAAAGCAGAAATTCCCCTTATTTTGGAGCAAAAATTAAGAAATTTCCTTTTTTTATGGCAAAAAGGTATACATTCTTCTTGTTTTCGGGCAAAAAGGCAGAAATTCCCCCTGTTTTAAAGCAAAATTGCAGAAATTTCTATAATTGTGGGGCAAAAAGACAGAAATTCCCTATATGTTGGGGCAAAAAGACAGAAATTCTCTTTATTTTGGAACAAAACTCAGAAATTTTACTTATTTTGGGGCAAAATTGCAGAAATTTCACTTATTTCAGAAAAAAAGCAGAAATTTTCTTATTTTGGGGCAAAAAGGCAGAAATTTCTTTTCTTTTGGTACAAAATTGCAGAAATTTTTCTTATTTTGGGAAATAGGCAGAAATTTCTCATATTTTGGGACAAAAATGCAAAAATTCCCCTTATTTTAAGGTAAAAATGCTGAAATTCCTCTTATTTGGGGGCAAAAAGGCAGAAATTTCTTTTATTTTGGGGCAAAACTTAGAAATTTCAATTATTTTGGGGCAAAATTGCAGAAATTTCACTTATTTCCGAAAAAAAAGCAGAAATTTTCTAATTTTGGGGCAAAAAGGCAGATATTTCTTTTATTTTGGTACAAAATTGCAGAAATTTTCCTTATTTTGGGGCAAAAAGGCAGACATTTCCAATATTTTGGGGCAAAAATGCAGAAATTCCCCTTATTTTGAGGTAAAAAGGCTGAAATTCCCCTTATTTGGGGGCAAAAAATGCAGAAATTTCCCTTATTTTGGGGCAAAATTGCAGAAATTTCACTTATTTCAGATTAATAAGTCAGAAATTATCTATATTTTGGTGCAAAAAGACAGAAATTCCCTTTGTTTTGGGAAAAAAAGACAGAAATTCCACTTATTTAGAAGCAAAAAGCAGAAATTCCCCTTATTTTGGAGCAAAAATGAAGAAATTTCCCTTTTCTATGGCAAAAAGGTATGCATTCTTCTTATTTTCGGGCAAAAAGACAGAAATTCCCCGTTTTTTGGAGCAAAATTGCAAAAATCCCCCTAATTGTGGGCCAAAAAGGCAGAAATTCCCTATATGTTGGGGCAAAAAGACAGAAATTCTCCTTATTTTGGGGCAAAACTCAGAAATTTCACTTATTTTAGGGCAAAATTGCAGAAATTTCACTTATTTCAGAAAAAAAAGCAGAAATTTTCTTATTTTGGGGCAAAAAGGCAGAAATTTCTTTTATTTTGGTACAAAATTGCAGAAATTGTTCTTATTTTGGGGCAAAAAGGCAGAAATTTCCCATATTTTGGGGCAAAAATGCAGAAATTCCTATTATTTTGAGATAAAAAGGCTGAAATTCCCCTTATTTGGGGGCAAAAAGGCAGAAATTTTCCTCATTTTGGGGCAAAATTGCAGAAATTTCACTTATTTCAGGGTAATAAGTCAGAAATTTTCCTTATTTTGGGGCAAAAAAGACAGAAATTCCTTTCGTTTTGGGGGAAAAAAACAGAAATTCCACATATTTAGATCCAAAAAAGCAGAAATTCCCCTTATTTTGGAGCAAAAATGAAGAAACTTTCCTTTTTTGTGGCAAAAAGATATGCATTCTTCTTATTTTCGGGCAAAAAGGCAGAAAATCCCCGTATTTTGGAGCAAAATTGCAGATATTCCCCTAATTGTGGGGCAAAAAGGCAGAAATTCCCTATATGTTGGGGCAAAAACAGAAATTCCTCTTATTTTGGGGCAAAACTCAGACATTTCACTTATTTTGTGGCAAAATTGCAAAAATTTCCATTATTTTGGGGCAAAATAGCAGAAATTTCACATATTTTGGGGCAAAATTGCAGAAATTTCACTTATTTCAGGAAAAAAAAAAGCAGAAATTTTCTTTTTGGGGCAAAAAGTCAGAAATTTCTTTTATTTTTGTACAAAATTGCAGAATTTGTTCTTATTTTGGGTAAAAAGGCAGAAATTTCCCATATTTTGGGGCAAAAATGCAGAAATTTCCCTTATTTTGAGGTTAAAAGGCTGATATTTTCCTTATTTGGGGGCAAAAAGGCAGAAATTTCCCTCATTTTCTGGCAAAATTGCAGAAATTTCACTTACTTCAGGGTAATAAGTCAGAAATTTTCCGTATTTTGGGGCAAAAAAAACAGAAATTCCCTTTGTTTTGGGGGAAAAAGACAGAAATTCCACTTATTAAGAGGCAAAAAAAGCAGTAATTCCCCTTATTTTGGAGCAAAAATTAAGAAATTTCCCTTTTTTATGGCAAAAAGGTATGCATTCTTCCTGTTTTCGTTCAAAAAGGCAGAAATTCCCCCTGTTTTGGAGCAAAATTGCAGAAATTCCCCTAATTGTGGGGCAAAAAGACAGAAATTCCCTATATGTTGGGGCAAAAAGACAGAAATTCTCTTTATTTTGGGGCAAAACTCAGAAATTTCACTTATTTTGGGGCAAAATTGCAGAAATTTCACTTATTTCAGAAAAAAAAGCAGAAATTTTCTTTTTGGGGCAAAAAGTCAGAAATTTCTTTTATTTTTGTACAAAATTGCAGAATTTGTTCTTATTTTGGGGCAAAAAGGCAGAAATTTCCCATATTTTGGGGCAAAATTGCAGAAATTCCCCTTATTTTGAGGTAAAAATGCTGAAATTCCCCTTATTTGGGGACAAAAATCCAGAAATTCCTCTTATTTTGGGGCAAAACTCAGAAATTTCAATTATTTTGGAGCAAAATTGCAGAAATTTCACTTATTTCATGGTAATAATTCTGAAATTTTCCTTATTTTGGGGCAAAAAAGACAGAAATTCCCTTTGTTTTGGGGGAAAAAGACAAAAATTCCACTTATTTAGAGGCAAAAAATCAGAAATTCCCCTTATTTTGGAGAAAAATGAAGAAATTTCCCTTTTTTATGGCAAAAAGTTATTCATCTTCTTATTTTCGGTCAAAAAGGCAGAAATTCCCTGAATTTTGAAGCAAAATTGCAGAAATTCCCCGAATTGTGGGGCAAAAGGCAGAAATTCCCTGTATGTTAGGGCAAAAAGACAGAAATTTTCTTTATTTTGGGGCAAAACTCAGAAATTCCACTTGTTATGGGGCAAAATTCCAGAAATTTCCCTTATTTTGGGGCAAAATTGCAGAAATTTCACTTATTTTGGGGCAAAATTGCAGAAATTTCACTTATGTCAGTAAAAAAAGGAGAACTTTTCTTTTTTGGGGCAAAAAGTCAGAAATTTCTTTTATTTTGGTACAAAATTGCAGAAATTGTTCTTATTTTGGGGCAAAAACGCAGAAATTTCCCATATTTTGTGGCAAAAATGCAGAAATTCCCCTTATTTTGTGGTATAAAAGCTGAAATTCCTATTATTTGGGGGCAAAAAGGCAGAAATTCCCCTTATTTTGGGGCAAAACTCAGAAATTTCAATTATTTTGGGGCAAAATTCCAGAAATTTCCCTTATTTTGGGCCAAATTTCAGAAATTTCACTTATTTTGGGACAAAATTGCAGAAATTTCACTTATTTTGGGGCAAAATTGCAGAAATTTCACTTATTTCAGGAAAAAAGGCAGAAGTTTTCCTTATTTTGGAGCAAAAAGGCAGAAATTCCAAATATTTTGTGGCAAAAATGCAGAAATTCCCCTTATTTTGAGGTAAAAATGCTGAAATTCCCCTTATTTGGAGGCAAAAAGGCATAAATTTCCCTTATTTTGGGGCAAAATTGCAGAAATTCCACTTACTTCAGGGTAATAAGTCAGAAATTTTCTTTATTTTGGGGCAAAAAAGATGGAAATTCTCTTTGTTTTGGGGAAAAAAGACATAAATTCGACTTATTAAGAGGCAAAAAAGCAGAAATTCCCCATACTTTGGAGCAAAAATGAAGAAATTTTCCTTTTTTATGGCAAAAAGGTATGCATTCTTCTTGTTTTCGGGCAAAAAGGCAGAAATTCCCCGTATTTTGGAGCACAATTGCAGAAATTCCCCTAATTGTGGGGCAAAAAGGCAGAAATTCCCTATATGTTGGGGCAAAAACAGAAATTCCTCTTATTTTGGGGCAAAACTCAGAAATTTCACTTATTTTGTGGCAAAATTGCAGAAATTTCCCTTATTTTAAGGCAAAATTGCAGAAATTTCACATATTTTAGGGCAAAAATGCAGAAATTTCCCTTATTTTGAGGTAAAAAGGCTGATATTTTCCTTATTTAGGGGCAAAAAAGCAGAAATTTCCCTCATTTTGGGGCAAAATTGCAGAAATTTCATTAACGTCAGGGTAATAAGTCAGAAATTTTCCGTATTTTGGGGCAAAAAATAAAGAAATTCCCATTGTTTTGGGGAAAAAGACAGAAATTCCACTTATTAAGAGGCAAAAAAAGCAGTAATTCCCCTTATTTTGGAGCAAAAATTAAGAAATTTCCCTTTTTTATGGCAAAAAGGTATGCATTCTTCCTGTTTTCGTTCAAAAAGGCAGAAATTCCCCCTGTTTTGGAGCAAAATTGCAGAAATTCCCCTAATTGTGGGGCAAAAAGACAGAAATTCCCTATATGTTGGGGCAAAAAGACAGAAATTCTCTTTATTTTGGGGCAAAACTCAGAAATTTCACTTATTTTGGGGCAAAATTGCAGAAATTTCACTTATTTCAGAAAAAAAAAGCAGAAATTTTCTTTTTGGGGCAAAAAGTCAGAAATTTCTTTTATTTTTGTACAAAATTGCAGAATTTGTTCTTATTTTGGGGCAAAAAGGCAGAAATTTCCCATATTTTGGGGCAAAATTGCAGAAATTCCCCTTATTTTGAGGTAAAAATGCTGAAATTCCCCTTATTTGGGGACAAAAATCCAGAAATTCCTCTTATTTTGGGACAAAACTCAGAAATTTCAATTATTTTGGAGCAAAATTGCAGAAATTTCACTTATTTCATGGTAATAATTCTGAAATTTTCCTTATTTTGGGGCAAAAAAGACAGAAATTCCCTTTGTTTTGGGGGAAAAAGACAAAAATTCCACTTATTTAGAGGCAAAAAATCAGAAATTCCCCTTATTTTGGAGAAAAATGAAGAAATTTCCCTTTTTTATGGCAAAAAGTTATTCATCTTCTTATTTTCGGTCAAAAAGGCAGAAATTCCCTGAATTTTGAAGCAAAATTGCAGAAATTCCCCGAATTGTGGGGCAAAAGGCAGAAATTCCCTGTATGTTAGGGCAAAAAGACAGAAATTTTCTTTATTTTGGGGCAAAACTCAGAAATTCCACTTGTTATGGGGCAAAATTCCAGAAATTTCCCTTATTTTGGGGCAAAATTGCAGAAATTTCACTTATTTTGGGGCAAAATTGCAGAAATTTCACTTATGTCAGTAAAAAAAGGAGAACTTTTCTTTTTTGGGGCAAAAAGTCAGAAATTTCTTTTATTTTGGTACAAAATTGCAGAAATTGTTCTTATTTTGGGGCAAAAACGCAGAAATTTCCCATATTTTGGGGCAAAAATGCAGAAATTCCCCTTATTTTGTGGTATAAAAGCTGAAATTCCTATTATTTGGGGGCAAAAAGGCAGAAATTCCCCTTATTTTGGGGCAAAACTCAGAAATTTCAATTATTTTGGGGCAAAATTCCAGAAATTTCCCTTATTTTGGGCCAAATTTCAGAAATTTCACTTATTTTGGGACAAAATTGCAGAAATTTCACTTATTTTGGGGCAAAATTGCAGAAATTTCACTTATTTCAGGAAAAAAGGCAGAAGTTTTCCTTATTTTGGAGCAAAAAGGCAGAAATTCCAAATATTTTGTGGCAAAAATGCAGAAATTCCCCTTATTTTGAGGTAAAAATGCTGAAATTCCCCTTATTTGGAGGCAAAAAGGCATAAATTTCCCTTATTTTGGGGCAAAATTGCAGAAATTCCACTTACTTCAGGGTAATAAGTCAGAAATTTTCTTTATTTTGGGGCAAAAAAGATGGAAATTCTCTTTGTTTTGGGGAAAAAAGACATAAATTCGACTTATTAAGAGGCAAAAAAGCAGAAATTCCCCATACTTTGGAGCAAAAATGAAGAAATTTTCCTTTTTTATGGCAAAAAGGTATGCATTCTTCTTGTTTTCGGGCAAAAAGGCAGAAATTCCCCGTATTTTGGAGCACAATTGCAGAAATTCCCCTAATTGTGGGGCAAAAAGGCAGAAATTCCCTATATGTTGGGGCAAAAACAGAAATTCCTCTTATTTTGGGGCAAAACTCAGAAATTTCACTTATTTTGTGGCAAAATTGCAGAAATTTCCCTTATTTTAAGGCAAAATTGCAGAAATTTCACATATTTTAGGGCAAAAATGCAGAAATTTCCCTTATTTTGAGGTAAAAAGGCTGATATTTTCCTTATTTAGGGGCAAAAAAGCAGAAATTTCCCTCATTTTGGGGCAAAATTGCAGAAATTTCATTAACGTCAGGGTAATAAGTCAGAAATTTTCCGTATTTTGGGGCAAAAAATAAAGAAATTCCCATTGTTTTGGGGAAAAAGACAGAAATTCCACTTATTAAGAGGCAAAAAAAGCAGTAATTCCCCTTATTTTGGAGCAATAATTAAGAAATTTCCCTTTTTTATGGCAAAAAGGTATGCATTCTTCCTGTTTTTGTTCAAAAAGGCAGAAATTCCCCCTGTTTTGGAGCAAAATTGCAGAAATTCCCCTAATTGTGGGGCAAAAAGACAGAAATTCCCTATATGTTGGGGCAAAAAGACAGAAATTCTCTTTATTTTGGGGCAAAACTCAGAAATTTCACTTATTTTGGGGCAAAATTGCAGAAATTTCACTTATTTCAGAAAAAAAAAGCAGAAATTTTCTTTTTGGGGCAAAAAGTCAGAAATTTCTTTTATTTTTGTACAAAATTGCAGAATTTGTTCTTATTTTGGGGCAAAAAGGCAGAAATTTCCCATATTTTGGGGCAAAATTGCAGAAATTCCCCTTATTTTGAGGTAAAAATGCTGAAATTCCCCTTATTTGGGGACAAAAATCCAGAAATTCCTCTTATTTTGGGACAAAACTCAGAAATTTCAATTATTTTGGAGCAAAATTGCAGAAATTTCACTTATTTCATGGTAATAATTCTGAAATTTTCCTTATTTTGGGGCAAAAAAGACAGAAATTCCCTTTGTTTTGGGGGAAAAAGACAAAAATTCCACTTATTTAGAGGCAAAAAATCAGAAATTCCCCTTATTTTGGAGAAAAATGAAGAAATTTCCCTTTTTTATGGCAAAAAGTTATTCATCTTCTTATTTTCGGTCAAAAAGGCAGAAATTCCCTGAATTTTGAAGCAAAATTGCAGAAATTCCCCGAATTGTGGGGCAAAAGGCAGAAATTCCCTGTATGTTAGGGCAAAAAGACAGAAATTTTCTTTATTTTGGGGCAAAACTCAGAAATTCCACTTGTTATGGGGCAAAATTCCAGAAATTTCCCTTATTTTGGGGCAAAATTGCAGAAATTTCACTTATTTTGGTGCAAAATTGCAGAAATTTCACTTATGTCAGTAAAAAAAGGAGAACTTTTCTTTTTTGGGGCAAAAAGTCAGAAATTTCTTTTATTTTGGTACAAAATTGCAGAAATTGTTCTTATTTTGGGGCAAAAACGCAGAAATTTCCCATATTTTGGGGCAAAAATGCAGAAATTCCCCTTATTTTGTGGTATAAAAGCTGAAATTCCTATTATTTGGGGGCAAAAAGGCAGAAATTCCCCTTATTTTGGGGCAAAACTCAGAAATTTCAATTATTTTGGGGCAAAATTCCAGAAATTTCCCTTATTTTGGGCCAAATTTCAGAAATTTCACTTATTTTGGGACAAAATTGCAGAAATTTCACTTATTTTGGGGCAAAATTGCAGAAATTTCACTTATTTCAGGAAAAAAGGCAGAAGTTTTCCTTATTTTGGAGCAAAAAGGCAGAAATTCCAAATATTTTGTGGCAAAAATGCAGAAATTCCCCTTATTTTGAGGTAAAAATGCTGAAATTCCCCTTATTTGGAGGCAAAAAGGCATAAATTTCCCTTATTTTGGGGCAAAATTGCAGAAATTCCACTTACTTCAGGGTAATAAGTCAGAAATTTTCTTTATTTTGGGGCAAAAAAGATGGAAATTCTCTTTGTTTTGGGGAAAAAATACATAAATTCGACTTAGTAAGAGGCAAAAAAGCAGAAATTCCCCATACTTTGGAGCAAAAATGAAGAAATTTTCCTTTTTTATGGCAAAAAGGTATGCATTCTTCTTGTTTTCGGGCAAAAAGGCAGAAATTCCCCGTATTTTGGAGCACAATTGCAGAAATTCCCCTAATTGTGGGGCAAAAAGGCAGAAATTCCCTATATGTTGGGGCAAAAAGACAGAAATTTTCCTTTTTTGGGGGCAAAACTCAGAAATTCCACTTATTTTGGGGCAAAATTCCAGAAATTTCCCTTATTTTGGGGCAAAACTCAGAATTTTCACTTATTTTGGGGCAAAATTGCAGAAATTTCACTTATTTCAGAAAAAAAAGCAGAAATTTCACTTATTTTGGGGCAAAAAGGCAGAAATTTTTTTATTTTGATACAAAATTGCAGAAATTTTTCTTATTTTGGGACAAAAAGGCAGAAATTTCCCATATTTTAGGGCAAAAGTGCAGAAATTCCCCTTATTTTGAGGTAAAAATGCTGAAATTCCCTTTATTTGGAGGCAAAAATGAAGAAATTTCCCTTTTTTTGGGGCAAAATTGCAGAAATCTCACTTATTTCAGGAAAAAAGGCAGAAGTTTTTCTTATTTTGGAGCAAAAAGGCAGAAATTCCAAATATTTTGTGGCAAAAATGCAGAAGTTCCTTTTATTTTGAGGTAAAAATGCTGAAATTCCCCTTATTTGGGGGTAAAAAGGCATAAATTTCCCTTATTTTGGGGCAAAATTGCAGAAATTTCACTTACTTCAGGGTAATAAGTCAGAAATTTTCCTTATTTTGAGGCAAAAAGATGGAAATTCCCTTTGTTTTGGGGGAAAAAGACAGAAATTCCACTTATTAAGAGGCAAAAGAGCAGAAAATCCCCTTATTTTGGAGCAAAAATGAAGAAATTTTCCTTTTTTATGGCAAAAAGGTATGCATTCTTCTTGTTTTCGGGCAAAAAGGCAGAAATTCCTCGTATTTTGGAGCACAATTGCAGAAATTCCCCTAATTGTGGGGCAAAAAGACAGAAATTCTCCTTATTTTGGGGCAAAACTCAGAATTTTCACTTATTTTGGGGCAAAATTGCAGAAATTTCACTTATTTCAGAAAAAAAGCAGAAATTTCACTTATTTTGGGGCAAAAATGCAGAAATTTCCCTTATTTTGAGATAAAAAGGCTGATATTTTTCTTATTTGGGGGCAAAAAGGCAGAAATTTCCCTCATTTTGGGGCAAAATTGCAGAAATTTCATTTACTTCAGGGTAATAAGTCAGAAATTTTCCGTATTTTGGGGCAAAAAAGACAGAAATTCCCTTTGTTTTGGGGAAAAAAGACAGAAATTCCACTTATTAAGAGGCAAAAAAGCAGAAATTCCCCTTATTTTGGAGCAAAACTTAAGAAATTTCTATTTTTTATGGCAAAAAGGTATGCATTCTTCTTGTTTTCGGGCAAAAAGGCAGAAATTCCTTCTGTTTTGGAGCAAAATTGCAGAAATTCCCCTAATTGTGGGGCAAAAAGGCAGAAATTTCCTATATGTTGGGGCAAAAAGACAGAAATTCTCCTTATTTTGGGGCAAAACTCAGAAATTTCACTTATTTTGGGGCAAAATTGCAGAAATTTCACTGATTTCAGAAAAAAAAGCAGAAATTTTCTTATTTTGGGGCAAAAAGGCAGAAATTTCTTTTATTTTTGTACAAAATTGCAGAAATTTTTCTTATTATGGGAAAAAGGCAGAAATTTCTCATATTTTGGGGCAAAAATGCAGAAATTCCCCTTATTTTAAGGTAAAAATGCTGAACTTCTTCTTATTTGGGGGCAAAAAAGCAGAAATTTCCCTTATTTTGGGGCAAAACTTAGAAATTTCATTTATTTTGGGGCAAAATTGCAGAAATTTCACTTATTTCCCAAAAAAAAGCAGAAATTTTCTAATTTTGGGGCAAAAAGGCAGATATTTCTTTTATTTTGGTACAAAATTGCAGAAATTTTCCTTATTTTGGGGCAAAAAGGCAGACATTTCCCATATTCTGGAGCAAAAATCCAGAAATTCCCCATATTTTGAGGTAAAAAGGCGGAAATTCCCCTTATTTGGGGGCAAAAAATGCAGAAATTTCCCTTATTTTAAGGCAAAATTGCAGAAATTTCACATATTTTTGGGCAAAATTGCAGAAATTTCACTTATTTCAGAAAAAAAAGCAGAAATTTTCTTTTTAGGTCAAAAAGTCAGAAATTTCTTTTATTTAGGTACAAAATTGCAGAATTTGTTCTTATTTTGGGGCAAAAGGGCAGAAATGTCCCATTATTTTGGGGCAAAAATGCAGAAATTTCCCTTATTTTGAGGTAAAAAGGCTGATATTTTCTTCTTTGGGAGCAAGAAGGCAGAAATTTCCCTCATTTTGGGGCAAAATTGCAGAAATTTCACTTATTTCAGGGTAATAAGTCAGAAATTTTTCTTATTTTGGGGCAAAAAGACAGGAATTCCCTTTGTTTTGGGGGAAAAAGACAGAAATTCCACTTATGTAGAGGCAAAAAAGCAGAAATTCCCTTTATTTTGGAGCAAAAATGAAGAAATTTCTTTTTTTTATGGCAAAAAGGTATGCATTCTTCTTATTTTCGGGCAAAAAGGCAGAAATTCCCCGTATTTTGGAGCAAAATTGCAGATATTCCCCTAATTGTGGGGCAAAAAGGCAGAAATTCCCTATATGTTGGAGCAAAAACAGAAATTCTCCTTATTTAGGGGCAAAACTCAGAAATTTCACTTATTTTGGGGCAAAATTGCAGAAATTTTTCTTATTTTGGGGCAAAATTGCAGAAATTTCACATATTTTGGGGCAAAATTGCAGAAATTTCACATATTTTGGGGCAAAATTGCAGAAATTTCACTTATTTCAGAAGAAAATAGCAGAAATTTTCTTTTTTGGGAAAAAAAGTCAGAAATTTCTTTTATTTAGGTACAAAATTGCAGAATTTGTTCTTATTTTGGGGCAAAAAGGCAGAAATTTCCCATATTTTGGGGCAAAATTGCAGAAATTCCCCTTATTTTGAGGTAAAAATGCTGAAATTCCCCTTATTTGGGGACAAAAATCCAAAAATTCCCCTTATTTTGGGGCAAAACTCAGAAATTTCAATTATTTTGGAGCGAAATTGCAGAAATTTCACTTATTTCAGGGTAATAAGTCTGAAATTTTTTTTTTATTTTGGGGCAAAAAAGACAGAAATTCCCTTTGTTTTGGGGGAAAAAGACAGAAATTCCACTTATTTAGAGGCAAAAAATCAGAAATTCCCCTTATTTTGAAGAAAAATGAAGAAATTTCCCTTTTTTATGGCAAAAAGGTATTCATCTTCTTATTTTCGGGCAAAAAGGCAGAAATTCCCTGAATTTTGAAGCAAAATTGCAGAAATTCCCCTAATTGTGGGGCAAAAAGGCAGAAATTCCCAGTATGTTAGGGTAAAAAGACAGAAATTCTCTTTATTTTGGGGCAAAACTCAGAAATTCCACTTGTTATGGGGCAAAATTCCAGAAATTTCCCTTATTTTGGGGCAAAATTGCAGAAATTTCACTTATTTTGGGGCAAAATTGCAGAAATTTCACTTATTTTAAGGCAAAATTGCAGAAATTTTACTTATTTCAGGAAACAAGGCAGAAGTTTTCCTTATTTTGGGGCAAAAAGGCAGAAATTCCAAATATTTTGTGGCAAAAATGCAGAAATTCCCCTTATTTTGAGGTAAAAAGTCTGAAATTTTCTTTATTTGGGGGCAAAAAATGCAAAAATTTCCCTTATTTTGGGGCAAAATTGCAGAAATTTCACTTATTTCAGAATAATAAGTCAGAAATTATCTTTATTTTGGTGCAAAAAGACAGAAATTTCCTTTGTTTTGGGAAAAAAGACAGAAATTCCACTTATTTAGAGGCAAAAAGCAGAAATTTCCATTATTTTAGAGCAAAAATGAAGAAATTTCCCTTTTCTATGGCAAAAAGGTATGCATTCTTCTTATTTTCGGGCAAAAGGACAGAAATTACCCGATTTTGGAGCGAAATTGCAGAAATTCCCGTAATTGTGGGCCAAAAAGGCAGAAATTCCCTATATGTTGGGGCAAAAAGACAGAAATTCTCCTTATTTTGGGGCAAAACTCAGAAATTTCACTTATTTTAGGGCAAAATTGCAGAAATTTCACTTATTTCAGAAAAAAAGCAGAAATTTTCTTATTTTGGGGCAAAAAGGCAGAAATTTCTTTTATTTTGGTACAAAATTGCAGAAATTGTTCTTATTTTGGGGCAAAAAAGCAGAAATTTCCCATATTTTGGGCCAAAAATGCAGAAATTTCCCTTATTTTGTGGTTAAAAGGCTGATATTTTCCTTAATTGGGGGCAAAAAGGCAGAAATTTCCCTCATTTTCTGGCAAAATTGCAGAAATTTCACTTATTTCAGGGTAATGAGTCAGAAATTTTCCTTATTTTGGGGCAAAAAAGACAGAAATTCCCTTTGTTTTGGGGGAAAAAAACAGAAATTCCACATATTTAGAGCCAAAAAAGCAGAAATTCCCCTTATTTTGGAGCAAAAATGAAGTAAATTCTCTTTTTTATGGCAAAAAGATATGCATTCTTGTTATTTTCGGGCAAAAAGGCAGAAAATCCCCGTATTTTGGAGCAAAATTGCAGAAAATCCCCTAATTGTGGGCCAAAAAGGCAGAAATTCCCTATATGTTGGGGCAAAAACAGAAATTCCTCTTATTTTGGGGCGAAACTCAGAAATTTCACTTATTTTGTGGCAAAATTGCAGAAATTTCCCTTATTTTAAGGCAAAATTGCAGAAATTTCACATATTTTGGGGCAAAAATGCAGAAATTTCCCTTATTTTGAGGTAAAAAGGCTGATATTTTCCTTATTTAGGGGCAAAAAGGCAGAAATTTCCCTCATTTTGGGGCAAAATTGCAGAAATTTCATTAACGTCAGGGTAATAAGTCAGAAATTTTCCGTATTTTGGGGCAAAAAATAAAGAAATTCCCATTGTTTTGGGGAAAAAGACAGAAATTCCACTTATTAAGAGGCAAAAAAGCAGAAATTCCCCTTATTTTGGAGCAAAAATTAAGAAATTTCCTTTTTTTATGGCAAAAAGGTATACATTCTTCTTGTTTTCGGGCAAAAAGGCAGAAATTCCCCCTGTTTTAAAGCAAAATTGCAGAAATTTCTATAATTGTGGGGCAAAAAGACAGAAATTCCCTATATGTTGGGGCAAAAAGACAGAAATTCTCTTTATTTTGGAACAAAACTCAGAAATTTTACTTATTTTGGGGCAAAATTGCAGAAATTTCACTTATTTCAGAAAAAAAGCAGAAATTTTCTTATTTTGGGGCAAAAAGGCAGAAATTTCTTTTCTTTTGGTACAAAATTGCAGAAATTTTTCTTATTTTGGGAAATAGGCAGAAATTTCTCATATTTTGGGACAAAAATGCAAAAATTCCCCTTATTTTAAGGTAAAAATGCTGAAATTCCTCTTATTTGGGGGCAAAAAGGCAGAAATTTCTTTTATTTTGGGGCAAAACTTAGAAATTTCAATTATTTTGGGGCAAAATTGCAGAAATTTCACTTATTTCCGAAAAAAAAGCAGAAATTTTCTAATTTTGGGGCAAAAAGGCAGATATTTCTTTTATTTTGGTACAAAATTGCAGAAATTTTCCTTATTTTGGGGCAAAAAGGCAGACATTTCCAATATTTTGGGGCAAAAATGCAGAAATTCCCCTTATTTTGAGGTAAAAAGGCTGAAATTCCCCTTATTTGGGGGCAAAAAATGCAGAAATTTCCCTTATTATGGGGCAAAATTGCAGAAATTTCACTTATTTCAGAATAATAAGTCAGAAATTATCTATATTTTGGTGCAAAAAGACAGAAATTCCCTTTGTTTTGGGAAAAAAAGACAGAAATTCCACTTATTTAGAAGCAAAAAGCAGAAATTCCCATTATTTTGGAGCAAAAATGAAGAAATTTCCCTTTTCTATGGCAAAAAGGTATGCATTCTTCTTATTTTCGGGCAAAAAGACAGAAATTCCCCGCTTTTTGGAGCAAAATTGCAAAAATCCCCCTAATTGTGGGCCAAAAAGGCAGAAATTCCCTATATGTTGGGGCAAAAAGACAGAAATTCTCCTTATTTTGGGGCAAAACTCAGAAATTTCACTTATTTTAGGGCAAAATTGCAGAAATTTCACTTATTTCAGAAAAAAAGGCAGAAATTTTCTTATTTTGGGGCAAAAAGGCAGAAATTTCTTTTATTTTGGTACAAAATTGCAGAAATTGTTCTTATTTTGGGGCAAAAAGGCAGAAATTTCCCATATTTTGGGGCAAAAATGCAGAAATTCCTATTATTTTGAGATAAAAAGGCTGAAATTCCCCTTATTTGGGGGCAAAAAGGCAGAAATTTTCCTCATTTTGGGGCAAAATTGCAGAAATTTCACTTATTTCAGGGTAATAAGTCAGAAATTTTCCTTATTTTGGGGCAAAAAAGACAAAAATTCCTTTCGTTTTGGGGGAACAAAACAGAAATTCCACATATTTAGATCCAAAAAAGCAGAAATTCCCCTTATTTTGGAGCAAAAATGAAGAAACTTTCCTTTTTTATGGCAAAAAGATATGCATTCTTCTTATTTTCAGGCAAAAAGGCAGAAAATCCCCGTATTTTGGAGCAAAATTGCAGATATTCCCCTAATTGTGGGGCAAAAAGGCAGAAATTCCCTATATGTTGGGGCAAAAACAGAAATTCCTCTTATTTTGGGGCAAAACTCAGACATTTCACTTATTTTGTGGCAAAATTGCAAAAATTTCCATTATTTTGGGGCAAAATAGCAGAAATTTCACATATTTTGGGGCAAAATTGCAGAAATTTCACTTATTTCAGGAAAAAAAAAGCAGAAATTTTCTTTTTGGGGCAAAAAGTCAGAAATTTCTTTTATTTTTGTACAAAATTGCAGAATTTGTTCTTATTTTGGGTAAAAAGGCAGAAATTTCCCATATTTTGGGGCAAAAATGCAGAAATTTCCCTTATTTTGAGGTTAAAAGGCTGATATTTTCCTTATTTGGGGGCAAAAAGGCAGAAATTTCCCTCATTTTCTGGCAAAATTGCAGAAATTTCACTTACTTCAGGGTAATAAGTCAGAAATTTTCCGTATTTTGGGGCAAAAAAAACAGAAATTCCCTTTGTTTTGGGGGAAAAAGACAGAAATTCCACTTATTAAGAGGCAAAAAAAGCAGTAATTCCCCTTATTTTGGAGCAAAAATTAAGAAATTTCCCTTTTTTATGGCAAAAAGGTATGCATTCTTCCTGTTTTCGTTCAAAAAGGCAGAAATTCCCCCTGTTTTGGAGCAAAATTGCAGAAATTCCCCTAATTGTGGGGCAAAAAGACAGAAATTCCCTATATGTTGGGGCAAAAAGACAGAAATTCTCTTTATTTTGGGGCAAAACTCAGAAATTTCACTTATTTTGGGGCAAAATTGCAGAAATTTCACTTATTTCAGAAAAAAAAAAGCAGAAATTTTCTTTTTGGGGCAAAAAGTCAGAAATTTCTTTTATTTTTGTACAAAATTGCAGAATTTGTTCTTATTTTGGGGCAAAAAGGCAGAAATTTCCCATATTTTGGGGCAAAATTGCAGAAATTCCCCTTATTTTGAGGTAAAAATGCTGAAATTCCCCTTATTTGGGGACAAAAATCCAGAAATTCCTCTTATTTTGGGGCAAAACTCAGAAATTTCAATTATTTTGGAGCAAAATTGCAGAAATTTCACTTATTTCATGGTAATAATTCTGAAATTTTCCTTATTTTGGGGCAAAAAAGACAGAAATTCCCTTTGTTTTGGGGGAAAAATACAAAAATTCCACTTATTTAGAGGCAAAAAATCAGAAATTCCCCTTATTTTGGAGAAAAATGAAGAAATTTCCCTTTTTTATGGCAAAAAGTTATTCATCTTCTTATTTTCGGTCAAAAAGGCAGAAATTCCCTGAATTTTGAAGCAAAATTGCAGAAATTCCCCGAATTGTGGGGCAAAAGGCAGAAATTCCCTGTATGTTAGGGCAAAAAGACAGAAATTTTCTTTATTTTGGGGCAAAACTCAGAAATTCCACTTGTTATGGGGCAAAATTCCAGAAATTTCCCTTATTTTGGGGCAAAATTGCAGAAATTTCACTTATTTTGGGGCAAAATTGCAGAAATTTCACTTATGTCAGTAAAAAAAGGAGAACTTTTCTTTTTTGGGGCAAAAAGTCAGAAATTTCTTTTATTTTGGTACAAAATTGCAGAAATTGTTCTTATTTTGGGGCAAAAACGCAGAAATTTCCCATATTTTGGGGCAAAAATGCAGAAATTCCCCTTATTTTGTGGTATAAAAGCTGAAATTCCTATTATTTGGGGGCAAAAAGGCAGAAATTCCCCTTATTTTGGGGCAAAACTCAGAAATTTCAATTATTTTGGGGCAAAATTCCAGAAATTTCCCTTATTTTGGGCCAAATTTCAGAAATTTCACTTATTTTGGGACAAAATTGCAGAAATTTCACTTATTTTGGGGCAAAATTGCAGAAATTTCACTTATTTCAGGAAAAAAGGCAGAAGTTTTCCTTATTTTGGAGCAAAAAGGCAGAAATTCCAAATATTTTGTGGCAAAAATGCAGAAATTCCCCTTATTTTGAGGTAAAAATGCTGAAATTCCCCTTATTTGGAGGCAAAAAGGCATAAATTTCCCTTATTTTGGGGCAAAATTGCAGAAATTCCACTTACTTCAGGGTAATAAGTCAGAAATTTTCTTTATTTTGGGGCAAAAAAGATGGAAATTCTCTTTGTTTTGGGGAAAAAATAGATAAATTCGACTTAGTAAGAGGCAAAAAAGCAGAAATTCCCCATACTTTGGAGCAAAAATGAAGAAATTTTCCTTTTTTATGGCAAAAAGGTATGCATTCTTCTTGTTTTCGGGCAAAAAGGCAGAAATTCCCCGTATTTTGGAGCACAATTGCAGAAATTCCCCTAATTGTGGGGCAAAAAGGCAGAAATTCCCTATATGTTGGGGCAAAAAGACAGAAATTTTCCTTTTTTTGGGGCAAAACTCAGAAATTCCACTTATTTTGGGGCAAAATTCCAGAAATTTCCCTTATTTTGGGGCAAAACTCAGAATTTTCACTTATTTTGGGGCAAAATTGCAGAAATTTCACTTATTTCAAAAAAAAGCAGAAATTTCACTTATTTTGGGGCAAAAAGGCAGAAATTTCTTTTCTTTTGGTACAAAATTGCAGAAATTTTTCTTATTTTGGGAAATAGGCAGAAATTTCTCATATTTTGGGACAAAAATGCAAAAATTCCCCTTATTTTAAGGTAAAAATGCTGAAATTCCTCTTATTTGGTGGCAAAAAGGCAGAAATTTCTTTTATTTTGGGGCAAAACTTAGAAATTTCAATTATTTTGGGGCAAAATTGCAGAAATTTCACTTATTTCCGAAAAAAAAGCAGAAATTTTCTAATTTTGGGGCAAAAAGGCAGATATTTCTTTTATTTTGGTACAAAATTGCAGAAATTTTCCTTATTTTGGGGCAAAAAGGCAGACATTTCCAATATTTTGGGGCAAAAATGCAGAAATTCCCCTTATTTTGAGGTAAAAAGGCTGAAATTCCCCTTATTTGGGGGCAAAAAATGCAGAAATTTCCCTTATTTTGGGGCAAAATTGCAGAAATTTCACTTATTTCAGATTAATAAGTCAGAAATTATCTATATTTTGGTGCAAAAAGACAGAAATTCCCTTTGTTTTGGGAAAAAAAGACAGAAATTCCACTTATTTAGAAGCAAAAAGCAGAAATTCCCCTTATTTTGGAGCAAAAATGAAGAAATTTCCCTTTTCTATGGCAAAAAGGTATGCATTCTTCTTATTTTCGGGCAAAAAGACAGAAATTCCCCGTTTTTTGGAGCAAAATTGCAAAAATCCCCCTAATTGTGGGCCAAAAAGGCAGAAATTCCCTATATGTTGGGGCAAAAAGACAGAAATTCTCCTTATTTTGGGGCAAAACTCAGAAATTTCACTTATTTTAGGGCAAAATTGCAGAAATTTCACTTATTTCAGAAAAAAAAGCAGAAATTTTCTTATTTTGGGGCAAAAAGGCAGAAATTTCTTTTATTTTGGTACAAAATTGCAGAAATTGTTCTTATTTTGGGGCAAAAAGGCAGAAATTTCCCATATTTTGGGGCAAAAATGCAGAAATTCCTATTATTTTGAGATAAAAAGGCTGAAATTCCCCTTATTTGGGGGCAAAAAGGCAGAAATTTTCCTCATTTTGGGGCAAAATTGCAGAAATTTCACTTATTTCAGGGTAATAAGTCAGAAATTTTCCTTATTTTGGGGCAAAAAAGACAGAAATTCCTTTCGTTTTGGGGGAAAAAAACAGAAATTCCACATATTTAGATCCAAAAAAGCAGAAATTCCCCTTATTTTGGAGCAAAAATGAAGAAACTTTCCTTTTTTATGGCAAAAAGATATGCATTCTTCTTATTTTCGGGCAAAAAGGCAGAAAATCCCCGTATTTTGGAGCAAAATTGCAGATATTCCCCTAATTGTGGGGCAAAAGGCAGAAATTCCCTGTATGTTAGGGCAAAAAGACAGAAATTTTCTTTATTTTGGGGCAAAACTCAGAAATTCCACTTGTTATGGGGCAAAATTCCAGAAATTTCCCTTATTTTGGGGCAAAATTGCAGAAATTTCACTTATTTTGGTGCAAAATTGCAGAAATTTCACTTATGTCAGTAAAAAAAGGAGAACTTTTCTTTTTTGGGGCAAAAAGTCAGAAATTTCTTTTATTTTGGTACAAAATTGCAGAAATTGTTCTTATTTTGGGGCAAAAACGCAGAAATTTCCCATATTTTGGGGCAAAAATGCAGAAATTCCCCTTATTTTGTGGTATAAAAGCTGAAATTCCTATTATTTGGGGGCAAAAAGGCAGAAATTCCCCTTATTTTGGGGCAAAACTCAGAAATTTCAATTATTTTGGGGCAAAATTCCAGAAATTTCCCTTATTTTGGGCCAAATTTCAGAAATTTCACTTATTTTGGGACAAAATTGCAGAAATTTCACTTATTTTGGGGCAAAATTGCAGAAATTTCACTTATTTCAGGAAAAAAGGCAGAAGTTTTCCTTATTTTGGAGCAAAAAGGCAGAAATTCCAAATATTTTGTGGCAAAAATGCAGAAATTCCCCTTATTTTGAGGTAAAAATGCTGAAATTCCCCTTATTTGGAGGCAAAAAGGCATAAATTTCCCTTATTTTGGGGCAAAATTGCAGAAATTCCACTTACTTCAGGGTAATAAGTCAGAAATTTTCTTTATTTTGGGGCAAAAAAGATGGAAATTCTCTTTGTTTTGGGGAAAAAATACATAAATTCGACTTAGTAAGAGGCAAAAAAGCAGAAATTCCCCATACTTTGGAGCAAAAATGAAGAAATTTTCCTTTTTTATGGCAAAAAGGTATGCATTCTTCTTGTTTTCGGGCAAAAAGGCAGAAATTCCCCGTATTTTGGAGCACAATTGCAGAAATTCCCCTAATTGTGGGGCAAAAAGGCAGAAATTCCCTATATGTTGGGGCAAAAAGACAGAAATTTTCCTTTTTTGGGGGCAAAACTCAGAAATTCCACTTATTTTGGGGCAAAATTCCAGAAATTTCCCTTATTTTGGGGCAAAACTCAGAATTTTCACTTATTTTGGGGCAAAATTGCAGAAATTTCACTTATTTCAGAAAAAAAAGCAGAAATTTCACTTATTTTGGGGCAAAAAGGCAGAAATTTTTTTATTTTGATACAAAATTGCAGAAATTTTTCTTATTTTGGGACAAAAAGGCAGAAATTTCCCATATTTTAGGGCAAAAGTGCAGAAATTCCCCTTATTTTGAGGTAAAAATGCTGAAATTCCCTTTATTTGGAGGCAAAAATGAAGAAATTTCCCTTTTTTTGGGGCAAAATTGCAGAAATCTCACTTATTTCAGGAAAAAAGGCAGAAGTTTTTCTTATTTTGGAGCAAAAAGGCAGAAATTCCAAATATTTTGTGGCAAAAATGCAGAAGTTCCTTTTATTTTGAGGTAAAAATGCTGAAATTCCCCTTATTTGGGGGTAAAAAGGCATAAATTTCCCTTATTTTGGGGCAAAATTGCAGAAATTTCACTTACTTCAGGGTAATAAGTCAGAAATTTTCCTTATTTTGAGGCAAAAAGATGGAAATTCCCTTTGTTTTGGGGGAAAAAGACAGAAATTCCACTTATTAAGAGGCAAAAGAGCAGAAAATCCCCTTATTTTGGAGCAAAAATGAAGAAATTTTCCTTTTTTATGGCAAAAAGGTATGCATTCTTCTTGTTTTCGGGCAAAAAGGCAGAAATTCCTCGTATTTTGGAGCACAATTGCAGAAATTCCCCTAATTGTGGGGCAAAAAGACAGAAATTCTCCTTATTTTGGGGCAAAACTCAGAATTTTCACTTATTTTGGGGCAAAATTGCAGAAATTTCACTTATTTCAGAAAAAAAGCAGAAATTTCACTTATTTTGGGGCAAAAATGCAGAAATTTCCCTTATTTTGAGATAAAAAGGCTGATATTTTTCTTATTTGGGGGCAAAAAGGCAGAAATTTCCCTCATTTTGGGGCAAAATTGCAGAAATTTCATTTACTTCAGGGTAATAAGTCAGAAATTTTCCGTATTTTGGGGCAAAAAAGACAGAAATTCCCTTTGTTTTGGGGAAAAAAGACAGAAATTCCACTTATTAAGAGGCAAAAAAGCAGAAATTCCCCTTATTTTGGAGCAAAACTTAAGAAATTTCTATTTTTTATGGCAAAAAGGTATGCATTCTTCTTGTTTTCGGGCAAAAAGGCAGAAATTCCTTCTGTTTTGGAGCAAAATTGCAGAAATTCCCCTAATTGTGGGGCAAAAAGGCAGAAATTTCCTATATGTTGGGGCAAAAAGACAGAAATTCTCCTTATTTTGGGGCAAAACTCAGAAATTTCACTTATTTTGGGGCAAAATTGCAGAAATTTCACTGATTTCAGAAAAAAAAGCAGAAATTTTCTTATTTTGGGGCAAAAAGGCAGAAATTTCTTTTATTTTTGTACAAAATTGCAGAAATTTTTCTTATTATGGGAAAAAGGCAGAAATTTCTCATATTTTGGGGCAAAAATGCAGAAATTCCCCTTATTTTAAGGTAAAAATGCTGAACTTCTTCTTATTTGGGGGCAAAAAAGCAGAAATTTCCCTTATTTTGGGGCAAAACTTAGAAATTTCATTTATTTTGGGGCAAAATTGCAGAAATTTCACTTATTTCCCAAAAAAAGCAGAAATTTTCTAATTTTGGGGCAAAAAGGCAGATATTTCTTTTATTTTGGTACAAAATTGCAGAAATTTTCCTTATTTTGGGGCAAAAAGGCAGACATTTCCCATATTCTGGAGCAAAAATCCAGAAATTCCCCATATTTTGAGGTAAAAAGGCGGAAATTCCCCTTATTTGGGGGCAAAAAATGCAGAAATTTCCCTTATTTTAAGGCAAAATTGCAGAAATTTCACATATTTTTGGGCAAAATTGCAGAAATTTCACTTATTTCAGAAAAAAAAGCAGAAATTTTCTTTTTAGGTCAAAAAGTCAGAAATTTCTTTTATTTAGGTACAAAATTGCAGAATTTGTTCTTATTTTGGGGCAAAAGGGCAGAAATGTCCCATTATTTTGGGGCAAAAATGCAGAAATTTCCCTTATTTTGAGGTAAAAAGGCTGATATTTTCTTCTTTGGGAGCAAGAAGGCAGAAATTTCCCTCATTTTGGGGCAAAATTGCAGAAATTTCACTTATTTCAGGGTAATAAGTCAGAAATTTTTCTTATTTTGGGGCAAAAAGACAGGAATTCCCTTTGTTTTGGGGGAAAAAGACAGAAATTCCACTTATGTAGAGGCAAAAAAGCAGAAATTCCCTTTATTTTGGAGCAAAAATGAAGAAATTTCTTTTTTTTATGGCAAAAAGGTATGCATTCTTCTTATTTTCGGGCAAAAAGGCAGAAATTCCCCGTATTTTGGAGCAAAATTGCAGATATTCCCCTAATTGTGGGGCAAAAAGGCAGAAATTCCCTATATGTTGGAGCAAAAACAGAAATTCTCCTTATTTAGGGGCAAAACTCAGAAATTTCACTTATTTTGGGGCAAAATTGCAGAAATTTTTCTTATTTTGGGGCAAAATTGCAGAAATTTCACATATTTTGGGGCAAAATTGCAGAAATTTCACATATTTTGGGGCAAAATTGCAGAAATTTCACTTATTTCAGAAGAAAATAGCAGAAATTTTCTTTTTTGGGAAAAAAAGTCAGAAATTTCTTTTATTTAGGTACAAAATTGCAGAATTTGTTCTTATTTTGGGGCAAAAAGGCAGAAATTTCCCATATTTTGGGGCAAAATTGCAGAAATTCCCCTTATTTTGAGGTAAAAATGCTGAAATTCCCCTTATTTGGGGACAAAAATCCAAAAATTCCCCTTATTTTGGGGCAAAACTCAGAAATTTCAATTATTTTGGAGCGAAATTGCAGAAATTTCACTTATTTCAGGGTAATAAGTCTGAAATTTTTTTTTTATTTTGGGGCAAAAAAGACAGAAATTCCCTTTGTTTTGGGGGAAAAAGACAGAAATTCCACTTATTTAGAGGCAAAAAATCAGAAATTCCCCTTATTTTGAAGAAAAATGAAGAAATTTCCCTTTTTTATGGCAAAAAGGTATTCATCTTCTTATTTTCGGGCAAAAAGGCAGAAATTCCCTGAATTTTGAAGCAAAATTGCAGAAATTCCCCTAATTGTGGGGCAAAAAGGCAGAAATTCCCAGTATGTTAGGGTAAAAAGACAGAAATTCTCTTTATTTTGGGGCAAAACTCAGAAATTCCACTTGTTATGGGGCAAAATTCCAGAAATTTCCCTTATTTTGGGGCAAAATTGCAGAAATTTCACTTATTTTGGGGCAAAATTGCAGAAATTTCACTTATTTTAAGGCAAAATTGCAGAAATTTTACTTATTTCAGGAAACAAGGCAGAAGTTTTCCTTATTTTGGGGCAAAAAGGCAGAAATTCCAAATATTTTGTGGCAAAAATGCAGAAATTCCCCTTATTTTGAGGTAAAAAGTCTGAAATTTTCTTTATTTGGGGGCAAAAAATGCAAAAATTTCCCTTATTTTGGGGCAAAATTGCAGAAATTTCACTTATTTCAGAATAATAAGTCAGAAATTATCTTTATTTTGGTGCAAAAAGACAGAAATTTCCTTTGTTTTGGGAAAAAAGACAGAAATTCCACTTATTTAGAGGCAAAAAGCAGAAATTTCCATTATTTTAGAGCAAAAATGAAGAAATTTCCCTTTTCTATGGCAAAAAGGTATGCATTCTTCTTATTTTCGGGCAAAAGGACAGAAATTACCCGATTTTGGAGCGAAATTGCAGAAATTCCCGTAATTGTGGGCCAAAAAGGCAGAAATTCCCTATATGTTGGGGCAAAAAGACAGAAATTCTCCTTATTTTGGGGCAAAACTCAGAAATTTCACTTATTTTAGGGCAAAATTGCAGAAATTTCACTTATTTCAGAAAAAAAGCAGAAATTTTCTTATTTTGGGGCAAAAAGGCAGAAATTTCTTTTATTTTGGTACAAAATTGCAGAAATTGTTCTTATTTTGGGGCAAAAAAGCAGAAATTTCCCATATTTTGGGGCAAAAATGCAGAAATTTCCCTTATTTTGAGGTTAAAAGGCTGATATTTTCCTTAATTGGGGGCAAAAAGGCAGAAATTTCCCTCATTTTCTGGCAAAATTGCAGAAATTTCACTTATTTCAGGGTAATGAGTCAGAAATTTTCCTTATTTTGGGGCAAAAAAGACAGAAATTCCCTTTGTTTTGGGGGAAAAAAACAGAAATTCCACATATTTAGAGCCAAAAAAGCAGAAATTCCCCTTATTTTGGAGCAAAAATGAAGTAAATTCTCTTTTTTATGGCAAAAAGATATGCATTCTTGTTATTTTCGGGCAAAAAGGCAGAAAATCCCCGTATTTTGGAGCAAAATTGCAGAAAATCCCCTAATTGTGGGCCAAAAAGGCAGAAATTCCCTATATGTTGGGGCAAAAACAGAAATTCCTCTTATTTTGGGGCGAAACTCAGAAATTTCACTTATTTTGTGGCAAAATTGCAGAAATTTCCCTTATTTTAAGGCAAAATTGCAGAAATTTCACATATTTTGGGGCAAAAATGCAGAAATTTCCCTTATTTTGAGGTAAAAAGGCTGATATTTTCCTTATTTAGGGGCAAAAAGGCAGAAATTTCCCTCATTTTGGGGCAAAATTGCAGAAATTTCATTAACGTCAGGGTAATAAGTCAGAAATTTTCCGTATTTTGGGGCAAAAAATAAAGAAATTCCCATTGTTTTGGGGAAAAAGACAGAAATTCCACTTATTAAGAGGCAAAAAAGCAGAAATTCCCCTTATTTTGGAGCAAAAATTAAGAAATTTCCTTTTTTTATGGCAAAAAGGTATACATTCTTCTTGTTTTCGGGCAAAAAGGCAGAAATTCCCCCTGTTTTAAAGCAAAATTGCAGAAATTTCTATAATTGTGGGGCAAAAAGACAGAAATTCCCTATATGTTGGGGCAAAAAGACAGAAATTCTCTTTATTTTGGAACAAAACTCAGAAATTTTACTTATTTTGGGGCAAAATTGCAGAAATTTCACTTATTTCAGAAAAAAAGCAGAAATTTTCTTATTTTGGGGCAAAAAGGCAGAAATTTCTTTTCTTTTGGTACAAAATTGCAGAAATTTTTCTTATTTTGGGAAATAGGCAGAAATTTCTCATATTTTGGGACAAAAATGCAAAAATTCCCCTTATTTTAAGGTAAAAATGCTGAAATTCCTCTTATTTGGGGGCAAAAAGGCAGAAATTTCTTTTATTTTGGGGCAAAACTTAGAAATTTCAATTATTTTGGGGCAAAATTGCAGAAATTTCACTTATTTCCGAAAAAAAAGCAGAAATTTTCTAATTTTGGGGCAAAAAGGCAGATATTTCTTTTATTTTGGTACAAAATTGCAGAAATTTTCCTTATTTTGGGGCAAAAAGGCAGACATTTCCAATATTTTGGGGCAAAAATGCAGAAATTCCCCTTATTTTGAGGTAAAAAGGCTGAAATTCCCCTTATTTGGGGGCAAAAAATGCAGAAATTTCCCTTATTATGGGGCAAAATTGCAGAAATTTCACTTATTTCAGAATAATAAGTCAGAAATTATCTATATTTTGGTGCAAAAAGACAGAAATTCCCTTTGTTTTGGGAAAAAAAGACAGAAATTCCACTTATTTAGAAGCAAAAAGCAGAAATTCCCATTATTTTGGAGCAAAAATGAAGAAATTTCCCTTTTCTATGGCAAAAAGGTATGCATTCTTCTTATTTTCGGGCAAAAAGACAGAAATTCCCCGCTTTTTGGAGCAAAATTGCAAAAATCCCCCTAATTGTGGGCCAAAAAGGCAGAAATTCCCTATATGTTGGGGCAAAAAGACAGAAATTCTCCTTATTTTGGGGCAAAACTCAGAAATTTCACTTATTTTAGGGCAAAATTGCAGAAATTTCACTTATTTCAGAAAAAAAGGCAGAAATTTTCTTATTTTGGGGCAAAAAGGCAGAAATTTCTTTTATTTTGGTACAAAATTGCAGAAATTGTTCTTATTTTGGGGCAAAAAGGCAGAAATTTCCCATATTTTGGGGCAAAAATGCAGAAATTCCTATTATTTTGAGATAAAAAGGCTGAAATTCCCCTTATTTGGGGGCAAAAAGGCAGAAATTTTCCTCATTTTGGGGCAAAATTGCAGAAATTTCACTTATTTCAGGGTAATAAGTCAGAAATTTTCCTTATTTTGGGGCAAAAAAGACAAAAATTCCTTTCGTTTTGGGGGAACAAAACAGAAATTCCACATATTTAGATCCAAAAAAGCAGAAATTCCCCTTATTTTGGAGCAAAAATGAAGAAACTTTCCTTTTTTATGGCAAAAAGATATGCATTCTTCTTATTTTCAGGCAAAAAGGCAGAAAATCCCCGTATTTTGGAGCAAAATTGCAGATATTCCCCTAATTGTGGGGCAAAAAGGCAGAAATTCCCTATATGTTGGGGCAAAAACAGAAATTCCTCTTATTTTGGGGCAAAACTCAGACATTTCACTTATTTTGTGGCAAAATTGCAAAAATTTCCATTATTTTGGGGCAAAATAGCAGAAATTTCACATATTTTGGGGCAAAATTGCAGAAATTTCACTTATTTCAGGAAAAAAAAAGCAGAAATTTTCTTTTTGGGGCAAAAAGTCAGAAATTTCTTTTATTTTTGTACAAAATTGCAGAATTTGTTCTTATTTTGGGTAAAAAGGCAGAAATTTCCCATATTTTGGGGCAAAAATGCAGAAATTTCCCTTATTTTGAGGTTAAAAGGCTGATATTTTCCTTATTTGGGGGCAAAAAGGCAGAAATTTCCCTCATTTTCTGGCAAAATTGCAGAAATTTCACTTACTTCAGGGTAATAAGTCAGAAATTTTCCGTATTTTGGGGCAAAAAAAACAGAAATTCCCTTTGTTTTGGGGGAAAAAGACAGAAATTCCACTTATTAAGAGGCAAAAAAAGCAGTAATTCCCCTTATTTTGGAGCAAAAATTAAGAAATTTCCCTTTTTTATGGCAAAAAGGTATGCATTCTTCCTGTTTTCGTTCAAAAAGGCAGAAATTCCCCCTGTTTTGGAGCAAAATTGCAGAAATTCCCCTAATTGTGGGGCAAAAAGACAGAAATTCCCTATATGTTGGGGCAAAAAGACAGAAATTCTCTTTATTTTGGGGCAAAACTCAGAAATTTCACTTATTTTGGGGCAAAATTGCAGAAATTTCACTTATTTCAGAAAAAAAAAAGCAGAAATTTTCTTTTTGGGGCAAAAAGTCAGAAATTTCTTTTATTTTTGTACAAAATTGCAGAATTTGTTCTTATTTTGGGGCAAAAAGGCAGAAATTTCCCATATTTTGGGGCAAAATTGCAGAAATTCCCCTTATTTTGAGGTAAAAATGCTGAAATTCCCCTTATTTGGGGACAAAAATCCAGAAATTCCTCTTATTTTGGGGCAAAACTCAGAAATTTCAATTATTTTGGAGCAAAATTGCAGAAATTTCACTTATTTCATGGTAATAATTCTGAAATTTTCCTTATTTTGGGGCAAAAAAGACAGAAATTCCCTTTGTTTTGGGGGAAAAATACAAAAATTCCACTTATTTAGAGGCAAAAAATCAGAAATTCCCCTTATTTTGGAGAAAAATGAAGAAATTTCCCTTTTTTATGGCAAAAAGTTATTCATCTTCTTATTTTCGGTCAAAAAGGCAGAAATTCCCTGAATTTTGAAGCAAAATTGCAGAAATTCCCCGAATTGTGGGGCAAAAGGCAGAAATTCCCTGTATGTTAGGGCAAAAAGACAGAAATTTTCTTTATTTTGGGGCAAAACTCAGAAATTCCACTTGTTATGGGGCAAAATTCCAGAAATTTCCCTTATTTTGGGGCAAAATTGCAGAAATTTCACTTATTTTGGGGCAAAATTGCAGAAATTTCACTTATGTCAGTAAAAAAAGGAGAACTTTTCTTTTTTGGGGCAAAAAGTCAGAAATTTCTTTTATTTTGGTACAAAATTGCAGAAATTGTTCTTATTTTGGGGCAAAAACGCAGAAATTTCCCATATTTTGGGGCAAAAATGCAGAAATTCCCCTTATTTTGTGGTATAAAAGCTGAAATTCCTATTATTTGGGGGCAAAAAGGCAGAAATTCCCCTTATTTTGGGGCAAAACTCAGAAATTTCAATTATTTTGGGGCAAAATTCCAGAAATTTCCCTTATTTTGGGCCAAATTTCAGAAATTTCACTTATTTTGGGACAAAATTGCAGAAATTTCACTTATTTTGGGGCAAAATTGCAGAAATTTCACTTATTTCAGGAAAAAAGGCAGAAGTTTTCCTTATTTTGGAGCAAAAAGGCAGAAATTCCAAATATTTTGTGGCAAAAATGCAGAAATTCCCCTTATTTTGAGGTAAAAATGCTGAAATTCCCCTTATTTGGAGGCAAAAAGGCATAAATTTCCCTTATTTTGGGGCAAAATTGCAGAAATTCCACTTACTTCAGGGTAATAAGTCAGAAATTTTCTTTATTTTGGGGCAAAAAAGATGGAAATTCTCTTTGTTTTGGGGAAAAAATAGATAAATTCGACTTAGTAAGAGGCAAAAAAGCAGAAATTCCCCATACTTTGGAGCAAAAATGAAGAAATTTTCCTTTTTTATGGCAAAAAGGTATGCATTCTTCTTGTTTTCGGGCAAAAAGGCAGAAATTCCCCGTATTTTGGAGCACAATTGCAGAAATTCCCCTAATTGTGGGGCAAAAAGGCAGAAATTCCCTATATGTTGGGGCAAAAAGACAGAAATTTTCCTTTTTTTGGGGCAAAACTCAGAAATTCCACTTATTTTGGGGCAAAATTCCAGAAATTTCCCTTATTTTGGGGCAAAACTCAGAATTTTCACTTATTTTGGGGCAAAATTGCAGAAATTTCACTTATTTCAAAAAAAAGCAGAAATTTCACTTATTTTGGGGCAAAAAGGCAGAAATTTCTTTTCTTTTGGTACAAAATTGCAGAAATTTTTCTTATTTTGGGAAATAGGCAGAAATTTCTCATATTTTGGGACAAAAATGCAAAAATTCCCCTTATTTTAAGGTAAAAATGCTGAAATTCCTCTTATTTGGTGGCAAAAAGGCAGAAATTTCTTTTATTTTGGGGCAAAACTTAGAAATTTCAATTATTTTGGGGCAAAATTGCAGAAATTTCACTTATTTCCGAAAAAAAAGCAGAAATTTTCTAATTTTGGGGCAAAAAGGCAGATATTTCTTTTATTTTGGTACAAAATTGCAGAAATTTTCCTTATTTTGGGGCAAAAAGGCAGACATTTCCAATATTTTGGGGCAAAAATGCAGAAATTCCCCTTATTTTGAGGTAAAAAGGCTGAAATTCCCCTTATTTGGGGGCAAAAAATGCAGAAATTTCCCTTATTTTGGGGCAAAATTGCAGAAATTTCACTTATTTCAGATTAATAAGTCAGAAATTATCTATATTTTGGTGCAAAAAGACAGAAATTCCCTTTGTTTTGGGAAAAAAAGACAGAAATTCCACTTATTTAGAAGCAAAAAGCAGAAATTCCCCTTATTTTGGAGCAAAAATGAAGAAATTTCCCTTTTCTATGGCAAAAAGGTATGCATTCTTCTTATTTTCGGGCAAAAAGACAGAAATTCCCCGTTTTTTGGAGCAAAATTGCAAAAATCCCCCTAATTGTGGGCCAAAAAGGCAGAAATTCCCTATATGTTGGGGCAAAAAGACAGAAATTCTCCTTATTTTGGGGCAAAACTCAGAAATTTCACTTATTTTAGGGCAAAATTGCAGAAATTTCACTTATTTCAGAAAAAAAAGCAGAAATTTTCTTATTTTGGGGCAAAAAGGCAGAAATTTCTTTTATTTTGGTACAAAATTGCAGAAATTGTTCTTATTTTGGGGCAAAAAGGCAGAAATTTCCCATATTTTGGGGCAAAAATGCAGAAATTCCTATTATTTTGAGATAAAAAGGCTGAAATTCCCCTTATTTGGGGGCAAAAAGGCAGAAATTTTCCTCATTTTGGGGCAAAATTGCAGAAATTTCACTTATTTCAGGGTAATAAGTCAGAAATTTTCCTTATTTTGGGGCAAAAAAGACAGAAATTCCTTTCGTTTTGGGGGAAAAAAACAGAAATTCCACATATTTAGATCCAAAAAAGCAGAAATTCCCCTTATTTTGGAGCAAAAATGAAGAAACTTTCCTTTTTTATGGCAAAAAGATATGCATTCTTCTTATTTTCGGGCAAAAAGGCAGAAAATCCCCGTATTTTGGAGCAAAATTGCAGATATTCCCCTAATTGTGGGGCAAAAAGGCAGAAATTCCCTATATGTTGGGGCAAAAACAGAAATTCCTCTTATTTTGGGGCAAAACTCAGACATTTCACTTATTTTGTGGCAAAATTGCAAAAATTTCCATTATTTTGGGGCAAAATAGCAGAAATTTCACATATTTTGGGGCAAAATTGCAGAAATTTCACTTATTTCAGGAAAAAAAAAGCAGAAATTTTCTTTTTGGGGCAAAAAGTCAGAAATTTCTTTTATTTTTGTACAAAATTGCAGAATTTGTTCTTATTTTGGGTAAAAAGGCAGAAATTTCCCATATTTTGGGGCAAAAATGCAGAAATTTCCCTTATTTTGAGGTTAAAAGGCTGATATTTTCCTTATTTGGGGGCAAAAAGGCAGAAATTTCCCTCATTTTCTGGCAAAATTGCAGAAATTTCACTTACTTCAGGGTAATAAGTCAGAAATTTTCCGTATTTTGGGGCAAAAAAAACAGAAATTCCCTTTGTTTTGGGGGAAAAAGACAGAAATTCCACTTATTAAGAGGCAAAAAAAGCAGTAATTCCCCTTATTTTGGAGCAAAAATTAAGAAATTTCCCTTTTTTATGGCAAAAAGGTATGCATTCTTCCTGTTTTCGTTCAAAAAGGCAGAAATTCCCCCTGTTTTGGAGCAAAATTGCAGAAATTCCCCTAATTGTGGGGCAAAAAGACAGAAATTCCCTATATGTTGGGGCAAAAAGACAGAAATTCTCTTTATTTTGGGGCAAAACTCAGAAATTTCACTTATTTTGGGGCAAAATTGCAGAAATTTCACTTATTTCAGAAAAAAAAAACAGAAATTTTCTTTTTGGGGCAAAAAGTCAGAAATTTCTTTTATTTTTGTACAAAATTGCAGAATTTGTTCTTATTTTGGGGCAAAAAGGCAGAAATTTCCCATATTTTGGGGCAAAATTGCAGAAATTCCCCTTATTTTGAGGTAAAAATGCTGAAATTCCCCTTATTTGGGGACAAAAATCCAGAAATTCCTCTTATTTTGGGGCAAAACTCAGAAATTTCAATTATTTTGGAGCAAAATTGCAGAAATTTCACTTATTTCATGGTAATAATTCTGAAATTTTCCTTATTTTGGGGCAAAAAAGACAGAAATTCCCTTTGTTTTGGGGGAAAAAGACAAAAATTCCACTTATTTAGAGGCAAAAAATCAGAAATTCCCCTTATTTTGGAGAAAAATGAAGAAATTTCCCTTTTTTATGGCAAAAAGTTATTCATCTTCTTATTTTCGGTCAAAAAGGCAGAAATTCCCTGAATTTTGAAGCAAAATTGCAGAAATTCCCCGAATTGTGGGGCAAAAAGGCAGAAATTCCCCGTATTTTGGAGCAAAATTGCAGATATTCCCCTAATTGTGGGGCAAAAAGGCAGAAATTCCCTATATGTTGGAGCAAAAACAGAAATTCTCCTTATTTAGGGGCAAAACTCAGAAATTTCACTTATTTTGGGGCAAAATTGCAGAAATTTTTCTTATTTTGGGGCAAAATTGCAGAAATTTCACATATTTTGGGGCAAAATTGCAGAAATTTCACATATTTTGGGGCAAAATTGCAGAAATTTCACTTATTTCAGAAGAAAATAGCAGAAATTTTCTGTTTTGGGAAAAAAAGTCAGAAATTTCTTTTATTTAGGTACAAAATTGCAGAATTTGTTCTTATTTTGGGGCAAAAAGGCAGAAATTTCCCATATTTTGGGGCAAAATTGCAGAAATTCCCCTTATTTTGAGGTAAAAATGCTGAAATTCCCCTTATTTGGGGACAAAAATCCAAAAATTCCCCTTATTTTGGGGCAAAACTCAGAAATTTCAATTATTTTGGAGCGAAATTGCAGAAATTTCACTTATTTCAGGGTAATAAGTCTGAAATTTTTTTTTTATTTTGGGGCAAAAAAGACAGAAATTCCCTTTGTTTTGGGGGAAAAAGACAGAAATTCCACTTATTTAGAGGCAAAAAATCAGAAATTCCCCTTATTTTGAAGAAAAATGAAGAAATTTCCCTTTTTTATGGCAAAAAGGTATTCATCTTCTTATTTTCGGGCAAAAAGGCAGAAATTCCCTGAATTTTGAAGCAAAATTGCAGAAATTCCCCTAATTGTGGGGCAAAAAGGCAGAAATTCCCTGTATGTTAGGGTAAAAAGACAGAAATTCTCTTTATTTTGGGGCAAAACTCAGAAATTCCACTTGTTATGGGGCAAAATTCCAGAAATTTCCCTTATTTTGGGGCAAAATTGCAGAAATTTCACATATTTTGGGGCAAAATTGCAGAAATTTCACTTATGTCAGTAAAAAAAGGAGAACTTTTCTTTTTTGGGGCAAAAAGTCAGAAATTTCTTTTATTTTGGTACAAAATTGCAGAAATTGTTCTTATTTTGGGGCAAAAACGCAGAAATTTCCCATATTTTGGGGCAAAAATGTAGAAATTCCCCTTATTTTGTGGTATAAAAGCTGAAATTCCTATTATTTGGGGGCAAAAAGGCAGAAATTCCCCTTATTTTGGGGCAAAACTCAGAAATTTCAATTATTTTGGGGCAAAATTCCAGAAATTTCCCTTATTTTGGGCCAAATTTCAGAAATTTCACTTATTTTGGGACAAAATTGCAGAAATTTCACTTATTTTGGGGCAAAATTGCAGAAATTTCACTTATTTCAGGAAAAAAGGCAGAAGTTTTCCTTATTTTGGAGCAAAAAGGCAGAAATTCCAAATATTTTGTGGCAA
Source organism: Micromys minutus (assembly GCF_963924665.1). Lineage (NCBI taxonomy): Eukaryota > Metazoa > Chordata > Mammalia > Rodentia > Muridae > Micromys > Micromys minutus. The sequence goes on along the minus strand of NW_027667307.1, from coordinate 387,238 downwards.
AAATGCAGAAATTCCCCTTATTTTGAGGTAAAAATGCTGAAATTCCCCTTATTTGGAGGCAAAAAGGCATAAATTTCCCTTATTTTGGGGCAAAATTGCAGAAATTCCACTTACTTCAGGGTAATAAGTCAGAAATTTTCTTTATTTTGGGGCAAAAAAGATGGAAATTCTCTTTGTTTTGGGGAAAAAGACATAAATTCGACTTATTAAGAGGCAAAAAAGCAGAAATTCCCCATACTTTGGAGCAAAAATGAAGAAATTTTCCTTTTTTTATGGCAAAAAGGTATGCATTCTTCTTGTTTTCGGGCAAAAAGGCAGAAATTCCCCGTATTTTGGAGCACAATTGCAGAAATTCCCCTAATTGTGGGGCAAAAAGGCAGAAATTCCCTATATGTTGGGGCAAAAACAGAAATTCCTCTTATTTTGGGGCAAAACTCAGAAATTTCACTTATTTTGTGGCAAAATTGCAGAAATTTCCCTTATTTTAAGGCAAAATTGCAGAAATTTCACATATTTTGGGGCAAAAATGCAGAAATTTCCCTTATTTTGAGGTAAAAAGGCTGATATTTTCCTTATTTAGGGGCAAAAAGGCAGAAATTTCCCTCATTTTGGGGCAAAATTGCAGAAATTTCATTAACGTCAGGGTAATAAGTCAGAAATTTTCCGTATTTTGGGGCAAAAAATAAAGAAATTCCCATTGTTTTGGGGAAAAAGACAGAAATTCCACTTATTAAGAGGCAAAAAAGCAGAAATTCCCCTTATTTTGGAGCAAAAATTAAGAAATTTCCTTTTTTTATGGCAAAAAGGTATACATTCTTCTTGTTTTCGGGCAAAAAGGCAGAAATTCCCCCTGTTTTAAAGCAAAATTGCAGAAATTTCTATAATTGTGGGGCAAAAAGACAGAAATTCCCTATATGTTGGGGCAAAAAGACAGAAATTCTCTTTATTTTGGAACAAAACTCAGAAATTTTACTTATTTTGGGGCAAAATTGCAGAAATTTCACTTATTTCAGAAAAAAAGCAGAAATTTTCTTATTTTGGGGCAAAAAGGCAGAAATTTCTTTTCTTTTGGTACAAAATTGCAGAAATTTTTCTTATTTTGGGAAATAGGCAGAAATTTCTCATATTTTGGGACAAAAATGCAAAAATTCCCCTTATTTTAAGGTAAAAATGCTGAAATTCCTCTTATTTGGGGGCAAAAAGGCAGAAATTTCTTTTATTTTGGGGCAAAACTTAGAAATTTCAATTATTTTGGGGCAAAATTGCAGAAATTTCACTTATTTCCGAAAAAAAAGCAGAAATTTTCTAATTTTGGGGCAAAAAGGCAGATATTTCTTTTATTTTGGTACAAAATTGCAGAAATTTTCCTTATTTTGGGGCAAAAAGGCAGACATTTCCAATATTTTGGGGCAAAAATGCAGAAATTCCCCTTATTTTGAGGTAAAAAGGCTGAAATTCCCCTTATTTGGGGGCAAAAAATGCAGAAATTTCCCTTATTTTGGGGCAAAATTGCAGAAATTTCACTTATTTCAGATTAATAAGTCAGAAATTATCTATATTTTGGTGCAAAAAGACAGAAATTCCCTTTGTTTTGGGAAAAAAAGACAGAAATTCCACTTATTTAGAAGCAAAAAGCAGAAATTCCCCTTATTTTGGAGCAAAAATGAAGAAATTTCCCTTTTCTATGGCAAAAAGGTATGCATTCTTCTTATTTTCGGGCAAAAAGACAGAAATTCCCCGTTTTTTGGAGCAAAATTGCAAAAATCCCCCTAATTGTGGGCCAAAAAGGCAGAAATTCCCTATATGTTGGGGCAAAAAGACAGAAATTCTCCTTATTTTGGGGCAAAACTCAGAAATTTCACTTATTTTAGGGCAAAATTGCAGAAATTTCACTTATTTCAGAAAAAAAAGCAGAAATTTTCTTATTTTGGGGCAAAAAGGCAGAAATTTCTTTTATTTTGGTACAAAATTGCAGAAATTGTTCTTATTTTGGGGCAAAAAGGCAGAAATTTCCCATATTTTGGGGCAAAAATGCAGAAATTCCTATTATTTTGAGATAAAAAGGCTGAAATTCCCCTTATTTGGGGGCAAAAAGGCAGAAATTTTCCTCATTTTGGGGCAAAATTGCAGAAATTTCACTTATTTCAGGGTAATAAGTCAGAAATTTTCCTTATTTTGGGGCAAAAAAGACAGAAATTCCTTTCGTTTTGGGGGAAAAAAACAGAAATTCCACATATTTAGATCCAAAAAAGCAGAAATTCCCCTTATTTTGGAGCAAAAATGAAGAAACTTTCCTTTTTTGTGGCAAAAAGATATGCATTCTTCTTATTTTCGGGCAAAAAGGCAGAAAATCCCCGTATTTTGGAGCAAAATTGCAGATATTCCCCTAATTGTGGGGCAAAAAGGCAGAAATTCCCTATATGTTGGGGCAAAAACAGAAATTCCTCTTATTTTGGGGCAAAACTCAGACATTTCACTTATTTTGTGGCAAAATTGCAAAAATTTCCATTATTTTGGGGCAAAATAGCAGAAATTTCACATATTTTGGGGCAAAATTGCAGAAATTTCACTTATTTCAGGAAAAAAAAAAGCAGAAATTTTCTTTTTGGGGCAAAAAGTCAGAAATTTCTTTTATTTTTGTACAAAATTGCAGAATTTGTTCTTATTTTGGGTAAAAAGGCAGAAATTTCCCATATTTTGGGGCAAAAATGCAGAAATTTCCCTTATTTTGAGGTTAAAAGGCTGATATTTTCCTTATTTGGGGGCAAAAAGGCAGAAATTTCCCTCATTTTCTGGCAAAATTGCAGAAATTTCACTTACTTCAGGGTAATAAGTCAGAAATTTTCCGTATTTTGGGGCAAAAAAAACAGAAATTCCCTTTGTTTTGGGGGAAAAAGACAGAAATTCCACTTATTAAGAGGCAAAAAAAGCAGTAATTCCCCTTATTTTGGAGCAAAAATTAAGAAATTTCCCTTTTTTATGGCAAAAAGGTATGCATTCTTCCTGTTTTCGTTCAAAAAGGCAGAAATTCCCCCTGTTTTGGAGCAAAATTGCAGAAATTCCCCTAATTGTGGGGCAAAAAGACAGAAATTCCCTATATGTTGGGGCAAAAAGACAGAAATTCTCTTTATTTTGGGGCAAAACTCAGAAATTTCACTTATTTTGGGGCAAAATTGCAGAAATTTCACTTATTTCAGAAAAAAAAGCAGAAATTTTCTTTTTGGGGCAAAAAGTCAGAAATTTCTTTTATTTTTGTACAAAATTGCAGAATTTGTTCTTATTTTGGGGCAAAAAGGCAGAAATTTCCCATATTTTGGGGCAAAATTGCAGAAATTCCCCTTATTTTGAGGTAAAAATGCTGAAATTCCCCTTATTTGGGGACAAAAATCCAGAAATTCCTCTTATTTTGGGGCAAAACTCAGAAATTTCAATTATTTTGGAGCAAAATTGCAGAAATTTCACTTATTTCATGGTAATAATTCTGAAATTTTCCTTATTTTGGGGCAAAAAAGACAGAAATTCCCTTTGTTTTGGGGGAAAAAGACAAAAATTCCACTTATTTAGAGGCAAAAAATCAGAAATTCCCCTTATTTTGGAGAAAAATGAAGAAATTTCCCTTTTTTATGGCAAAAAGTTATTCATCTTCTTATTTTCGGTCAAAAAGGCAGAAATTCCCTGAATTTTGAAGCAAAATTGCAGAAATTCCCCGAATTGTGGGGCAAAAGGCAGAAATTCCCTGTATGTTAGGGCAAAAAGACAGAAATTTTCTTTATTTTGGGGCAAAACTCAGAAATTCCACTTGTTATGGGGCAAAATTCCAGAAATTTCCCTTATTTTGGGGCAAAATTGCAGAAATTTCACTTATTTTGGGGCAAAATTGCAGAAATTTCACTTATGTCAGTAAAAAAAGGAGAACTTTTCTTTTTTGGGGCAAAAAGTCAGAAATTTCTTTTATTTTGGTACAAAATTGCAGAAATTGTTCTTATTTTGGGGCAAAAACGCAGAAATTTCCCATATTTTGGGGCAAAAATGCAGAAATTCCCCTTATTTTGTGGTATAAAAGCTGAAATTCCTATTATTTGGGGGCAAAAAGGCAGAAATTCCCCTTATTTTGGGGCAAAACTCAGAAATTTCAATTATTTTGGGGCAAAATTCCAGAAATTTCCCTTATTTTGGGCCAAATTTCAGAAATTTCACTTATTTTGGGACAAAATTGCAGAAATTTCACTTATTTTGGGGCAAAATTGCAGAAATTTCACTTATTTCAGGAAAAAAGGCAGAAGTTTTCCTTATTTTGGAGCAAAAAGGCAGAAATTCCAAATATTTTGTGGCAAAAATGCAGAAATTCCCCTTATTTTGAGGTAAAAATGCTGAAATTCCCCTTATTTGGAGGCAAAAAGGCATAAATTTCCCTTATTTTGGGGCAAAATTGCAGAAATTCCACTTACTTCAGGGTAATAAGTCAGAAATTTTCTTTATTTTGGGGCAAAAAAGATGGAAATTCTCTTTGTTTTGGGGAAAAAAGACATAAATTCGACTTATTAAGAGGCAAAAAAGCAGAAATTCCCCATACTTTGGAGCAAAAATGAAGAAATTTTCCTTTTTTATGGCAAAAAGGTATGCATTCTTCTTGTTTTCGGGCAAAAAGGCAGAAATTCCCCGTATTTTGGAGCACAATTGCAGAAATTCCCCTAATTGTGGGGCAAAAAGGCAGAAATTCCCTATATGTTGGGGCAAAAACAGAAATTCCTCTTATTTTGGGGCAAAACTCAGAAATTTCACTTATTTTGTGGCAAAATTGCAGAAATTTCCCTTATTTTAAGGCAAAATTGCAGAAATTTCACATATTTTAGGGCAAAAATGCAGAAATTTCCCTTATTTTGAGGTAAAAAGGCTGATATTTTCCTTATTTAGGGGCAAAAAAGCAGAAATTTCCCTCATTTTGGGGCAAAATTGCAGAAATTTCATTAACGTCAGGGTAATAAGTCAGAAATTTTCCGTATTTTGGGGCAAAAAATAAAGAAATTCCCATTGTTTTGGGGAAAAAGACAGAAATTCCACTTATTAAGAGGCAAAAAAAGCAGTAATTCCCCTTATTTTGGAGCAAAAATTAAGAAATTTCCCTTTTTTATGGCAAAAAGGTATGCATTCTTCCTGTTTTTGTTCAAAAAGGCAGAAATTCCCCCTGTTTTGGAGCAAAATTGCAGAAATTCCCCTAATTGTGGGGCAAAAAGACAGAAATTCCCTATATGTTGGGGCAAAAAGACAGAAATTCTCTTTATTTTGGGGCAAAACTCAGAAATTTCACTTATTTTGGGGCAAAATTGCAGAAATTTCACTTATTTCAGAAAAAAAAAGCAGAAATTTTCTTTTTGGGGCAAAAAGTCAGAAATTTCTTTTATTTTTGTACAAAATTGCAGAATTTGTTCTTATTTTGGGGCAAAAAGGCAGAAATTTCCCATATTTTGGGGCAAAATTGCAGAAATTCCCCTTATTTTGAGGTAAAAATGCTGAAATTCCCCTTATTTGGGGACAAAAATCCAGAAATTCCTCTTATTTTGGGACAAAACTCAGAAATTTCAATTATTTTGGAGCAAAATTGCAGAAATTTCACTTATTTCATGGTAATAATTCTGAAATTTTCCTTATTTTGGGGCAAAAAAGACAGAAATTCCCTTTGTTTTGGGGGAAAAAGACAAAAATTCCACTTATTTAGAGGCAAAAAATCAGAAATTCCCCTTATTTTGGAGAAAAATGAAGAAATTTCCCTTTTTTATGGCAAAAAGTTATTCATCTTCTTATTTTCGGTCAAAAAGGCAGAAATTCCCTGAATTTTGAAGCAAAATTGCAGAAATTCCCCGAATTGTGGGGCAAAAGGCAGAAATTCCCTGTATGTTAGGGCAAAAAGACAGAAATTTTCTTTATTTTGGGGCAAAACTCAGAAATTCCACTTGTTATGGGGCAAAATTCCAGAAATTTCCCTTATTTTGGGGCAAAATTGCAGAAATTTCACTTATTTTGGTGCAAAATTGCAGAAATTTCACTTATGTCAGTAAAAAAAGGAGAACTTTTCTTTTTTGGGGCAAAAAGTCAGAAATTTCTTTTATTTTGGTACAAAATTGCAGAAATTGTTCTTATTTTGGGGCAAAAACGCAGAAATTTCCCATATTTTGGGGCAAAAATGCAGAAATTCCCCTTATTTTGTGGTATAAAAGCTGAAATTCCTATTATTTGGGGGCAAAAAGGCAGAAATTCCCCTTATTTTGGGGCAAAACTCAGAAATTTCAATTATTTTGGGGCAAAATTCCAGAAATTTCCCTTATTTTGGGCCAAATTTCAGAAATTTCACTTATTTTGGGACAAAATTGCAGAAATTTCACTTATTTTGGGGCAAAATTGCAGAAATTTCACTTATTTCAGGAAAAAAGGCAGAAGTTTTCCTTATTTTGGAGCAAAAAGGCAGAAATTCCAAATATTTTGTGGCAAAAATGCAGAAATTCCCCTTATTTTGAGGTAAAAATGCTGAAATTCCCCTTATTTGGAGGCAAAAAGGCATAAATTTCCCTTATTTTGGGGCAAAATTGCAGAAATTCCACTTACTTCAGGGTAATAAGTCAGAAATTTTCTTTATTTTGGGGCAAAAAAGATGGAAATTCTCTTTGTTTTGGGGAAAAAATACATAAATTCGACTTAGTAAGAGGCAAAAAAGCAGAAATTCCCCATACTTTGGAGCAAAAATGAAGAAATTTTCCTTTTTTATGGCAAAAAGGTATGCATTCTTCTTGTTTTCGGGCAAAAAGGCAGAAATTCCCCGTATTTTGGAGCACAATTGCAGAAATTCCCCTAATTGTGGGGCAAAAAGGCAGAAATTCCCTATATGTTGGGGCAAAAAGACAGAAATTTTCCTTTTTTGGGGGCAAAACTCAGAAATTCCACTTATTTTGGGGCAAAATTCCAGAAATTTCCCTTATTTTGGGGCAAAACTCAGAATTTTCACTTATTTTGGGGCAAAATTGCAGAAATTTCACTTATTTCAGAAAAAAAAGCAGAAATTTCACTTATTTTGGGGCAAAAAGGCAGAAATTTTTTTATTTTGATACAAAATTGCAGAAATTTTTCTTATTTTGGGACAAAAAGGCAGAAATTTCCCATATTTTAGGGCAAAAGTGCAGAAATTCCCCTTATTTTGAGGTAAAAATGCTGAAATTCCCTTTATTTGGAGGCAAAAATGAAGAAATTTCCCTTTTTTTGGGGCAAAATTGCAGAAATCTCACTTATTTCAGGAAAAAAGGCAGAAGTTTTTCTTATTTTGGAGCAAAAAGGCAGAAATTCCAAATATTTTGTGGCAAAAATGCAGAAGTTCCTTTTATTTTGAGGTAAAAATGCTGAAATTCCCCTTATTTGGGGGTAAAAAGGCATAAATTTCCCTTATTTTGGGGCAAAATTGCAGAAATTTCACTTACTTCAGGGTAATAAGTCAGAAATTTTCCTTATTTTGAGGCAAAAAGATGGAAATTCCCTTTGTTTTGGGGGAAAAAGACAGAAATTCCACTTATTAAGAGGCAAAAGAGCAGAAAATCCCCTTATTTTGGAGCAAAAATGAAGAAATTTTCCTTTTTTATGGCAAAAAGGTATGCATTCTTCTTGTTTTCGGGCAAAAAGGCAGAAATTCCTCGTATTTTGGAGCACAATTGCAGAAATTCCCCTAATTGTGGGGCAAAAAGACAGAAATTCTCCTTATTTTGGGGCAAAACTCAGAATTTTCACTTATTTTGGGGCAAAATTGCAGAAATTTCACTTATTTCAGAAAAAAAGCAGAAATTTCACTTATTTTGGGGCAAAAATGCAGAAATTTCCCTTATTTTGAGATAAAAAGGCTGATATTTTTCTTATTTGGGGGCAAAAAGGCAGAAATTTCCCTCATTTTGGGGCAAAATTGCAGAAATTTCATTTACTTCAGGGTAATAAGTCAGAAATTTTCCGTATTTTGGGGCAAAAAAGACAGAAATTCCCTTTGTTTTGGGGAAAAAAGACAGAAATTCCACTTATTAAGAGGCAAAAAAGCAGAAATTCCCCTTATTTTGGAGCAAAACTTAAGAAATTTCTATTTTTTATGGCAAAAAGGTATGCATTCTTCTTGTTTTCGGGCAAAAAGGCAGAAATTCCTTCTGTTTTGGAGCAAAATTGCAGAAATTCCCCTAATTGTGGGGCAAAAAGGCAGAAATTTCCTATATGTTGGGGCAAAAAGACAGAAATTCTCCTTATTTTGGGGCAAAACTCAGAAATTTCACTTATTTTGGGGCAAAATTGCAGAAATTTCACTGATTTCAGAAAAAAAAGCAGAAATTTTCTTATTTTGGGGCAAAAAGGCAGAAATTTCTTTTATTTTTGTACAAAATTGCAGAAATTTTTCTTATTATGGGAAAAAGGCAGAAATTTCTCATATTTTGGGGCAAAAATGCAGAAATTCCCCTTATTTTAAGGTAAAAATGCTGAACTTCTTCTTATTTGGGGGCAAAAAAGCAGAAATTTCCCTTATTTTGGGGCAAAACTTAGAAATTTCATTTATTTTGGGGCAAAATTGCAGAAATTTCACTTATTTCCCAAAAAAAAGCAGAAATTTTCTAATTTTGGGGCAAAAAGGCAGATATTTCTTCTATTTTGGTACAAAATTGCAGAAATTTTCCTTATTTTGGGGCAAAAAGGCAGACATTTCCCATATTCTGGAGCAAAAATCCAGAAATTCCCCATATTTTGAGGTAAAAAGGCGGAAATTCCCCTTATTTGGGGGCAAAAAATGCAGAAATTTCCCTTATTTTAAGGCAAAATTGCAGAAATTTCACATATTTTTGGGCAAAATTGCAGAAATTTCACTTATTTCAGAAAAAAAAGCAGAAATTTTCTTTTTAGGTCAAAAAGTCAGAAATTTCTTTTATTTAGGTACAAAATTGCAGAATTTGTTCTTATTTTGGGGCAAAAGGGCAGAAATGTCCCATTATTTTGGGGCAAAAATGCAGAAATTTCCCTTATTTTGAGGTAAAAAGGCTGATATTTTCTTCTTTGGGAGCAAGAAGGCAGAAATTTCCCTCATTTTGGGGCAAAATTGCAGAAATTTCACTTATTTCAGGGTAATAAGTCAGAAATTTTTCTTATTTTGGGGCAAAAAGACAGGAATTCCCTTTGTTTTGGGGGAAAAAGACAGAAATTCCACTTATGTAGAGGCAAAAAAGCAGAAATTCCCTTTATTTTGGAGCAAAAATGAAGAAATTTCTTTTTTTTATGGCAAAAAGGTATGCATTCTTCTTATTTTCGGGCAAAAAGGCAGAAATTCCCCGTATTTTGGAGCAAAATTGCAGATATTCCCCTAATTGTGGGGCAAAAAGGCAGAAATTCCCTATATGTTGGAGCAAAAACAGAAATTCTCCTTATTTAGGGGCAAAACTCAGAAATTTCACTTATTTTGGGGCAAAATTGCAGAAATTTTTCTTATTTTGGGGCAAAATTGCAGAAATTTCACATATTTTGGGGCAAAATTGCAGAAATTTCACATATTTTGGGGCAAAATTGCAGAAATTTCACTTATTTCAGAAGAAAATAGCAGAAATTTTCTTTTTTGGGAAAAAAAGTCAGAAATTTCTTTTATTTAGGTACAAAATTGCAGAATTTGTTCTTATTTTGGGGCAAAAAGGCAGAAATTTCCCATATTTTGGGGCAAAATTGCAGAAATTCCCCTTATTTTGAGGTAAAAATGCTGAAATTCCCCTTATTTGGGGACAAAAATCCAAAAATTCCCCTTATTTTGGGGCAAAACTCAGAAATTTCAATTATTTTGGAGCGAAATTGCAGAAATTTCACTTATTTCAGGGTAATAAGTCTGAAATTTTTTTTTTATTTTGGGGCAAAAAAGACAGAAATTCCCTTTGTTTTGGGGGAAAAAGACAGAAATTCCACTTATTTAGAGGCAAAAAATCAGAAATTCCCCTTATTTTGAAGAAAAATGAAGAAATTTCCCTTTTTTATGGCAAAAAGGTATTCATCTTCTTATTTTCGGGCAAAAAGGCAGAAATTCCCTGAATTTTGAAGCAAAATTGCAGAAATTCCCCTAATTGTGGGGCAAAAAGGCAGAAATTCCCAGTATGTTAGGGTAAAAAGACAGAAATTCTCTTTATTTTGGGGCAAAACTCAGAAATTCCACTTGTTATGGGGCAAAATTCCAGAAATTTCCCTTATTTTGGGGCAAAATTGCAGAAATTTCACTTATTTTGGGGCAAAATTGCAGAAATTTCACTTATTTTAAGGCAAAATTGCAGAAATTTTACTTATTTCAGGAAACAAGGCAGAAGTTTTCCTTATTTTGGGGCAAAAAGGCAGAAATTCCAAATATTTTGTGGCAAAAATGCAGAAATTCCCCTTATTTTGAGGTAAAAAGTCTGAAATTTTCTTTATTTGGGGGCAAAAAATGCAAAAATTTCCATTATTTTGGGGCAAAATTGCAGAAATTTCACTTATTTCAGAATAATAAGTCAGAAATTATCTTTATTTTGGTGCAAAAAGACAGAAATTTCCTTTGTTTTGGGAAAAAAGACAGAAATTCCACTTATTTAGAGGCAAAAAGCAGAAATTTCCATTATTTTAGAGCAAAAATGAAGAAATTTCCCTTTTCTATGGCAAAAAGGTATGCATTCTTCTTATTTTCGGGCAAAAGGACAGAAATTACCCGATTTTGGAGCGAAATTGCAGAAATTCCCGTAATTGTGGGCCAAAAAGGCAGAAATTCCCTATATGTTGGGGCAAAAAGACAGAAATTCTCCTTATTTTGGGGCAAAACTCAGAAATTTCACTTATTTTAGGGCAAAATTGCAGAAATTTCACTTATTTCAGAAAAAAAGCAGAAATTTTCTTATTTTGGGGCAAAAAGGCAGAAATTTCTTTTATTTTGGTACAAAATTGCAGAAATTGTTCTTATTTTGGGGCAAAAAAGCAGAAATTTCCCATATTTTGGGGCAAAAATGCAGAAATTTCCCTTATTTTGAGGTTAAAAGGCTGATATTTTCCTTAATTGGGGGCAAAAAGGCAGAAATTTCCCTCATTTTCTGGCAAAATTGCAGAAATTTCACTTATTTCAGGGTAATGAGTCAGAAATTTTCCTTATTTTGGGGCAAAAAAGACAGAAATTCCCTTTGTTTTGGGGGAAAAAAACAGAAATTCCACATATTTAGAGCCAAAAAAGCAGAAATTCCCCTTATTTTGGAGCAAAAATGAAGTAAATTCTCTTTTTTATGGCAAAAAGATATGCATTCTTGTTATTTTCGGGCAAAAAGGCAGAAAATCCCCGTATTTTGGAGCAAAATTGCAGAAAATCCCCTAATTGTGGGCCAAAAAGGCAGAAATTCCCTATATGTTGGGGCAAAAACAGAAATTCCTCTTATTTTGGGGCGAAACTCAGAAATTTCACTTATTTTGTGGCAAAATTGCAGAAATTTCCCTTATTTTAAGGCAAAATTGCAGAAATTTCACATATTTTGGGGCAAAAATGCAGAAATTTCCCTTATTTTGAGGTAAAAAGGCTGATATTTTCCTTATTTAGGGGCAAAAAGGCAGAAATTTCCCTCATTTTGGGGCAAAATTGCAGAAATTTCATTAACGTCAGGGTAATAAGTCAGAAATTTTCCGTATTTTGGGGCAAAAAATAAAGAAATTCCCATTGTTTTGGGGAAAAAGACAGAAATTCCACTTATTAAGAGGCAAAAAAGCAGAAATTCCCCTTATTTTGGAGCAAAAATTAAGAAATTTCCTTTTTTTATGGCAAAAAGGTATACATTCTTCTTGTTTTCGGGCAAAAAGGCAGAAATTCCCCCTGTTTTAAAGCAAAATTGCAGAAATTTCTATAATTGTGGGGCAAAAAGACAGAAATTCCCTATATGTTGGGGCAAAAAGACAGAAATTCTCTTTATTTTGGAACAAAACTCAGAAATTTTACTTATTTTGGGGCAAAATTGCAGAAATTTCACTTATTTCAGAAAAAAAGCAGAAATTTTCTTATTTTGGGGCAAAAAGGCAGAAATTTCTTTTCTTTTGGTACAAAATTGCAGAAATTTTTCTTATTTTGGGAAATAGGCAGAAATTTCTCATATTTTGGGACAAAAATGCAAAAATTCCCCTTATTTTAAGGTAAAAATGCTGAAATTCCTCTTATTTGGGGGCAAAAAGGCAGAAATTTCTTTTATTTTGGGGCAAAACTTAGAAATTTCAATTATTTTGGGGCAAAATTGCAGAAATTTCACTTATTTCCGAAAAAAAAGCAGAAATTTTCTAATTTTGGGGCAAAAAGGCAGATATTTCTTTTATTTTGGTACAAAATTGCAGAAATTTTCCTTATTTTGGGGCAAAAAGGCAGACATTTCCAATATTTTGGGGCAAAAATGCAGAAATTCCCCTTATTTTGTGGTATAAAAGCTGAAATTCCTATTATTTGGGGGCAAAAAGGCAGAAATTCCCCTTATTTTGGGGCAAAACTCAGAAATTTCAATTATTTTGGGGCAAAATTCCAGAAATTTCCCTTATTTTGGGCCAAATTTCAGAAATTTCACTTATTTTGGGACAAAATTGCAGAAATTTCACTTATTTTGGGGCAAAATTGCAGAAATTTCACTTATTTCAGGAAAAAAGGCAGAAGTTTTCCTTATTTTGGAGCAAAAAGGCAGAAATTCCAAATATTTTGTGGCAAAAATGCAGAAATTCCCCTTATTTTGAGGTAAAAATGCTGAAATTCCCCTTATTTGGAGGCAAAAAGGCATAAATTTCCCTTATTTTGGGGCAAAATTGCAGAAATTCCACTTACTTCAGGGTAATAAGTCAGAAATTTTCTTTATTTTGGGGCAAAAAAGATGGAAATTCTCTTTGTTTTGGGGAAAAAAGACATAAATTCGACTTATTAAGAGGCAAAAAAGCAGAAATTCCCCATACTTTGGAGCAAAAATGAAGAAATTTTCCTTTTTTATGGCAAAAAGGTATGCATTCTTCTTGTTTTCGGGCAAAAAGGCAGAAATTCCCCGTATTTTGGAGCACAATTGCAGAAATTCCCCTAATTGTGGGGCAAAAAGGCAGAAATTCCCTATATGTTGGGGCAAAAACAGAAATTCCTCTTATTTTGGGGCAAAACTCAGAAATTTCACTTATTTTGTGGCAAAATTGCAGAAATTTCCCTTATTTTAAGGCAAAATTGCAGAAATTTCACATATTTTAGGGCAAAAATGCAGAAATTTCCCTTATTTTGAGGTAAAAAGGCTGATATTTTCCTTATTTAGGGGCAAAAAAGCAGAAATTTCCCTCATTTTGGGGCAAAATTGCAGAAATTTCATTAACGTCAGGGTAATAAGTCAGAAATTTTCCGTATTTTGGGGCAAAAAATAAAGAAATTCCCATTGTTTTGGGGAAAAAGACAGAAATTCCACTTATTAAGAGGCAAAAAAAGCAGTAATTCCCCTTATTTTGGAGCAAAAATTAAGAAATTTCCCTTTTTTATGGCAAAAAGGTATGCATTCTTCCTGTTTTCGTTCAAAAAGGCAGAAATTCCCCCTGTTTTGGAGCAAAATTGCAGAAATTCCCCTAATTGTGGGGCAAAAAGACAGAAATTCCCTATATGTTGGGGCAAAAAGACAGAAATTCTCTTTATTTTGGGGCAAAACTCAGAAATTTCACTTATTTTGGGGCAAAATTGCAGAAATTTCACTTATTTCAGAAAAAAAAAGCAGAAATTTTCTTTTTGGGGCAAAAAGTCAGAAATTTCTTTTATTTTTGTACAAAATTGCAGAATTTGTTCTTATTTTGGGGCAAAAAGGCAGAAATTTCCCATATTTTGGGGCAAAATTGCAGAAATTCCCCTTATTTTGAGGTAAAAATGCTGAAATTCCCCTTATTTGGGGACAAAAATCCAGAAATTCCTCTTATTTTGGGACAAAACTCAGAAATTTCAATTATTTTGGAGCAAAATTGCAGAAATTTCACTTATTTCATGGTAATAATTCTGAAATTTTCCTTATTTTGGGGCAAAAAAGACAGAAATTCCCTTTGTTTTGGGGGAAAAAGACAAAAATTCCACTTATTTAGAGGCAAAATTCAGAAATTCCCCTTATTTTGGAGAAAAATGAAGAAATTTCCCTTTTTTATGGCAAAAAGTTATTCATCTTCTTATTTTCGGTCAAAAAGGCAGAAATTCCCTGAATTTTGAAGCAAAATTGCAGAAATTCCCCGAATTGTGGGGCAAAAGGCAGAAATTCCCTGTATGTTAGGGCAAAAAGACAGAAATTTTCTTTATTTTGGGGCAAAACTCAGAAATTCCACTTGTTATGGGGCAAAATTCCAGAAATTTCCCTTATTTTGGGGCAAAATTGCAGAAATTTCACTTATTTTGGGGCAAAATTGCAGAAATTTCACTTATGTCAGTAAAAAAAGGAGAACTTTTCTTTTTTGGGGCAAAAAGTCAGAAATTTCTTTTATTTTGGTACAAAATTGCAGAAATTGTTCTTATTTTGGGGCAAAAACGCAGAAATTTCCCATATTTTGGGGCAAAAATGCAGAAATTCCCCTTATTTTGTGGTATAAAAGCTGAAATTCCTATTATTTGGGGGCAAAAAGGCAGAAATTCCCCTTATTTTGGGGCAAAACTCAGAAATTTCAATTATTTTGGGGCAAAATTCCAGAAATTTCCCTTATTTTGGGCCAAATTTCAGAAATTTCACTTATTTTGGGACAAAATTGCAGAAATTTCACTTATTTTGGGGCAAAATTGCAGAAATTTCACTTATTTCAGGAAAAAAGGCAGAAGTTTTCCTTATTTTGGAGCAAAAAGGCAGAAATTCCAAATATTTTGTGGCAAAAATGCAGAAATTCCCCTTATTTTGAGGTAAAAATGCTGAAATTCCCCTTATTTGGAGGCAAAAAGGCATAAATTTCCCTTATTTTGGGGCAAAATTGCAGAAATTCCACTTACTTCAGGGTAATAAGTCAGAAATTTTCTTTATTTTGGGGCAAAAAAGATGGAAATTCTCTTTGTTTTGGGGAAAAAATAGATAAATTCGACTTAGTAAGAGGCAAAAAAGCAGAAATTCCCCATACTTTGGAGCAAAAATGAAGAAATTTTCCTTTTTTATGGCAAAAAGGTATGCATTCTTCTTGTTTTCGGGCAAAAAGGCAGAAATTCCCCGTATTTTGGAGCACAATTGCAGAAATTCCCCTAATTGTGGGGCAAAAAGGCAGAAATTCCCTATATGTTGGGGCAAAAAGACAGAAATTTTCCTTTTTTTGGGGCAAAACTCAGAAATTCCACTTATTTTGGGGCAAAATTCCAGAAATTTCCCTTATTTTGGGGCAAAACTCAGAATTTTCACTTATTTTGGGGCAAAATTGCAGAAATTTCACTTATTTCAAAAAAAAGCAGAAATTTCACTTATTTTGGGGCAAAAAGGCAGAAATTTCTTTTCTTTTGGTACAAAATTGCAGAAATTTTTCTTATTTTGGGAAATAGGCAGAAATTTCTCATATTTTGGGACAAAAATGCAAAAATTCCCCTTATTTTATGGTAAAAATGCTGAAATTCCTCTTATTTGGTGGCAAAAAGGCAGAAATTTCTTTTATTTTGGGGCAAAACTTAGAAATTTCAATTATTTTGGGGCAAAATTGCAGAAATTTCACTTATTTCCGAAAAAAAGCAGAAATTTTCTAATTTTGGGGCAAAAAGGCAGATATTTCTTTTATTTTGGTACAAAATTGCAGAAATTTTCCTTATTTTGGGGCAAAAAGGCAGACATTTCCAATATTTTGGGGCAAAAATGCAGAAATTCCCCTTATTTTGAGGTAAAAAGGCTGAAATTCCCCTTATTTGGGGGCAAAAAATGCAGAAATTTCCCTTATTTTGGGGCAAAATTGCAGAAATTTCACTTATTTCAGATTAATAAGTCAGAAATTATCTATATTTTGGTGCAAAAAGACAGAAATTCCCTTTGTTTTGGGAAAAAAAGACAGAAATTCCACTTATTTAGAAGCAAAAAGCAGAAATTCCCCTTATTTTGGAGCAAAAATGAAGAAATTTCCCTTTTCTATGGCAAAAAGGTATGCATTCTTCTTATTTTCGGGCAAAAAGACAGAAATTCCCCGTTTTTTGGAGCAAAATTGCAAAAATCCCCCTAATTGTGGGCCAAAAAGGCAGAAATTCCCTATATGTTGGGGCAAAAAGACAGAAATTCTCCTTATTTTGGGGCAAAACTCAGAAATTTCACTTATTTTAGGGCAAAATTGCAGAAATTTCACTTATTTCAGAAAAAAAAGCAGAAATTTTCTTATTTTGGGGCAAAAAGGCAGAAATTTCTTTTATTTTGGTACAAAATTGCAGAAATTGTTCTTATTTTGGGGCAAAAAGGCAGAAATTTCCCATATTTTGGGGCAAAAATGCAGAAATTCCTATTATTTTGAGATAAAAAGGCTGAAATTCCCCTTATTTGGGGGCAAAAAGGCAGAAATTTTCCTCATTTTGGGGCAAAATTGCAGAAATTTCACTTATTTCAGGGTAATAAGTCAGAAATTTTCCTTATTTTGGGGCAAAAAAGACAGAAATTCCTTTCGTTTTGGGGGAAAAAAACAGAAATTCCACATATTTAGATCCAAAAAAGCAGAAATTCCCCTTATTTTGGAGCAAAAATGAAGAAACTTTCCTTTTTTATGGCAAAAAGATATGCATTCTTCTTATTTTCGGGCAAAAAGGCAGAAAATCCCCGTATTTTGGAGCAAAATTGCAGATATTCCCCTAATTGTGGGGCAAAAAGGCAGAAATTCCCTATATGTTGGGGCAAAAACAGAAATTCCTCTTATTTTGGGGCAAAACTCAGACATTTCACTTATTTTGTGGCAAAATTGCAAAAATTTCCATTATT
Source organism: Micromys minutus (assembly GCF_963924665.1). Lineage (NCBI taxonomy): Eukaryota > Metazoa > Chordata > Mammalia > Rodentia > Muridae > Micromys > Micromys minutus. The sequence goes on along the minus strand of NW_027667307.1, from coordinate 370,310 downwards.
TTGGGGCAAAATAGCAGAAATTTCACATATTTTGGGGCAAAATTGCAGAAATTTCACTTATTTCAGGAAAAAAAAAGCAGAAATTTTCTTTTTGGGGCAAAAAGTCAGAAATTTCTTTTATTTTTGTACAAAATTGCAGAATTTGTTCTTATTTTGGGTAAAAAGGCAGAAATTTCCCATATTTTGGGGCAAAAATGCAGAAATTTCCCTTATTTTGAGGTTAAAAGGCTGATATTTTCCTTATTTGGGGGCAAAAAGGCAGAAATTTCCCTCATTTTCTGGCAAAATTGCAGAAATTTCACTTACTTCAGGGTAATAAGTCAGAAATTTTCCGTATTTTGGGGCAAAAAAAACAGAAATTCCCTTTGTTTTGGGGGAAAAAGACAGAAATTCCACTTATTAAGAGGCAAAAAAAGCAGTAATTCCCCTTATTTTGGAGCAAAAATTAAGAAATTTCCCTTTTTTATGGCAAAAAGGTATGCATTCTTCCTGTTTTCGTTCAAAAAGGCAGAAATTCCCCCTGTTTTGGAGCAAAATTGCAGAAATTCCCCTAATTGTGGGGCAAAAAGACAGAAATTCCCTATATGTTGGGGCAAAAAGACAGAAATTCTCTTTATTTTGGGGCAAAACTCAGAAATTTCACTTATTTTGGGGCAAAATTGCAGAAATTTCACTTATTTCAGAAAAAAAAAACAGAAATTTTCTTTTTGGGGCAAAAAGTCAGAAATTTCTTTTATTTTTGTACAAAATTGCAGAATTTGTTCTTATTTTGGGGCAAAAAGGCAGAAATTTCCCATATTTTGGGGCAAAATTGCAGAAATTCCCCTTATTTTGAGGTAAAAATGCTGAAATTCCCCTTATTTGGGGACAAAAATCCAGAAATTCCTCTTATTTTGGGGCAAAACTCAGAAATTTCAATTATTTTGGAGCAAAATTGCAGAAATTTCACTTATTTCATGGTAATAATTCTGAAATTTTCCTTATTTTGGGGCAAAAAAGACAGAAATTCCCTTTGTTTTGGGGGAAAAAGACAAAAATTCCACTTATTTAGAGGCAAAAAATCAGAAATTCCCCTTATTTTGGAGAAAAATGAAGAAATTTCCCTTTTTTATGGCAAAAAGTTATTCATCTTCTTATTTTCGGTCAAAAAGGCAGAAATTCCCTGAATTTTGAAGCAAAATTGCAGAAATTCCCCGAATTGTGGGGCAAAAAGGCAGAAATTCCCCGTATTTTGGAGCAAAATTGCAGATATTCCCCTAATTGTGGGGCAAAAAGGCAGAAATTCCCTATATGTTGGAGCAAAAACAGAAATTCTCCTTATTTAGGGGCAAAACTCAGAAATTTCACTTATTTTGGGGCAAAATTGCAGAAATTTTTCTTATTTTGGGGCAAAATTGCAGAAATTTCACATATTTTGGGGCAAAATTGCAGAAATTTCACATATTTTGGGGCAAAATTGCAGAAATTTCACTTATTTCAGAAGAAAATAGCAGAAATTTTCTTTTTTGGGAAAAAAAGTCAGAAATTTCTTTTATTTAGGTACAAAATTGCAGAATTTGTTCTTATTTTGGGGCAAAAAGGCAGAAATTTCCCATATTTTGGGGCAAAATTGCAGAAATTCCCCTTATTTTGAGGTAAAAATGCTGAAATTCCCCTTATTTGGGGACAAAAATCCAAAAATTCCCCTTATTTTGGGGCAAAACTCAGAAATTTCAATTATTTTGGAGCGAAATTGCAGAAATTTCACTTATTTCAGGGTAATAAGTCTGAAATTTTTTTTTTATTTTGGGGCAAAAAAGACAGAAATTCCCTTTGTTTTGGGGGAAAAAGACAGAAATTCCACTTATTTAGAGGCAAAAAATCAGAAATTCCCCTTATTTTGAAGAAAAATGAAGAAATTTCCCTTTTTTATGGCAAAAAGGTATTCATCTTCTTATTTTCGGGCAAAAAGGCAGAAATTCCCTGAATTTTGAAGCAAAATTGCAGAAATTCCCCTAATTGTGGGGCAAAAAGGCAGAAATTCCCTGTATGTTAGGGTAAAAAGACAGAAATTCTCTTTATTTTGGGGCAAAACTCAGAAATTCCACTTGTTATGGGGCAAAATTCCAGAAATTTCCCTTATTTTGGGGCAAAATTGCAGAAATTTCACATATTTTGGGGCAAAATTGCAGAAATTTCACTTATGTCAGTAAAAAAAGGAGAACTTTTCTTTTTTGGGGCAAAAAGTCAGAAATTTCTTTTATTTTGGTACAAAATTGCAGAAATTGTTCTTATTTTGGGGCAAAAACGCAGAAATTTCCCATATTTTGGGGCAAAAATGTAGAAATTCCCCTTATTTTGTGGTATAAAAGCTGAAATTCCTATTATTTGGGGGCAAAAAGGCAGAAATTCCCCTTATTTTGGGGCAAAACTCAGAAATTTCAATTATTTTGGGGCAAAATTCCAGAAATTTCCCTTATTTTGGGCCAAATTTCAGAAATTTCACTTATTTTGGGACAAAATTGCAGAAATTTCACTTATTTTGGGGCAAAATTGCAGAAATTTCACTTATTTCAGGAAAAAAGGCAGAAGTTTTCCTTATTTTGGAGCAAAAAGGCAGAAATTCCAAATATTTTGTGGCAAAAATGCAGAAATTCCCCTTATTTTGAGGTAAAAATGCTGAAATTCCCCTTATTTGGAGGCAAAAAGGCATAAATTTCCCTTATTTTGGGGCAAAATTGCAGAAATTCCACTTACTTCAGGGTAATAAGTCAGAAATTTTCTTTATTTTGGGGCAAAAAAGATGGAAATTCTCTTTGTTTTGGGGAAAAAGACATAAATTCGACTTATTAAGAGGCAAAAAAGCAGAAATTCCCCATACTTTGGAGCAAAAATGAAGAAATTTTCCTTTTTTATGGCAAAAAGGTATGCATTCTTCTTGTTTTCGGGCAAAAAGGCAGAAATTCCCCGTATTTTGGAGCACAATTGCAGAAATTCCCCTAATTGTGGGGCAAAAAGGCAGAAATTCCCTATATGTTGGGGCAAAAACAGAAATTCCTCTTATTTTGGGGCAAAACTCAGAAATTTCACTTATTTTGTGGCAAAATTGCAGAAATTTCCCTTATTTTAAGGCAAAATTGCAGAAATTTCACATATTTTGGGGCAAAAATGCAGAAATTTCCCTTATTTTGAGGTAAAAAGGCTGATATTTTCCTTATTTAGGGGCAAAAAGGCAGAAATTTCCCTCATTTTGGGGCAAAATTGCAGAAATTTCATTAACGTCAGGGTAATAAGTCAGAAATTTTCCGTATTTTGGGGCAAAAAATAAAGAAATTCCCATTGTTTTGGGGAAAAAGACAGAAATTCCACTTATTAAGAGGCAAAAAAGCAGAAATTCCCCTTATTTTGGAGCAAAAATTAAGAAATTTCCTTTTTTTATGGCAAAAAGGTATACATTCTTCTTGTTTTCGGGCAAAAAGGCAGAAATTCCCCCTGTTTTAAAGCAAAATTGCAGAAATTTCTATAATTGTGGGGCAAAAAGACAGAAATTCCCTATATGTTGGGGCAAAAAGACAGAAATTCTCTTTATTTTGGAACAAAACTCAGAAATTTTACTTATTTTGGGGCAAAATTGCAGAAATTTCACTTATTTCAGAAAAAAAGCAGAAATTTTCTTATTTTGGGGCAAAAAGGCAGAAATTTCTTTTCTTTTGGTACAAAATTGCAGAAATTTTTCTTATTTTGGGAAATAGGCAGAAATTTCTCATATTTTGGGACAAAAATGCAAAAATTCCCCTTATTTTAAGGTAAAAATGCTGAAATTCCTCTTATTTGGGGGCAAAAAGGCAGAAATTTCTTTTATTTTGGGGCAAAACTTAGAAATTTCAATTATTTTGGGGCAAAATTGCAGAAATTTCACTTATTTCCGAAAAAAAAGCAGAAATTTTCTAATTTTGGGGCAAAAAGGCAGATATTTCTTTTATTTTGGTACAAAATTGCAGAAATTTTCCTTATTTTGGGGCAAAAAGGCAGACATTTCCAATATTTTGGGGCAAAAATGCAGAAATTCCCCTTATTTTGAGGTAAAAAGGCTGAAATTCCCCTTATTTGGGGGCAAAAAATGCAGAAATTTCCCTTATTTTGGGGCAAAATTGCAGAAATTTCACTTATTTCAGATTAATAAGTCAGAAATTATCTATATTTTGGTGCAAAAAGACAGAAATTCCCTTTGTTTTGGGAAAAAAAGACAGAAATTCCACTTATTTAGAAGCAAAAAGCAGAAATTCCCCTTATTTTGGAGCAAAAATGAAGAAATTTCCCTTTTCTATGGCAAAAAGGTATGCATTCTTCTTATTTTCGGGCAAAAAGACAGAAATTCCCCGTTTTTTGGAGCAAAATTGCAAAAATCCCCCTAATTGTGGGCCAAAAAGGCAGAAATTCCCTATATGTTGGGGCAAAAAGACAGAAATTCTCCTTATTTTGGGGCAAAACTCAGAAATTTCACTTATTTTAGGGCAAAATTGCAGAAATTTCACTTATTTCAGAAAAAAAAGCAGAAATTTTCTTATTTTGGGGCAAAAAGGCAGAAATTTCTTTTATTTTGGTACAAAATTGCAGAAATTGTTCTTATTTTGGGGCAAAAAGGCAGAAATTTCCCATATTTTGGGGCAAAAATGCAGAAATTCCTATTATTTTGAGATAAAAAGGCTGAAATTCCCCTTATTTGGGGGCAAAAAGGCAGAAATTTTCCTCATTTTGGGGCAAAATTGCAGAAATTTCACTTATTTCAGGGTAATAAGTCAGAAATTTTCCTTATTTTGGGGCAAAAAAGACAGAAATTCCTTTCGTTTTGGGGGAAAAAAACAGAAATTCCACATATTTAGATCCAAAAAAGCAGAAATTCCCCTTATTTTGGAGCAAAAATGAAGAAACTTTCCTTTTTTGTGGCAAAAAGATATGCATTCTTCTTATTTTCGGGCAAAAAGGCAGAAAATCCCCGTATTTTGGAGCAAAATTGCAGATATTCCCCTAATTGTGGGGCAAAAAGGCAGAAATTCCCTATATGTTGGGGCAAAAACAGAAATTCCTCTTATTTTGGGGCAAAACTCAGACATTTCACTTATTTTGTGGCAAAATTGCAAAAATTTCCATTATTTTGGGGCAAAATAGCAGAAATTTCACATATTTTGGGGCAAAATTGCAGAAATTTCACTTATTTCAGGAAAAAAAAAGCAGAAATTTTCTTTTTGGGGCAAAAAGTCAGAAATTTCTTTTATTTTTGTACAAAATTGCAGAATTTGTTCTTATTTTGGGTAAAAAGGCAGAAATTTCCCATATTTTGGGGCAAAAATGCAGAAATTTCCCTTATTTTGAGGTTAAAAGGCTGATATTTTCCTTATTTGGGGGCAAAAAGGCAGAAATTTCCCTCATTTTCTGGCAAAATTGCAGAAATTTCACTTACTTCAGGGTAATAAGTCAGAAATTTTCCGTATTTTGGGGCAAAAAAAACAGAAATTCCCTTTGTTTTGGGGGAAAAAGACAGAAATTCCACTTATTAAGAGGCAAAAAAAGCAGTAATTCCCCTTATTTTGGAGCAAAAATTAAGAAATTTCCCTTTTTTATGGCAAAAAGGTATGCATTCTTCCTGTTTTCGTTCAAAAAGGCAGAAATTCCCCCTGTTTTGGAGCAAAATTGCAGAAATTCCCCTAATTGTGGGGCAAAAAGACAGAAATTCCCTATATGTTGGGGCAAAAAGACAGAAATTCTCTTTATTTTGGGGCAAAACTCAGAAATTTCACTTATTTTGGGGCAAAATTGCAGAAATTTCACTTATTTCAGAAAAAAAAGCAGAAATTTTCTTTTTGGGGCAAAAAGTCAGAAATTTCTTTTATTTTTGTACAAAATTGCAGAATTTGTTCTTATTTTGGGGCAAAAAGGCAGAAATTTCCCATATTTTGGGGCAAAATTGCAGAAATTCCCCTTATTTTGAGGTAAAAATGCTGAAATTCCCCTTATTTGGGGACAAAAATCCAGAAATTCCTCTTATTTTGGGGCAAAACTCAGAAATTTCAATTATTTTGGAGCAAAATTGCAGAAATTTCACTTATTTCATGGTAATAATTCTGAAATTTTCCTTATTTTGGGGCAAAAAAGACAGAAATTCCCTTTGTTTTGGGGGAAAAAGACAAAAATTCCACTTATTTAGAGGCAAAAAATCAGAAATTCCCCTTATTTTGGAGAAAAATGAAGAAATTTCCCTTTTTTATGGCAAAAAGTTATTCATCTTCTTATTTTCGGTCAAAAAGGCAGAAATTCCCTGAATTTTGAAGCAAAATTGCAGAAATTCCCCGAATTGTGGGGCAAAAGGCAGAAATTCCCTGTATGTTAGGGCAAAAAGACAGAAATTTTCTTTATTTTGGGGCAAAACTCAGAAATTCCACTTGTTATGGGGCAAAATTCCAGAAATTTCCCTTATTTTGGGGCAAAATTGCAGAAATTTCACTTATTTTGGGGCAAAATTGCAGAAATTTCACTTATGTCAGTAAAAAAAGGAGAACTTTTCTTTTTTGGGGCAAAAAGTCAGAAATTTCTTTTATTTTGGTACAAAATTGCAGAAATTGTTCTTATTTTGGGGCAAAAACGCAGAAATTTCCCATATTTTGGGGCAAAAATGCAGAAATTCCCCTTATTTTGTGGTATAAAAGCTGAAATTCCTATTATTTGGGGGCAAAAAGGCAGAAATTCCCCTTATTTTGGGGCAAAACTCAGAAATTTCAATTATTTTGGGGCAAAATTCCAGAAATTTCCCTTATTTTGGGCCAAATTTCAGAAATTTCACTTATTTTGGGACAAAATTGCAGAAATTTCACTTATTTTGGGGCAAAATTGCAGAAATTTCACTTATTTCAGGAAAAAAGGCAGAAGTTTTCCTTATTTTGGAGCAAAAAGGCAGAAATTCCAAATATTTTGTGGCAAAAATGCAGAAATTCCCCTTATTTTGAGGTAAAAATGCTGAAATTCCCCTTATTTGGAGGCAAAAAGGCATAAATTTCCCTTATTTTGGGGCAAAATTGCAGAAATTCCACTTACTTCAGGGTAATAAGTCAGAAATTTTCTTTATTTTGGGGCAAAAAAGATGGAAATTCTCTTTGTTTTGGGGAAAAAAGACATAAATTCGACTTATTAAGAGGCAAAAAAGCAGAAATTCCCCATACTTTGGAGCAAAAATGAAGAAATTTTCCTTTTTTATGGCAAAAAGGTATGCATTCTTCTTGTTTTCGGGCAAAAAGGCAGAAATTCCCCGTATTTTGGAGCACAATTGCAGAAATTCCCCTAATTGTGGGGCAAAAAGGCAGAAATTCCCTATATGTTGGGGCAAAAACAGAAATTCCTCTTATTTTGGGGCAAAACTCAGAAATTTCACTTATTTTGTGGCAAAATTGCAGAAATTTCCCTTATTTTAAGGCAAAATTGCAGAAATTTCACATATTTTAGGGCAAAAATGCAGAAATTTCCCTTATTTTGAGGTAAAAAGGCTGATATTTTCCTTATTTAGGGGCAAAAAAGCAGAAATTTCCCTCATTTTGGGGCAAAATTGCAGAAATTTCATTAACGTCAGGGTAATAAGTCAGAAATTTTCCGTATTTTGGGGCAAAAAATAAAGAAATTCCCATTGTTTTGGGGAAAAAGACAGAAATTCCACTTATTAAGAGGCAAAAAAAGCAGTAATTCCCCTTATTTTGGAGCAAAAATTAAGAAATTTCCCTTTTTTATGGCAAAAAGGTATGCATTCTTCCTGTTTTCGTTCAAAAAGGCAGAAATTCCCCCTGTTTCGGAGCAAAATTGCAGAAATTCCCCTAATTGTGGGGCAAAAAGACAGAAATTCCCTATATGTTGGGGCAAAAAGACAGAAATTCTCTTTATTTTGGGGCAAAACTCAGAAATTTCACTTATTTTGGGGCAAAATTGCAGAAATTTCACTTATTTCAGAAAAAAAAAAGCAGAAATTTTCTTTTTGGGGCAAAAAGTCAGAAATTTCTTTTATTTTTGTACAAAATTGCAGAATTTGTTCTTATTTTGGGGCAAAAAGGCAGAAATTTCCCATATTTTGGGGCAAAATTGCAGAAATTCCCCTTATTTTGAGGTAAAAATGCTGAAATTCCCCTTATTTGGGGACAAAAATCCAGAAATTCCTCTTATTTTGGGACAAAACTCAGAAATTTCAATTATTTTGGAGCAAAATTGCAGAAATTTCACTTATTTCATGGTAATAATTCTGAAATTTTCCTTATTTTGGGGCAAAAAAGACAGAAATTCCCTTTGTTTTGGGGGAAAAAGACAAAAATTCCACTTATTTAGAGGCAAAAAATCAGAAATTCCCCTTATTTTGGAGAAAAATGAAGAAATTTCCCTTTTTTATGGCAAAAAGGTATTCATCTTCTTATTTTCGGGCAAAAAGGCAGAAATTCCCTGAATTTTGAAGCAAAATTGCAGAAATTCCCCTAATTGTGGGGCAAAAAGGCAGAAATTCCCTGTATGTTAGGGTAAAAAGACAGAAATTCTCTTTATTTTGGGGCAAAACTCAGAAATTCCACTTGTTATGGGGCAAAATTCCAGAAATTTCCCTTATTTTGGGGCAAAATTGCAGAAATTTCACATATTTTGGGGCAAAATTGCAGAAATTTCACTTATGTCAGTAAAAAAAGGAGAACTTTTCTTTTTTGGGGCAAAAAGTCAGAAATTTCTTTTATTTTGGTACAAAATTGCAGAAATTGTTCTTATTTTGGGGCAAAAACGCAGAAATTTCCCATATTTTGGGGCAAAAATGTAGAAATTCCCCTTATTTTGTGGTATAAAAGCTGAAATTCCTATTATTTGGGGGCAAAAAGGCAGAAATTCCCCTTATTTTGGGGCAAAACTCAGAAATTTCAATTATTTTGGGGCAAAATTCCAGAAATTTCCCTTATTTTGGGCCAAATTTCAGAAATTTCACTTATTTTGGGACAAAATTGCAGAAATTTCACTTATTTTGGGGCAAAATTGCAGAAATTTCACTTATTTCAGGAAAAAAGGCAGAAGTTTTCCTTATTTTGGAGCAAAAAGGCAGAAATTCCAAATATTTTGTGGCAAAAATGCAGAAATTCCCCTTATTTTGAGGTAAAAATGCTGAAATTCCCCTTATTTGGAGGCAAAAAGGCATAAATTTCCCTTATTTTGGGGCAAAATTGCAGAAATTCCACTTACTTCAGGGTAATAAGTCAGAAATTTTCTTTATTTTGGGGCAAAAAAGATGGAAATTCTCTTTGTTTTGGGGAAAAAGACATAAATTCGACTTATTAAGAGGCAAAAAAGCAGAAATTCCCCATACTTTGGAGCAAAAATGAAGAAATTTTCCTTTTTTTATGGCAAAAAGGTATGCATTCTTCTTGTTTTCGGGCAAAAAGGCAGAAATTCCCCGTATTTTGGAGCACAATTGCAGAAATTCCCCTAATTGTGGGGCAAAAAGGCAGAAATTCCCTATATGTTGGGGCAAAAACAGAAATTCCTCTTATTTTGGGGCAAAACTCAGAAATTTCACTTATTTTGTGGCAAAATTGCAGAAATTTCCCTTATTTTAAGGCAAAATTGCAGAAATTTCACATATTTTGGGGCAAAAATGCAGAAATTTCCCTTATTTTGAGGTAAAAAGGCTGATATTTTCCTTATTTAGGGGCAAAAAGGCAGAAATTTCCCTCATTTTGGGGCAAAATTGCAGAAATTTCATTAACGTCAGGGTAATAAGTCAGAAATTTTCCGTATTTTGGGGCAAAAAATAAAGAAATTCCCATTGTTTTGGGGAAAAAGACAGAAATTCCACTTATTAAGAGGCAAAAAAGCAGAAATTCCCCTTATTTTGGAGCAAAAATTAAGAAATTTCCTTTTTTTATGGCAAAAAGGTATACATTCTTCTTGTTTTCGGGCAAAAAGGCAGAAATTCCCCCTGTTTTAAAGCAAAATTGCAGAAATTTCTATAATTGTGGGGCAAAAAGACAGAAATTCCCTATATGTTGGGGCAAAAAGACAGAAATTCTCTTTATTTTGGAACAAAACTCAGAAATTTTACTTATTTTGGGGCAAAATTGCAGAAATTTCACTTATTTCAGAAAAAAAGCAGAAATTTTCTTATTTTGGGGCAAAAAGGCAGAAATTTCTTTTCTTTTGGTACAAAATTGCAGAAATTTTTCTTATTTTGGGAAATAGGCAGAAATTTCTCATATTTTGGGACAAAAATGCAAAAATTCCCCTTATTTTAAGGTAAAAATGCTGAAATTCCTCTTATTTGGGGGCAAAAAGGCAGAAATTTCTTTTATTTTGGGGCAAAACTTAGAAATTTCAATTATTTTGGGGCAAAATTGCAGAAATTTCACTTATTTCCGAAAAAAAAGCAGAAATTTTCTAATTTTGGGGCAAAAAGGCAGATATTTCTTTTATTTTGGTACAAAATTGCAGAAATTTTCCTTATTTTGGGGCAAAAAGGCAGACATTTCCAATATTTTGGGGCAAAAATGCAGAAATTCCCCTTATTTTGAGGTAAAAAGGCTGAAATTCCCCTTATTTGGGGGCAAAAAATGCAGAAATTTCCCTTATTTTGGGGCAAAATTGCAGAAATTTCACTTATTTCAGATTAATAAGTCAGAAATTATCTATATTTTGGTGCAAAAAGACAGAAATTCCCTTTGTTTTGGGAAAAAAAGACAGAAATTCCACTTATTTAGAAGCAAAAAGCAGAAATTCCCCTTATTTTGGAGCAAAAATGAAGAAATTTCCCTTTTCTATGGCAAAAAGGTATGCATTCTTCTTATTTTCGGGCAAAAAGACAGAAATTCCCCGTTTTTTGGAGCAAAATTGCAAAAATCCCCCTAATTGTGGGCCAAAAAGGCAGAAATTCCCTATATGTTGGGGCAAAAAGACAGAAATTCTCCTTATTTTGGGGCAAAACTCAGAAATTTCACTTATTTTAGGGCAAAATTGCAGAAATTTCACTTATTTCAGAAAAAAAAGCAGAAATTTTCTTATTTTGGGGCAAAAAGGCAGAAATTTCTTTTATTTTGGTACAAAATTGCAGAAATTGTTCTTATTTTGGGGCAAAAAGGCAGAAATTTCCCATATTTTGGGGCAAAAATGCAGAAATTCCTATTATTTTGAGATAAAAAGGCTGAAATTCCCCTTATTTGGGGGCAAAAAGGCAGAAATTTTCCTCATTTTGGGGCAAAATTGCAGAAATTTCACTTATTTCAGGGTAATAAGTCAGAAATTTTCCTTATTTTGGGGCAAAAAAGACAGAAATTCCTTTCGTTTTGGGGGAAAAAAACAGAAATTCCACATATTTAGATCCAAAAAAGCAGAAATTCCCCTTATTTTGGAGCAAAAATGAAGAAACTTTCCTTTTTTGTGGCAAAAAGATATGCATTCTTCTTATTTTCGGGCAAAAAGGCAGAAAATCCCCGTATTTTGGAGCAAAATTGCAGATATTCCCCTAATTGTGGGGCAAAAAGGCAGAAATTCCCTATATGTTGGGGCAAAAACAGAAATTCCTCTTATTTTGGGGCAAAACTCAGACATTTCACTTATTTTGTGGCAAAATTGCAAAAATTTCCATTATTTTGGGGCAAAATAGCAGAAATTTCACATATTTTGGGGCAAAATTGCAGAAATTTCACTTATTTCAGGAAAAAAAAAGCAGAAATTTTCTTTTTGGGGCAAAAAGTCAGAAATTTCTTTTATTTTTGTACAAAATTGCAGAATTTGTTCTTATTTTGGGTAAAAAGGCAGAAATTTCCCATATTTTGGGGCAAAAATGCAGAAATTTCCCTTATTTTGAGGTTAAAAGGCTGATATTTTCCTTATTTGGGGGCAAAAAGGCAGAAATTTCCCTCATTTTCTGGCAAAATTGCAGAAATTTCACTTACTTCAGGGTAATAAGTCAGAAATTTTCCGTATTTTGGGGCAAAAAAAACAGAAATTCCCTTTGTTTTGGGGGAAAAAGACAGAAATTCCACTTATTAAGAGGCAAAAAAAGCAGTAATTCCCCTTATTTTGGAGCAAAAATTAAGAAATTTCCCTTTTTTATGGCAAAAAGGTATGCATTCTTCCTGTTTTCGTTCAAAAAGGCAGAAATTCCCCCTGTTTTGGAGCAAAATTGCAGAAATTCCCCTAATTGTGGGGCAAAAAGACAGAAATTCCCTATATGTTGGGGCAAAAAGACAGAAATTCTCTTTATTTTGGGGCAAAACTCAGAAATTTCACTTATTTTGGGGCAAAATTGCAGAAATTTCACTTATTTCAGAAAAAAAAGCAGAAATTTTCTTTTTGGGGCAAAAAGTCAGAAATTTCTTTTATTTTTGTACAAAATTGCAGAATTTGTTCTTATTTTGGGGCAAAAAGGCAGAAATTTCCCATATTTTGGGGCAAAATTGCAGAAATTCCCCTTATTTTGAGGTAAAAATGCTGAAATTCCCCTTATTTGGGGACAAAAATCCAGAAATTCCTCTTATTTTGGGGCAAAACTCAGAAATTTCAATTATTTTGGAGCAAAATTGCAGAAATTTCACTTATTTCATGGTAATAATTCTGAAATTTTCCTTATTTTGGGGCAAAAAAGACAGAAATTCCCTTTGTTTTGGGGGAAAAAGACAAAAATTCCACTTATTTAGAGGCAAAAAATCAGAAATTCCCCTTATTTTGGAGAAAAATGAAGAAATTTCCCTTTTTTATGGCAAAAAGTTATTCATCTTCTTATTTTCGGTCAAAAAGGCAGAAATTCCCTGAATTTTGAAGCAAAATTGCAGAAATTCCCCGAATTGTGGGGCAAAAGGCAGAAATTCCCTGTATGTTAGGGCAAAAAGACAGAAATTTTCTTTATTTTGGGGCAAAACTCAGAAATTCCACTTGTTATGGGGCAAAATTCCAGAAATTTCCCTTATTTTGGGGCAAAATTGCAGAAATTTCACTTATTTTGGGGCAAAATTGCAGAAATTTCACTTATGTCAGTAAAAAAAGGAGAACTTTTCTTTTTTGGGGCAAAAAGTCAGAAATTTCTTTTATTTTGGTACAAAATTGCAGAAATTGTTCTTATTTTGGGGCAAAAACGCAGAAATTTCCCATATTTTGGGGCAAAAATGCAGAAATTCCCCTTATTTTGTGGTATAAAAGCTGAAATTCCTATTATTTGGGGGCAAAAAGGCAGAAATTCCCCTTATTTTGGGGCAAAACTCAGAAATTTCAATTATTTTGGGGCAAAATTCCAGAAATTTCCCTTATTTTGGGCCAAATTTCAGAAATTTCACTTATTTTGGGACAAAATTGCAGAAATTTCACTTATTTTGGGGCAAAATTGCAGAAATTTCACTTATTTCAGGAAAAAAGGCAGAAGTTTTCCTTATTTTGGAGCAAAAAGGCAGAAATTCCAAATATTTTGTGGCAAAAATGCAGAAATTCCCCTTATTTTGAGGTAAAAATGCTGAAATTCCCCTTATTTGGAGGCAAAAAGGCATAAATTTCCCTTATTTTGGGGCAAAATTGCAGAAATTCCACTTACTTCAGGGTAATAAGTCAGAAATTTTCTTTATTTTGGGGCAAAAAAGATGGAAATTCTCTTTGTTTTGGGGAAAAAAGACATAAATTCGACTTATTAAGAGGCAAAAAAGCAGAAATTCCCCATACTTTGGAGCAAAAATGAAGAAATTTTCCTTTTTTATGGCAAAAAGGTATGCATTCTTCTTGTTTTCGGGCAAAAAGGCAGAAATTCCCCGTATTTTGGAGCACAATTGCAGAAATTCCCCTAATTGTGGGGCAAAAAGGCAGAAATTCCCTATATGTTGGGGCAAAAACAGAAATTCCTCTTATTTTGGGGCAAAACTCAGAAATTTCACTTATTTTGTGGCAAAATTGCAGAAATTTCCCTTATTTTAAGGCAAAATTGCAGAAATTTCACATATTTTAGGGCAAAAATGCAGAAATTTCCCTTATTTTGAGGTAAAAAGGCTGATATTTTCCTTATTTAGGGGCAAAAAAGCAGAAATTTCCCTCATTTTGGGGCAAAATTGCAGAAATTTCATTAACGTCAGGGTAATAAGTCAGAAATTTTCCGTATTTTGGGGCAAAAAATAAAGAAATTCCCATTGTTTTGGGGAAAAAGACAGAAATTCCACTTATTAAGAGGCAAAAAAAGCAGTAATTCCCCTTATTTTGGAGCAAAAATTAAGAAATTTCCCTTTTTTATGGCAAAAAGGTATGCATTCTTCCTGTTTTCGTTCAAAAAGGCAGAAATTCCCCCTGTTTCGGAGCAAAATTGCAGAAATTCCCCTAATTGTGGGGCAAAAAGACAGAAATTCCCTATATGTTGGGGCAAAAAGACAGAAATTCTCTTTATTTTGGGGCAAAACTCAGAAATTTCACTTATTTTGGGGCAAAATTGCAGAAATTTCACTTATTTCAGAAAAAAAAAGCAGAAATTTTCTTTTTGGGGCAAAAAGTCAGAAATTTCTTTTATTTTTGTACAAAATTGCAGAATTTGTTCTTATTTTGGGGCAAAAAGGCAGAAATTTCCCATATTTTGGGGCAAAATTGCAGAAATTCCCCTTATTTTGAGGTAAAAATGCTGAAATTCCCCTTATTTGGGGACAAAAATCCAGAAATTCCTCTTATTTTGGGACAAAACTCAGAAATTTCAATTATTTTGGAGCAAAATTGCAGAAATTTCACTTATTTCATGGTAATAATTCTGAAATTTTCCTTATTTTGGGGCAAAAAAGACAGAAATTCCCTTTGTTTTGGGGGAAAAAGACAAAAATTCCACTTATTTAGAGGCAAAAAATCAGAAATTCCCCTTATTTTGGAGAAAAATGAAGAAATTTCCCTTTTTTATGGCAAAAAGTTATTCATCTTCTTATTTTCGGTCAAAAAGGCAGAAATTCCCTGAATTTTGAAGCAAAATTGCAGAAATTCCCCGAATTGTGGGGCAAAAGGCAGAAATTCCCTGTATGTTAGGGCAAAAAGACAGAAATTTTCTTTATTTTGGGGCAAAACTCAGAAATTCCACTTGTTATGGGGCAAAATTCCAGAAATTTCCCTTATTTTGGGGCAAAATTGCAGAAATTTCACTTATTTTGGTGCAAAATTGCAGAAATTTCACTTATGTCAGTAAAAAAAGGAGAACTTTTCTTTTTTGGGGCAAAAAGTCAGAAATTTCTTTTATTTTGGTACAAAATTGCAGAAATTGTTCTTATTTTGGGGCAAAAACGCAGAAATTTCCCATATTTTGGGGCAAAAATGCAGAAATTCCCCTTATTTTGTGGTATAAAAGCTGAAATTCCTATTATTTGGGGGCAAAAAGGCAGAAATTCCCCTTATTTTGGGGCAAAACTCAGAAATTTCAATTATTTTGGGGCAAAATTCCAGAAATTTCCCTTATTTTGGGCCAAATTTCAGAAATTTCACTTATTTTGGGACAAAATTGCAGAAATTTCACTTATTTTGGGGCAAAATTGCAGAAATTTCACTTATTTCAGGAAAAAACGCAGAAGTTTTCCTTATTTTGGAGCAAAAAGGCAGAAATTCCAAATATTTTGTGGCAAAAATGCAGAAATTCCCCTTATTTTGAGGTAAAAATGCTGAAATTCCCCTTATTTGGAGGCAAAAAGGCATAAATTTCCCTTATTTTGGGGCAAAATTGCAGAAATTCCACTTACTTCAGGGTAATAAGTCAGAAATTTTCTTTATTTTGGGGCAAAAAAGATGGAAATTCTCTTTGTTTTGGGGAAAAAATACATAAATTCGACTTAGTAAGAGGCAAAAAAGCAGAAATTCCCCATACTTTGGAGCAAAAATGAAGAAATTTTCCTTTTTTATGGCAAAAAGGTATGCATTCTTCTTGTTTTCGGGCAAAAAGGCAGAAATTCCC
Organism: Micromys minutus; assembly: GCF_963924665.1. Taxonomy (NCBI): domain Eukaryota; kingdom Metazoa; phylum Chordata; class Mammalia; order Rodentia; family Muridae; genus Micromys; species Micromys minutus. The sequence goes on along the minus strand of NW_027667307.1, from coordinate 354,391 downwards.
CGTATTTTGGAGCACAATTGCAGAAATTCCCCTAATTGTGGGGCAAAAAGGCAGAAATTCCCTATATGTTGGGGCAAAAAGACAGAAATTTTCCTTTTTTGGGGGCAAAACTCAGAAATTCCACTTATTTTGGGGCAAAATTCCAGAAATTTCCCTTATTTTGGGGCAAAACTCAGAATTTTCACTTATTTTGGGGCAAAATTGCAGAAATTTCACTTATTTCAGAAAAAAAAGCAGAAATTTCACTTATTTTGGGGCAAAAAGGCAGAAATTTTTTTATTTTGATACAAAATTGCAGAAATTTTTCTTATTTTGGGACAAAAAGGCAGAAATTTCCCATATTTTAGGGCAAAAGTGCAGAAATTCCCCTTATTTTGAGGTAAAAATGCTGAAATTCCCTTTATTTGGAGGCAAAAATGAAGAAATTTCCCTTTTTTTGGGGCAAAATTGCAGAAATCTCACTTATTTCAGGAAAAAAGGCAGAAGTTTTTCTTATTTTGGAGCAAAAAGGCAGAAATTCCAAATATTTTGTGGCAAAAATGCAGAAGTTCCTTTTATTTTGAGGTAAAAATGCTGAAATTCCCCTTATTTGGGGGTAAAAAGGCATAAATTTCCCTTATTTTGGGGCAAAATTGCAGAAATTTCACTTACTTCAGGGTAATAAGTCAGAAATTTTCCTTATTTTGAGGCAAAAAGATGGAAATTCCCTTTGTTTTGGGGGAAAAAGACAGAAATTCCACTTATTAAGAGGCAAAAGAGCAGAAAATCCCCTTATTTTGGAGCAAAAATGAAGAAATTTTCCTTTTTTATGGCAAAAAGGTATGCATTCTTCTTGTTTTCGGGCAAAAAGGCAGAAATTCCTCGTATTTTGGAGCACAATTGCAGAAATTCCCCTAATTGTGGGGCAAAAAGACAGAAATTCTCCTTATTTTGGGGCAAAACTCAGAATTTTCACTTATTTTGGGGCAAAATTGCAGAAATTTCACTTATTTCAGAAAAAAAGCAGAAATTTCACTTATTTTGGGGCAAAAATGCAGAAATTTCCCTTATTTTGAGATAAAAAGGCTGATATTTTTCTTATTTGGGGGCAAAAAGGCAGAAATTTCCCTCATTTTGGGGCAAAATTGCAGAAATTTCATTTACTTCAGGGTAATAAGTCAGAAATTTTCCGTATTTTGGGGCAAAAAAGACAGAAATTCCCTTTGTTTTGGGGAAAAAAGACAGAAATTCCACTTATTAAGAGGCAAAAAAGCAGAAATTCCCCTTATTTTGGAGCAAAACTTAAGAAATTTCTATTTTTTATGGCAAAAAGGTATGCATTCTTCTTGTTTTCGGGCAAAAAGGCAGAAATTCCTTCTGTTTTGGAGCAAAATTGCAGAAATTCCCCTAATTGTGGGGCAAAAAGGCAGAAATTTCCTATATGTTGGGGCAAAAAGACAGAAATTCTCCTTATTTTGGGGCAAAACTCAGAAATTTCACTTATTTTAGGGCAAAATTGCAGAAATTTCACTGATTTCAGAAAAAAAAGCAGAAATTTTCTTATTTTGGGGCAAAAAGGCAGAAATTTCTTTTATTTTTGTACAAAATTGCAGAAATTTTTCTTATTATGGGAAAAAGGCAGAAATTTCTCATATTTTGGGGCAAAAATGCAGAAATTCCCCTTATTTTAAGGTAAAAATGCTGAACTTCTTCTTATTTGGGGGCAAAAAAGCAGAAATTTCCCTTATTTTGGGGCAAAACTTAGAAATTTCATTTATTTTGGGGCAAAATTGCAGAAATTTCACTTATTTCCCAAAAAAAAGCAGAAATTTTCTAATTTTGGGGCAAAAAGGCAGATATTTCTTTTATTTTGGTACAAAATTGCAGAAATTTTCCTTATTTTGGGGCAAAAAGGCAGACATTTCCCATATTCTGGAGCAAAAATCCAGAAATTCCCCATATTTTGAGGTAAAAAGGCGGAAATTCCCCTTATTTGGGGGCAAAAAATGCAGAAATTTCCCTTATTTTAAGGCAAAATTGCAGAAATTTCACATATTTTTGGGCAAAATTGCAGAAATTTCACTTATTTCAGAAAAAAAAGCAGAAATTTTCTTTTTAGGTCAAAAAGTCAGAAATTTCTTTTATTTAGGTACAAAATTGCAGAATTTGTTCTTATTTTGGGGCAAAAGGGCAGAAATGTCCCATTATTTTGGGGCAAAAATGCAGAAATTTCCCTTATTTTGAGGTAAAAAGGCTGATATTTTCTTCTTTGGGAGCAAGAAGGCAGAAATTTCCCTCATTTTGGGGCAAAATTGCAGAAATTTCACTTATTTCAGGGTAATAAGTCAGAAATTTTTCTTATTTTGGGGCAAAAAGACAGGAATTCCCTTTGTTTTGGGGGAAAAAGACAGAAATTCCACTTATGTAGAGGCAAAAAAGCAGAAATTCCCTTTATTTTGGAGCAAAAATGAAGAAATTTCTTTTTTTTATGGCAAAAAGGTATGCATTCTTCTTATTTTCGGGCAAAAAGGCAGAAATTCCCCGTATTTTGGAGCAAAATTGCAGATATTCCCCTAATTGTGGGGCAAAAAGGCAGAAATTCCCTATATGTTGGAGCAAAAACAGAAATTCTCCTTATTTAGGGGCAAAACTCAGAAATTTCACTTATTTTGGGGCAAAATTGCAGAAATTTTTCTTATTTTGGGGCAAAATTGCAGAAATTTCACATATTTTGGGGCAAAATTGCAGAAATTTCACATATTTTGGGGCAAAATTGCAGAAATTTCACTTATTTCAGAAGAAAATAGCAGAAATTTTCTTTTTTGGGAAAAAAAGTCAGAAATTTCTTTTATTTAGGTACAAAATTGCAGAATTTGTTCTTATTTTGGGGCAAAAAGGCAGAAATTTCCCATATTTTGGGGCAAAATTGCAGAAATTCCCCTTATTTTGAGGTAAAAATGCTGAAATTCCCCTTATTTGGGGACAAAAATCCAAAAATTCCCCTTATTTTGGGGCAAAACTCAGAAATTTCAATTATTTTGGAGCGAAATTGCAGAAATTTCACTTATTTCAGGGTAATAAGTCTGAAATTTTTTTTTTATTTTGGGGCAAAAAAGACAGAAATTCCCTTTGTTTTGGGGGAAAAAGACAGAAATTCCACTTATTTAGAGGCAAAAAATCAGAAATTCCCCTTATTTTGAAGAAAAATGAAGAAATTTCCCTTTTTTATGGCAAAAAGGTATTCATCTTCTTATTTTCGGGCAAAAAGGCAGAAATTCCCTGAATTTTGAAGCAAAATTGCAGAAATTCCCCTAATTGTGGGGCAAAAAGGCAGAAATTCCCAGTATGTTAGGGTAAAAAGACAGAAATTCTCTTTATTTTGGGGCAAAACTCAGAAATTCCACTTGTTATGGGGCAAAATTCCAGAAATTTCCCTTATTTTGGGGCAAAATTGCAGAAATTTCACTTATTTTGGGGCAAAATTGCAGAAATTTCACTTATTTTAAGGCAAAATTGCAGAAATTTTACTTATTTCAGGAAACAAGGCAGAAGTTTTCCTTATTTTGGGGCAAAAAGGCAGAAATTCCAAATATTTTGTGGCAAAAATGCAGAAATTCCCCTTATTTTGAGGTAAAAAGTCTGAAATTTTCTTTATTTGGGGGCAAAAAATGCAAAAATTTCCCTTATTTTGGGGCAAAATTGCAGAAATTTCACTTATTTCAGAATAATAAGTCAGAAATTATCTTTATTTTGGTGCAAAAAGACAGAAATTTCCTTTGTTTTGGGAAAAAAGACAGAAATTCCACTTATTTAGAGGCAAAAAGCAGAAATTTCCATTATTTTAGAGCAAAAATGAAGAAATTTCCCTTTTCTATGGCAAAAAGGTATGCATTCTTCTTATTTTCGGGCAAAAGGACAGAAATTACCCGATTTTGGAGCGAAATTGCAGAAATTCCCGTAATTGTGGGCCAAAAAGGCAGAAATTCCCTATATGTTGGGGCAAAAAGACAGAAATTCTCCTTATTTTGGGGCAAAACTCAGAAATTTCACTTATTTTAGGGCAAAATTGCAGAAATTTCACTTATTTCAGAAAAAAAGCAGAAATTTTCTTATTTTGGGGCAAAAAGGCAGAAATTTCTTTTATTTTGGTACAAAATTGCAGAAATTGTTCTTATTTTGGGGCAAAAAAGCAGAAATTTCCCATATTTTGGGGCAAAAATGCAGAAATTTCCCTTATTTTGAGGTTAAAAGGCTGATATTTTCCTTAATTGGGGGCAAAAAGGCAGAAATTTCCCTCATTTTCTGGCAAAATTGCAGAAATTTCACTTATTTCAGGGTAATGAGTCAGAAATTTTCCTTATTTTGGGGCAAAAAAGACAGAAATTCCCTTTGTTTTGGGGGAAAAAAACAGAAATTCCACATATTTAGAGCCAAAAAAGCAGAAATTCCCCTTATTTTGGAGCAAAAATGAAGTAAATTCTCTTTTTTATGGCAAAAAGATATGCATTCTTGTTATTTTCGGGCAAAAAGGCAGAAAATCCCCGTATTTTGGAGCAAAATTGCAGAAAATCCCCTAATTGTGGGCCAAAAAGGCAGAAATTCCCTATATGTTGGGGCAAAAACAGAAATTCCTCTTATTTTGGGGCGAAACTCAGAAATTTCACTTATTTTGTGGCAAAATTGCAGAAATTTCCCTTATTTTAAGGCAAAATTGCAGAAATTTCACATATTTTGGGGCAAAAATGCAGAAATTTCCCTTATTTTGAGGTAAAAAGGCTGATATTTTCCTTATTTAGGGGCAAAAAGGCAGAAATTTCCCTCATTTTGGGGCAAAATTGCAGAAATTTCATTAACGTCAGGGTAATAAGTCAGAAATTTTCCGTATTTTGGGGCAAAAAATAAAGAAATTCCCATTGTTTTGGGGAAAAAGACAGAAATTCCACTTATTAAGAGGCAAAAAAGCAGAAATTCCCCTTATTTTGGAGCAAAAATTAAGAAATTTCCTTTTTTTATGGCAAAAAGGTATACATTCTTCTTGTTTTCGGGCAAAAAGGCAGAAATTCCCCCTGTTTTAAAGCAAAATTGCAGAAATTTCTATAATTGTGGGGCAAAAAGACAGAAATTCCCTATATGTTGGGGCAAAAAGACAGAAATTCTCTTTATTTTGGAACAAAACTCAGAAATTTTACTTATTTTGGGGCAAAATTGCAGAAATTTCACTTATTTCAGAAAAAAAGCAGAAATTTTCTTATTTTGGGGCAAAAAGGCAGAAATTTCTTTTCTTTTGGTACAAAATTGCAGAAATTTTTCTTATTTTGGGAAATAGGCAGAAATTTCTCATATTTTGGGACAAAAATGCAAAAATTCCCCTTATTTTAAGGTAAAAATGCTGAAATTCCTCTTATTTGGGGGCAAAAAGGCAGAAATTTCTTTTATTTTGGGGCAAAACTTAGAAATTTCAATTATTTTGGGGCAAAATTGCAGAAATTTCACTTATTTCCGAAAAAAAAGCAGAAATTTTCTAATTTTGGGGCAAAAAGGCAGATATTTCTTTTATTTTGGTACAAAATTGCAGAAATTTTCCTTATTTTGGGGCAAAAAGGCAGACATTTCCAATATTTTGGGGCAAAAATGCAGAAATTCCCCTTATTTTGAGGTAAAAAGGCTGAAATTCCCCTTATTTGGGGGCAAAAAATGCAGAAATTTCCCTTATTATGGGGCAAAATTGCAGAAATTTCACTTATTTCAGAATAATAAGTCAGAAATTATCTATATTTTGGTGCAAAAAGACAGAAATTCCCTTTGTTTTGGGAAAAAAAGACAGAAATTCCACTTATTTAGAAGCAAAAAGCAGAAATTCCCATTATTTTGGAGCAAAAATGAAGAAATTTCCCTTTTCTATGGCAAAAAGGTATGCATTCTTCTTATTTTCGGGCAAAAAGACAGAAATTCCCCGCTTTTTGGAGCAAAATTGCAAAAATCCCCCTAATTGTGGGCCAAAAAGGCAGAAATTCCCTATATGTTGGGGCAAAAAGACAGAAATTCTCCTTATTTTGGGGCAAAACTCAGAAATTTCACTTATTTTAGGGCAAAATTGCAGAAATTTCACTTATTTCAGAAAAAAAGGCAGAAATTTTCTTATTTTGGGGCAAAAAGGCAGAAATTTCTTTTATTTTGGTACAAAATTGCAGAAATTGTTCTTATTTTGGGGCAAAAAGGCAGAAATTTCCCATATTTTGGGGCAAAAATGCAGAAATTCCTATTATTTTGAGATAAAAAGGCTGAAATTCCCCTTATTTGGGGGCAAAAAGGCAGAAATTTTCCTCATTTTGGGGCAAAATTGCAGAAATTTCACTTATTTCAGGGTAATAAGTCAGAAATTTTCCTTATTTTGGGGCAAAAAAGACAAAAATTCCTTTCGTTTTGGGGGAACAAAACAGAAATTCCACATATTTAGATCCAAAAAAGCAGAAATTCCCCTTATTTTGGAGCAAAAATGAAGAAACTTTCCTTTTTTATGGCAAAAAGATATGCATTCTTCTTATTTTCAGGCAAAAAGGCAGAAAATCCCCGTATTTTGGAGCAAAATTGCAGATATTCCCCTAATTGTGGGGCAAAAAGGCAGAAATTCCCTATATGTTGGGGCAAAAACAGAAATTCCTCTTATTTTGGGGCAAAACTCAGACATTTCACTTATTTTGTGGCAAAATTGCAAAAATTTCCATTATTTTGGGGCAAAATAGCAGAAATTTCACATATTTTGGGGCAAAATTGCAGAAATTTCACTTATTTCAGGAAAAAAAAAGCAGAAATTTTCTTTTTGGGGCAAAAAGTCAGAAATTTCTTTTATTTTTGTACAAAATTGCAGAATTTGTTCTTATTTTGGGTAAAAAGGCAGAAATTTCCCATATTTTGGGGCAAAAATGCAGAAATTTCCCTTATTTTGAGGTTAAAAGGCTGATATTTTCCTTATTTGGGGGCAAAAAGGCAGAAATTTCCCTCATTTTCTGGCAAAATTGCAGAAATTTCACTTACTTCAGGGTAATAAGTCAGAAATTTTCCGTATTTTGGGGCAAAAAAAACAGAAATTCCCTTTGTTTTGGGGGAAAAAGACAGAAATTCCACTTATTAAGAGGCAAAAAAAGCAGTAATTCCCCTTATTTTGGAGCAAAAATTAAGAAATTTCCCTTTTTTATGGCAAAAAGGTATGCATTCTTCCTGTTTTCGTTCAAAAAGGCAGAAATTCCCCCTGTTTTGGAGCAAAATTGCAGAAATTCCCCTAATTGTGGGGCAAAAAGACAGAAATTCCCTATATGTTGGGGCAAAAAGACAGAAATTCTCTTTATTTTGGGGCAAAACTCAGAAATTTCACTTATTTTGGGGCAAAATTGCAGAAATTTCACTTATTTCAGAAAAAAAAAAGCAGAAATTTTCTTTTTGGGGCAAAAAGTCAGAAATTTCTTTTATTTTTGTACAAAATTGCAGAATTTGTTCTTATTTTGGGGCAAAAAGGCAGAAATTTCCCATATTTTGGGGCAAAATTGCAGAAATTCCCCTTATTTTGAGGTAAAAATGCTGAAATTCCCCTTATTTGGGGACAAAAATCCAGAAATTCCTCTTATTTTGGGGCAAAACTCAGAAATTTCAATTATTTTGGAGCAAAATTGCAGAAATTTCACTTATTTCATGGTAATAATTCTGAAATTTTCCTTATTTTGGGGCAAAAAAGACAGAAATTCCCTTTGTTTTGGGGGAAAAATACAAAAATTCCACTTATTTAGAGGCAAAAAATCAGAAATTCCCCTTATTTTGGAGAAAAATGAAGAAATTTCCCTTTTTTATGGCAAAAAGTTATTCATCTTCTTATTTTCGGTCAAAAAGGCAGAAATTCCCTGAATTTTGAAGCAAAATTGCAGAAATTCCCCGAATTGTGGGGCAAAAGGCAGAAATTCCCTGTATGTTAGGGCAAAAAGACAGAAATTTTCTTTATTTTGGGGCAAAACTCAGAAATTCCACTTGTTATGGGGCAAAATTCCAGAAATTTCCCTTATTTTGGGGCAAAATTGCAGAAATTTCACTTATTTTGGGGCAAAATTGCAGAAATTTCACTTATGTCAGTAAAAAAAGGAGAACTTTTCTTTTTTGGGGCAAAAAGTCAGAAATTTCTTTTATTTTGGTACAAAATTGCAGAAATTGTTCTTATTTTGGGGCAAAAACGCAGAAATTTCCCATATTTTGGGGCAAAAATGCAGAAATTCCCCTTATTTTGTGGTATAAAAGCTGAAATTCCTATTATTTGGGGGCAAAAAGGCAGAAATTCCCCTTATTTTGGGGCAAAACTCAGAAATTTCAATTATTTTGGGGCAAAATTCCAGAAATTTCCCTTATTTTGGGCCAAATTTCAGAAATTTCACTTATTTTGGGACAAAATTGCAGAAATTTCACTTATTTTGGGGCAAAATTGCAGAAATTTCACTTATTTCAGGAAAAAAGGCAGAAGTTTTCCTTATTTTGGAGCAAAAAGGCAAAAATTCCAAATATTTTGTGGCAAAAATGCAGAAATTCCCCTTATTTTGAGGTAAAAATGCTGAAATTCCCCTTATTTGGAGGCAAAAAGGCATAAATTTCCCTTATTTTGGGGCAAAATTGCAGAAATTCCACTTACTTCAGGGTAATAAGTCAGAAATTTTCTTTATTTTGGGGCAAAAAAGATGGAAATTCTCTTTGTTTTGGGGAAAAAATAGATAAATTCGACTTAGTAAGAGGCAAAAAAGCAGAAATTCCCCATACTTTGGAGCAAAAATGAAGAAATTTTCCTTTTTTATGGCAAAAAGGTATGCATTCTTCTTGTTTTCGGGCAAAAAGGCAGAAATTCCCCGTATTTTGGAGCACAATTGCAGAAATTCCCCTAATTGTGGGGCAAAAAGGCAGAAATTCCCTATATGTTGGGGCAAAAAGACAGAAATTTTCCTTTTTTTGGGGCAAAACTCAGAAATTCCACTTATTTTGGGGCAAAATTCCAGAAATTTCCCTTATTTTGGGGCAAAACTCAGAATTTTCACTTATTTTGGGGCAAAATTGCAGAAATTTCACTTATTTCAAAAAAAAGCAGAAATTTCACTTATTTTGGGGCAAAAAGGCAGAAATTTCTTTTCTTTTGGTACAAAATTGCAGAAATTTTTCTTATTTTGGGAAATAGGCAGAAATTTCTCATATTTTGGGACAAAAATGCAAAAATTCCCCTTATTTTAAGGTAAAAATGCTGAAATTCCTCTTATTTGGTGGCAAAAAGGCAGAAATTTCTTTTATTTTGGGGCAAAACTTAGAAATTTCAATTATTTTGGGGCAAAATTGCAGAAATTTCACTTATTTCCGAAAAAAAAGCAGAAATTTTCTAATTTTGGGGCAAAAAGGCAGATATTTCTTTTATTTTGGTACAAAATTGCAGAAATTTTCCTTATTTTGGGGCAAAAAGGCAGACATTTCCAATATTTTGGGGCAAAAATGCAGAAATTCCCCTTATTTTGAGGTAAAAAGGCTGAAATTCCCCTTATTTGGGGGCAAAAAATGCAGAAATTTCCCTTATTTTGGGGCAAAATTGCAGAAATTTCACTTATTTCAGATTAATAAGTCAGAAATTATCTATATTTTGGTGCAAAAAGACAGAAATTCCCTTTGTTTTGGGAAAAAAAGACAGAAATTCCACTTATTTAGAAGCAAAAAGCAGAAATTCCCCTTATTTTGGAGCAAAAATGAAGAAATTTCCCTTTTCTATGGCAAAAAGGTATGCATTCTTCTTATTTTCGGGCAAAAAGACAGAAATTCCCCGTTTTTTGGAGCAAAATTGCAAAAATCCCCCTAATTGTGGGCCAAAAAGGCAGAAATTCCCTATATGTTGGGGCAAAAAGACAGAAATTCTCCTTATTTTGGGGCAAAACTCAGAAATTTCACTTATTTTAGGGCAAAATTGCAGAAATTTCACTTATTTCAGAAAAAAAAGCAGAAATTTTCTTATTTTGGGGCAAAAAGGCAGAAATTTCTTTTATTTTGGTACAAAATTGCAGAAATTGTTCTTATTTTGGGGCAAAAAGGCAGAAATTTCCCATATTTTGGGGCAAAAATGCAGAAATTCCTATTATTTTGAGATAAAAAGGCTGAAATTCCCCTTATTTGGGGGCAAAAAGGCAGAAATTTTCCTCATTTTGGGGCAAAATTGCAGAAATTTCACTTATTTCAGGGTAATAAGTCAGAAATTTTCCTTATTTTGGGGCAAAAAAGACAGAAATTCCTTTCGTTTTGGGGGAAAAAAACAGAAATTCCACATATTTAGATCCAAAAAAGCAGAAATTCCCCTTATTTTGGAGCAAAAATGAAGAAACTTTCCTTTTTTATGGCAAAAAGATATGCATTCTTCTTATTTTCGGGCAAAAAGGCAGAAAATCCCCGTATTTTGGAGCAAAATTGCAGATATTCCCCTAATTGTGGGGCAAAAAGGCAGAAATTCCCTATATGTTGGGGCAAAAACAGAAATTCCTCTTATTTTGGGGCAAAACTCAGACATTTCACTTATTTTGTGGCAAAATTGCAAAAATTTCCATTATTTTGGGGCAAAATAGCAGAAATTTCACATATTTTGGGGCAAAATTGCAGAAATTTCACTTATTTCAGGAAAAAAAAAAGCAGAAATTTTCTTTTTGGGGCAAAAAGTCAGAAATTTCTTTTATTTTTGTACAAAATTGCAGAATTTGTTCTTATTTTGGGTAAAAAGGCAGAAATTTCCCATATTTTGGGGCAAAAATGCAGAAATTTCCCTTATTTTGAGGTTAAAAGGCTGATATTTTCCTTATTTGGGGGCAAAAAGGCAGAAATTTCCCTCATTTTCTGGCAAAATTGCAGAAATTTCACTTACTTCAGGGTAATAAGTCAGAAATTTTCCGTATTTTGGGGCAAAAAAAACAGAAATTCCCTTTGTTTTGGGGGAAAAAGACAGAAATTCCACTTATTAAGAGGCAAAAAAAGCAGTAATTCCCCTTATTTTGGAGCAAAAATTAAGAAATTTCCCTTTTTTATGGCAAAAAGGTATGCATTCTTCCTGTTTTCGTTCAAAAAGGCAGAAATTCCCCCTGTTTTGGAGCAAAATTGCAGAAATTCCCCTAATTGTGGGGCAAAAAGACAGAAATTCCCTATATGTTGGGGCAAAAAGACAGAAATTCTCTTTATTTTGGGGCAAAACTCAGAAATTTCACTTATTTTGGGGCAAAATTGCAGAAATTTCACTTATTTCAGAAAAAAAAAACAGAAATTTTCTTTTTGGGGCAAAAAGTCAGAAATTTCTTTTATTTTTGTACAAAATTGCAGAATTTGTTCTTATTTTGGGGCAAAAAGGCAGAAATTTCCCATATTTTGGGGCAAAATTGCAGAAATTCCCCTTATTTTGAGGTAAAAATGCTGAAATTCCCCTTATTTGGGGACAAAAATCCAGAAATTCCTCTTATTTTGGGGCAAAACTCAGAAATTTCAATTATTTTGGAGCAAAATTGCAGAAATTTCACTTATTTCATGGTAATAATTCTGAAATTTTCCTTATTTTGGGGCAAAAAAGACAGAAATTCCCTTTGTTTTGGGGGAAAAAGACAAAAATTCCACTTATTTAGAGGCAAAAAATCAGAAATTCCCCTTATTTTGGAGAAAAATGAAGAAATTTCCCTTTTTTATGGCAAAAAGTTATTCATCTTCTTATTTTCGGTCAAAAAGGCAGAAATTCCCTGAATTTTGAAGCAAAATTGCAGAAATTCCCCGAATTGTGGGGCAAAAGGCAGAAATTCCCTGTATGTTAGGGCAAAAAGACAGAAATTTTCTTTATTTTGGGGCAAAACTCAGAAATTCCACTTGTTATGGGGCAAAATTCCAGAAATTTCCCTTATTTTGGGGCAAAATTGCAGAAATTTCACTTATTTTGGGGCAAAATTGCAGAAATTTCACTTATGTCAGTAAAAAAAGGAGAACTTTTCTTTTTTGGGGCAAAAAGTCAGAAATTTCTTTTATTTTGGTACAAAATTGCAGAAATTGTTCTTATTTTGGGGCAAAAACGCAGAAATTTCCCATATTTTGGGGCAAAAATGCAGAAATTCCCCTTATTTTGTGGTATAAAAGCTGAAATTCCTATTATTTGGGGGCAAAAAGGCAGAAATTCCCCTTATTTTGGGGCAAAACTCAGAAATTTCAATTATTTTGGGGCAAAATTCCAGAAATTTCCCTTATTTTGGGCCAAATTTCAGAAATTTCACTTATTTTGGGACAAAATTGCAGAAATTTCACTTATTTTGGGGCAAAATTGCAGAAATTTCACTTATTTCAGGAAAAAAGGCAGAAGTTTTCCTTATTTTGGAGCAAAAAGGCAGAAATTCCAAATATTTTGTGGCAAAAATGCAGAAATTCCCCTTATTTTGAGGTAAAAATGCTGAAATTCCCCTTATTTGGAGGCAAAAAGGCATAAATTTCCCTTATTTTGGGGCAAAATTGCAGAAATTCCACTTACTTCAGGGTAATAAGTCAGAAATTTTCTTTATTTTGGGGCAAAAAAGATGGAAATTCTCTTTGTTTTGGGGAAAAAAGACATAAATTCGACTTATTAAGAGGCAAAAAAGCAGAAATTCCCCATACTTTGGAGCAAAAATGAAGAAATTTTCCTTTTTTATTGCAAAAAGGTATGCATTCTTCTTGTTTTCGGGCAAAAAGGCAGAAATTCCCCGTATTTTGGAGCACAATTGCAGAAATTCCCCTAATTGTGGGGCAAAAAGGCAGAAATTCCCTATATGTTGGGGCAAAAACAGAAATTCCTCTTATTTTGGGGCAAAACTCAGAAATTTCACTTATTTTGTGGCAAAATTGCAGAAATTTCCCTTATTTTAAGGCAAAATTGCAGAAATTTCACATATTTTGGGGCAAAAATGCAGAAATTTCCCTTATTTTGAGGTAAAAAGGCTGATATTTTCCTTATTTAGGGGCAAAAAGGCAGAAATTTCCCTCATTTTGGGGCAAAATTGCAGAAATTTCATTAACGTCAGGGTAATAAGTCAGAAATTTTCCGTATTTTGGGGCAAAAAATAAAGAAATTCCCATTGTTTTGGGGAAAAAGACAGAAATTCCACTTATTAAGAGGCAAAAAAGCAGAAATTCCCCTTATTTTGGAGCAAAAATTAAGAAATTTCCTTTTTTTATGGCAAAAAGGTATACATTCTTCTTGTTTTCGGGCAAAAAGGCAGAAATTCCCCCTGTTTTAAAGCAAAATTGCAGAAATTTCTATAATTGTGGGGCAAAAAGACAGAAATTCCCTATATGTTGGGGCAAAAAGACAGAAATTCTCTTTATTTTGGAACAAAACTCAGAAATTTTACTTATTTTGGGGCAAAATTGCAGAAATTTCACTTATTTCAAAAAAAAGCAGAAATTTCACTTATTTTGGGGCAAAAAGGCAGAAATTTCTTTTCTTTTGGTACAAAATTGCAGAAATTTTTCTTATTTTGGGAAATAGGCAGAAATTTCTCATATTTTGGGACAAAAATGCAAAAATTCCCCTTATTTTAAGGTAAAAATGCTGAAATTCCTCTTATTTGGGGGCAAAAAGGCAGAAATTTCTTTTATTTTGGGGCAAAACTTAGAAATTTCAATTATTTTGGGGCAAAATTGCAGAAATTTCACTTATTTCCGAAAAAAAAGCAGAAATTTTCTAATTTTGGGGCAAAAAGGCAGATATTTCTTTTATTTTGGTACAAAATTGCAGAAATTTTCCTTATTTTGGGGCAAAAAGGCAGACATTTCCAATATTTTGGGGCAAAAATGCAGAAATTCCCCTTATTTTGAGGTAAAAAGGCTGAAATTATCCTTATTTGGGGGCAAAAAATGCAGAAATTTCCCTTATTTTGGGGCAAAATTGCAGAAATTTCACTTATTTCAGATTAATAAGTCAGAAATTATCTATATTTTGGTGCAAAAAGACAGAAATTCCCTTTGTTTTGGGGAAAAAAGACAGAAATTCCACTTATTTAGAAGCAAAAAGCAGAAATTCCCCTTATTTTGGAGCAAAAATGAAGAAATTTCCCTTTTCTATGGCAAAAAGGTATGCATTCTTCTTATTTTCGGGCAAAAAGACAGAAATTCCCCGTTTTTTGGAGCAAAATTGCAAAAATCCCCCTAATTGTGGGCCAAAAAGGCAGAAATTCCCTATATGTTGGGGCAAAAAGACAGAAATTCTCCTTATTTTGGGGCAAAACTCAGAAATTTCACTTATTTTAGGGCAAAATTGCAGAAATTTCACTTATTTCAGAAAAAAAAGCAGAAATTTTCTTATTTTGGGGCAAAAAGGCAGAAATTTCTTTTATTTTGGTACAAAATTGCAGAAATTGTTCTTATTTTGGGGCAAAAAGGCAGAAATTTCCCATATTTTGGGGCAAAAATGCAGAAATTCCTATTATTTTGAGATAAAAAGGCTGAAATTCCCCTTATTTGGGGACAAAAAGGCAGAAATTTTCCTCATTTTGGGGCAAAATTGCAGAAATTTCACTTATTTCAGGGTAATAAGTCAGAAATTTTCCTTATTTTGGGGCAAAAAAGACAGAAATTCCTTTCGTTTTGGGGGAAAAAAACAGAAATTCCACATATTTAGATCCAAAAAAGCAGAAATTCCCCTTATTTTGGAGCAAAAATGAAGAAACTTTACTTTTTTATGGCAAAAAGATATGCATTCTTCTTATTTTCGGGCAAAAAGGCAGAAAATCCCCGTATTTTGGAGCAAAATTGCAGATATTCCCCTAATTGTGGGGCAAAAAGGCAGAAATTCCCTATATGTTGGGGCAAAAACAGAAATTCCTCTTATTTTGGGGCAAAACTCAGACATTTCACTTATTTTGTGGCAAAATTGCAAAAATTTCCATTATTTTGGGGCAAAATAGCAGAAATTTCACATATTTTGGGGCAAAATTGCAGAAATTTCACTTATTTCAGGAAAAAAAAAGCAGAAATTTTCTTTTTGGGGCAAAAAGTCAGAAATTTCTTTTATTTTTGTACAAAATTGCAGAATTTGTTCTTATTTTGGGTAAAAAGGCAGAAATTTCCCATATTTTGGGGCAAAAATGCAGAAATTTCCCTTATTTTGAGGTTAAAAGGCTGATATTTTCCTTATTTGGGGGCAAAAAGGCAGAAATTTCCCTCATTTTCTGGCAAAATTGCAGAAATTTCACTTACTTCAGGGTAATAAGTCAGAAATTTTCCGTATTTTGGGGAAAAAAAAAACAGAAATTCCCTTTGTTTTGGGGGAAAAAGACAGAAATTCCACTTATTAAGAGGCAAAAAAAGCAGTAATTCCCCTTATTTTGGAGCAAAAATTAAGAAATTTCCCTTTTTTATGGCAAAAAGGTATGCATTCTTCCTGTTTTCGTTCAAAAAGGCAGAAATTCCCCCTGTTTTGGAGCAAAATTGCAGAAATTCCCCTAATTGTGGGGCAAAAAGACAGAAATTCCCTATATGTTGGGGCAAAAAGACAGAAATTCTCTTTATTTTGGGGCAAAACTCAGAAATTTCACTTATTTTGGGGCAAAATTGCAGAAATTTCACTTATTTCAGAAAAAAAAGCAGAAATTTTCTTTTTGGGGCAAAAAGTCAGAAATTTCTTTTATTTTTGTACAAAATTGCAGAATTTGTTCTTATTTTGGGGCAAAAAGGCAGAAATTTCCCATATTTTGGGGCAAAATTGCAGAAATTCCCCTTATTTTGAGGTAAAAATGCTGAAATTCCCCTTATTTGGGGACAAAAATCCAGAAATTCCTCTTATTTTGGGGCAAAACTCAGAAATTTCAATTATTTTGGAGCAAAATTGCAGAAATTTCACTTATTTCATGGTAATAATTCTGAAATTTTCTTTATTTTGGGGCAAAAAAGACAGAAATTCCCTTTGTTTTGGGGGAAAAAAGACAAAAATTCCACTTATTTAGAGGCAAAAAATCAGAAATTCCCCTTATTTTGGAGAAAAATGAAGAAATTTCCCTTTTTTATGGCAAAAAGTTATTCATCTTCTTATTTTCGGTCAAAAAGGCAGAAATTCCCTGAATTTTGAAGCAAAATTGCAGAAATTCCCCGAATTGTGGGGCAAAAGGCAGAAATTCCCTGTATGTTAGGGCAAAAAGACAGAAATTTTCTTTATTTTGGGGCAAAACTCAGAAATTCCACTTGTTATGGGGCAAAATTCCAGAAATTTCCCTTATTTTGGGGCAAAATTGCAGAAATTTCACTTATTTTGGGGCAAAATTGCAGAAATTTCACTTATGTCAGTAAAAAAAGGAGAACTTTTCTTTTTTGGGGCAAAAAGTCAGAAATTTCTTTTATTTTGGTACAAAATTGCAGAAATTGTTCTTATTTTGGGGCAAAAACGCAGAAATTTCCCATATTTTGGGGCAAAAATGCAGAAATTCCCCTTATTTTGTGGTATAAAAGCTGAAATTCCTATTATTTGGGGGCAAAAAGGCAGAAATTCCCCTTATTTTGGGGCAAAACTCAGAAATTTCAATTATTTTGGGGCAAAATTCCAGAAATTTCCCTTATTTTGGGCCAAATTTCAGAAATTTCACTTATTTTGGGACAAAATTGCAGAAATTTCACTTATTTTGGGGCAAAATTGCAGAAATTTCACTTATTTCAGGAAAAAAGGCAGAAGTTTTCCTTATTTTGGAGCAAAAATGCAGAAATTCCAAATATTTTGTGGCAAAAATGCAGAAATTCCCCTTATTTTGAGGTAAAAATGCTGAAATTCCCCTTATTTGGAGGCAAAAAGGCATAAATTTCCCTTATTTTGGGGCAAAATTGCAGAAATTCCACTTACTTCAGGGTAATAAGTCAGAAATTTTCTTTATTTTGGGGCAAAAAAGATGGAAATTCTCTTTGTTTTGGGGAAAAAAGACATAAATTCGACTTATTAAGAAGCAAAAAAGCAGAAATTCCCCATACTTTGGAGCAAAAATGAAGAAATTTTCCTTTTTTATGGCAAAAAGGTATGCATTCTTCTTGTTTTCGGGCAAAAAGGCAGAAATTCCCCGTATTTTGGAGCACAATTGCAGAAATTCCCCTAATTGTGGGGCAAAAAGGCAGAAATTCCCTATATGTTGGGGCAAAAAGACAGAAATTTTCCTTTTTTTGGGGCAAAACTCAGAAATTCCACTTATTTTGGGGCAAAATTCCAGAAATTTCCCTTATTTTGGGGCAAAACTCAGAATTTTCACTTATTTTGGGGCAAAATTGCAGAAATTTCACTTATTTCAGAAAAAAAAGCAGAAATTTCACTTATTTTGGGGCAAAAAGGCAGAAATTTTTTTATTTTGATACAAAATTGCAGAAATTTTTCTTATTTTGGGACAAAAAGGCAGAAATTTCCCATATTTTAGGGCAAAAGTGCAGAAATTCCCCTTATTTTGAGGTAAAAATGCTGAAATTCCCTTTATTTGGAGGCAAAAATGCAGAAATTTCCCTTATTTTGGGGCAAAATTGCAGAAATCTCACTTATTTCAGGAAAAAAGGCAGAAGTTTTTCTTATTTTGGAGCAAAAAGGCAGAAATTCCAAATATTTTGTGGCAAAAATGCAGAAGTTCCTTTTATTTTGAGGTAAAAATGCTGAAATTCCCCTTATTTGGGGGTAAAAAGGCATAAATTTCCCTTATTTTGGGGCAAAATTGCAGAAATTTCACTTACTTCAGGGTAATAAGTCAGAAATTTTCCTTATTTTGAGGCAAAAAGATGGAAATTCCCTTTGTTTTGGGGGAAAAAGACAGAAATTCCACTTATTAAGAGGCAAAAGAGCAGAAAGTCCCCTTATTTTGGAGCAAAAATGAAGAAATTTTCCTTTTTTATGGCAAAAAGGTATGCATTCTTCTTGTTTTCGGGCAAAAAGGCAGAAATTCCTCGTATTTTGGAGCACAATTGCAGAAATTCCCCTAATTGTGGGGCAAAAAGACAGAAATTCTCCTTATTTTGGGGCAAAACTCAGAATTTTCACTTATTTTGGGGCAAAATTGCAGAAATTTTCCTTATTTTGGGGCAAAAAGGCAGACATTTCCAATATTTTGGGGCAAAAATGCAGAAATTCCCCTTATTTTGAGATAAAAAGGCTGATATTTTTCTTATTTGGGGGCAAAAAGGCAGAAATTTCCCTCATTTTGGGGCAAAATTGCAGAAATTTCATTTACTTCAGGGTAATAAGTCAGAAATTTTCCGTATTTTGGGGCAAAAAAGACAGAAATTCCCTTTGTTTTGGGGAAAAAAGACAGAAATTCCACTTATTAAGAGGCAAAAAAGCAGAAATTCCCCTTATTTTGGAGCAAAAATTAAGAAATTTCTATTTTTTATGGCAAAAAGGTATGCATTCTTCTTGTTTTCGGGCAAAAAGGCAGAAATTCCTTCTGTTTTGGAGCAAAATTGCAGAAATTCCCCTAATTGTGGGGCAAAAAGGCAGAAATTCCCTATATGTTGGGGCAAAAAGACAGAAATTCTCCTTATTTTGGGGCAAAACTCAGATATTTCACTTATTTTGGGGCAAAATTGCAGAAATTTCACTGATTTCAGAAAAAAAAGCAGAAATTTTCTTATTTTGGGGCAAAAAGGCAGAAATTTCTTTTATTTTTGTACAAAATTGCAGAAATTTTTCTTATTATGGGAAAAAGGCAGAAGTTTCTCATATTTTGGGGCAAAAATGCAGAAATTCCCCTTATTTTAAGGTAAAAATGCTGAACTTCTTCTTATTTGGGGGCAAAAAAGCAGAAATTTCCCTTATTTTGGGGCAAAACTTAGAAATTTCATTTATTTTGGGGCAAAATTGCAGAAATTTCACTTATTTCCGAAAAAAAAGCAGAAATTTTCTAATTTTGGGGCAAAAAGGCAGATATTTCTTTTATTTTGGTACAAAATTGCAGAAATTTTCCTTATTTTGGGGCAAAAAGGCAGACATTTCCCATATTTTGGAGCAAAAATCCAGAAATTCCCCATATTTTGAGGTAAAAATGCGGAAATTCCCCTTATTTGGGGGCAAAAAATGCAGAAATTTCCCTTATTTTAAGGCAAAATTGCAGAAATTTCACATATTTTTGGGCAAAATTGCAGAAATTTCACTTATTTCAGAAAAAAAAGCAGAAATTTTCTTTTTAGGTCAAAAAGTCAGAAATTTCTTTTATTTAGGTACAAAATTGCAGAATTTGTTCTTATTTTGGGGCAAAAGGGCAGAAATGTCCCATTATTTTGGGGCAAAAATGCAGAAATTTCCCTTATTTTGAGGTAAAAAGGCTGATATTTTCTTCTTTGGGAGCAAGAAGGCAGAAATTTCCCTCATTTTGGGGCAAAATTGCAGAAATTTCACTTATTTCAGGGTAATAAGTCAGAATTTTTTCTTATTTTGGGGCAAAAAGACAGGAATTCCCTTTGTTTTGGGGGAAAAAGACAGAAATTCCACTTATGTAGAGGCAAAAAAGCAGAAATTCCCTTTATTTTGGAGCAAAAATGAAGAAATTTCTTTTTTTTATGGCAAAAAGGTATGCATTCTTCTTATTTTCGGGCAAAAAGGCAGAAATTCCCCGTATTTTGGAGCAAAATTGCAGATATTCCCCTAATTGTGGGGCAAAAAGGCAGAAATTCCCTATATGTTGGAGCAAAAACAGAAATTCTCCTTATTTAGGGGCAAAACTCAGAAATTTCACTTATTTTGGGGCAAAATTGCAGAAATTTTTTTTATTTTGGGGCAAAATTGCAGAAATTTCACATATTTTGGGGCAAAATTGCAGAAATTTCACATATTTTGGGGCAAAATTGCAGAAATTTCACTTATTTCAGAAGAAAATAGCAGAAATTTTCTTTTTTGGGAAAAAAAGTCAGAAATTTCTTTTATTTAGGTACAAAATTGCAGAATTTGTTCTTATTTTGGGGCAAAAAGGCAGAAATTTCCCATATTTTGGGGCAAAATTGCAGAAATTCCCCTTATTTTGAGGTAAAAATGCTGAAATTCCCCTTATTTGGGGACAAAAATCCAAAAATTCCCCTTATTTTGGGGCAAAACTCAGAAATTTCAATTATTTTGGAGCGAAATTGCAGAAATTTCACTTATTTCAGGGTAATAAGTCTGAAATTTTTTTTTTATTTTGGGGCAAAAAAGACAGAAATTCCCTTTGTTTTGGGGGAAAAAGACAGAAATTCCACTTATTTAGAGGCAAAAAATCAGAAATTCCCCTTATTTTGAAGAAAAATGAAGAAATTTCCCTTTTTTATGGCAAAAAGGTATTCATCTTCTTATTTTCGGGCAAAAAGGCAGAAATTCCCTGAATTTTGAAGCAAAATTGCAGAAATTCCCCTAATTGTGGGGCAAAAAGGCAGAAATTCCCTGTATGTTAGGGTAAAAAGACAGAAATTCTCTTTATTTTGGGGCAAAACTCAGAAATTCCACTTGTTATGGGGCAAAATTCCAGAAATTTCCCTTATTTTGGGGCAAAATTGCAGAAATTTCACTTATTTTGGGGCAAAAATGCAGAAATTTCCCTTATTTTGAGGTTAAAAGGCTGATATTTTCCTTAATTGGGGGCAAAAAGGCAGAAATTTCCCTCATTTTCTGGCAAAATTGCAGAAATTTCACTTATTTCAGGGTAATGAGTCAGAAATTTTCCTTATTTTGGGGCAAAAAAGACAGAAATTCCCTTTGTTTTGGGGGAAAAAAACAGAAATTCCACATATTTAGAGCCAAAAAAGCAGAAATTCCCCTTATTTTGGAGCAAAAATGAAGTAAATTCTCTTTTTTATGGCAAAAAGATATGCATTCTTGTTATTTTCGGGCAAAAAGGCAGAAAATCCCCGTATTTTGGAGCAAAATTGCAGAAAATCCCCTAATTGTGGGCCAAAAAGGCAGAAATTCCCTATATGTTGGGGCAAAAACAGAAATTCCTCTTATTTTGGGGCGAAACTCAGAAATTTCACTTATTTTGTGGCAAAATTGCAGAAATTTCCCTTATTTTAAGGCAAAATTGCAGAAATTTCACATATTTTGGGGCAAAAATGCAGAAATTTCCCTTATTTTGAGGTAAAAAGGCTGATATTTTCCTTATTTAGGGGCAAAAAGGCAGAAATTTCCCTCATTTTGGGGCAAAATTGCAGAAATTTCATTAACGTCAGGGTAATAAGTCAGAAATTTTCCGTATTTTGGGGCAAAAAATAAAGAAATTCCCATTGTTTTGGGGAAAAAGACAGAAATTCCACTTATTAAGAGGCAAAAAAGCAGAAATTCCCCTTATTTTGGAGCAAAAATTAAGAAATTTCCTTTTTTTATGGCAAAAAGGTATACATTCTTCTTGTTTTCGGGCAAAAAGGCAGAAATTCCCCCTGTTTTAAAGCAAAATTGCAGAAATTTCTATAATTGTGGGGCAAAAAGACAGAAATTCCCTATATGTTGGGGCAAAAAGACAGAAATTCTCTTTATTTTGGAACAAAACTCAGAAATTTTACTTATTTTGGGGCAAAATTGCAGAAATTTCACTTATTTCAGAAAAAAAGCAGAAATTTTCTTATTTTGGGGCAAAAAGGCAGAAATTTCTTTTCTTTTGGTACAAAATTGCAGAAATTTTTCTTATTTTGGGAAATAGGCAGAAATTTCTCATATTTTGGGACAAAAATGCAAAAATTCCCCTTATTTTAAGGTAAAAATGCTGAAATTCCTCTTATTTGGGGGCAAAAAGGCAGAAATTTCTTTTATTTTGGGGCAAAACTTAGAAATTTCAATTATTTTGGGGCAAAATTGCAGAAATTTCACTTATTTCCGAAAAAAAAGCAGAAATTTTCTAATTTTGGGGCAAAAGGCAGATATTTCTTTTATTTTGGTACAAAATTGCAGAAATTTTCCTTATTTTGGGGCAAAAAGGCAGACATTTCCAATATTTTGGGGCAAAAATGCAGAAATTCCCCTTATTTTGAGGTAAAAAGGCTGAAATTCCCCTTATTTGGGGGCAAAAAATGCAGAAATTTCCCTTATTTTGGGGCAAAATTGCAGAAATTTCACTTATTTCAGATTAATAAGTCAGAAATTATCTATATTTTGGTGCAAAAAGACAGAAATTCCCTTTGTTTTGGGAAAAAAAGACAGAAATTCCACTTATGTAGAGGCAAAAAAGCAGAAATTCCCTTTATTTTGGAGCAAAAATGAAGAAATTTCTTTTTTTTATGGCAAAAAGGTATGCATTCTTCTTATTTTCGGGCAAAAAGACAGAAATTCCCCGTTTTTTGGAGCAAAATTGCAAAAATCCCCCTAATTGTGGGCCAAAAAGGCAGAAATTCCCTATATGTTGGGGCAAAAAGACAGAAATTCTCCTTATTTTGGGGCAAAACTCAGAAATTTCACTTATTTTAGGGCAAAATTGCAGAAATTTCACTTATTTCAGAAAAAAAAGCAGAAATTTTCTTATTTTGGGGCAAAAAGGCAGAAATTTCTTTTATTTTGGTACAAAATTGCAGAAATTGTTCTTATTTTGGGGCAAAAAGGCAGAAATTTCCCATATTTTGGGGCAAAAATGCAGAAATTCCTATTATTTTGAGATAAAAAGGCTGAAATTCCCCTTATTTGGGGGCAAAAAGGCAGAAATTTTCCTCATTTTGGGGCAAAATTGCAGAAATTTCACTTATTTCAGGGTAATAAGTCAGAAATTTTCCTTATTTTGGGGCAAAAAAGACAGAAATTCCTTTCGTTTTGGGGGAAAAAAACAGAAATTCCACATATTTAGATCCAAAAAAGCAGAAATTCCCCTTATTTTGGAGCAAAAATGAAGAAACTTTCCTTTTTTATGGCAAAAAGATATGCATTCTTCTTATTTTCGGGCAAAAAGGCAGAAAATCACCGTATTTTGGAGCAAAATTGCAGATATTCCCCTAATTGTGGGGCAAAAAGGCAGAAATTCCCTATATGTTGGGGCAAAAACAGAAATTCCTCTTATTTTGGGGCAAAACTCAGACATTTCACTTATTTTGTGGCAAAATTGCAAAAATTTCCATTATTTTGGGGCAAAATAGCAGAAATTTCACATATTTTGTGGCAAAATTGCAGAAATTTCACTTATTTCAGGAAAAAAAAAAGCAGAAATTTTCTTTTTGGGGCAAAAAGTCAGAAATTTCTTTTATTTTTGTACAAAATTGCAGAATTTGTTCTTATTTTGGGTAAAAAGGCAGAAATTTCCCATATTTTGGGGCAAAAATGCAGAAATTTCCCTTATTTTGAGGTTAAAAGGCTGATATTTTCCTTATTTGGG
The DNA here is from genome assembly GCF_963924665.1 of Micromys minutus. Lineage (NCBI taxonomy): Eukaryota > Metazoa > Chordata > Mammalia > Rodentia > Muridae > Micromys > Micromys minutus. Next base: position 331,103 of record NW_027667307.1, on the reverse strand, counting down.
GGCAAAAAGGCAGAAATTTCCCTCATTTTGGGGCAAAATTGCAGAAATTTCACTTATTTCAGGGTAATAAGTCAGAAATTTTTCTTATTTTGGGGCAAAAAGACAGGAATTCCCTTTGTTTTGGGGGAAAAAGACAGAAATTCCACTTATGTAGAGGCAAAAAAGCAGAAATTCCCTTTATTTTGGAGCAAAAATGAAGAAATTTCTTTTTTTTATGGCAAAAAGGTATGCATTCTTCTTATTTTCGGGCAAAAAGGCAGAAATTCCCCGTATTTTGGAGCAAAATTGCAGATATTCCCCTAATTGTGGGGCAAAAAGGCAGAAATTCCCTATATGTTGGAGCAAAAACAGAAATTCTCCTTATTTAGGGGCAAAACTCAGAAATTTCACTTATTTTGGGGCAAAATTGCAGAAATTTTTTTTATTTTGGGGCAAAATTGCAGAAATTTCACATATTTTGGGGCAAAATTGCAGAAATTTTACATATTTTGGGGCAAAATTGCAGAAATTTCACTTATTTCAGAAGAAAATAGCAGAAATTTTCTTTTTTGGGAAAAAAAGTCAGAAATTTCTTTTATTTAGGTACAAAATTGCAGAATTTGTTCTTATTTTGGGGCAAAAAGGCAGAAATTTCCCATATTTTGGGGCAAAATTGCAGAAATTCCCCTTATTTTGAGGTAAAAATGCTGAAATTCCCCTTATTTGGGGACAAAAATCCAAAAATTCCCCTTATTTTGGGGCAAAACTCAGAAATTTCAATTATTTTGGAGCGAAATTGCAGAAATTTCACTTATTTCAGGGTAATAAGTCTGAATTTTTTTTTTTATTTTGGGGCAAAAAAGACAGAAATTCCCTTTGTTTTGGGGGAAAAAGACAGAAATTCCACTTATTTAGAGGCAAAAAATCAGAAATTCCCCTTATTTTGAAGAAAAATGAAGAAATTTCCCTTTTTTATGGCAAAAAGGTATTCATCTTCTTATTTTCGGGCAAAAAGGCAGAAATTCCCTGAATTTTGAAGCAAAATTGCAGAAATTCCCCTAATTGTGGGGCAAAAAGGCAGAAATTCCCTGTATGTTAGGGTAAAAAGACAGAAATTCTCTTTATTTTGGGGCAAAACTCAGAAATTCCACTTGTTATGGGGCAAAATTCCAGAAATTTCCCTTATTTTGGGGCAAAATTGCAGAAATTTCACTTATTTTGGGGCAAAAATGCAGAAATTTCCCTTATTTTGAGGTTAAAAGGCTGATATTTTCCTTAATTGGGGGCAAAAAGGCAGAAATTTCCCTCATTTTCTGGCAAAATTGCAGAAATTTCACTTATTTCAGGGTAATGAGTCAGAAATTTTCCTTATTTTGGGGCAAAAAAGACAGAAATTCCCTTTGTTTGGGGGGAAAAAAACAGAAATTCCACATATTTAGAGCCAAAAAAGCAGAAATTCCCCTTATTTTGGAGCAAAAATGAAGTAAATTCTCTTTTTTATGGCAAAAAGATATGCATTCTTGTTATTTTCGGGCAAAAAGGCAGAAAATCCCCGTATTTTGGAGCAAAATTGCAGAAAATCCCCTAATTGTGGGCCAAAAAGGCAGAAATTCCCTATATGTTGGGGCAAAAACAGAAATTCCTCTTATTTTGGGGCAAAACTCAGAAATTTCACTTATTTTGTGGCAAAATTGCAGAAATTTCCCTTATTTTAAGGCAAAATTGCAGAAATTTCACATATTTTGGGGCAAAAATGCAGAAATTTCCCTTATTTTGAGGTAAAAAGGCTGATATTTTCCTTATTTAGGGGCAAAAAGGCAGAAATTTCCCTCATTTTGGGGCAAAATTGCAGAAATTTCATTAACGTCAGGGTAATAAGTCAGAAATTTTCCGTATTTTGGGGCAAAAAATAAAGAAATTCCCATTGTTTTGGGGAAAAAGACAGAAATTCCACTTATTAAGAGGCAAAAAAGCAGAAATTCCCCTTATTTTGGAGCAAAAATTAAGAAATTTCCTTTTTTTATGGCAAAAAGGTATACATTCTTCTTGTTTTCGGGCAAAAAGGCAGAAATTCCCCCTGTTTTAAAGCAAAATTGCAGAAATTTCTATAATTGTGGGGCAAAAAGACAGAAATTCCCTATATGTTGGGGCAAAAAGACAGAAATTCTCTTTATTTTGGAACAAAACTCAGAAATTTTACTTATTTTGGGGCAAAATTGCAGAAATTTCACTTATTTCAGAAAAAAAGCAGAAATTTTCTTATTTTGGGGCAAAAAGGCAGAAATTTCTTTTCTTTTGGTACAAAATTGCAGAAATTTTTCTTATTTTGGGAAATAGGCAGAAATTTCTCATATTTTGGGACAAAAATGCAAAAATTCCCCTTATTTTAAGGTAAAAATGCTGAAATTCCTCTTATTTGGGGGCAAAAAGGCAGAAATTTCTTTTATTTTGGGGCAAAACTTAGAAATTTCAATTATTTTGGGGCAAAATTGCAGAAATTTCACTTATTTCCGAAAAAAAGCAGAAATTTTCTAATTTTGGGGCAAAAAGGCAGATATTTCTTTTATTTTGGTACAAAATTGCAGAAATTTTCCTTATTTTGGGGCAAAAAGGCAGACATTTCCAATATTTTGGGGCAAAAATGCAGAAATTCCCCTTATTTTGAGGTAAAAAGGCTGAAATTCCCCTTATTTGGGGGCAAAAAATGCAGAAATTTCCCTTATTTTGGGGCAAAATTGCAGCAATTTCACTTATTTCAGATTAATAAGTCAGAAATTATCTATATTTTGGTGCAAAAAGACAGAAATTCCCTTTGTTTTGGGAAAAAAAGACAGAAATTCCACTTATTTAGAAGCAAAAAGCAGAAATTCCCCTTATTTTGGAGCAAAAATGAAGAAATTTCCCTTTTCTATGGCAAAAAGGTATGCATTCTTCTTATTTTCGGGCAAAAAGACAGAAATTCCCCGTTTTTTGGAGCAAAATTGCAAAAATCCCCCTAATTGTGGGCCAAAAAGGCAGAAATTCCCTATATGTTGGGGCAAAAAGACAGAAATTCTCCTTATTTTGGGGCAAAACTCAGAAATTTCACTTATTTTAGGGCAAAATTGCAGAAATTTCTCTTATTTCAGAAAAAAAAGCAGAAATTTTCTTATTTTGGGGCAAAAAGGCAGAAATTTCTTTTATTTTGGTACAAAATTGCAGAAATTGTTCTTATTTTGGGGCAAAAAGGCAGAAATTTCCCATATTTTGGGGCAAAAATGCAGAAATTCCTATTATTTTGAGATAAAAAGGCTGAAATTCCCCTTATTTGGGGGCAAAAAGGCAGAAATTTTCCTCATTTTGGGGCAAAATTGCAGAAATTTCACTTATTTCAGGGTAATAAGTCAGAAATTTTCCTTATTTTGGGGCAAAAAAGACAGAAATTCCTTTCGTTTTGGGGGAAAAAAACAGAAATTCCACATATTTAGATCCAAAAAAGCAGAAATTCCCCTTATTTTGGAGCAAAAATGAAGAAACTTTCCTTTTTTATGGCAAAAAGATATGCATTCTTCTTATTTTCGGGCAAAAAGGCAGAAAATCCCCGTATTTTGGAGCAAAATTGCAGATATTCCCCTAATTGTGGGGCAAAAAGGCAGAAATTCCCTATATGTTGGGGCAAAAACAGAAATTCCTCTTATTTTGGGGCAAAACTCAGACATTTCACTTATTTTGTGGCAAAATTGCAAAAATTTCCATTATTTTGGGGCAAAATAGCAGAAATTTCACATATTTTGGGGCAAAATTGCAGAAATTTCACTTATTTCAGGAAAAAAAAAAGCAGAAATTTTCTTTTTGGGGCAAAAAGTCAGAAATTTCTTTTATTTTTGTACAAAATTGCAGAATTTGTTCTTATTTTGGGTAAAAAGGCAGAAATTTCCCATATTTTGGGGCAAAAATGCAGAAATTTCCCTTATTTTGAGGTTAAAAGGCTGATATTTTCCTTATTTGGGGGCAAAAAGGCAGAAATTTCCCTCATTTTCTGGCAAAATTGCAGAAATTTCACTTACTTCAGGGTAATAAGTCAGAAATTTTCCGTATTTTGGGGCAAAAAAAACAGAAATTCCCTTTGTTTTGGGGGAAAAAGACAGAAATTCCACTTATTAAGAGGCAAAAAAAGCAGTAATTCCCCTTATTTTGGAGCAAAAATTAAGAAATTTCCCTTTTTTATGGCAAAAAGGTATGCATTCTTCCTGTTTTCGTTCAAAAAGGCAGAAATTCCCCCTGTTTTGGAGCAAAATTGCAGAAATTCCCCTAATTGTGGGGCAAAAAGACAGAAATTCCCTATATGTTGGGGCAAAAAGACAGAAATTCTCTTTATTTTGGGGCAAAACTCAGAAATTTCACTTATTTTGGGGCAAAATTGCAGAAATTTCACTTATTTCAGAAAAAAAAAGCAGAAATTTTCTTTTTGGGGCAAAAAGTCAGAAATTTCTTTTATTTTTGTACAAAATTGCAGAATTTGTTCTTATTTTGGGGCAAAAAGGCAGAAATTTCCCATATTTTGGGGCAAAATTGCAGAAATTCCCCTTATTTTGAGGTAAAAATGCTGAAATTCCCCTTATTTGGGGACAAAAATCCAGAAATTCCTCTTATTTTGGGGCAAAACTCAGAAATTTCAATTATTTTGGAGCAAAATTGCAGAAATTTCACTTATTTCATGGTAATAATTCTGAAATTTTCTTTATTTTGGGGCAAAAAAGACAGAAATTCCCTTTGTTTTGGGGGAAAAAAGACAAAAATTCCACTTATTTAGAGGCAAAAAATCAGAAATTCCCCTTATTTTGGAGAAAAATGAAGAAATTTCCCTTTTTTATGGCAAAAAGTTATTCATCTTCTTATTTTCGGTCAAAAAGGCAGAAATTCCCTGAATTTTGAAGCAAAATTGCAGAAATTCCCCGAATTGTGGGGCAAAAGGCAGAAATTCCCTGTATGTTAGGGCAAAAAGACAGAAATTTTCTTTATTTTGGGGCAAAACTCAGAAATTCCACTTGTTATGGGGCAAAATTCCAGAAATTTCCCTTATTTTGGGGCAAAATTGCAGAAATTTCACTTATTTTGGGGCAAAATTGCAGAAATTTCACTTATGTCAGTAAAAAAAGGAGAACTTTTCTTTTTTGGGGCAAAAAGTCAGAAATTTCTTTTATTTTGGTACAAAATTGCAGAAATTGTTCTTATTTTGGGGCAAAAACGCAGAAATTTCCCATATTTTGGGGCAAAAATGCAGAAATTCCCCTTATTTTGTGGTATAAAAGCTGAAATTCCTATTATTTGGGGGCAAAAAGGCAGAAATTCCCCTTATTTTGGGGCAAAACTCAGAAATTTCAATTATTTTGGGGCAAAATTCCAGAAATTTCCCTTATTTTGGGCCAAATTTCAGAAATTTCACTTATTTTGGGACAAAATTGCAGAAATTTCACTTATTTTGGGGCAAAATTGCAGAAATTTCACTTATTTCAGGAAAAAAGGCAGAAGTTTTCCTTATTTTGGAGCAAAAAGGCAGAAATTCCAAATATTATGTGGCAAAAATGCAGAAATTCCCCTTATTTTGAGGTAAAAATGCTGAAATTCCCCTTATTTGGAGGCAAAAAGGCATAAATTTCCCTTATTTTGGGGCAAAATTGCAGAAATTCCACTTACTTCAGGGTAATAAGTCAGAAATTTTCTTTATTTTGGGGCAAAAAAGATGGAAATTCTCTTTGTTTTGGGGAAAAAAGACATAAATTCGACTTATTAAGAGGCAAAAAAGCAGAAATTCCCCATACTTTGGAGCAAAAATGAAGAAATTTTCCTTTTTTATGGCAAAAAGGTATGCATTCTTCTTGTTTTCGGGCAAAAAGGCAGAAATTCCCCGTATTTTGGAGCACAATTGCAGAAATTCCCCTAATTGTGGGGCAAAAAGGCAGAAATTCCCTATATGTTGGGGCAAAAAGACAGAAATTTTCCTTTTTTGGGGGCAAAACTCAGAAATTCCACTTATTTTGGGGCAAAATTCCAGAAATTTCCCTTATTTTGGGGCAAAACTCAGAATTTTCACTTATTTTGGGGCAAAATTGCAGAAATTTCACTTATTTCAGAAAAAAAAGCAGAAATTTCACTTATTTTGGGGCAAAAAGGCAGAAATTTTTTTATTTTGATACAAAATTGCAGAAATTTTTCTTATTTTGGGACAAAAAGGCAGAAATTTCCCATATTTTAGGGCAAAAGTGCAGAAATTCCCCTTATTTTGAGGTAAAAATGCTGAAATTCCCTTTATTTGGAGGCAAAAATGAAGAAATTTCCCTTATTTTGGGGCAAAATTGCAGAAATCTCACTTATTTCAGGAAAAAAGGCAGAAGTTTTTCTTATTTTGGAGCAAAAAGGCAGAAATTCCAAATATTTTGTGGCAAAAATGCAGAAGTTCCTTTTATTTTGAGGTAAAAATGCTGAAATTCCCCTTATTTGGGTGTAAAAAGGCATAAATTTCCCTTATTTTGGGGCAAAATTGCAGAAATTTCACTTACTTCAGGGTAATAAGTCAGAAATTTTCCTTATTTTGAGGCAAAAAGATGGAAATTCCCTTTGTTTTGGGGGAAAAAGACAGAAATTCCACTTATTAAGAGGCAAAAGAGCAGAAAGTCCCCTTATTTTGGAGCAAAAATGAAGAAATTTTCCTTTTTTATGGCAAAAAGGTATGCATTCTTCTTGTTTTCGGGCAAAAAGGCAGAAATTCCTCGTATTTTGGAGCACAATTGCAGAAATTCCCCTAATTGTGGGGCAAAAAGACAGAAATTCTCCTTATTTTGGGGCAAAACTCAGAATTTTCACTTATTTTGGGGCAAAATTGCAGAAATTTCACTTATTTCAGAAAAAAAGCAGAAATTTCACTTATTTTGGGGCAAAAATGCAGAAATTTCCCTTATTTTGAGATAAAAAGGCTGATATTTTTCTTATTTGGGGGCAAAAAGGCAGAAATTTCCCTCATTTTGGGGCAAAATTGCAGAAATTTCATTTACTTCAGGGTAATAAGTCAGAAATTTTCCGTATTTTGGGGCAAAAAAGACAGAAATTCCCTTTGTTTTGGGGAAAAAAGACAGAAATTCCACTTATTAAGAGGCAAAAAAGCAGAAATTCCCCTTATTTTGGAGCAAAAATTAAGAAATTTCTATTTTTTATGGCAAAAAGGTATGCATTCTTCTTGTTTTCGGGCAAAAAGGCAGAAATTCCTTCTGTTTTGGAGCAAAATTGCAGAAATTCCCCTAATTGTGGGGCAAAAAGGCAGAAATTCCCTATATGTTGGGGCAAAAAGACAGAAATTCTCCTTATTTTGGGGCAAAACTCAGAAATTTCACTTATTTTGGGGCAAAATTGCAGAAATTTCACTGATTTCAGAAAAAAAAGCAGAAATTTTCTTATTTTGGGGCAAAAAGGCAGAAATTTCTTTTATTTTTGTACAAAATTGCAGAAATTTTTCTTATTATGGGAAAAAGGCAGAAATTTCTCATATTTTGGGGCAAAAATGCAGAAATTCCCCTTATTTTAAGGTAAAAATGCTGAACTTCTTATTTGGGGGCAAAAAAGCAGAAATTTCCCTTATTTTGGGGCAAAACTTAGAAATTTCATTTATTTTGGGGCAAAATTGCAGAAATTTCACTTATTTCCGAAAAAAAAGCAGAAATTTTCTAATTTTGGGGCAAAAAGGCAGATATTTCTTTTATTTTGGTACAAAATTGCAGAAATTTTCCTTATTTTGGGGCAAAAAGGCAGACATTTCCCATATTTTGGAGCAAAAATCCAGAAATTCCCCATATTTTGAGGTAAAAATGCGGAAATTCCCCTTATTTGGGGGCAAAAAATGCAGAAATTTCCCTTATTTTAAGGCAAAATTGCAGAAATTTCACATATTTTTGGGCAAAATTGCAGAAATTTCACTTATTTCAGAAAAAAAAGCAGAAATTTTCTTTTTAGGTCAAAAAGTCAGAAATTTCTTTTATTTAGGTACAAAATTGCAGAATTTGTTCTTATTTTGGGGCAAAAGGGCAGAAATGTCCCATTATTTTGGGGCAAAAATGCAGAAATTTCCCTTATTTTGAGGTAAAAAGGCTGATATTTTCTTCTTTGGGAGCAAGAAGGCAGAAATTTCCCTCATTTTGGGGCAAAATTGCAGAAATTTCACTTATTTCAGGGTAATAAGTCAGAAATTTTTCTTATTTTGGGGCAAAAAGACAGGAATTCCCTTTGTTTTGGGGGAAAAAGACAGAAATTCCACTTATGTAGAGGCAAAAAAGCAGAAATTCCCTTTATTTTGGAGCAAAAATGAAGAAATTTCTTTTTTTTATGGCAAAAAGGTATGCATTCTTCTTATTTTCGGGCAAAAAGGCAGAAATTCCCCGTATTTTGGAGCAAAATTGCAGATATTCCCCTAATTGTGGGGCAAAAAGGCAGAAATTCCCTATATGTTGGAGCAAAAACAGAAATTCTCCTTATTTAGGGGCAAAACTCAGAAATTTCACTTATTTTGGGGCAAAATTGCAGAAATTTTTCTTATTTTGGGGCAAAATTGCAGAAATTTCACATATTTTGGGGCAAAATTGCAGAAATTTCACTTATTTCAGAAGAAAATAGCAGAAATTTTCTTTTTTGGGAAAAAAAGTCAGAAATTTCTTTTATTTAGGTACAAAATTGCAGAATTTGTTCTTATTTTGGGGCAAAAAGGCAGAAATTTCCCATATTTTGGGGCAAAATTGCAGAAATTCCCCTTATTTTGAGGTAAAAATGCTGAAATTCCCCTTATTTGGGGACAAAAATCCAAAAATTCCCCTTATTTTGGGGCAAAACTCAGAAATTTCAATTATTTTGGAGCGAAATTGCAGAAATTTCACTTATTTCAGGGTAATAAGTCTGAAATTTTTTTTTATTTTGGGGCAAAAAAGACAGAAATTCCCTTTGTTTTGGGGGAAAAAGACAGAAATTCCACTTATTTAGAGGCAAAAAATCAGAAATTCCCCTTATTTTGAAGAAAAATAAAGAAATTTCCCTTTTTTATGGCAAAAAGGTATTCATCTTCTTATTTTCGGGCAAAAAGGCAGAAATTCCCTGAATTTTGAAGCAAAATTGCAGAAATTCCCCTAATTGTGGGGCAAAAAGGCAGAAATTCCCTGTATGTTAGGGTAAAAAGACAGAAATTCTCTTTATTTTGGGGCAAAACTCAGAAATTCCACTTGTTATGGGGCAAAATTCCAGAAATTTCCCTTATTTTGGGGCAAAATTGCAGAAATTTCACTTATTTTGGGGCAAAATTGCAGAAATTTCACTTATTTTCTGGCAAAATTGCAGAAATTTTACTTATTTCAGGAAACAAGGCAGAAGTTTTCCTTATTTTGGGGCAAAAAGGCAGAAATTCCAAATATTTTGTGGCAAAAATGCAGAAATTCCCCTTATTTTGAGGTAAAAAGTCTGAAATTCCCCTTATTTGGGGGCAAAAAATGCAAAAATTTCCCTTATTTTGGGGCAAAATTGCAGAAATTTCACTTATTTCAGAATAATAAGTCAGAAATTATCTTTATTTTGGTGCAAAAAGACAGAAATTTCCTTTGTTTTGGGAAAAAAGACAGAAATTCCACTTATTTAGAGGCAAAAAGCAGAAATTTCCATTATTTTAGAGCAAAAATGAAGAAATTTCCCTTTTCTATGGCAAAAAGGTATGCATTCTTCTTATTTTCGGGCAAAAGGACAGAAATTACCCGATTTTGGAGCGAAATTGCAGAAATTCCCGTAATTGTGGGCCAAAAAGGCAGAAATTCCCTATATGTTGGGGCAAAAAGACAGAAATTCTCCTTATTTTGGGGCAAAACTCAGAAATTTCACTTATTTTAGGGCAAAATTGCAGAAATTTCACTTATTTCAGAAAAAAAGCAGAAATTTTCTTATTTTGGGGCAAAAAGGCAGAAATTTCTTTTATTTTGGTACAAAATTGCAGAAATTGTTCTTATTTTGGGGCAAAAAAGCAGAAATTTCCCATATTTTGGGTCAAAAATGCAGAAATTTCCCTTATTTTGAGGTTAAAAGGCTGATATTTTCCTTAATTGGGGGCAAAAAGGCAGAAATTTCCCTCATTTTCTGGCAAAATTGCAGAAATTTCACTTATTTCAGGGTAATGAGTCAGAAATTTTCCTTATTTTGGGGCAAAAAAGACAGAAATTCCCTTTGTTTGGGGGGAAAAAAACAGAAATTCCACATATTTAGAGCCAAAAAAGCAGAAATTCCCCTTATTTTGGAGCAAAAATGAAGTAAATTCTCTTTTTTATGGCAAAAAGATATGCATTCTTGTTATTTTCGGGCAAAAAGGCAGAAAATCCCCGTATTTTGGAGCAAAATTGCAGAAAATCCCCTAATTGTGAGCCAAAAAGGCAGAAATTCCCTATATGTTGGGGCAAAAACAGAAATTCCTTTTATTTTGGGGCGAAACTCAGAAATTTCACTTATTTTGTGGCAAAATTGCAGAAATTTCCCTTATTTTAAGGCAAAATTGCAGAAATTTCACATATTTTGGGGCAAAAATGCAGAAATTTCCCTTATTTTGAGGTAAAAAGGCTGATATTTTCCTTATTTAGGGGCAAAAAGGCAGAAATTTCCCTCATTTTGGGGCAAAATTGCAGAAATTTCATTAACGTCAGGGTAATAAGTCAGAAATTTTCCGTATTTTGGGGCAAAAAATAAAGAAATTCCCATTGTTTTGGGGAAAAAGACAGAAATTCCACTTATTAAGAGGCAAAAAAGCAGAAATTCCCCTTATTTTGGAGCAAAAATTAAGAAATTTCCTTTTTTTATGGCAAAAAGGTATACATTCTTCTTGTTTTCGGGCAAAAAGGAAGAAATTCCCCCTGTTTTAAAGCAAAATTGCAGAAATTTCTATAATTGTGGGGCAAAAAGACAGAAATTCCCTATATGTTGGGGCAAAAAGACAGAAATTCTCTTTATTTTGGAACAAAACTCAGAAATTTTACTTATTTTGGGGCAAAATTGCAGAAATTTCACTTATTTCAGAAAAAAAGCAGAAATTTTTTTATTTTGGGGCAAAAAGGCAGAAATTTCTTTTCTTTTGGTACAAAATTGCAGAAATTTTTCTTATTTTGGGAAATAGGCAGAAATTTCTCATATTTTGGGACAAAAATGCAAAAATTCCCCTTATTTTAAGGTAAAAATGCTGAAATTCCTCTTATTTGGGGGCAAAAAGGCAGAAATTTCTTTTATTCTGGGGCAAAACTTAGAAATTTCAATTATTTTGGGGCAAAATTGCAGAAATTTCACTTATTTCCGAAAAAAAAGCAGAAATTTTCTAATTTTGGGGCAAAAAGGCAGATATTTCTTTTATTTTGGTACAAAATTGCAGAAATTTTCCTTATTTTGGGGCAAAAAGGCAGACATTTCCAATATTTTGGGGCAAAAATGCAGAAATTCCCCTTATTTTGAGGTAAAAAGGCTGAAATTCCCCTTATTTGGGGGCAAAAAATGCAGAAATTTCCCTTATTATGGGGCAAAATTGCAGAAATTTCACTTATTTCAGATTAATAAGTCAGAAATTATCTATATTTTGGTGCAAAAAGACAGAAATTCCCTTTGTTTTGGGAAAAAAAGACAGAAATTCCACTTATTTAGAAGCAAAAAGCAGAAATTCCCCTTATTTTGGAGCAAAAATGAAGAAATTTCCCTTTTCTATGGCAAAAAGGTATGCATTCTTCTTATTTTCGGGCAAAAAGACAGAAATTCCCCGTTTTTGGAGCAAAATTGCAAAAATCCCCCTAATTGTGGGCCAAAAAGGCAGAAATTCCCTATATGTTGGGGCAAAAAGACAGAAATTCTCCTTATTTTGGGGCAAAACTCAGAAATTTCACTTATTTTAGGGCAAAATTGCAGAAATTTCACTTATTTCAGAAAAAAAAGCAGAAATTTTCTTATTTTGGGGCAAAAAGGCAGAAATTTCTTTTATTTTGGTACAAAATTGCAGAAATTGTTCTTATTTTGGGGCAAAAAGGCAGAAATTTCCCATATTTTGGGGCAAAAATGCAGAAATTCCTATTATTTTGAGATAAAAAGGCTGAAATTCCCCTTATTTGGGGGCAAAAAGGCAGAAATTTTCCTCATTTTGGGGCAAAATTGCAGAAATTTCACTTATTTCAGGGTAATAAGTCAGAAATTTTCCTTATTTTGGGGCAAAAAAGACAGAAATTCCTTTCGTTTTGGGGGAACAAAACAGAAATTCCACATATTTAGATCCAAAAAAGCAGAAATTCCCCTTATTTTGGAGCAAAAATGAAGAAACTTTCCTTTTTTATGGCAAAAAGATATGCATTCTTCTTATTTTCAGGCAAAAAGGCAGAAAATCCCCGTATTTTGGAGCAAAATTGCAGATATTCCCCTAATTGTGGGGCAAAAAGGCAGAAATTCCCTATATGTTGGGGCAAAAACAGAAATTCCTCTTATTTTGGGGCAAAACTCAGACATTTCACTTATTTTGTGGCAAAATTGCAAAAATTTCCATTATTTTGGGGCAAAATAGCAGAAATTTCACATATTTTGGGGCAAAATTGCAGAAATTTCACTTATTTCAGGAAAAAAAAAGCAGAAATTTTCTTTTTGGGGCAAAAAGTCAGAAATTTCTTTTATTTTTGTACAAAATTGCAGAATTTGTTCTTATTTTGGGTAAAAAGGCAGAAATTTCCCATATTTTGGGGCAAAAATGCAGAAATTTCCCTTATTTTGGGGCAAAATTGCAGAAATTTCAGGTATTTGAGAAAAAAAAGGCAGAAATTTTTTTGGGGGGGCAAAAAGGCAGAAATTTTTTTTATTTTGGTACAAACTTGCAGAAATTTTTTTTATTTTGGGGCAAAAAGTCAGAAATTCCCCATATTTTGGGGCAAAAATGCAGAAATTCCCCTTATTTTGAGGTAATAAGGCTGAAATTCCCCTTATTTTGGGGCAAAAAGGCAGAAATTTCGTTTATTTTGGGGAAAAGGCAGAAATTGCACTTATTTTGAGTCAAAAAGGTGGAAAATCCCCTTATTTTGGGGCAAAAATGAAGAAATTTGCTTTTTTATGGCAAAAAGGTATACATTCCCTTTATTTTCGGGCAAAAAGGCAGAAATTCTTTGTATTTTGGAGCAAAATTGCAGAAATTCCCCTAATTTTTGGGCAAAAAGGCAGAAATTTTCCTTATTTTGGGGTAAAACTGCAGAAATTTCACTTATTTTGCGGCAAAATGTCAGAAATTCCCCTTATTTTTGGCAAAAAATGCAGAAAATCCCCTTATTTTAGGGCAAAATTGCAGAAATTTCCCTTATTTGGGGACAAAAACAGAAATTCCCCTTATTTTGGGGCAAAATTGCAGAAATTTCCCTTATTATGGGGAAAAATTGCAGAAATTTCCCTTATTTTAGGGCAAAATTGCAGAAATTTCACTTATTTCAGAGAAAAAAAGCAAAAATTTTTCTTATTTTGGGGCAAAAAGGCAGAAATTCCCATTATTTTGGGGCAAAAAGGCAGAAATTCACCTTATTTTGGGGTAAAATTGCAGAAATTTCACATATTTCAGGGCAAAACGGCAGAAATTCCCCTTATTTTGGGGCAAAAAGGCAGAAATTTCCCTTATTTTGGGATAAAATTGCAGAAATTTCCCTTATTTGGGGACAAAAAGGCAGAAAATCCACTTAATTTCGAGTAAAAAGGCAGAAATTTCTCGTATTTTGGAGCAAAATTGCAGAAACTCCCCTAATTTTGGGGCTAAAAGGCAGAATTTCCCTTTATTTTGGGGCAAAAATAGAGAAATTCTTTTTATTTTGGGGCAAAAATCAGAAATTTCCTTTATTTTGGGGCAAAATTTTAGAAATTTCTTTTATATTGTTACAGACTTGCAGAAATTTTTCTTATTTTGTGGCAAAAAGGCAGAAATTCCCCATATTTTGGTGCAAAAAGGCTGAAATTCCCCTTATTTTGAGGTAAAATCCTGAAATTCCCCATATTTTGGGGCAAAAAGGCAGAAATTCCCCTCATTTGGGGGCAAAAAGGCACAAATTTCCCTTATTTTCGGGCATAATTGCAGGAATTTCATTTATTTCAGGGCAAAAAGTCAGAAATTTCTTTTATTTTCGGGCAAAAACAGAAATTTCTTTTATTTTGATACAAAATTGTAGAAATTTTCCTTATTTTGGAACAAAAAAGCAAAAATTACCCATATTTTGGGGAAAAAGGCAGAAATTCCTTATATTTTGAGGTAAAAAGGCTGAAATTCCCGTTATTTTGGGGCATAAAGGCAGAAATTCCCTTTACTTTCTGGCAAAAGGGCAGAAATTCCCGTTAATTGGGGCAGAAAAGCAGAAATTTTCCTTATTTAAGGGCAATAGGGCAGAAATTCCCCTTATTTTGTGGCAAAAAAGCAGAAATTCCCCTTATTTGAAGGTAAAATGCTGAAATTCCCCTTATTTTCGGCAAAAAGGCAGAAATTCCTATTATTTTGGGGCAAAAGTGCAGAAATTTCTCTTATTTTGGGGCAAAAAGGCAGAAATTTCGTTTATTTTGGTACAAAATTGCAGAAATTTTCTTTATTTTGGGGCAAAATTGCAGAAATTTCCCTTATTTGGGGCAAAATTGCAGAAATTTCACTTATTTCAGGGAAAAAGTGCAGAAATTTCTCTTATTTTGGGGCAAAAAGGCAGAAATTTCTTTTATTTTGGTACAAAATTGCAGAAATTTTTTTTATTTTGGGGCAAAAATGAAGAAATTCCCCATATTTTGGGGCAAAAAGGCAGAGATTTGCCTTATTATGAGGTAAAATGCTGAAATTCCCCTTATTTTGGGGCAAAAATACAGAAATTCCCTTCATTTTGTGGCAAAAAGGCAGAAATTTCCCTTATTTTGGGGCAAAATTGTAGAAATTTCAGTTATTTCAGGGCAAAATTCAAAAATTCCTTTTATTTTGGGGCAAAAAGACAGAAATTCCGTTCATTTTTAGGTAAAAAGGCAGAAATTTCACTTATTTTGAGGGAAGAAGGCAGAAATTCCTCTTATTTTGGGGCAAAAATGAAGAAATTTCTCTTTTTTGTGGCAAAAGGTATACATTCCCCTTATTTTCGGGCAAAAAAGCAGAAATTCCCCCTATTTTGGAGCAGAATTGAAGAAAATCCCCTAATTGTGGGGCAAAAAGGCAAAAATTCCCTATATGTTGGGGCAAAAAGACAGAAATTCTCCTTATTTTGGGGCAAAACTCAGAAATTCCACTTATTTTGGGGCAAAATTCCAGAAATTTCCCTTATTTTGGGGCAAAATTGCAGAAATTTTACTTATTTTGGGGCACAATTGCAGAAATTTCACTTTTTTCAGGTAAAAATGGCAGAAATTTTTCTTATTTTGGGGCAAAAAGGCAGAAATTCCTAATATTTTGTGGCAAAAATGCAGAAATTCCCCTTATTTTGAGGTAAAAAGGCTGAAATTCCCCTTATTTGGGGGCAAAAAGGCAGAAATTTCCCTTATTTTGGGGCAAAAAACACAGAAATTCCCTTTGTTTTGAAAGGAAAATACAGAAATTCCACTTCTTTAGAGGCAAAAAGGCAGAAATTCCCCTTATTTTGAAGCAAAAATGAAGAAATTCCCCTAATTGTTGGGCAAAAAGGCAGAAATTCCCTATATGTTGGGGCAAAAAGACAGAAATTCTCCTTATTTTGGGACAAAACTCAGAAATTCCACTTATTTTGGGGTAAAATTGCAGGAATTTACCTTATTTTGAGGCAAAATTGCAGAAATTTCCCTTATTTGGGGCAAAATTGCAGAAATTTCACTTATTTTCAGGTAAAAAGGCTGAAATATCCTTTATTTTGGGGCAAAAAGGAAGAAATTCCCCTTATTTTGGGGCAAAATTGCAGAAATTTTCCTTATTTTGGGGCAAAAAGGCTGAAATTCTTATTTTGAGGTAAAATGCTGAAATTCCCCATATTTTGGGGCAAAAGGCAAAACTTCTTCTTATTTTGGGGCAAAGAGGCACAAATTTCCCTTATTTTCGGGCAAAATTGCAGAAATTTCATTTATTTCAGGGCAAAAAGTCAGAAATTCCTTTTATTTTGGGGCAAAGAGCAGAAATTTCTTTTATTATGGTACAAAATTGAAGAAATTTATCTTATTTTGAAACAAAAAGGCAGAAAATTCCCCTTATTTTGAGGCAAAAGGCAGAAATTATTCTCAATTTGAGGTAAAATGCAGAAATTCCCTTTGTTTTGGGGCTAAAAGGCAGAAATTCCCTGTATTTTGAAGCAAAATTGCAGAAATTCTCTTAATTTTCGGGCAAAAAGGCAGAAATTCTCCTTATTTTGGGGCAAAAAGACAGAAAATCTCCTTTTTCGGGAGCAAACAGTCAGAAATTCCCCTTATTTTGGGGCAAAATTGCAGAAATTTCCTTTACATTGGGGCAAAATTGCAGAAATTTCCCTTATTTTGGGGCAAAATTGCAGAAATTTCAGGTATTTGAGAAAAAAAAGGCAGAAATTTTTTTGGGGGGGCAAAAAGGCAGAAATTTTTTTTATTTTGGTACAAACTTGCAGAAATTTTTTTTATTTTGGGGCAAAAAGTCAGAAATTCCCCATATTTTGGGGCAAAAATGCAGAAATTCCCCTTATTTTGAGGTAATAAGGCTGAAATTCCCCTTATTTTGGGGCAAAAAGGCAGAAATTTCGTTTATTTTGGGGAAAAGGCAGAAATTGCACTTATTTTGAGTCAAAAAGGTGGAAAATCCCCTTATTTTGGGGCAAAAATGAAGAAATTTGCTTTTTTATGGCAAAAAGGTATACATTCCCTTTATTTTCGGGCAAAAAGGCAGAAATTCTTTGTATTTTGGAGCAAAATTGCAGAAATTCCCCTAATTTTTGGGCAAAAAGGCAGAAATTTTCCTTATTTTGGGGTAAAACTGCAGAAATTTCACTTATTTTGCGGCAAAATGTCAGAAATTCCCCTTATTTTTGGCAAAAAATGCAGAAAATCCCCTTATTTTAGGGCAAAATTGCAGAAATTTCCCTTATTTGGGGACAAAAACAGAAATTCCCCTTATTTTGGGGCAAAATTGCAGAAATTTCCCTTATTATGGGGAAAAATTGCAGAAATTTCCCTTATTTTAGGGCAAAATTGCAGAAATTTCACTTATTTCAGAGAAAAAAAGCAAAAATTTTTCTTATTTTGGGGCAAAAAGGCAGAAATTCCCATTATTTTGGGGCAAAAAGGCAGAAATTCACCTTATTTTGGGGTAAAATTGCAGAAATTTCACATATTTCAGGGCAAAACGGCAGAAATTCCCCTTATTTTGGGGCAAAAAGGCAGAAATTTCCCTTATTTTGGGATAAAATTGCAGAAATTTCCCTTATTTGGGGACAAAAAGGCAGAAAATCCACTTAATTTCGAGTAAAAAGGCAGAAATTTCTCGTATTTTGGAGCAAAATTGCAGAAACTCCCCTAATTTTGGGGCTAAAAGGCAGAATTTCCCTTTATTTTGGGGCAAAAATAGAGAAATTCTTTTTATTTTGGGGCAAAAATCAGAAATTTCCTTTATTTTGGGGCAAAATTTTAGAAATTTCTTTTATATTGTTACAGACTTGCAGAAATTTTTCTTATTTTGTGGCAAAAAGGCAGAAATTCCCCATATTTTGGTGCAAAAAGGCTGAAATTCCCCTTATTTTGAGGTAAAATCCTGAAATTCCCCATATTTTGGGGCAAAAAGGCAGAAATTCCCCTCATTTGGGGGCAAAAAGGCACAAATTTCCCTTATTTTCGGGCATAATTGCAGGAATTTCATTTATTTCAGGGCAAAAAGTCAGAAATTTCTTTTATTTTCGGGCAAAAACAGAAATTTCTTTTATTTTGATACAAAATTGTAGAAATTTTCCTTATTTTGGAACAAAAAAGCAAAAATTACCCATATTTTGGGGAAAAAGGCAGAAATTCCTTATATTTTGAGGTAAAAAGGCTGAAATTCCCGTTATTTTGGGGCATAAAGGCAGAAATTCCCTTTACTTTCTGGCAAAAGGGCAGAAATTCCCGTTAATTGGGGCAGAAAAGCAGAAATTTTCCTTATTTAAGGGCAATAGGGCAGAAATTCCCCTTATTTTGTGGCAAAAAAGCAGAAATTCCCCTTATTTGAAGGTAAAATGCTGAAATTCCCCTTATTTTCGGCAAAAAGGCAGAAATTCCTATTATTTTGGGGCAAAAGTGCAGAAATTTCTCTTATTTTGGGGCAAAAAGGCAGAAATTTCGTTTATTTTGGTACAAAATTGCAGAAATTTTCTTTATTTTGGGGCAAAATTGCAGAAATTTCCCTTATTTGGGGCAAAATTGCAGAAATTTCACTTATTTCAGGGAAAAAGTGCAGAAATTTCTCTTATTTTGGGGCAAAAAGGCAGAAATTTCTTTTATTTTGGTACAAAATTGCAGAAATTTTTTTTATTTTGGGGCAAAAATGAAGAAATTCCCCATATTTTGGGGCAAAAAGGCAGAGATTTGCCTTATTATGAGGTAAAATGCTGAAATTCCCCTTATTTTGGGGCAAAAATACAGAAATTCCCTTCATTTTGTGGCAAAAAGGCAGAAATTTCCCTTATTTTGGGGCAAAATTGTAGAAATTTCAGTTATTTCAGGGCAAAATTCAAAAATTCCTTTTATTTTGGGGCAAAAAGACAGAAATTCCGTTCATTTTTAGGTAAAAAGGCAGAAATTTCACTTATTTTGAGGGAAGAAGGCAGAAATTCCTCTTATTTTGGGGCAAAAATGAAGAAATTTCTCTTTTTTGTGGCAAAAGGTATACATTCCCCTTATTTTCGGGCAAAAAAGCAGAATTTCCCCCTATTTTGGAGCAGAATTGAAGAAAATCCCCTAATTGTGGGGCAAAAAGGCAGAAATTCCCTATATGTTGGGGCAAAAAGACAGAAATTCTCCTTATTTTGGGGCAAAACTCAGAAATTCCACTTATTTTGGGGCAAAATTCCAGAAATTTCCCTTATTTTGGGGCAAAATTGCAGAAATTTTACTTATTTTGGGGCACAATTGCAGAAATTTCACTTATTTCAGGTAAAAATGGCAGAAATTTTTCTTATTTTGGGGCAAAAAGGCAGAAATTCCTAATATTTTGTGGCAAAAATGCAGAAATTCCCCTTATTTTGAGGTAAAAAGGCTGAAATTCCCCTTATTTGGGGGCAAAAAGGCAGAAATTTCCCTTATTTTGGGGCAAAATTGCAAACATTTCACTAATTTCAGGGTAATAAGTCAGAAATTTTCCTTATTTTGGGGCAAAAAACACAGAAATTTCCTTTTTTTTTTGGAAGGAAAATACAGAAATTCCACTTCTTTAGAGGCAAAAAGGCAGAAATTCCCCTTATTTTGAAGCAAAAATGAAGAAATTCCCCTAATTGTTGGGCAAAAAGGCAGAAATTCCCTATATGTTGGGGCAAAAAGACAGAAATTCTCCTTATTTTGGGACAAAACTCAGAAATTCCACTTATTTTGGGGCAAAATTGCAGGAATTTACCTTATTTTGAGGCAAAATTGCAGAAATTTCCCTTATTTGGGGCAAAA
The DNA here is from genome assembly GCF_963924665.1 of Micromys minutus. Lineage (NCBI taxonomy): Eukaryota > Metazoa > Chordata > Mammalia > Rodentia > Muridae > Micromys > Micromys minutus. The sequence continues at coordinate 311,510 of NW_027667307.1, read as the reverse complement.
TTGCAGAAATTTCACTTATTTTCAGGTAAAAAGGCTGAAATATCCTTTATTTTGGGGCAAAAAGGAAGAAATTCCCCTTATTTTGGGGCAAAATTGCAGAAATTTCCTTTACGTTGGGGCAAAATTGCAGAAATTTCCCTTATTTTGGGGCAAAATTGCAGAAATTTCGGGTATTTGAGAAAAAAAAGGTAGAAATTTTTTTGGGGGGGCAAAAAGGCAGAAATTTTTTTTATTTTGGTACAAAATTGCAGAAATTTTTCTTATTTTGGGGCAAAAAGTCAGAAATTCCCCATATTTTGGGGCAAAAAGGCAGAAATTCCCCTTATTTTGAGGTAATAAGGCTGAAATTCCCCTTATTTTGGGGCAAAAAGGCAGAAATTTCGTTTATTTTGGGGAAAAGGCAGAAATTGCACTTATTTTGAGTCAAAAAGGTGGAAAATCCCCTTATTTTGGGGCAAAAATGAAGAAATTTGCTTTTTTATGGCAAAAAGGTATACATTCCCTTTATTTTCGGGCAAAAAGGCAGAAATTCTTTGTATTTTGGAGCAAAATTGCAGAAATTCCCCTAATTTTTGGGCAAAAAGGCAGAAATTTTCCTTATTTTGGGGTAAAACTGCAGAAATTTCACTTATTTTGCGGCAAAATGTCAGAAATTCCCCTTATTTTTGGCAAAAAATGCAGAAAATCCCCTTATTTTAGGGCAAAATTGCAGAAATTTCCCTTATTTGGGGACAAAAACAGAAATTCCCCTTATTTTGGGGCAAAATTGCAGAAATTTCCCTTATTATGGGGAAAAATTGCAGAAATTTCCCTTATTTTAGGGCAAAATTGCAGAAATTTCACTTATTTCAGAGAAAAAAAGCAAAAATTTTTCTTATTTTGGGGCAAAAAGGCAGAAATTCCCATTATTTTGGGGCAAAAAGGCAGAAATTCACCTTATTTTGGGGTAAAATTGCAGAAATTTCACATATTTCAGGGCAAAACGGCAGAAATTCCCCTTATTTTGGGGCAAAAAGGCAGAAATTTCCCTTATTTTGGGATAAAATTGCAGAAATTTCCCTTATTTGGGGACAAAAAGGCAGAAAATCCACTTAATTTCGAGTAAAAAGGCAGAAATTTCTCGTATTTTGGAGCAAAATTGCAGAAACTCCCCTAATTTTGGGGCTAAAAGGCAGAATTTCCCTTTATTTTGGGGCAAAAATAGAGAAATTCTTTTTATTTTGGGGCAAAAATCAGAAATTTCCTTTATTTTGGGGCAAAATTTTAGAAATTTCTTTTATATTGTTACAGACTTGCAGAAATTTTTCTTATTTTGTGGCAAAAAGGCAGAAATTCCCCATATTTTGGTGCAAAAAGGCTGAAATTCCCCTTATTTTGAGGTAAAATCCTGAAATTCCCCATATTTTGGGGCAAAAAGGCAGAAATTCCCCTCATTTGGGGGCAAAAAGGCACAAATTTCCCTTATTTTCGGGCATAATTGCAGGAATTTCATTTATTTCAGGGCAAAAAGTCAGAAATTTCTTTTATTTTCGGGCAAAAACAGAAATTTCTTTTATTTTGATACAAAATTGTAGAAATTTTCCTTATTTTGGAACAAAAAAGCAAAAATTACCCATATTTTGGGGAAAAAGGCAGAAATTCCTTATATTTTGAGGTAAAAAGGCTGAAATTCCCGTTATTTTGGGGCATAAAGGCAGAAATTCCCTTTACTTTCTGGCAAAAGGGCAGAAATTCCCGTTAATTGGGGCAGAAAAGCAGAAATTTTCCTTATTTAAGGGCAATAGGGCAGAAATTCCCCTTATTTTGTGGCAAAAAAGCAGAAATTCCCCTTATTTGAAGGTAAAATGCTGAAATTCCCCTTATTTTCGGCAAAAAGGCAGAAATTCCTATTATTTTGGGGCAAAAGTGCAGAAATTTCTCTTATTTTGGGGCAAAAAGGCAGAAATTTCGTTTATTTTGGTACAAAATTGCAGAAATTTTCTTTATTTTGGGGCAAAATTGCAGAAATTTCCCTTATTTGGGGCAAAATTGCAGAAATTTCACTTATTTCAGGGAAAAAGTGCAGAAATTTCTCTTATTTTGGGGCAAAAAGGCAGAAATTTCTTTTATTTTGGTACAAAATTGCAGAAATTTTTTTTATTTTGGGGCAAAAATGAAGAAATTCCCCATATTTTGGGGCAAAAAGGCAGAGATTTGCCTTATTATGAGGTAAAATGCTGAAATTCCCCTTATTTTGGGGCAAAAATACAGAAATTCCCTTCATTTTGTGGCAAAAAGGCAGAAATTTCCCTTATTTTGGGGCAAAATTGTAGAAATTTCAGTTATTTCAGGGCAAAATTCAAAAATTCCTTTTATTTTGGGGCAAAAAGACAGAAATTCCGTTCATTTTTAGGTAAAAAGGCAGAAATTTCACTTATTTTGAGGGAAGAAGGCAGAAATTCCTCTTATTTTGGGGCAAAAATGAAGAAATTTCTCTTTTTTGTGGCAAAAGGTATACATTCCCCTTATTTTCGGGCAAAAAAGCAGAATTTCCCCCTATTTTGGAGCAGAATTGAAGAAAATCCCCTAATTGTGGGGCAAAAAGGCAGAAATTCCCTATATGTTGGGGCAAAAAGACAGAAATTCTCCTTATTTTGGGGCAAAACTCAGAAATTCCACTTATTTTGGGGCAAAATTCCAGAAATTTCCCTTATTTTGGGGCAAAATTGCAGAAATTTTACTTATTTTGGGGCACAATTGCAGAAATTTCACTTATTTCAGGTAAAAATGGCAGAAATTTTTCTTATTTTGGGGCAAAAAGGCAGAAATTCCTAATATTTTGTGGCAAAAATGCAGAAATTCCCCTTATTTTGAGGTAAAAAGGCTGAAATTCCCCTTATTTGGGGGCAAAAAGGCAGAAATTTCCCTTATTTTGGGGCAAAATTGCAAACATTTCACTAATTTCAGGGTAATAAGTCAGAAATTTTCCTTATTTTGGGGCAAAAAACACAGAAATTTCCTTTTTTTTTTTGGAAGGAAAATACAGAAATTCCACTTCTTTAGAGGCAAAAAGGCAGAAATTCCCCTTATTTTGAAGCAAAAATGAAGAAATTCCCCTAATTGTTGGGCAAAAAGGCAGAAATTCCCTATATGTTGGGGCAAAAAGACAGAAATTCTCCTTATTTTGGGACAAAACTCAGAAATTCCACTTATTTTGGGGCAAAATTGCAGGAATTTACCTTATTTTGAGGCAAAATTGCAGAAATTTCCCTTATTTGGGGCAAAATTGCAGAAATTTCACTTATTTTCAGGTAAAAAGGCTGAAATATCCTTTATTTTGGGGCAAAAAGGAAGAAATTCCCCTTATTTTGGGGCAAAATTGCAGAAATTTCCTTTACGTTGGGGCAAAATTGCAGAAATTTCCCTTATTTTGGGGCAAAATTGCAGAAATTTCACTTATTTCAGAGAAAAAAAGAAAAATTTTTCTTATTTTGGGGCAAAAAGGCAGAAATTCCCATTATTTTGTGGCAAAAAGGCAGAAATTCCCCTTATTTGAAGGTAAAATGCTGAAATTCCCCTTATTTTCGGCAAAAAGGCAGAAATTCCTATTATTTTGGGGCAAAATTGCAGAAATTTCAATTATTTCTGGGTAAAAAGTCAGATATTTGCCTTATTTTGGGGCAAAAAGCAGAAATTCCCTTAATTTTGGGGCCAAAAACAGAAATTCCTTTTATTTTGGGGTAAAATTGCAGAAATTTCAAATATTTCAGGGCAAAAAGGCAGAAATTCCACTTTATTTCGGACAATAACGCAGAAATTCCCCGTATTTTAAAGCTAAATTTCAGAAATTCCCCTTATATTGGTGCAAAAATGGAGAAATTCCCTTTATTTTTGTGCAATAAGGCAGATTTCCCCGTATTTTAAAGCAAAATTGCACATATTTCCCTAATTTTGAAGGAAAATGCAGAAATTCACATTATTTTGGAACAAAAAGACAGAAATTCTCTTTATTTCAGGGCAAAAAGTCAGAAATTCCCCTTATTTTGGGGTAAAATTGCAGAAATTTTCTTTATTTTGGGGCAAAATTGCACAAATTTCCCTTATTTTGGGGCAAAATTGCAGAAATTTCACTTATTTCAGGGAAAAAGTGCAGAAATTTCTCTTATTTTGGGGCAAAAAGGCAGAAATTTCTTTTATTTTGGTACAAAATTGCAGAAATTTTCTTTATTTTGGGGCAAAAATGAAGAAATTCCCCATATTTTGGGGCAAAAAGGCAGAGATTCGCCTTATTATGAGGTAAAATGCTGAAATTCCCCTTATTTTGGGGCAAAAATACAGAAATTCCCTTTATTTTGTGGCAAAAAGGCAGAAATTTCCCTTATTTTGGGGCAAAATTGCAGAAATTTCACTTATTTCAGGGCAAAATTCAAAAATTCCTTTTATTTTTGGGCAAAAAGACAGAAATTTTGTTTATTTTTGGGTAAAAAGGCAGAAATTTCACTTATTGTGAGGTAAGAAGGCAGAAATTCCTCTTATTTTGGGGCAAAAATGAAGAAATTTCCCTTTTTTTGTGGCAAAAGGTATATATTCTCCTTATTTTCGGGCAAAAAAGCAGAAATATCCCGTTTTTTGGAGCACAATTGCAGAAAATCCCCTAATTGTGGGGCAAAAAGGCAGAAATTCCCGATATGTTGGGGCAAAAATGCAGAAATTCCCCTTATTTTGAGGTAAAAAGGCTGAAATTCCCCTTATTTGGGGGCAAAAAATGCAGAAATTTCCCTTATTTTGGGGCAAAATTGCAGAAATTTCACTTATTTCAGATTAATAAGTCAGAAATTATCTATATTTTGGTGCAAAAAGACAGAAATTCCCTTTGTTTTGGGAAAAAAAGACAGAAATTCCACTTATTTAGAAGCAAAAAGCAGAAATTCCCCTTATTTTGGAGCAAAAATGAAGAAATTTCCCTTTTCTATGGCAAAAAGGTATGCATTCTTCTTATTTTCGGGCAAAAAGACAGAAATTCCCCGTTTTTTGGAGCAAAATTGCAAAAATCCCCCTAATTGTGGGCCAAAAAGGCAGAAATTCCCTATATGTTGGGGCAAAAAGACAGAAATTCTCCTTATTTTGGGGCAAAACTCAGAAATTTCACTTATTTTAGGGCAAAATTGCAGAAATTTCACTTATTTCAGAAAAAAAAGCAGAAATTTTCTTATTTTGGGGCAAAAAGGCAGAAATTTCTTTTATTTTGGTACAAAATTGCAGAAATTGTTCTTATTTTGGGGCAAAAAGGCAGAAATTTCCCATATTTTGGGGCAAAAATGCAGAAATTCCTATTATTTTGAGATAAAAAGGCTGAAATTCCCCTTATTTGGGGGCAAAAAGGCAGAAATTTTCCTCATTTTGGGGCAAAATTGCAGAAATTTCACTTATTTCAGGGTAATAAGTCAGAAATTTTCCTTATTTTGGGGCAAAAAAGACAGAAATTCCTTTCGTTTTGGGGGAAAAAAACAGAAATTCCACATATTTAGATCCAAAAAAGCAGAAATTCCCCTTATTTTGGAGCAAAAATGAAGAAACTTTCCTTTTTTATGGCAAAAAGATATGCATTCTTCTTATTTTCGGGCAAAAAGGCAGAAAATCCCCGTATTTTGGAGCAAAATTGCAGATATTCCCCTAATTGTGGGGCAAAAAGGCAGAAATTCCCTATATGTTGGGGCAAAAACAGAAATTCCTCTTATTTTGGGGCAAAACTCAGACATTTCACTTATTTTGTGGCAAAATTGCAAAAATTTCCATTATTTTGGGACAAAATAGCAGAAATTTCACATATTTTGGGGCAAAATTGCAGAAATTTCACTTATTTCAGGAAAAAAAAAGCAGAAATTTTCTTTTTGGGGCAAAAAGTCAGAAATTTCTTTTATTTTTGTACAAAATTGCAGAATTTGTTCTTATTTTGGGTAAAAAGGCAGAAATTTCCCATATTTTGGGGCAAAAATGCAGAAATTTCCCTTATTTTGAGGTTAAAAGGCTGATATTTTCCTTATTTGGGGGCAAAAAGGCAGAAATTTCCCTCATTTTCTGGCAAAATTGCAGAAATTTCACTTACTTCAGGGTAATAAGTCAGAAATTTTCCGTATTTTGGGGCAAAAAAAACAGAAATTCCCTTTGTTTTGGGGGAAAAAGACAGAAATTCCACTTATTAAGAGGCAAAAAAAGCAGTAATTCCCCTTATTTTGGAGCAAAAATTAAGAAATTTCCCTTTTTTATGGCAAAAAGGTATGCATTCTTCCTGTTTTCGTTCAAAAAGGCAGAAATTCCCCCTGTTTTGGAGCAAAATTGCAGAAATTCCCCTAATTGTGGGGCAAAAAGACAGAAATTCCCTATATGTTGGGGCAAAAAGACAGAAATTCTCTTTATTTTGGGGCAAAACTCAGAAATTTCACTTATTTTGGGGCAAAATTGCAGAAATTTCACTTATTTCAGAAAAAAAAGCAGAAATTTTCTTTTTGGGGCAAAAAGTCAGAAATTTCTTTTATTTTTGTACAAAATTGCAGAATTTGTTCTTATTTTGGGGCAAAAAGGCAGAAATTTCCCATATTTTGGGGCAAAATTGCAGAAATTCCCCTTATTTTGAGGTAAAAATGCTGAAATTCCCCTTATTTGGGGACAAAAATCCAGAAATTCCTCTTATTTTGGGGCAAAACTCAGAAATTTCAATTATTTTGGAGCAAAATTGCAGAAATTTCACTTATTTCATGGTAATAATTCTGAAATTTTCCTTATTTTGGGGCAAAAAAGACAGAAATTCCCTTTGTTTTGGGGGAAAAAAGACAAAAATTCCACTTATTTAGAGGCAAAAAATCAGAAATTCCCCTTATTTTGGAGAAAAATGAAGAAATTTCCCTTTTTTATGGCAAAAAGTTATTCATCTTCTTATTTTCGGTCAAAAAGGCAGAAATTCCCTGAATTTTGAAGCAAAATTGCAGAAATTCCCCGAATTGTGGGGCAAAAGGCAGAAATTCCCTGTATGTTAGGGCAAAAAGACAGAAATTTTCTTTATTTTGGGGCAAAACTCAGAAATTCCACTTGTTATGGGGCAAAATTCCAGAAATTTCCCTTATTTTGGGGCAAAATTGCAGAAATTTCACTTATTTTGGGGCAAAATTGCAGAAATTTCACTTATGTCAGTAAAAAAAGGAGAACTTTTCTTTTTTGGGGCAAAAAGTCAGAAATTTCTTTTATTTTGGTACAAAATTGCAGAAATTGTTCTTATTTTGGGGCAAAAACGCAGAAATTTCCCATATTTTGGGGCAAAAATGCAGAAATTCCCCTTATTTTGTGGTATAAAAGCTGAAATTCCTATTATTTGGGGGCAAAAAGGCAGAAATTCCCCTTATTTTGGGGCAAAACTCAGAAATTTCAATTATTTTGGGGCAAAATTCCAGAAATTTCCCTTATTTTGGGCCAAATTTCAGAAATTTCACTTATTTTGGGACAAAATTGCAGAAATTTCACTTATTTTGGGGCAAAATTGCAGAAATTTCACTTATTTCAGGAAAAAAGGCAGAAGTTTTCCTTATTTTGGAGCAAAAAGGCAGAAATTCCAAATATTTTGTGGCAAAAATGCAGAAATTCCCCTTATTTTGAGGTAAAAATGCTGAAATTCCCCTTATTTGGAGGCAAAAAGGCATAAATTTCCCTTATTTTGGGGCAAAATTGCAGAAATTCCACTTACTTCAGGGTAATAAGTCAGAAATTTTCTTTATTTTGGGGCAAAAAAGATGGAAATTCTCTTTGTTTTGGGGAAAAAAGACATAAATTCGACTTATTAAGAGGCAAAAAAGCAGAAATTCCCCATACTTTGGAGCAAAAATGAAGAAATTTTCCTTTTTTATGGCAAAAAAGTATGCATTCTTCTTGTTTTCGGGCAAAAAGGCAGAAATTCCCCGTATTTTGGAGCACAATTGCAGAAATTCCCCTAATTGTGGGGCAAAAAGGCAGAAATTCCCTATATGTTGGGGCAAAAACAGAAATTCCTTTTATTTTGGGGCGAAACTCAGAAATTTCACTTATTTTGTGGCAAAATTGCAGAAATTTCCCTTATTTTAAGGCAAAATTGCAGAAATTTCACATATTTTGGGGCAAAAATGCAGAAATTTCCCTTATTTTGAGGTAAAAAGGCTGATATTTTCCTTATTTAGGGGCAAAAAGGCAGAAATTTCCCTCATTTTGGGGCAAAATTGCAGAAATTTCATTAACGTCAGGGTAATAAGTCAGAAATTTTCCGTATTTTGGGGCAAAAAATAAAGAAATTCCCATTGTTTTGGGGAAAAAGACAGAAATTCCACTTATTAAGAGGCAAAAAAGCAGAAATTCCCCTTATTTTGGAGCAAAAATTAAGAAATTTCCTTTTTTTATGGCAAAAAGGTATACATTCTTCTTGTTTTCGGGCAAAAAGGCAGAAATTCCCCCTGTTTTAAAGCAAAATTGCAGAAATTTCTATAATTGTGGGGCAAAAAGACAGAAATTCCCTATATGTTGGGGCAAAAAGACAGAAATTCTCTTTATTTTGGAACAAAACTCAGAAATTTTACTTATTTTGGGGCAAAATTGCAGAAATTTCACTTATTTCAGAAAAAAAGCAGAAATTTTTTTATTTTGGGGCAAAAAGGCAGAAATTTCTTTTCTTTTGGTACAAAATTGCAGAAATTTTTCTTATTTTGGGAAATAGGCAGAAATTTCTCATATTTTGGGACAAAAATGCAAAAATTCCCCTTATTTTAAGGTAAAAATGCTGAAATTCCTCTTATTTGGGGGCAAAAAGGCAGAAATTTCTTTTATTTTGGGGCAAAACTTAGAAATTTCAATTATTTTGGGGCAAAATTGCAGAAATTTCACTTATTTCCGAAAAAAAAGCAGAAATTTTCTAATTTTGGGGCAAAAAGGCAGATATTTCTTTTATTTTGGTACAAAATTGCAGAAATTTTCCTTATTTTGGGGCAAAAAGGCAGACATTTCCAATATTTTGGGGCAAAAATGCAGAAATTCCCCTTATTTTGAGGTAAAAAGGCTGAAATTCCCCTTATTTGGGGGCAAAAAATGCAGAAATTTCCCTTATTTTGGGGCAAAATTGCAGAAATTTCACTTATTTCAGATTAATAAGTCAGAAATTATCTATATTTTGGTGCAAAAAGACAGAAATTCCCTTTGTTTTGGGAAAAAAAGACAGAAATTCCACTTATTTAGAAGCAAAAAGCAGAAATTCCCCTTATTTTGGAGCAAAAATGAAGAAATTTCCCTTTTCTATGGCAAAAAGGTATGCATTCTTCTTATTTTCGGGCAAAAAGACAGAAATTCCCCGTTTTTTGGAGCAAAATTGCAAAAATCCCCCTAATTGTGGGCCAAAAAGGCAGAAATTCCCTATATGTTGGGGCAAAAAGACAGAAATTCTCCTTATTTTGGGGCAAAACTCAGAAATTTCACTTATTTTAGGGCAAAATTGCAGAAATTTCACTTATTTCAGAAAAAAAAGCAGAAATTTTCTTATTTTGGGGCAAAAAGGCAGAAATTTCTTTTATTTTGGTACAAAATTGCAGAAATTGTTCTTATTTTGGGGCAAAAAGGCAGAAATTTCCCATATTTTGGGGCAAAAATGCAGAAATTCCTATTATTTTGAGATAAAAAGGCTGAAATTCCCCTTATTTGGGGACAAAAAGGCAGAAATTTTCCTCATTTTGGGGCAAAATTGCAGAAATTTCACTTATTTCAGGGTAATAAGTCAGAAATTTTCCTTATTTTGGGGCAAAAAAGACAGAAATTCCTTTCGTTTTGGGGGAAAAAAACAGAAATTCCACATATTTAGATCCAAAAAAGCAGAAATTCCCCTTATTTTGGAGCAAAAATGAAGAAACTTTCCTTTTTTATGGCAAAAAGATATGCATTCTTCTTATTTTCGGGCAAAAAGGCAGAAAATCCCCGTATTTTGGAGCAAAATTGCAGATATTCCCCTAATTGTGGGGCAAAAAGGCAGAAATTCCCTATATGTTGGGGCAAAAACAGAAATTCCTCTTATTTTGGGGCAAAACTCAGACATTTCACTTATTTTGTGGCAAAATTGCAAAAATTTCCATTATTTTGGGGCAAAATAGCAGAAATTTCACATATTTTGGGGCAAAATTGCAGAAATTTCACTTATTTCAGGAAAAAAAAAAGCAGAAATTTTCTTTTTGGGGCAAAAAGTCAGAAATTTCTTTTATTTTTGTACAAAATTGCAGAATTTGTTCTTATTTTGGGTAAAAAGGCAGAAATTTCCCATATTTTGGGGCAAAAATGCAGAAATTTCCCTTATTTTGAGGTTAAAAGGCTGATATTTTCCTTATTTGGGGGCAAAAAGGCAGAAATTTCCCTCATTTTCTGGCAAAATTGCAGAAATTTCACTTACTTCAGGGTAATAAGTCAGAAATTTTCCGTATTTTGGGGAAAAAAAAAACAGAAATTCCCTTTGTTTTGGGGGAAAAAGACAGAAATTCCACTTATTAAGAGGCAAAAAAAGCAGTAATTCCCCTTATTTTGGAGCAAAAATTAAGAAATTTCCCTTTTTTATGGCAAAAAGGTATGCATTCTTCCTGTTTTCGGTCAAAAAGGCAGAAATTCCCTGAATTTTGAAGCAAAATTGCAGAAATTCCCCGAATTGTGGGGCAAAAGGCAGAAATTCCCTGTATGTTAGGGCAAAAAGACAGAAATTTTCTTTATTTTGGGGCAAAACTCAGAAATTCCACTTGTTATGGGGCAAAATTCCAGAAATTTCCCTTATTTTGGGGCAAAATTGCAGAAATTTCACTTATTTTGGGGCAAAATTGCAGAAATTTCACTTATGTCAGTAAAAAAAGGAGAACTTTTCTTTTTTGGGGCAAAAAGTCAGAAATTTCTTTTATTTTGGTACAAAATTGCAGAAATTGTTCTTATTTTGGGGCAAAAACGCAGAAATTTCCCATATTTTGGGGCAAAAATGCAGAAATTCCCCTTATTTTGTGGTATAAAAGCTGAAATTCCTATTATTTGGGGGCAAAAAGGCAGAAATTCCCCTTATTTTGGGGCAAAACTCAGAAATTTCAATTATTTTGGGGCAAAATTCCAGAAATTTCCCTTATTTTGGGCCAAATTTCAGAAATTTCACTTATTTTGGGACAAAATTGCAGAAATTTCACTTATTTTGGGGCAAAATTGCAGAAATTTCACTTATTTCAGGAAAAAAGACAGAAGTTTTCCTTATTTTGGAGCAAAAAGGCAGAAATTCCAAATATTTTGTGGCAAAAATGCAGAAATTCCCCTTATTTTGAGGTAAAAATGCTGAAATTCCCCTTATTTGGAGGCAAAAAGGCATAAATTTCCCTTATTTTGGGGCAAAATTGCAGAAATTCCACTTACTTCAGGGTAATAAGTCAGAAATTTTCTTTATTTTGGGGCAAAAAAATGGAAATTCTCTTTGTTTTGGGGAAAAAAGACATAAATTCGACTTATTAAGAAGCAAAAAAGCAGAAATTCCCCATACTTTGGAGCAAAAATGAAGAAATTTTCCTTTTTTATGGCAAAAAGGTATGCATTCTTCTTGTTTTCGGGCAAAAAGGCAGAAATTCCCCGTATTTTGGAGCACAATTGCAGAAATTCCCCTAATTGTGGGGCAAAAAGGCAGAAATTCCCTATATGTTGGGGCAAAAAGACAGAAATTTTCCTTTTTTTGGGGCAAAACTCAGAAATTCCACTTATTTTGGGGCAAAATTCCAGAAATTTCCCTTATTTTGGGGCAAAACTCAGAATTTTCACTTATTTTGGGGCAAAATTGCAGAAATTTCACTTATTTCAGAAAAAAAAGCAGAAATTTCACTTATTTTGGGGCAAAAAGGCAGAAATTTTTTTATTTTGATACAAAATTGCAGAAATTTTTCTTATTTTGGGACAAAAAGGCAGAAATTTCCCATATTTTAAGGCAAAAGTGCAGAAATTCCCCTTATTTTGAGGTAAAAATGCTGAAATTCCCTTTATTTGGAGGCAAAAATGCAGAAATTTCCCTTATTTTGGGGCAAAATTGCAGAAATCTCACTTATTTCAGGAAAAAAGGCAGAAGTTTTTCTTATTTTGGAGCAAAAAGGCAGAAATTCCAAATATTTTGTGGCAAAAATGCAGAAGTTCCTTTTATTTTGAGGTAAAAATGCTGAAATTCCCCTTATTTGGGTGTAAAAAGGCATAAATTTCCCTTATTTTGGGGCAAAATTGCAGAAATTTCACTTACTTCAGGGTAATAAGTCAGAAATTTTCCTTATTTTGAGGCAAAAAGATGGAAATTCCCTTTGTTTTGGGGGAAAAAGACAGAAATTCCACTTATTAAGAGGCAAAAGAGCAGAAAGTCCCCTTATTTTGGAGCAAAAATGAAGAAATTTTCCTTTTTTATGGCAAAAAGGTATGCATTCTTCTTGTTTTCGGGCAAAAAGGCAGAAATTCCTCGTATTTTGGAGCACAATTGCAGAAATTCCCCTAATTGTGGGGCAAAAAGACAGAAATTCTCCTTATTTTGGGGCAAAACTCAGAATTTTCACTTATTTTGGGGCAAAATTGCAGAAATTTCACTTATTTCAGAAAAAAAGCAGAAATTTCACTTATTTTGGGGCAAAAATGCAGAAATTTCCCTTATTTTGAGATAAAAAGGCTGATATTTTTCTTATTTGGGGGCAAAAAGGCAGAAATTTCCCTCATTTTGGGGCAAAATTGCAGAAATTTCATTTACTTCAGGGTAATAAGTCAGAAATTTTCCGTATTTTGGGGCAAAAAAGACAGAAATTCCCTTTGTTTTGGGGAAAAAAGACAGAAATTCCACTTATTAAGAGGCAAAAAAGCAGAAATTCCCCTTATTTTGGAGCAAAAATTAAGAAATTTCTATTTTTTATGGCAAAAAGGTATGCATTCTTCTTGTTTTCGGGCAAAAAGGCAGAAATTCCTTCTGTTTTGGAGCAAAATTGCAGAAATTCCCCTAATTGTGGGGCAAAAAGGCAGAAATTCCCTATATGTTGGGGCAAAAAGACAGAAATTCTCCTTATTTTGGGGCAAAACTCAGAAATTTCACTTATTTTGGGGCAAAATTGCAGAAATTTCACTGATTTCAGAAAAAAAAGCAGAAATTTTCTTATTTTGGGGCAAAAAGGCAGAAATTTCTTTTATTTTTGTACAAAATTGCAGAAATTTTTCTTATTATGGGAAAAAGGCAGAAGTTTCTCATATTTTGGGGCAAAAATGCAGAAATTCCCCTTATTTTAAGGTAAAAATGCTGAACTTCTTCTTATTTGGGGGCAAAAAAGCAGAAATTTCCCTTATTTTGGGGCAAAACTTAGAAATTTCATTTATTTTGGGGCAAAATTGCAGAAATTTCACTTATTTCCGAAAAAAAAGCAGAAATTTTCTAATTTTGGGGCAAAAAGGCAGATATTTCTTTTATTTTGGTACAAAATTGCAGAAATTTTCCTTATTTTGGGGCAAAAAGGCAGACATTTCCCATATTTTGGAGCAAAAATCCAGAAATTCCCCATATTTTGAGGTAAAAAGGCGGAAATTCCCCTTATTTGGGGGCAAAAAATGCAGAAATTTCCCTTATTTTAAGGCAAAATTGCAGAAATTTCACATATTTTTGGGCAAAATTGCAGAAATTTCACTTATTTCAGAAAAAAAAGCAGAAATTTTCTTTTTAGGTCAAAAAGTCAGAAATTTCTTTTATTTAGGTACAAAATTGCAGAATTTGTTCTTATTTTGGGGCAAAAGGGCAGAAATGTCCCATTATTTTGGGGCAAAAATGCAGAAATTTCCCTTATTTTGAGGTAAAAAGGCTGATATTTTCTTCTTTGGGAGCAAGAAGGCAGAAATTTCCCTCATTTTGGGGCAAAATTGCAGAAATTTCACTTATTTCAGGGTAATAAGTCAGAAATTTTTCTTATTTTGGGGCAAAAAGACAGGAATTCCCTTTGTTTTGGGGGAAAAAGACAGAAATTCCACTTATGTAGAGGCAAAAAAGCAGAAATTCCCTTTATTTTGGAGCAAAAATGAAGAAATTTCTTTTTTTTATGGCAAAAAGGTATGCATTCTTCTTATTTTCGGGCAAAAAGGCAGAAATTCCCCGTATTTTGGAGCAAAATTGCAGATATTCCCCTAATTGTGGGGCAAAAAGGCAGAAATTCCCTATATGTTGGAGCAAAAACAGAAATTCTCCTTATTTAGGGGCAAAACTCAGAAATTTCACTTATTTTGGGGCAAAATTGCAGAAATTTTTTTTATTTTGGGGCAAAATTGCAGAAATTTCACATATTTTGGGTCAAAATTGCAGAAATTTCACATATTTTGGGGCAAAATTGCAGAAATTTCACTTATTTCAGAAGAAAATAGCAGAAATTTTCTTTTTTGGGAAAAAAAGTCAGAAATTTCTTTTATTTAGGTACAAAATTGCAGAATTTGTTCTTATTTTGGGGCAGAAAGGCAGAAATTTCCCATATTTTGGGGCAAAATTGCAGAAATTCCCCTTATTTTGAGGTAAAAATGCTGAAATTCCCCTTATTTGGGGACAAAAATCCAAAAATTCCCCTTATTTTGGGGCAAAACTCAGAAATTTCAATTATTTTGGAGCGAAATTGCAGAAATTTCACTTATTTCAGGGTAATAAGTCTGAAATTTTTTTTTTATTTTGGGGCAAAAAAGACAGAAATTCCCTTTGTTTTGGGGGAAAAAGACAGAAATTTCACTTATTTAGAGGCAAAAAATCAGAAATTCCCCTTATTTTGAAGAAAAATGAAGAAATTTCCCTTTTTTATGGCAAAAAGGTATTCATCTTCTTATTTTCGGGCAAAAAGGCAGAAATTCCCTGAATTTTGAAGCAAAATTGCAGAAATTCCCCTAATTGTGGGGCAAAAAGGCAGAAATTCCCTGTATGTTAGGGTAAAAAGACAGAAATTCTCTTTATTTTGGGGCAAAACTCAGAAATTCCACTTGTTATGGGGCAAAATTCCAGAAATTTCCCTTATTTTGGGGCAAAATTGCAGAAATTTCACTTATTTTGGGGCAAAAATGCAGAAATTTCCCTTATTTTGAGGTTAAAAGGCTGATATTTTCCTTAATTGGGGGCAAAAAGGCAGAAATTTCCCTCATTTTCTGGCAAAATTGCAGAAATTTCACTTATTTCAGGGTAATGAGTCAGAAATTTTCCTTATTTTGGGGCAAAAAAGACAGAAATTCCCTTTGTTTGGGGGGAAAAAAACAGAAATTCCACATATTTAGAGCCAAAAAAGCAGAAATTCCCCTTATTTTGGAGCAAAAATGAAGTAAATTCTCTTTTTTATGGCAAAAAGATATGCATTCTTGTTATTTTCGGGCAAAAAGGCAGAAAATCCCCGTATTTTGGAGCAAAATTGCAGAAAATCCCCTAATTGTGGGCCAAAAAGGCAGAAATTCCCTATATGTTGGGGCAAAAACAGAAATTCCTCTTATTTTGGGGCAAAACTCAGAAATTTCACTTATTTTGTGGCAAAATTGCAGAAATTTCCCTTATTTTAAGGCAAAATTGCAGAAATTTCACATATTTTGGGGCAAAAATGCAGAAATTTCCCTTATTTTGAGGTAAAAAGGCTGATATTTTCCTTATTTAGGGGCAAAAAGGCAGAAATTTCCCTCATTTTGGGGCAAAATTGCAGAAATTTCATTAACGTCAGGGTAATAAGTCAGAAATTTTCCGTATTTTGGGGCAAAAAATAAAGAAATTCCCATTGTTTTGGGGAAAAAGACAGAAATTCCACTTATTAAGAGGCAAAAAAGCAGAAATTCCCCTTATTTTGGAGCAAAAATTAAGAAATTTCCTTTTTTTATGGCAAAAAGGTATACATTCTTCTTGTTTTCGGGCAAAAAGGCAGAAATTCCCCCTGTTTTAAAGCAAAATTGCAGAAATTTCTATAATTGTGGGGCAAAAAGACAGAAATTCCCTATATGTTGGGGCAAAAAGACAGAAATTCTCTTTATTTTGGAACAAAACTCAGAAATTTTACTTATTTTGGGGCAAAATTGCAGAAATTTCACTTATTTCAGAAAAAAAGCAGAAATTTTCTTATTTTGGGGCAAAAAGGCAGAAATTTCTTTTCTTTTGGTACAAAATTGCAGAAATTTTTCTTATTTTGGGAAATAGGCAGAAATTTCTCATATTTTGGGACAAAAATGCAAAAATTCCCCTTATTTTAAGGTAAAAATGCTGAAATTCCTCTTATTTGGGGGCAAAAAGGCAGAAATTTCTTTTATTTTGGGGCAAAACTTAGAAATTTCAATTATTTTGGGGCAAAATTGCAGAAATTTCACTTATTTCCGAAAAAAAGCAGAAATTTTCTAATTTTGGGGCAAAAAGGCAGATATTTCTTTTATTTTGGTACAAAATTGCAGAAATTTTCCTTATTTTGGGGCAAAAAGGCAGACATTTCCAATATTTTGGGGCAAAAATGCAGAAATTCCCCTTATTTTGAGGTAAAAAGGCTGAAATTCCCCTTATTTGGGGGCAAAAAATGCAGAAATTTCCCTTATTTTGGGGCAAAATTGCAGAAATTTCACTTATTTCAGATTAATAAGTCAGAAATTATCTATATTTTGGTGCAAAAAGACAGAAATTCCCTTTGTTTTGGGAAAAAAAGACAGAAATTCCACTTATTTAGAAGCAAAAAGCAGAAATTCCCCTTATTTTGGAGCAAAAATGAAGAAATTTCCCTTTTCTATGGCAAAAAGGTATGCATTCTTCTTATTTTCGGGCAAAAAGACAGAAATTCCCCGTTTTTTGGAGCAAAATTGCAAAAATCCCCCTAATTGTGGGCCAAAAAGGCAGAAATTCCCTATATGTTGGGGCAAAAAGACAGAAATTCTCCTTATTTTGGGGCAAAACTCAGAAATTTCACTTATTTTAGGGCAAAATTGCAGAAATTTCACTTATTTCAGAAAAAAAAGCAGAAATTTTCTTATTTTGGGGCAAAAAGGCAGAAATTTCTTTTATTTTGGTACAAAATTGCAGAAATTGTTCTTATTTTGGGGCAAAAAGGCAGAAATTTCCCATATTTTGGGGCAAAAATGCAGAAATTCCTATTATTTTGAGATAAAAAGGCTGAAATTCCCCTTATTTGGGGGCAAAAAGGCAGAAATTTTCCTCATTTTGGGGCAAAATTGCAGAAATTTCACTTATTTCAGGGTAATAAGTCAGAAATTTTCCTTATTTTGGGGCAAAAAAGACAGAAATTCCTTTCGTTTTGGGGGAAAAAAACAGAAATTCCACATATTTAGATCCAAAAAAGCAGAAATTCCCCTTATTTTGGAGCAAAAATGAAGAAACTTTCCTTTTTTATGGCAAAAAGATATGCATTCTTCTTATTTTCGGGCAAAAAGGCAGAAAATCCCCGTATTTTGGAGCAAAATTGCAGATATTCCCCTAATTGTGGGGCAAAAAGGCAGAAATTCCCTATATGTTGGGGCAAAAACAGAAATTCCTCTTATTTTGGGGCAAAACTCAGACATTTCACTTATTTTGTGGCAAAATTGCAAAAATTTCCATTATTTTGGGGCAAAATAGCAGAAATTTCACATATTTTGGGGCAAAATTGCAGAAATTTCACTTATTTCAGGAAAAAAAAAAGCAGAAATTTTCTTTTTGGGGCAAAAAGTCAGAAATTTCTTTTATTTTTGTACAAAATTGCAGAATTTGTTCTTATTTTGGGTAAAAAGGCAGAAATTTCCCATATTTTGGGGCAAAAATGCAGAAATTTCCCTTATTTTGAGGTTAAAAGGCTGATATTTTCCTTATTTGGGGGCAAAAAGGCAGAAATTTCCCTCATTTTGGGGCAAAATTGCAGAAATTTCACTTATTTCAGGGTAATAAGTCAGAAATTTTTCTTATTTTGGGGCAAAAAGACAGGAATTCCCTTTGTTTTGGGGGAAAAAGACAGAAATTCCACTTATGTAGAGGCAAAAAAGCAGAAATTCCCTTTATTTTGGATCAAAAATGAAGAAATTTCTTTTTTTTATGGCAAAAAGGTATGCATTCTTCTTATTTTCGGGCAAAAAGGCAGAAATTCCCCGTATTTTGGAGCAAAATTGCAGATATTCCCCTAATTGTGGGGCAAAAAGGCAGAAATTCCCTATATGTTGGAGCAAAAACAGAAATTCTCCTTATTTAGGGGCAAAACTCAGAAATTTCACTTATTTTGGGGCAAAATTGCAGAAATTTTTTTTATTTTGGGGCAAAATTGCAGAAATTTCACATATTTTGAGGCAAAATTGCAGAAATTTCACATATTTTGGGGCAAAATTGCAGAAATTTCACTTATTTCAGAAGAAAATAGCAGAAATTTTCTTTTTTGGGAAAAAAAGTCAGAAATTTCTTTTATTTAGGTACAAAATTGCAGAATTTGTTCTTATTTTGGGGCAAAAAGGCAGAAATTTCCCATATTTTGGGGCAAAATTGCAGAAATTCCCCTTATTTTGAGGTAAAAATGCTGAAATTCCCCTTATTTGGGGACAAAAATCCAAAAATTCCCCTTATTTTGGGGCAAAACTCAGAAATTTCAATTATTTTGGAGCGAAATTGCAGAAATTTCACTTATTTCAGGGTAATAAGTCTGAAATTTTTTTTTTATTTTGGGGCAAAAAAGACAGAAATTCCCTTTGTTTTGGGGGAAAAAGACAGAAATTCCACTTATTTAGAGGCAAAAAATCAGAAATTCCCCTTATTTTAAAGAAAAATGAAGAAATTTCCCTTTTTTATGGCAAAAAGGTATTCATCTTCTTATTTTCGGGCAAAAAGGCAGAAATTCCCTGAATTTTGAAGCAAAATTGCAGAAATTCCCCTAATTGTGGGGCAAAAAGGCAGAAATTCCCTGTATGTTAGGGTAAAAAGACAGAAATTCTCTTTATTTTGGGGCAAAACTCAGAAATTCCACTTGTTATGGGGCAAAATTCCAGAAATTTCACTTATTTTGGGGCAAAAATGCAGAAATTTCCCTTATTTTGAGGTTAAAAGGCTGATATTTTCCTTAATTGGGGGCAAAAAGGCAGAAATTTCCCTCATTTTCTGGCAAAATTGCAGAAATTTCACTTATTTCAGGGTAATGAGTCAGAAATTTTCCTTATTTTGGGGCAAAAAAGACAGAAATTCCCTTTGTTTGGGGGGAAAAAAACAGAAATTCCACATATTTAGAGCCAAAAAAGCAGAAATTCCCCTTATTTTGGAGCAAAAATGAAGTAAATTCTCTTTTTTATGGCAAAAAGATATGCATTCTTGTTATTTTCGGGCAAAAAGGCAGAAAATCCCCGTATTTTGGAGCAAAATTGCAGAAAATCCCCTAATTGTGGGCCAAAAAGGCAGAAATTCCCTATATGTTGGGGCAAAAACAGAAATTCCTCTTATTTTGGGGCAAAACTCAGAAATTTCACTTATTTTGTGGCAAAATTGCAGAAATTTCCCTTATTTTAAGGCAAAATTGCAGAAATTTCACATATTTTGGGGCAAAAATGCAGAAATTTCCCTTATTTTGAGGTAAAAAGGCTGATATTTTCCTTATTTAGGGGCAAAAAGGCAGAAATTTCCCTCATTTTGGGGCAAAATTGCAGAAATTTCATTAACGTCAGGGTAATAAGTCAGAAATTTTCCGTATTTTGGGGCAAAAAATAAAGAAATTCCCATTGTTTTGGGGAAAAAGACAGAAATTCCACTTATTAAGAGGCAAAAAAGCAGAAATTCCCCTTATTTTGGAGCAAAAATTAAGAAATTTCCTTTTTTTATGGCAAAAAGGTATACATTCTTCTTGTTTTCGGGCAAAAAGGCAGAAATTCCCCCTGTTTTAAAGCAAAATTGCAGAAATTTCTATAATTGTGGGGCAAAAAGACAGAAATTCCCTATATGTTGGGGCAAAAAGACAGAAATTCTCTTTATTTTGGAACAAAACTCAGAAATTTTACTTATTTTGGGGCAAAATTGCAGAAATTTCACTTATTTCAGAAAAAAAGCAGAAATTTTCTTATTTTGGGGCAAAAAGGCAGAAATTTCTTTTCTTTTGGTACAAAATTGCAGAAATTTTTCTTATTTTGGGAAATAGGCAGAAATTTCTCATATTTTGGGACAAAAATGCAAAAATTCCCCTTATTTTAAGGTAAAAATGCTGAAATTCCTCTTATTTGGGGGCAAAAAGGCAGAAATTTCTTTTATTTTGGGGCAAAACTTAGAAATTTCAATTATTTTGGGGCAAAATTGCAGAAATTTCACTTATTTCCGAAAAAAAGCAGAAATTTTCTAATTTTGGGGCAAAAAGGCAGATATTTCTTTTATTTTGGTACAAAATTGCAGAAATTTTCCTTATTTTGGGGCAAAAAGGCAGACATTTCCAATATTTTGGGGCAAAAATGCAGAAATTCCCCTTATTTTGAGGTAAAAAGGCTGAAATTCCCCTTATTTGGGGGCAAAAAATGCAGAAATTTCCCTTATTTTGGGGCAAAATTGCAGAAATTTCACTTATTTCAGATTAATAAGTCAGAAATTATCTATATTTTGGTGCAAAAAGACAGAAATTCCCTTTGTTTTGGGAAAAAAAGACAGAAATTCCACTTATTTAGAAGCAAAAAGCAGAAATTCCCCTTATTTTGGAGCAAAAATGAAGAAATTTCCCTTTTCTATGGCAAAAAGGTATGCATTCTTCTTATTTTCGGGCAAAAAGACAGAAATTCCCCGTTTTTTGGAGCAAAATTGCAAAAATCCCCCTAATTGTGGGCCAAAAAGGCAGAAATTCCCTATATGTTGGGGCAAAAAGACAGAAATTCTCCTTATTTTGGGGCAAAACTCAGAAATTTCACTTATTTTAGGGCAAAATTGCAGAAATTTCACTTATTTCAGAAAAAAAAGCAGAAATTTTCTTATTTTGGGGCAAAAAGGCAGAAATTTCTTTTATTTTGGTACAAAATTGCAGAAATTGTTCTTATTTTGGGGCAAAAAGGCAGAAATTTCCCATATTTTGGGGCAAAAATGCAGAAATTCCTATTATTTTGAGATAAAAAGGCTGAAATTCCCCTTATTTGGGGGCAAAAAGGCAGAAATTTTCCTCATTTTGGGGCAAAATTGCAGAAATTTCACTTATTTCAGGGTAATAAGTCAGAAATTTTCCTTATTTTGGGGCAAAAAAGACAGAAATTCCTTTCGTTTTGGGGGAAAAAAACAGAAATTCCACATATTTAGATCCAAAAAAGCAGAAATTCCCCTTATTTTGGAGCAAAAATGAAGAAACTTTCCTTTTTTATGGCAAAAAGATATGCATTCTTCTTATTTTCGGGCAAAAAGGCAGAAAATCCCCGTATTTTGGAGCAAAATTGCAGATATTCCCCTAATTGTGGGGCAAAAAGGCAGAAATTCCCTATATGTTGGGGCAAAAACAGAAATTCCTCTTATTTTGGGGCAAAACTCAGACATTTCACTTATTTTGTGGCAAAATTGCAAAAATTTCCATTATTTTGGGGCAAAATAGCAGAAATTTCACATATTTTGGGGCAAAATTGCAGAAATTTCACTTATTTCAGGAAAAAAAAAAGCAGAAATTTTCTTTTTGGGGCAAAAAGTCAGAAATTTCTTTTATTTTTGTACAAAATTGCAGAATTTGTTCTTATTTTGGGTAAAAAGGCAGAAATTTCCCATATTTTGGGGCAAAAATGCAGAAATTTCCCTTATTTTGAGGTTAAAAGGCTGATATTTTCCTTATTTGGGGGCAAAAAGGCAGAAATTTCCCTCATTTTCTGGCAAAATTGCAGAAATTTCACTTACTTCAGGGTAATAAGTCAGAAATTTTCCGTATTTTGGGGCAAAAAAAACAGAAATTCCCTTTGTTTTGGGGGAAAAAGACAGAAATTCCACTTATTAAGAGGCAAAAAAAGCAGTAATTCCCCTTATTTTGGAGCAAAAATTAAGAAATTTCCCTTTTTTATGGCAAAAAGGTATGCATTCTTCCTGTTTTCGTTCAAAAAGGCAGAAATTCCCCCTGTTTTGGAGCAAAATTGCAGAAATTCCCCTAATTGTGGGGCAAAAAGACAGAAATTCCCTATATGTTGGGGCAAAAAGACAGAAATTCTCTTTATTTTGGGGCAAAACTCAGAAATTTCACTTATTTTGGGGCAAAATTGCAGAAATTTCACTTATTTCAGAAAAAAAAAAGCAGAAATTTTCTTTTTGGGGCAAAAAGTCAGAAATTTCTTTTATTTTTGTACAAAATTGCAGAATTTGTTCTTATTTTGGGGCAAAAAGGCAGAAATTTCCCATATTTTGGGGCAAAATTGCAGAAATTCCCCTTATTTTGAGGTAAAAATGCTGAAATTCCCCTTATTTGGGGACAAAAATCCAGAAATTCCTCTTATTTTGGGGCAAAACTCAGAAATTTCAATTAATTTTGGGCAAAATTGCAGAAATTTCACTTATTTCATGGTAATAATTCTGAAATTTTCCTTATTTTGGGGCAAAAAAGACAGAAATTCCCTTTGTTTTGGGGGAAAAAGACAAAAATTCCACTTATTTAGAGGCAAAAAATCAGAAATTCCCCTTATTTTGGAGAAAAATGAAGAAATTTCCCTTTTTTATGGCAAAAAGTTATTCATCTTCTTATTTTCGGTCAAAAAGGCAGAAATTCCCTGAATTTTGAAGCAAAATTGCAGAAATTCCCCGAATTGTGGGGCAAAAGGCAGAAATTCCCTGTATGTTAGGGCAAAAAGACAGAAATTTTCTTTATTTTGGGGCAAAACTCAGATATTCCACTTGTTATGGGGCAAAATTCCAGAAATTTCCCTTATTTTGGGGCAAAATTGCAGAAATTTCACTTATTTTGGGGCAAAATTGCAGAAATTTCACTTATGTCAGTAAAAAAAGGAGAACTTTTCTTTTTTGGGGCAAAAAGTCAGAAATTTCTTTTATTTTGGTACAAAATTGCAGAAATTGTTCTTATTTTGGGGCAAAAACGCAGAAATTTCCCATATTTTGGGGCAAAAATGCAGAAATTCCCCTTATTTTGTGGTATAAAAGCTGAAATTCCTATTATTTGGGGGCAAAAAGGCAGAAATTCCCCTTATTTTGGGGCAAAACTCAGAAATTTCAATTATTTTGGGGCAAAATTCCAGAAATTTCCCTTATTTTGGGCCAAATTTCAGAAATTTCACTTATTTTGGGACAAAATTGCAGAAATTTCACTTATTTTGGGGCAAAATTGCAGAAATTTCACTTATTTCAGGAAAAAAGGCAGAAGTTTTCCTTATTTTGGAGCAAAAAGGCAGAAATTCCAAATATTATGTGGCAAAAATGCAGAAATTCCCCTTATTTTGAGGTAAAAATGCTGAAATTCCCCTTATTTGGAGGCAAAAAGGCATAAATTTCCCTTATTTTGGGGCAAAATTGCAGAAATTCCACTTACTTCAGGGTAATAAGTCAGAAATTTTCTTTATTTTGGGGCAAAAAAGATGGAAATTCTCTTTGTTTTGGGGAAAAAAGACATAAATTCGACTTATTAAGAGGCAAAAAAGCAGAAATTCCCCATACTTTGGAGCAAAAATGAAGAAATTTTCCTTTTTTATGGCAAAAAGGTATGCATTCTTCTTGTTTTCGGGCAAAAAGGCAGAAATTCCCCGTATTTTGGAGCACAATTGCAGAAATTCCCCTAATTGTGGGGCAAAAAGGCAGAAATTCCCTATATGTTGGGGCAAAAAGACAGAAATTTTCCTTTTTTTGGGGCAAAACTCAGAAATTCCACTTATTTTGGGGCAAAATTCCAGAAATTTCCCTTATTTTGGGGCAAAACTCAGAATTTTCAATTATTTTGGGGCAAAATTGCAGAAATTTCACTTATTTCAGAAAAAAAAGCAGAAATTTCACTTATTTTGGGGCAAAAAGGCAGAAATTTTTTTATTTTGATACAAAATTGCAGAAATTTTTCTTATTTTGGGACAAAAAGGCAGAAATTTCCCATATTTTAGGGCAAAAGTGCAGAAATTCCCCTTATTTTGAGGTAAAAATGCTGAAATTCCCTTTATTTGGAGGCAAAAATGCAGAAATTTCCCTTATTTTGGGGCAAAATTGCAGAAATCTCACTTATTTCAGGAAAAAAGGCAGAAGTTTTTCTTATTTTGGAGCAAAAAGGCAGAAATTCCAAATATTTTGTGGCAAAAATGCAGAAGTTCCTTTTATTTTGAGGTAAAAATGCTGAAATTCCCCTTATTTGGGGGTAAAAAGGCATAAATTTCCCTTATTTTGGGGCAAAATTGCAGAAATTTCACTTACTTCAGGGTAATAAGTCAGAAATTTTCCTTATTTTGAGGCAAAAAAGATGGAAATTCCCTTTGTTTTGGGGGAAAAAGACAGAAATTCCACTTATTAAGAGGCAAAAGAGCAGAAAGTCCCCTTATTTTGGAGCAAAAATGAAGAAATTTTCCTTTTTTATGGCAAAAAGGTATGCATTCTTCTTGTTTTCGGGCAAAAAGGCAGAAATTCCTCGTATTTTGGAGCACAATTGCAGAAATTCCCCTAATTGTGGGGCAAAAAGACAGAAATTCTCCTTATTTTGGGGCAAAACTCAGAATTTTCACTTATTTTGGGGCAAAATTGCAGAAATTTCACTTATTTCAGAAAAAAAGCAGAAATTTCACTTATTTTGGGGCAAAAATGCAGAAATTTCCCTTATTTTGAGATAAAAAGGCTGATATTTTTCTTATTTGGGGGCAAAAAGGCAGAAATTTCCCTCATTTTGGGGCAAAATTGCAGAAATTTCATTTACTTCAGGGTAATAAGTCAGAAATTTTCCGTATTTTGGGGCAAAAAAGACAGAAATTCCCTTTGTTTTGGGGAAAAAAGACAGAAATTCCACTTATTAAGAGGCAAAAAAGCAGAAATTCCCCTTATTTTGGAGCAAAAATTAAGAAATTTCTATTTTTTATGGCAAAAAGGTATGCATTCTTCTTGTTTTCGGGCAAAAAGGCAGAAATTCATTCTGTTTTGGAGCAAAATTGCAGAAATTCCCCTAATTGTGGGGCAAAAAGGCAGAAATTCCCTATATGTTGGGGCAAAAAGACAGAAATTCTCCTTATTTTGGGGCAAAACTCAGAAATTTCACTTATTTTGGGGCAAAATTGCAGAAATTTCACTGATTTCAGAAAAAAAAGCAGAAATTTTCTTATTTTGGGGCAAAAAGGCAGAAATTTCTTTTATTTTTGTACAAAATTGCAGAAATTTTTCTTATTATGGGAAAAAGGCAGAAATTTCTCATATTTTGGGGCAAAAATGCAGAAATTCCCCTTATTTTAAGGTAAAAATGCTGAACTTCTTCTTATTTGGGGGCAAAAAAGCAGAAATTTCCCTTATTTTGGGGCAAAACTTAGAAATTTCATTTATTTTGGGGCAAAATTGCAGAAATTTCACTTATTTCCCAAAAAAAAGCAGAAATTTTCTAATTTTGGGGCAAAAAGGCAGATATTTCTTTTATTTTGGTACAAAATTGCAGAAATTTTCCTTATTTTGGGGCAAAAAGGCAGACATTTCCCATATTTTGGAGCAAAAATCCAGAAATTCCCCATATTTTGAGGTAAAAAGGTGGAAATTCCCCTTATTTGGGGGCAAAAAATGCAGAAATTTCCCTTATTTTAAGGCAAAATTGCAGAAATTTCACATATTTTTGGGCAAAATTGCAGAAATTTCACTTATTTCAGAAAAAAAAGCAGAAATTTTCTTTTTAGGTCAAAAAGTCAGAAATTTCTTTTATTTAGGTACAAAATTGCAGAATTTGTTCTTATTTTGGGGCAAAAGGGCAGAAATGTCCCATTATTTTGGGGCAAAAATGCAGAAATTTCCCTTATTTTGAGGTAAAAAGGCTGATATTTTCTTCTTTGGGAGCAAGAAGGCAGAAATTTCCCTCATTTTGGGGCAAAATTGCAGAAATTTCACTTATTTCAGGGTAATAAGTCAGAAATTTTTCTTATTTTGGGGCAAAAAGACAGGAATTCCCTTTGTTTTGGGGGAAAAAGACAGAAATTCCACTTATGTAGAGGCAAAAAAGCAGAAATTCCCTTTATTTTGGAGCAAAAATGAATAAATTTCTTTTTTTTATGGCAAAAAGGTATGCATTCTTCTTATTTTCGGGCAAAAAGGCAGAAATTCCCCGTATTTTGGAGCAAAATTGCAGATATTCCCCTAATTGTGGGGCAAAAAGGCAGAAATTCCCTATATGTTGGAGCAAAAACAGAAATTCTCCTTATTTAGGGGCAAAACTCAGAAATTTCACTTATTTTGGGGCAAAATTGCAGAAATTTTTCTTATTTTGGGGCAAAATTGCAGAAATTTCACATATTTTGGGGCAAAATTGCAGAAATTTCACATATTTTGGGGCAAAATTGCAGAAATTTCACTTATTTCAGAAGAAAATAGCAGAAATTTTCTTTTTTGGGAAAAAAAGTCAGAAATTTCTTTTATTTAGGTACAAAATTGCAGAATTTGTTCTTATTTTGGGGCAAAAAGGCAGAAATTTCCCATATTTTGGGGCAAAATTGCAGAAATTCCCCTTATTTTGAGGTAAAAATGCTGAAATTCCCCTTATTTGGGGACAAAAATCCAAAAATTCCCCTTATTTTGGGGCAAAACTCAGAAATTTCAATTATTTTGGAGCGAAATTGCAGAAATTTCACTTATTTCAGGGTAATAAGTCTGAAATTTTTTTTTATTTTGGGGCAAAAAAGACAGAAATTCCCTTTGTTTTGGGGGAAAAAGACAGAAATTCCACTTATTTAGAGGCAAAAAATCAGAAATTCCCCTTATTTTGAAGAAAAATGAAGAAATTTCCCTTTTTTATGGCAAAAAGGTATTCATCTTCTTATTTTCGGTCAAAAAGGCAGAAATTCCCTGAATTTTGAAGCAAAATTGCAGAAATTCCCCTAATTGTGGGGCAAAAAGGCAGAAATTCCCTGTATGTTAGAGTAAAAAGACAGAAATTCTCTTTATTTTGGGGCAAAACTCAGAAATTCCACTTGTTATGGGGCAAAATTCCAGAAATTTCCCTTATTTTGGGGCAAAATTGCAGAAATTTCACTTATTTTGGGGCAAAATTGCAGAAATTTCACTTATTTTCTGGCAAAATTGCAGAAATTTTACTTATTTCAGGAAACAAGGCAGAAGTTTTCCTTATTTTGGGGCAAAAAGGCAGAAATTCCAAATATTTTGTGGCAAAAATGCAGAAATTCCCCTTATTTTGAGGTAAAAAGTCTGAAATTCCCCTTATTTGGGGGCAAAAAATGCAAAAATTTCCCTTATTTTGGGGCAAAATTGCAGAAATTTCACTTATTTCAGAATAATAAGTCAGAAATTATCTTTATTTTGGTGCAAAAAGACAGAAATTTCCTTTGTTTTGGGAAAAAAGACAGAAATTCCACTTATTTAGAGGCAAAAAGCAGAAATTTCCATTATTTTAGAGCAAAAATGAAGAAATTTCCCTTTTCTATGGCAAAAAGGTATGCATTCTTCTTATTTTCGGGCAAAAGGACAGAAATTACCCGATTTTGGAGCGAAATTGCAGAAATTCCCGTAATTGTGGGCCAAAAAGGCAGAAATTCCCTATATGTTGGGGCAAAAAGACAGAAATTCTCCTTATTTTGGGGCAAAACTCAGAAATTTCACTTATTTTAGGGCAAAATTGCAGAAATTTCACTTATTTCAGAAAAAAAGCAGAAATTTTCTTATTTTGGGGCAAAAAGGCAGAAATTTCTTTTATTTTGGTACAAAATTGCAGAAATTGTTCTTATTTTGGGGCAAAAAAGCAGAAATTTCCCATATTTTGGGTCAAAAATGCAGAAATTTCCCTTATTTTGAGGTTAAAAGGCTGATATTTTCCTTAATTGGGGGCAAAAAGGCAGAAATTTCCCTCATTTTCTGGCAAAATTGCAGAAATTTCACTTATTTCAGGGTAATGAGTCAGAAATTTTCCTTATTTTGGGGCAAAAAAGACAGAAATTCCCTTTGTTTGGGGGGAAAAAAACAGAAATTCCACATATTTAGAGCCAAAAAAGCAGAAATTCCCCTTATTTTGGAGCAAAAATGAAGTAAATTCTCTTTTTTATGGCAAAAAGATATGCATTCTTGTTATTTTCGGGCAAAAAGGCAGAAAATCCCCGTATTTTGGAGCAAAATTGCAGAAAATCCCCTAATTGTGAGCCAAAAAGGCAGAAATTCCCTATATGTTGGGGCAAAAACAGAAATTCCTTTTATTTTGGGGCGAAACTCAGAAATTTCACTTATTTTGTGGCAAAAATTGCAGAAATTTCCCTTATTTTAAGGCAAAATTGCAGAAATTTCACATATTTTGGGGCAAAAATGCAGAAATTTCCCTTATTTTGAGGTAAAAAGGCTGATATTTTCCTTATTTAGGGGCAAAAAGGCAGAAATTTCCCTCATTTTGGGGCAAAATTGCAGAAATTTCATTAACGTCAGGGTAATAAGTCAGAAATTTTCCGTATTTTGGGGCAAAAAATAAAGAAATTCCCATTGTTTTGGGGAAAAAGACAGAAATTCCACTTATTAAGAGGCAAAAAAGCAGAAATTCCCCTTATTTTGGAGCAAAAATTAAGAAATTTCCTTTTTCATATGGCAAAAAGGTATACATTCTTCTTGTTTTCGGGCAAAAAGGCAGAAATTCCCCCTGTTTTAAAGCAAAATTGCAGAAATTTCTATAATTGTGGGGCAAAAAGACAGAAATTCCCTATATGTTGGGGCAAAAAGACAGAAATTCTCTTTATTTTGGAACAAAACTCAGAAATTTTACTTATTTTGGGGCAAAATTGCAGAAATTTCACTTATTTCAGAAAAAAAGCAGAAATTTTTTTATTTTGGGGCAAAAAGGCAGAAATTTCTTTTCTTTTGGTACAAAATTGCAGAAATTTTTCTTATTTTGGGAAATAGGCAGAAATTTCTCATATTTTGGGACAAAAATGCAAAAATTCCCCTTATTTTAAGGTAAAAATGCTGAAATTCCTCTTATTTGGGGGCAAAAAGGCAGAAATTTCTTTTATTCTGGGGCAAAACTTAGAAATTTCAATTATTTTGGGGCAAAATTGCAGAAATTTCACTTATTTCCGAAAAAAAAGCAGAAATTTTCTAATTTTGGGGCAAAAAGGCAGATATTTCTTTTATTTTGGTACAAAATTGCAGAAATTTTCCTTATTTTGGGGCAAAAAGGCAGACATTTCCAATATTTTGGGGCAAAAATGCAGAAATTCCCCTTATTTTGAGGTAAAAAGGCTGAAATTCCCCTTATTTGGGGGCAAAAAATGCAGAAATTTCCCTTATTATGGGGCAAAATTGCAGAAATTTCACTTATTTCAGATTAATAAGTCAGAAATTATCTATATTTTGGTGCAAAAAGACAGAAATTCCCTTTGTTTTGGGAAAAAAAGACAGAAATTCCACTTATTTAGAAGCAAAAAGCAGAAATTCCCCTTATTTTGGAGCAAAAATGAAGAAATTTCCCTTTTCTATGGCAAAAAGGTATGCATTCTTCTTATTTTCGGGCAAAAAGACAGAAATTCCCCGTTTTTGGAGCAAAATTGCAAAAATCCCCCTAATTGTGGGCCAAAAAGGCAGAAATTCCCTATATGTTGGGGCAAAAAGACAGAAATTCTCCTTATTTTGGGGCAAAACTCAGAAATTTCACTTATTTTAGGGCAAAATTGCAGAAATTTCACTTATTTCAGAAAAAAAAGCAGAAATTTTCTTATTTTGGGGCAAAAAGGCAGAAATTTCTTTTATTTTGGTACAAAATTGCAGAAATTGTTCTTATTTTGGGGCAAAAAGGCAGAAATTTCCCATATTTTGGGGCAAAAAGGCAGAAATTCCTATTATTTTGAGATAAAAAGGCTGAAATTCCCCTTATTTGGGGGCAAAAAGGCAGAAATTTTCCTCATTTTGGGGCAAAATTGCAGAAATTTCACTTATTTCAGGGTAATAAGTCAGAAATTTTCCTTATTCTGGGGCAAAAAAGACAGAAATTCCTTTCGTTATGGGGGAACAAAACAGAAATTCCACATATTTAGATCCAAAAAAGCAGAAATTCCCCTTATTTTGGAGCAAAAATGAAGAAACTTTCCTTTTTTATGGCAAAAAGATATGCATTCTTCTTATTTTCAGGCAAAAAGGCAGAAAATCCCCGTATTTTGGAGCAAAATTGCAGATATTCCCCTAATTGTGGGGCAAAAAGGCAGAAATTCCCTATATGTTGGGGCAAAAACAGAAATTCCTCTTATTTTGGGGCAAAACTCAGACATTTCACTTATTTTGTGGCAAAATTGCAAAAATTTCCATTATTTTGGGGCAAAATAGCAGAAATTTCACATATTTTGGGGCAAAATTGCAGAAATTTCACTTATTTCAGGAAAAAAAAAGCAGAAATTTTCTTTTTGGGGCAAAAAGTCAGAAATTTCTTTTATTTTTGTACAAAATTGCAGAATTTGTTCTTATTTTGGGTAAAAAGGCAGAAATTTCCCATATTTTGGGGCAAAAATGCAGAAATTTCCCTTATTTTGAGGTTAAAAGGCTGATATTTTCCTTATTTGGGGGCAAAAAGGCAGAAATTTCCCTCATTTTCTGGCAAAATTGCAGAAATTTCACTTACTTCAGGGTAATAAGTCAGAAATTTTCCGTATTTTGGGGCAAAAAAAACAGAAATTCCCTTTGTTTTGGGGGAAAAAGACAGAAATTCCACTTATTAAGAGGCAAAAAAAGCAGTAATTCCCCTTATTTTGGAGCAAAAATTAAGAAATTTCCCTTTTTTATGGCAAAAAGGTATGCATTCTTCCTGTTTTCGTTCAAAAATGCAGAAATTCCCCCTGTTTTGGAGCAAAATTGCAGAAATTCCCCTAATTGTGGGGCAAAAAGACAGAAATTCCCTATATGTTGGTGCAAAAAGACAGAAATTCTCTTTATTTTGGGGCAAAACTCAGAAATTTCACTTATTTTGGGGCAAAATTGCAGAAATTTCACTTATTTCAGAAAAAAAAGCAGAAATTTTCTTTTTGGGGCAAAAAGTCAGAAATTTCTTTTATTTTTGTACAAAATTGCAGAATTTGTTCTTATTTTTTGGCAAAAAGGCAGAAATTTCCCATATTTTGGGGCAAAATTGCAGAAATTCCCCTTATTTTGAGGTAAAAATGCTGAAATTCCCCTTATTTGGGGACAAAAATCCAGAAATTCCTCTTATTTTGGGGCAAAACTCAGAAATTTCAATTATTTTGGAGCAAAATTGCAGAAATTTCACTTATTTCATGGTAATAATTCTGAAATTTTCCTTATTTTGGGGCAAAAAAGACATAAATTCCCTTTGTTTTGGGGGAAAAAGACAAAAATTCCACTTATTTAGAGGCAAAAAATCAGAAATTCCCCTTATTTTGGAGAAAAATGAAGAAATTTCCCTTTTTTATGGCAAAAAGTTATTCATCTTCTTATTTTCGGGCAAAAAGGCAGAAATTCCCTGAATTTTGAAGCAAAATTGCAGAAATTCCCCGAATTGTGGGGCAAAAGGCAGAAATTCCCTGTATGTTAGGGCAAAAAGACAGAAATTTTCTTTATTTTGGGGCAAAACTCAGAAATTCCACTTGTTATGGGGCAAAATTCCAGAAATTTCCCTTATTTTGGGGCAAAATTGCAGAAATTTCACTTATTTTGGGGCAAAATTGCAGAAATTTCACTTATGTCAGTAAAAAAAGGAGAACTTTTCTTTTTTGGGGCAAAAAGTCAGAAATTTCTTTTATTTTGGTACAAAATTGCAGAAATTGTTCTTATTTTGGGGCAAAAACGCAGAAATTTCCCATATTTTGGGGCAAAAATGCAGAAATTCCCCTTATTTTGTGGTATAAAAGCTGAAATTCCTATTATTTGGGGGCAAAAAGGCAGAAATTCCCCTTATTTTGGGGCAAAACTCAGAAATTTCAATTATTTTGGGGCAAAATTCCAGAAATTTCCCTTATTTTGGGCCAAATTTCAGAAATTTCACTTATTTTGGGACAAAATTGCAGAAATTTCACTTATTTTGGGGCAAAATTGCAGAAATTTCACTTATTTCAGGAAAAAAGGCAGAAGTTTTCCTTATTTTGGAGCAAAAAGGCAGAAATTCCAAATATTATGTGGCAAAAAATGCAGAAATTCCCCTTATTTTGAGGTAAAAATGCTGAAATTCCCCTTATTTGGAGGCAAAAAGGCATAAATTTCCCTTATTTTGGGGCAAAATTGCAGAAATTCCACTTACTTCAGGGTAATAAGTCAGAAATTTTCTTTATTTTGGGGCAAAAAGATGGAAATTCTCTTTGTTTTGGGGAAAAAAGACATAAATTCGACTTATTAAGAGGCAAAAAAGCAGAAATTCCCCATACTTTGGAGCAAAAATGAAGAAATTTTCCTTTTTTATGGCAAAAAGGTATGCATTCTTCTTGTTTTCGGGCAAAAAGGCAGAAATTCCCCGTATTTTGGAGCACAATTGCAGAAATTCCCCTAATTGTGGGGCAAAAAGGCAGAAATTCCCTATATGTTGGGGCAAAAAGACAGAAATTTTCCTTTTTTTGGGGCAAAACTCAGAAATTCCACTTATTTTGGGGCAAAATTCCAGAAATTTCCCTTATTTTGGGGCAAAACTCAGAATTTTCACTTATTTTGGGGCAAAATTGCAGAAATTTCACTTATTTCAGAAAAAAAAGCAGAAATTTCACTTATTTTGGGGCAAAAAGGCAGAAATTTTTTTATTTTGATACAAAATTGCAGAAATTTTTCTTATTTTGGGACAAAAAGGCAGAAATTTCCCATATTTTAGGGCAAAAGTGCAGAAATTCCCCTTATTTTGAGGTAAAAATGCTGAAATTCCCTTTATTTGGAGGCAAAAATGAAGAAATTTCCCTTATTTTGGGGCAAAATTGCAGAAATCTCACTTATTTCAGGAAAAAAGGCAGAAGTTTTTCTTATTTTGGAGCAAAAAGGCAGAAATTCCAAATATTTTGTGGCAAAAATGCAGAAGTTCCTTTTATTTTGAGGTAAAAATGCTGAAATTCCCCTTATTTGGGGGTAAAAAGGCATAAATTTCCCTTATTTTGGGGCAAAATTGCAGAAATTTCACTTACTTCAGGGTAATAAGTCAGAAATTTTCCTTATTTTGAGGCAAAAAGATGGAAATTCCCTTTGTTTTGGGGGAAAAAGACAGAAATTCCACTTATTAAGAGGCAAAAGAGCAGAAAGTCCCCTTATTTTGGAGCAAAAATGAAGAAATTTTCCTTTTTTATGGCAAAAAGGTATGCATTCTTCTTGTTTTCGGGCAAAAAGGCAGAAATTCCTCGTATTTTCGAGCACAATTGCAGAAATTCCCCTAATTGTGGGGCAAAAAGACAGAAATTCTCCTTATTTTGGGGCAAAACTCAGAATTTTCACTTATTTTGGGGCAAAATTGCAGAAATTTCACTTATTTCAGAAAAAAAGCAGAAATTTCACTTATTTTGGGGCAAAAATGCAGAAATTTCCCTTATTTTGAGATAAAAAGGCTGATATTTTTCTTATTTGGGGGCAAAAAGGCAGAAATTTCCCTCATTT
The DNA here is from genome assembly GCF_963924665.1 of Micromys minutus. NCBI lineage: Eukaryota > Metazoa > Chordata > Mammalia > Rodentia > Muridae > Micromys > Micromys minutus. Next base: position 277,867 of record NW_027667307.1, on the reverse strand, counting down.
TGGGGCAAAATTGCAGAAATTTCATTTACTTCAGGGTAATAAGTCAGAAATTTTCCGTATTTTGGGGCAAAAAAGACAGACATTCCCTTTGTTTTGGGGAAAAAAGACAGAAATTCCACTTATTAAGAGGCAAAAAAGCAGAAATTCCCCTTATTTTGGAGCAAAAATTAAGAAATTTCTATTTTTTATGGCAAAAAGGTATGCATTCTTCTTGTTTTCGGGCAAAAAGGCAGAAATTCCTTCTGTTTTGGAGCAAAATTGCAGAAATTCCCCTAATTGTGGGGCAAAAAGGCAGAAATTCCCTATATGTTGGGGCAAAAAGACAGAAATTCTCCTTATTTTGGGGCAAAACTCAGAAATTTCACTTATTTTGGGGCAAAATTGCAGAAATTTCACTGATTTCAGAAAAAAAAGCAGAAATTTTCTTATTTTGGGGCAAAAAGGCAGAAATTTCTTTTATTTTTGTACAAAATTGCAGAAATTTTTCTTATTATGGGAAAAAGGCAGAAATTTCTCATATTTTAGGGCAAAAATGCAGAAATTCCCCTTATTTTAAGGTAAAAATGCTGAACTTCTTCTTATTTGGGGGCAAAAAAGCAGAAATTTCCCTTATTTTGGGGCAAAACTTAGAAATTTCATTTATTTTGGGGCAAAATTGCAGAAATTTCACTTATTTCCGAAAAAAAAGCAGAAATTTTCTAATTTTGGGGCAAAAAGGCAGATATTTCTTTTATTTTGGTACAAAATTGCAGAAATTTTCCTTATTTTGGGGCAAAAAGGCAGACATTTCCCATATTTTAGGGCAAAAGTGCAGAAATTCCCCTTATTTTGAGGTAAAAATGCTGAAATTCCCTTTATTTGGAGGCAAAAATGCAGAAATTTCCCTTATTTTGGGGCAAAATTGCAGAAATCTCACTTATTTCAGGAAAAAAGGCAGAAGTTTTTCTTATTTTGGAGCAAAAAGGCAGAAATTCCAAATATTTTGTGGCAAAAATGCAGAAGTTCCTTTTATTTTGAGGTAAAAATGCTGAAATTCCCCTTATTTGGGGGTAAAAAGGCATAAATTTCCCTTATTTTGGGGCAAAATTGCAGAAATTTCACTTACTTCAGGGTAATAAGTCAGAAATTTTCCTTATTTTGAGGCAAAAAAGATGGAAATTCCCTTTGTTTTGGGGGAAAAAGACAGAAATTCCACTTATTAAGAGGCAAAAGAGCAGAAAGTCCCCTTATTTTGGAGCAAAAATGAAGAAATTTTCCTTTTTTATGGCAAAAAGGTATGCATTCTTCTTGTTTTCGGGCAAAAAGGCAGAAATTCCTCGTATTTTGGAGCACAATTGCAGAAATTCCCCTAATTGTGGGGCAAAAAGACAGAAATTCTCCTTATTTTGGGGCAAAACTCAGAATTTTCACTTATTTTGGGGCAAAATTGCAGAAATTTCACTTATTTCAGAAAAAAAGCAGAAATTTCACTTATTTTGGGGCAAAAATGCAGAAATTTCCCTTATTTTGAGATAAAAAGGCTGATATTTTTCTTATTTGGGGGCAAAAAGGCAGAAATTTCCCTCATTTTGGGGCAAAATTGCAGAAATTTCATTTACTTCAGGGTAATAAGTCAGAAATTTTCCGTATTTTGGGGCAAAAAAGACAGAAATTCCCTTTGTTTTGGGGAAAAAAGACAGAAATTCCACTTATTAAGAGGCAAAAAAGCAGAAATTCCCCTTATTTTGGAGCAAAAATTAAGAAATTTCTATTTTTTATGGCAAAAAGGTATGCATTCTTCTTGTTTTCGGGCAAAAAGGCAGAAATTCCCTATATGTTGGGGCAAAAAGACAGAAATTCTCCTTATTTTGGGGCAAAACTCAGATATTTCACTTATTTTGGGGCAAAATTGCAGAAATTTCACTGATTTCAGAAAAAAAAGCAGAAATTTTCTTATTTTGGGGCAAAAAGGCAGAAATTTCTTTTATTTTTGTACAAAATTGCAGAAATTTTTCTTATTATGGGAAAAAGGCAGAAATTTCTCATATTTTGGGGCAAAAATGCAGAAATTCCCCTTATTTTAAGGTAAAAATGCTGAACTTCTTCTTATTTGGAGCAAAAAAGCAGAAATTTCCCTTATTTTGGGGCAAAACTTAGAAATTTCATTTATTTTGGGGCAAAATTGCAGAAATTTCACTTATTTCCGAAAAAAAAGCAGAAATTTTCTAATTTTGGGGCAAAAAGGCAGATATTTCTTTTATTTTGGTACAAAATTGCAGAAATTTTCCTTATTTTGGGGCAAAAAGGCAGACATTTCCCATATTTTGGAGCAAAAATCCAGAAATTCCCCATATTTTGAGGTAAAAAGGCGGAAATTCCCCTTATTTGGGGGCAAAAAATGCAGAAATTTCCCTTATTTTAAGGCAAAATTGCAGAAATTTCACATATTTTTGGGCAAAATTGCAGAAATTTCACTTATTTCAGAAAAAAAAGCAGAAATTTTCTTTTTAGGTCAAAAAGTCAGAAATTTCTTTTATTTAGGTACAAAATTGCAGAATTTGTTCTTATTTTGGGGAAAAAGGGCAGAAATGTCCCATTATTTTGGGGCAAAAATGCAGAAATTTCCCTTATTTTGAGGTAAAAAGGCTGATATTTTCTTCTTTGGGAGCAAGAAGGCAGAAATTTCCCTCATTTTGGGGCAAAATTGCAGAAATTTCACTTATTTCAGGGTAATAAGTCAGAAATTTTTCTTATTTTGGGGCAAAAAGACAGGAATTCCCTTTGTTTTGGGGGAAAAAGACAGAAATTCCACTTATGTAGAGGCAAAAAAGCAGAAATTCCCTTTATTTTGGAGCAAAAATGAAGAAATTTCTTTTTTTTATGGCAAAAAGGTATGCATTCTTCTTATTTTCGGGCAAAAAGGCAGAAATTCCCCGTATTTTGGAGCAAAATTGCAGATATTCCCCTAATTGTGGGTCAAAAAGGCAGAAATTCCCTATATGTTGGAGCAAAAACAGAAATTCTCCTTATTTAGGGGCAAAACTCAGAAATTTCACTTTTTTTGGGGCAAAATTGCAGAAATTTTTCTTATTTTGGGGCAAAATTGCAGAAATTTCACATATTTTGGGGCAAAATTGCAGAAATTTCACATATTTTGGGGCAAAATTGCAGAAATTTCACTTATTTCAGAAGAAAATAGCAGAAATTTTCTTTTTTGGGAAAAAAAGTCAGAAATTTCTTTTATTTAGGTACAAAATTGCAGAATTTGTTCTTATTTTGGGGCAAAAAGGCAGAAATTTCCCATATTTTGGGGCAAAATTGCAGAAATTCCCCTTATTTTGAGGTAAAAATGCTGAAATTCCCCTTATTTGGGGACAAAAATCCAAAAATTCCCCTTATTTTGGGGCAAAACTCAGAAATTTCAATTATTTTGGAGCGAAATTGCAGAAATTTCACTTATTTCAGGGTAATAAGTCTGAAATTTTTTTTTATTTTGGGGCAAAAAAGACAGAAATTCCCTTTGTTTTGGGGGAAAAAGACAGAAATTCCACTTATTTAGAGGCAAAAAATCAGAAATTCCCCTTATTTTGAAGAAAAATGAAGAAATTTCCCTTTTTTATGGCAAAAAGGTATTCATCTTCTTATTTTCGGGCAAAAAGGCAGAAATTCCCTGAATTTTGAAGCAAAATTGCAGAAATTCCCCTAATTGTGGGGCAAAAAGGCAGAAATTCCCTGTATGTTAGGGTAAAAAGACAGAAATTCTCTTTATTTTGGGGCAAAACTCAGAAATTCCACTTGTTATGGGGCAAAATTCCAGAAATTTCCCTTATTTTGGGGCAAAATTGCAGAAATTTCACTTATTTTGGGGCAAAATTGCAGAAATTTCACTTATTTTCTGGCAAAATTGCAGAAATTTTACTTATTTCAGGAAACAAGGCAGAAGTTTTCCTTATTTTGGGGCAAAAAGGCAGAAATTCCAAATATTTTGTGGCAAAAATGCAGAAATTCCCCTTATTTTGAGGTAAAAAGTCTGAAATTCCCCTTATTTGGGGGCAAAAAATGCAAAAATTTCCCTTATTTTGGGGCAAAATTGCAGAAATTTCACTTATTTCAGAATAATAAGTCAGAAATTATCTTTATTTTGGTGCAAAAAGACAGAAATTTCCTTTGTTTTGGGAAAAAAGACAGAAATTCCACTTATTTAGAGGCAAAAAGCAGAAATTTCCATTATTTTAGAGCAAAAATGAAGAAATTTCCCTTTTCTATGGCAAAAAGGTATGCATTCTTCTTATTTTCGGGCAAAAGGACAGAAATTACCCGATTTTGGAGCGAAATTGCAGAAATTCCCGTAATTGTGGGCCAAAAAGGCAGAAATTCCCTATATGTTGGGGCAAAAAGACAGAAATTCTCCTTATTTTGGGGCAAAACTCAGAAATTTCACTTATTTTAGGGCAAAATTGCAGAAATTTCACTTATTTCAGAAAAAAAGCAGAAATTTTCTTATTTTGGGGCAAAAAGGCAGAAATTTCTTTTATTTTGGTACAAAATTGCAGAAATTGTTCTTATTTTGGGGCAAAAAAGCAGAAATTTCCCATATTTTGGGTCAAAAATGCAGAAATTTCCCTTATTTTGAGGTTAAAAGGCTGATATTTTCCTTAATTGGGGGCAAAAAGGCAGAAATTTCCCTCATTTTCTGGCAAAATTGCAGAAATTTCACTTATTTCAGGGTAATGAGTCAGAAATTTTCCTTATTTTGGGGCAAAAAAGACAGAAATTCCCTTTGTTTGGGGGGAAAAAAACAGAAATTCCACATATTTAGAGCCAAAAAAGCAGAAATTCCCCTTATTTTGGAGCAAAAATGAAGTAAATTCTCTTTTTTATGGCAAAAAGATATGCATTCTTGTTATTTTCGGGCAAAAAGGCAGAAAATCCCCGTATTTTGGAGCAAAATTGCAGAAAATCCCCTAATTGTGAGCCAAAAAGGCAGAAATTCCCTATATGTTGGGGCAAAAACAGAAATTCCTTTTATTTTGGGGCGAAACTCAGAAATTTCACTTATTTTGTGGCAAAATTGCAGAAATTTCCCTTATTTTAAGGCAAAATTGCAGAAATTTCACATATTTTGGGGCAAAAATGCAGAAATTTCCCTTATTTTGAGGTAAAAAGGCTGATATTTTCCTTATTTAGGGGCAAAAAGGCAGAAATTTCCCTCATTTTGGGGCAAAATTGCAGAAATTTCATTAACGTCAGGGTAATAAGTCAGAAATTTTCCGTATTTTGGGGCAAAAAATAAAGAAATTCCCATTGTTTTGGGGAAAAAGACAGAAATTCCACTTATTAAGAGGCAAAAAAGCAGAAATTCCCCTTATTTTGGAGCAAAAATTAAGAAATTTCCTTTTTTTATGGCAAAAAGGTATACATTCTTCTTGTTTTCGGGCAAAAAGGCAGAAATTCCCCCTGTTTTAAAGCAAAATTGCAGAAATTTCTATAATTGTGGGGCAAAAAGACAGAAATTCCCTATATGTTGGGGCAAAAAGACAGAAATTCTCTTTATTTTGGAACAAAACTCAGAAATTTTACTTATTTTGGGGCAAAATTGCAGAAATTTCACTTATTTCAGAAAAAAAGCAGAAATTTTTTTATTTTGGGGCAAAAAGGCAGAAATTTCTTTTCTTTTGGTACAAAATTGCAGAAATTTTTCTTATTTTGGGAAATAGGCAGAAATTTCTCATATTTTGGGACAAAAATGCAAAAATTCCCCTTATTTTAAGGTAAAAATGCTGAAATTCCTCTTATTTGGGGGCAAAAAGGCAGAAATTTCTTTTATTCTGGGGCAAAACTTAGAAATTTCAATTATTTTGGGGCAAAATTCCAGAAATTTCACTTATTTCCGAAAAAAAGCAGAAATTTTCTAATTTTGGGGCAAAAAGGCAGATATTTCTTTTATTTTGGTACAAAATTGCAGAAATTTTCCTTATTTTGGGGCAAAAAGGCAGACATTTCCAATATTTTGGGGCAAAAATGCAGAAATTCCCCTTATTTTGAGGTAAAAAGGCTGAAATTCCCCTTATTTGGGGGCAAAAAATGCAGAAATTTCCCTTATTATGGGGCAAAATTGCAGAAATTTCACTTATTTCAGATTAATAAGTCAGAAATTATCTATATTTTGGTGCAAAAAGACAGAAATTCCCTTTGTTTTGGGAAAAAAAGACAGAAATTCCACTTATTTAGAAGCAAAAAGCAGAAATTCCCCTTATTTTGGAGCAAAAATGAAGAAATTTCCCTTTTCTATGGCAAAAAGGTATGCATTCTTCTTATTTTCGGGCAAAAAGACAGAAATTCCCCGTTTTTGGAGCAAAATTGCAAAAATCCCCCTAATTGTGGGCCAAAAAGGCAGAAATTCCCTATATGTTGGGGCAAAAAGACAGAAATTCTCCTTATTTTGGGGCAAAACTCAGAAATTTCACTTATTTTAGGGCAAAATTGCAGAAATTTCACTTATTTCAGAAAAAAAAGCAGAAATTTTCTTATTTTGGGGCAAAAAGGCAGAAATTTCTTTTATTTTGGTACAAAATTGCAGAAATTGTTCTTATTTTGGGGCAAAAAGGCAGAAATTTCCCATATTTTGGGGCAAAAATGAAGAAATTCCTATTATTTTGAGATAAAAAGGCTGAAATTCCCCTTATTTGGGGGCAAAAAGGCAGAAATTTTCCTCATTTTGGGGCAAAATTGCAGAAATTTCACTTATTTCAGGGTAATAAGTCAGAAATTTTCCTTATTTTGGGGCAAAAAAGACAGAAATTCCTTTCGTTTTGGGGGAACAAAACAGAAATTCCACATATTTAGATCCAAAAAAGCAGAAATTCCCCTTATTTTGGAGCAAAAATGAAGAAACTTTCCTTTTTTATGGCAAAAAGATATGCATTCTTCTTATTTTCAGGCAAAATGGCAGAAAATCCCCGTATTTTGGAGCAAAATTGCAGATATTCCCCTAATTGTGGGGCAAAAAGGCAGAAATTCCCTATATGTTGGGGCAAAAACAGAAATTCCTCTTATTTTGGGGCAAAACTCAAACATTTCACTTATTTTGTGGCAAAATTGCAAAAATTTCCATTATTTTGGGGCAAAATAGCAGAAATTTCACATATTTTGGGGCAAAATTGCAGAAATTTCACTTATTTCAGGAAAAAAAAAGCAGAAATTTTCTTTTTGGGGCAAAAAGTCAGAAATTTCTTTTATTTTTGTACAAAATTGCAGAATTTGTTCTTATTTTGGGTAAAAAGGCAGAAATTTCCCATATTTTGGGGCAAAAATGCAGAAATTTCCCTTATTTTGAGGTTAAAAGGCTGATATTTTCCTTATTTGGGGGCAAAAAGGCAGAAATTTCCCTCATTTTCTGGCAAAATTGCAGAAATTTCACTTACTTCAGGGTAATAAGTCAGAAATTTTCCGTATTTTGGGGCAAAAAAAACAGAAATTCCCTTTGTTTTGGGGGAAAAAGACAGAAATTCCACTTATTAAGAGGCAAAAAAAGCAGTAATTCCCCTTATTTTGGAGCAAAAATTAAGAAATTTCCCTTTTTTATGGCAAAAAGGTATGCATTCTTCCTGTTTTCGTTCAAAAAGGCAGAAATTCCCCCTGTTTTGGAGCAAAATTGCAGAAATTCCCCTAATTGTGGGGCAAAAAGACAGAAATTCCCTATATGTTGGGGCAAAAAGACAGAAATTCTCTTTATTTTGGGGCAAAACTCAGAAATTTCACTTATTTTGGGGCAAAATTGCAGAAATTTCACTTATTTCAGAAAAAAAAAGCAGAAATTTTCTTTTTGGGGCAAAAAGTCAGAAATTTCTTTTATTTTTGTACAAAATTGCAGAATTTGTTCTTATTTTGGGGCAAAAAGGCAGAAATTTCCCATATTTTGGGGCAAAATTGCAGAAATTCCCCTTATTTTGAGGTAAAAATGCTGACATTCCCCTTATTTGGGGACAAAAATCCAGAAATTCCTCTTATTTTGGGGCAAAACTCAGAAATTTCAATTATTTTGGAGCAAAATTGCAGAAATTTCACTTATTTCATGGTAATAATTCTGAAATTTTCCTTATTTTGGGGCAAAAAAGACAGAAATTCCCTTTGTTTTGGGGGAAAAAGACAAAAATTCCACTTATTTAGAGGCAAAAAATCAGAAATTCCCCTTATTTTGGAGAAAAATGAAGAAATTTCCCTTTTTTATGGCAAAAAGTTATTCATCTTCTTATTTTCGGGCAAAAAGGCAGAAATTCCCTGAATTTTGAAGCAAAATTGCAGAAATTCCCCGAATTGTGGGGCAAAAGGCAGAAATTCCCTGTATGTTAGGGCAAAAAGACAGAAATTTTCTTTATTTTGGGGCAAAACTCAGAAATTCCACTTGTTATGGGGCAAAATTCCAGAAATTTCCCTTATTTTGGGGCAAAATTGCAGAAATTTCACTTATTTTGGGGCAAAATTGCAGAAATTTCACTTATGTCAGTAAAAAAAAGGAGAACTTTTCTTTTTTGGGGCAAAAAGTCAGAAATTTCTTTTATTTTGGTACAAAATTGCAGAAATTGTTCTTATTTTGGGGCAAAAACGCAGAAATTTCCCATATTTTGGGGCAAAAATGCAGAAATTCCCCTTATTTTGTGGTATAAATGCTGAAATTCCTATTATTTGGGGGCAAAAAGGCAGAAATTCCCCTTATTTTGGGGCAAAACTCAGAAATTTCAATTATTTTGGGGCAAAATTCCAGAAATTTCCCTTATTTTGGGCCAAATTTCAGAAATTTCACTTATTTTGGGACAAAATTGCAGAAATTTCACTTATTTTGGGGCAAAATTGCAGAAATTTCACTTATTTCAGGAAAAAAGGCAGAAGTTTTCCTTATTTTGGAGCAAAAAGGCAGAAATTCCAAATATTTTGTGGCAAAAATGCAGAAATTCCCCTTATTTTGAGGTAAAAATGCTGAAATTCCCCTTATTTGGAGGCAAAAAGGCATAAATTTCCCTTATTTTGGGGCAAAATTGCAGAAATTCCACTTACTTCAGGGTAATAAGTCAGAAATTTTCTTTATTTTGGGGCAAAAAAGATGGAAATTTTCTTTGTTTTGGGGAAAAAATACATAAATTCGACTTATTAAGAGGCAAAAAAGCAGAAATTCCCCATACTTTGGAGCAAAAATGAAGAAATTTTCCTTTTTTATGGCAAAAAGGTATGCATTCTTCTTGTTTTCGGGCAAAAAGGCAGAAATTCCCCGTATTTTGGAGCACAATTGCAGAAATTCCCCTAATTGTGGGGCAAAAAGGCAGAAATTCCCTATATGTTGGGGCAAAAAGACAGAAATTTTCCTTTTTTTGGGGCAAAACTCAGAAATTCCACTTATTTTGGGGCAAAATTCCAGAAATTTCCCTTATTTTGGGGCAAAACTCAGAATTTTCACTTATTTTGGGGCAAAATTGCAGAAATTTCACTTATTTCAAAAAAAAGCAGAAATTTCACTTATTTTGGGGCAAAAAGGCCGAAATTTTTTTATTTTGTTACAAAATTGCAGAAATTTTTCTTATTTTGGGACAAAAAGGCAGAAATTTCCCATATTTTAGGGCAAAAGTGCAGAAATTCCCCTTATTTTGAGGTAAAAATGCTGAAATTCCCTTTATTTGGAGGCAAAAATGCAGAAATTTCCCTTATTTTGGGGCAAAATTGCAGAAATCTCACTTATTTCAGGAAAAAAGGCAGAAGTTTTTCTTATTTTGGAGCAAAAAGGCAGAAATTCCAAATATTTTGTGGCAAAAATGCAGAAGTTCCTTTTATTTTGAGGTAAAAATGCTGAAATTCCCCTTATTTGGGGGTAAAAAGGCATAAATTTCCCTTATTTTGGGGCAAAATTGCAGAAATTTCACTTACTTCAGGGTAATAAGTCAGAAATTTTCCTTATTTTGAGGCAAAAAAGATGGAAATTCCCTTTGTTTTGGGGGAAAAAGACAGAAATTCCACTTATTAAGAGGCAAAAGAGCAGAAAGTCCCCTTATTTTGGAGCAAAAATGAAGAAATTTTCCTTTTTTATGGCAAAAAGGTATGCATTCTTCTTGTTTTCGGGCAAAAAGGCAGAAATTCCTCGTATTTTGGAGCACAATTGCAGAAATTCCCCTAATTGTGGGGCAAAAAGACAGAAATTCTCCTTATTTTGGGGCAAAACTCAGAATTTTCACTTATTTTGGGGCAAAATTGCAGAAATTTCACTTATTTCAGAAAAAAAGCAGAAATTTCACTTATTTTGGGGCAAAAATGCAGAAATTTCCCTTATTTTGAGATAAAAAGGCTGATATTTTTCTTATTTGGGGGCAAAAAGGCAGAAATTTCCCTCATTTTGGGGCAAAATTGCAGAAATTTCATTTACTTCAGGGTAATAAGTCAGAAATTTTCCGTATTTTGGGGCAAAAAAGACAGAAATTCCCTTTGTTTTGGGGAAAAAAGACAGAAATTCCACTTATTAAGAGGCAAAAAAGCAGAAATTCCCCTTATTTTGGAGCAAAAATTAAGAAATTTCTATTTTTTATGGCAAAAAGGTATGCATTCTTCTTGTTTTCGGGCAAAAAGGCAGAAATTCCCTATATGTTGGGGCAAAAAGACAGAAATTCTCCTTATTTTGGGGCAAAACTCAGATATTTCACTTATTTTGGGGCAAAATTGCAGAAATTTCACTGATTTCAGAAAAAAAAGCAGAAATTTTCTTATTTTGGGGCAAAAAGGCAGAAATTTCTTTTATTTTTGTACAAAATTGCAGAAATTTTTCTTATTATGGGAAAAAGGCAGAAATTTCTCATATTTTGGGGCAAAAATGCAGAAATTCCCCTTATTTTAAGGTAAAAATGCTGAACTTCTTCTTATTTGGAGCAAAAAAGCAGAAATTTCCCTTATTTTGGGGCAAAACTTAGAAATTTCATTTATTTTGGGGCAAAATTGCAGAAATTTCACTTATTTCCGAAAAAAAAGCAGAAATTTTCTAATTTTGGGGCAAAAAGGCAGATATTTCTTTTATTTTGGTACAAAATTGCAGAAATTTTCCTTATTTTGGGGCAAAAAGGCAGACATTTCCCATATTTTGGAGCAAAAATCCAGAAATTCCCCATATTTTGAGGTAAAAAGGCGGAAATTCCCCTTATTTGGGGGCAAAAAATGCAGAAATTTCCCTTATTTTAAGGCAAAATTGCAGAAATTTCACATATTTTTGGGCAAAATTGCAGAAATTTCACTTATTTCAGAAAAAAAAGCAGAAATTTTCTTTTTAGGTCAAAAAGTCAGAAATTTCTTTTATTTAGGTACAAAATTGCAGAATTTGTTCTTATTTTGGGGCAAAAGGGCAGAAATGTCCCATTATTTTGGGGCAAAAATGCAGAAATTTCCCTTATTTTGAGGTAAAAAGGCTGATATTTTCTTCTTTGGGAGCAAGAAGGCAGAAATTTCCCTCATTTTGGGGCAAAATTGCAGAAATTTCACTTATTTCAGGGTAATAAGTCAGAAATTTTTCTTATTTTGGGGCAAAAAGACAGGAATTCCCTTTGTTTTGGGGGAAAAAGACAGAAATTCCACTTATGTAGAGGCAAAAAAGCAGAAATTCCCTTTATTTTGGAGCAAAAATGAAGAAATTTCTTTTTTTTATGGCAAAAAGGTATGCATTCTTCTTATTTTCGGGCAAAAAGGCAGAAATTCCCCGTATTTTGGAGCAAAATTGCAGATATTCCCCTAATTGTGGGGCAAAAAGGCAGAAATTCCCTATATGTTGGAGCAAAAACAGAAATTCTCCTTATTTAGGGGCAAAACTCAGAAATTTCACTTATTTTGGGGCAAAATTGCAGAAATTTTTCTTATTTTGGGGCAAAATTGCAGAAATTTCACATATTTTGGGGCAAAATTGCAGAAATTTCACATATTTTGGGGCAAAATTGCAGAAATTTCACTTATTTCAGAAGAAAATAGCAGAAATTTTCTTTTTTGGGAAAAAAGTCAGAAATTTCTTTTATTTAGGTACAAAATTGCAGAATTTGTTCTTATTTTGGGGCAAAAAGGCAGAAATTTCCCATATTTTGGGGCAAAATTGCAGAAATTCCCCTTATTTTGAGGTAAAAATGCTGAAATTCCCCTTATTTGGGGACAAAAATCCAAAAATTCCCCTTATTTTGGGGCAAAACTCAGAAATTTCAATTATTTTGGAGCGAAATTGCAGAAATTTCACTTATTTCAGGGTAATAAGTCTGAAATTTTTTTTTTATGTTGGGGCAAAAAAGACAGAAATTCCCTTTGTTTTGGGGGAAAAAGACAGAAATTCCACTTATTTAGAGGCAAAAAATCAGAAATTCCCCTTATTTTGAAGAAAAATGAAGAAATTTCCCTTTTTTATGGCAAAAAGGTATTCATCTTCTTATTTTCGGGCAAAAAGGCAGAAATTCCCTGAATTTTGAAGCAAAATTGCAGAAATTCCCCTAATTGTGGGGCAAAAAGGCAGAAATTCCCTGTATGTTAGGGTAAAAAGACAGAAATTCTCTTTATTTTGGGGCAAAACTCAGAAATTCCACTTGTTATGGGGCAAAATTCCAGAAATTTCCCTTATTTTGGGGCAAAATTGCAGAAATTTCACTTATTTTGGGGCAAAATTGCAGAAATTTCACTTATTTTAAGGCAAAATTGCAGAAATTTTACTTATTTCAGGAAACAAGGCAGAAGTTTTCCTTATTTTGGGGCAAAAAGGCAGAAATTCCAAATATTTTGTGGCAAAAATGCAGAAATTCCCCTTATTTTGAGGTAAAAAGTCTGAAATTCCCCTTATTTGGGGGCAAAAAATGCAAAAATTTCCCTTATTTTGGGGCAAAATTGCAGAAATTTCACTTATTTCAGAATAATAAGTCAGAAATTATCTTTATTTTGGTGCAAAAAGACAGAAATTTCCTTTGTTTTGGGAAAAAAGACAGAAATTCCACTTATTTAGAGGCAAAAAGCAGAAATTTCCATTATTTTAGAGCAAAAATGAAGAAATTTCCCTTTTCTATGGCAAAAAGGTATGCATTCTTCTTATTTTCGGGCAAAAGGACAGAAATTACCCGATTTTGGAGCGAAATTGCAGAAATTCCCGTAATTGTGGGCCAAAAAGGCAGAAATTCCCTATATGTTGGGGCAAAAAGACAGAAATTCTCCTTATTTTGGGGCAAAACTCAGAAATTTCACTTATTTTAGGGCAAAATTGCAGAAATTTCACTTATTTCAGAAAAAAAGCAGAAATTTTCTTATTTTGGGGCAAAAAGGCAGAAATTTCTTTTATTTTGGTACAAAATTGCAGAAATTGTTCTTATTTTGGGGAAAAAAAGCAGAAATTTCCCATATTTTGGGGCAAAAATGCAGAAATTTCCCTTATTTTGAGGTTAAAAGGCTGATATTTTCCTTAATTGGGGGCAAAAAGGCAGAAATTTCCCTCATTTTCTGGCAAAATTGCAGAAATTTCACTTATTTCAGGGTAATGAGTCAGAAATTTTCCTTATTTTGGGGCAAAAAAGACAGAAATTCCCTTTGTTTTGGGGGAAAAAAACAGAAATTCCACATATTTAGAGCCAAAAAAGCAGAAATTCCCCTTATTTTGGAGCAAAAATGAAGTAAATTCTCTTTTTTATGGCAAAAAGATATGCATTCTTGTTATTTTCGGGCAAAAAGGCAGAAAATCCCCGTATTTTGGAGCAAAATTGCAGAAAATCCCCTAATTGTGGGGCAAAAAGGCAGAAATTCCCTATATGTTGGGGCAAAAACAGAAATTCCTCTTATTTTGGGGCAAAACTCAGAAATTTCACTTATTTTGTGGCAAAATTGCAGAAATTTCCCTTATTTTAAGGCAAAATTGCAGAAATTTCACATATTTTGGGGCAAAAATGCAGAAATTTCCCTTATTTTGAGGTAAAAAGGCTGATATTTTCCTTATTTAGGGGCAAAAAGGCAGAAATTTCCCTCATTTTGGGGCAAAATTGCAGAAATTTCATTAACGTCAGGGTAATAAGTCAGAAATTTTCCGTATTTTGGGGCAAAAAATAAAGAAATTCCCATTGTTTTGGGGAAAAAGACAGAAATTCCACTTATTAAGAGGCAAAAAAGCAGAAATTCCCCTTATTTTGGAGCAAAAATTAAGAAATTTCCTTTTTTTATGGCAAAAAGGTATACATTCTTCTTGTTTTCGGGCAAAAAGGCAGAAATTCCCCCTGTTTTAAAGCAAAATTGCAGAAATTTCTATAATTGTGGGGCAAAAAGACAGAAATTCCCTATATGTTGGGGCAAAAAGACAGAAATTCTCTTTATTTTGGAACAAAACTCAGAAATTTTACTTATTTTGGGGCAAAATTGCAGAAATTTCACTTATTTCAGAAAAAAAGCAGAAATTTTCTTATTTTGGGGCAAAAAGGCAGAAATTTCTTTTCTTTTGGTACAAAATTGCAGAAATTTTTCTTATTTTGGGAAATAGGCAGAAATTTCTCATATTTTGGGACAAAAATGCAAAAATTCCCCTTATTTTAAGGTAAAAATGCTGAAATTCCTCTTATTTGGGGGCAAAAAGGCAGAAATTTCTTTTATTTTGGGGCAAAACTTAGAAATTTCAATTATTTTGGGGCAAAATTGCAGAAATTTCACTTATTTCCGAAAAAAAAGCAGAAATTTTCTAATTTTGGGGCAAAAAGGCAGATATTTCTTTTATTTTGGTACAAAATTGCAGAAATTTTCCTTATTTTGGGGCAAAAAGGCAGACATTTCCAATATTTTGGGGCAAAAATGCAGAAATTCCCCTTATTTTGAGGTAAAAAGGCTGAAATTCCCCTTATTTGGGGGCAAAAAATGCAGAAATTTCCCTTATTTTGGGGCAAAATTGCAGAAATTTCACTTATTTCAGATTAATAAGTCAGAAATTATCTATATTTTGGTGCAAAAAGACAGAAATTCCCTTTGTTTTGGGAAAAAAAGACAGAAATTCCACTTATTTAGAAGCAAAAAGCAGAAATTCCCCTTATTTTGGAGCAAAAATGAAGAAATTTCCCTTTTCTATGGCAAAAAGGTATGCATTCTTCTTATTTTCGGGCAAAAAGACAGAAATTCCCCGTTTTTTGGAGCAAAATTGCAAAAATCCCCCTAATTGTGGGCCAAAAAGGCAGAAATTCCCTATATGTTGGGGCAAAAAGACAGAAATTCTCCTTATTTTGGGGCAAAACTCAGAAATTTCACTTATTTTAGGGCAAAATTGCAGAAATTTCACTTATTTCAGAAAAAAAAGCAGAAATTTTCTTATTTTGGGGCAAAAAGGCAGAAATTTCTTTTATTTTGGTACAAAATTGCAGAAATTGTTCTTATTTTGGGGCAAAAAGGCAGAAATTTCCCATATTTTGGGGCAAAAATGCAGAAATTCCTATTATTTTGAGATAAAAAGGCTGAAATTCCCCTTATTTGGGGGCAAAAAGGCAGAAATTTTCCTCATTTTGGGGCAAAATTGCAGAAATTTCACTTATTTCAGGGTAATAAGTCAGAAATTTTCCTTATTTTGGGGCAAAAAAGACAGAAATTCCTTTCGTTTTGGGGGAAAAAAACAGAAATTCCACATATTTAGATCCAAAAAAGCAGAAATTCCCCTTATTTTGGAGCAAAAATGAAGAAACTTTCCTTTTTTATGGCAAAAAGATATGCATTCTTCTTATTTTCGGGCAAAAAGGCAGAAAATCCCCGTATTTTGGAGCAAAATTGCAGATATTCCCCTAATTGTGGGGCAAAAAGGCAGAAATTCCCTATATGTTGGGGCAAAAACAGAAATTCCTCTTATTTTGGGGCAAAACTCAGACATTTCACTTATTTTGTGGCAAAATTGCAAAAATTTCCATTATTTTGGGGCAAAATAGCAGAAATTTCACATATTTTGGGGCAAAATTGCAGAAATTTCACTTATTTCAGGAAAAAAAAAAGCAGAAATTTTCTTTTTGGGGCAAAAAGTCAGAAATTTCTTTTATTTTTGTACAAAATTGCAGAATTTGTTCTTATTTTGGGTAAAAAGGCAGAAATTTCCCATATTTTGGGGCAAAAATGCAGAAATTTCCCTTATTTTGAGGTTAAAAGGCTGATATTTTCCTTATTTGGGGGCAAAAAGGCAGAAATTTCCCTCATTTTCTGGCAAAATTGCAGAAATTTCACTTACTTCAGGGTAATAAGTCAGAAATTTTCCGTATTTTGGGGCAAAAAAAACAGAAATTCCCTTTGTTTTGGGGGAAAAAGACAGAAATTCCACTTATTAAGAGGCAAAAAAAGCAGTAATTCCCCTTATTTTGGAGCAAAAATTAAGAAATTTCCCTTTTTTATGGCAAAAAGGTATGCATTCTTCCTGTTTTCGTTCAAAAAGGCAGAAATTACCCCTGTTTTGGAGCAAAATTGCAGAAATTCCCCTAATTGTGGGGCAAAAAGACAGAAATTCCCTATATGTTGGGGCAAAAAGACAGAAATTCTCTTTATTTTGGGGCAAAACTCAGAAATTTCACTTATTTTGGGGCAAAATTGCAGAAATTTCACTTATTTCAGAAAAAAAAAGCAGAAATTTTCTTTTTGGGGCAAAAAGTCAGAAATTTCTTTTATTTTTGTACAAAATTGCAGAATTTGTTCTTATTTTGGGGCAAAAAGGCAGAAATTTCCCATATTTTGGGGCAAAATTGCAGAAATTCCCCTTATTTTGAGGTAAAAATGCTGACATTCCCCTTATTTGGGGACAAAAATCCAGAAATTCCTCTTATTTTGGGGCAAAACTCAGAAATTTCAATTATTTTGGAGCAAAATTGCAGAAATTTCACTTATTTCATGGTAATAATTCTGAAATTTTCCTTATTTTGGGGCAAAAAAGACAGAAATTCCCTTTGTTTTGGGGGAAAAAGACAAAAATTCCACTTATTTAGAGGCAAAAAATCAGAAATTCCCCTTATTTTGGAGAAAAATGAAGAAATTTCCCTTTTTTATGGCAAAAAGTTATTCATCTTCTTATTTTCGGTCAAAAAGGCAGAAATTCCCTGAATTTTGAAGCAAAATTGCAGAAATTCCCCGAATTGTGGGGCAAAAGGCAGAAATTCCCTGTATGTTAGGGCAAAAAGACAGAAATTTTCTTTATTTTGGGGCAAAACTCAGAAATTCCACTTGTTATGGGGCAAAAGTCCAGAAATTTCCCTTATTTTGGGGCAAAATTGCAGAAATTTCACTTATTTTGGGGCAAAATTGCAGAAATTTCACTTATGTCAGTAAAAAAAGGAGAACTTTTCTTTTTTGGGGCAAAAAGTCAGAAATTTCTTTTATTTTGGTACAAAATTGCAGAAATTGTTCTTATTTTGGGGCAAAAACGCAGAAATTTCCCATATTTTGGGGCAAAAATGCAGAAATTCCCCTTATTTTGTGGTATAAAAGCTGAAATTCCTATTATTTGGGGGCAAAAAGGCAGAAATTCCCCTTATTTTGGGGCAAAACTCAGAAATTTCAATTATTTTGGGGCAAAATTCCAGAAATTTCCCTTATTTTGGGCCAAATTTCAGAAATTTCACTTATTTTGGGACAAAATTGCAGAAATTTCACTTATTTTGGGGCAAAATTGCAGAAATTTCACTTATTTCAGGAAAAAAGGCAGAAGTTTTCCTTATTTTGGAGCAAAAAGGCAGAAATTCCAAATATTTTGTGGCAAAAATGCAGAAATTCCCCTTATTTTGAGGTAAAAATGCTGAAATTCCCCTTATTTGGAGGCAAAAAGGCATAAATTTCCCTTATTTTGGGGCAAAATTGCAGAAATTCCACTTACTTCAGGGTAATAAGTCAGAAATTTTCTTTATTTTGGGGCAAAAAAGATGGAAATTCTCTTTGTTTTGGGGAAAAAAGACATAAATTCGACTTATTAAGAGGCAAAAAAGCAGAAATTCCCCATACTTTGGAGCAAAAATGAAGAAATTTTCCTTTTTTATGGCAAAAAGGTATGCATTCTTCTTGTTTTCGGGCAAAAAGGCAGAAATTCCCCGTATTTTGGAGCACAATTGCAGAAATTCCCCTAATTGTGGGGCAAAAAGGCAGAAATTCCCTATATGTTGGGGCAAAAACAGAAATTCCTCTTATTTTGGGGCAAAACTCAGAAATTTCACTTATTTTGTGGCAAAATTGCAGAAATTTCCCTTATTTTAAGGCAAAATTGCAGAAATTTCACATATTTTGGGGCAAAAATGCAGAAATTTCCCTTATTTTGAGGTAAAAAGGCTGATATTTTCCTTATTTAGGGGCAAAAAGGCAGAAATTTCCCTCATTTTGGGGCAAAATTGCAGAAATTTCATTAACGTCAGGGTAAGAAGTCAGAAATTTTCCGTATTTTGGGGCAAAAAATAAAGAAATTCCCATTGTTTTGGGGAAAAAGACAGAAATTCCACTTATTAAGAGGCAAAAAAGCAGAAATTCCCCTTATTTTGGAGCAAAAATTAAGAAATTTCCTTTTTTTATGGCAAAAAGGTATACATTCTTCTTGTTTTCGGGCAAAAAGGCAGAAATTCCCCCTGTTTTAAAGCAAAATTGCAGAAATTTCTATAATTGTGGGGCAAAAAGACAGAAATTCCCTATATGTTGGGGCAAAAAGACAGAAATTCTCTTTATTTTGGAACAAAACTCAGAAATTTTACTTATTTTGGGGCAAAATTGCAGAAATTTCACTTATTTCAGAAAAAAAGCAGAAATTTTCTTATTTTGGGGCAAAAAGGCAGAAATTTCTTTTCTTTTGGTACAAAATGGCAGAAATTTTTCTTATTTTGGGAAATAGGCAGAAATTTCTCATATTTTGGGACAAAAATGCAAAAATTCCCCTTATTTTAAGGTAAAAATGCTGAAATTCCTCTTATTTGGGGGCAAAAAGGCAGAAATTTCTTTTATTTTGGGGCAAAACTTAGAAATTTCAATTATTTTGGGGCAAAATTGCAGAAATTTCACTTATTTCCGAAAAAAAAGCAGAAATTTTCTAATTTTGGGGCAAAAAGGCAGATATTTCTTTTATTTTGGTACAAAATTGCAGAAATTTTCCTTATTTTGGGGCAAAAAGGCAGACATTTCCAATATTTTGGGGCAAAAATGCAGAAATTCCCCTTATTTTGAGGTAAAAAGGCTGAAATTCCCCTTATTTGGGGGCAAAAAATGCAGAAATTTCCCTTATTTTGGGGCAAAATTGCAGAAATTTCACTTATTTCAGATTAATAAGTCAGAAATTATCTATATTTTGGTGCAAAAAGACAGAAATTCCCTTTGTTTTGGGAAAAAAAGACAGAAATTCCACTTATTTAGAAGCAAAAAGCAGAAATTCCCCTTATTTTGGAGCAAAAATGAAGAAATTTCCCTTTTCTATGGCAAAAAGGTATGCATTCTTCTTATTTTCGGGCAAAAAGACAGAAATTCCCCGTTTTTGGAGCAAAATTGCAAAAATCCCCCTAATTGTGGGCCAAAAAGGCAGAAATTCCCTATATGTTGGGGCAAAAAGACAGAAATTCTCCTTATTTTGGGGCAAAACTCAGAAATTTCACTTATTTTAGGGCAAAATTGCAGAAATTTCACTTATTTCAGAAAAAAAGCAGAAATTTTCTTATTTTGGGGCAAAAAGGCAGAAATTTCTTTTATTTTGGTACAAAATTGCAGAAATTGTTCTTATTTTGGGGAAAAAAAGCAGAAATTTCCCATATTTTGGGGCAAAAATGCAGAAATTTCCCTTATTTTGAGGTTAAAAGGCTGATATTTTCCTTAATTGGGGGCAAAAAGGCAGAAATTTCCCTCATTTTCTGGCAAAATTGCAGAAATTTCACTTATTTCAGGGTAATGAGTCAGAAATTTTCCTTATTTTGGGGCAAAAAAGACAGAAATTCCCTTTGTTTTGGGGGAAAAAAACAGAAATTCCACATATTTAGAGCCAAAAAAGCAGAAATTCCCCTTATTTTGGAGCAAAAATGAAGTAAATTCTCTTTTTTATGGCAAAAAGATATGCATTCTTGTTATTTTCGGGCAAAAAGGCAGAAAATCCCCGTATTTTGGAGCAAAATTGCAGAAAATCCCCTAATTGTGGGGCAAAAAGGCAGAAATTCCCTATATGTTGGGGCAAAAACAGAAATTCCTCTTATTTTGGGGCAAAACTCAGAAATTTCACTTATTTTGTGGCAAAATTGCAGAAATTTCCCTTATTTTAAGGCAAAATTGCAGAAATTTCACATATTTTGGGGCAAAAATGCAGAAATTTCCCTTATTTTGAGGTAAAAAGGCTGATATTTTCCTTATTTAGGGGCAAAAAGGCAGAAATTTCCCTCATTTTGGGGCAAAATTGCAGAAATTTCATTAACGTCAGGGTAATAAGTCAGAAATTTTCCGTATTTTGGGGCAAAAAATAAAGAAATTCCCATTGTTTTGGGGAAAAAGACAGAAATTCCACTTATTAAGAGGCAAAAAAGCAGAAATTCCCCTTATTTTGGAGCAAAAATTAAGAAATTTCCTTTTTTTATGGCAAAAAGGTATACATTCTTCTTGTTTTCGGGCAAAAAGGCAGAAATTCCCCCTGTTTTAAAGCAAAATTGCAGAAATTTCTATAATTGTGGGGCAAAAAGACAGAAATTCCCTATATGTTGGGGCAAAAAGACAGAAATTCTCTTTATTTTGGAACAAAACTCAGAAATTTTACTTATTTTGGGGCAAAATTGCAGAAATTTCACTTATTTCAGAAAAAAAGCAGAAATTTTCTTATTTTGGGGCAAAAAGGCAGAAATTTCTTTTCTTTTGGTACAAAATTGCAGAAATTTTTCTTATTTTGGGAAATAGGCAGAAATTTCTCATATTTTGGGACAAAAATGCAAAAATTCCCCTTATTTTAAGGTAAAAATGCTGAAATTCCTCTTATTTGGGGGCAAAAAGGCAGAAATTTCTTTTATTTTGGGGCAAAACTTAGAAATTTCAATTATTTTGGGGCAAAATTGCAGAAATTTCACTTATTTCCGAAAAAAAAGCAGAAATTTTCTAATTTTGGGGCAAAAAGGCAGATATTTCTTTTATTTTGGTACAAAATTGCAGAAATTTTCCTTATTTTGGGGCAAAAAGGCAGACATTTCCAATATTTTGGGGCAAAAATGCAGAAATTCCCCTTATTTTGAGGTAAAAAGGCTGAAATTCCCCTTATTTGGGGGCAAAAAATGCAGAAATTTCCCTTATTTTGGGGCAAAATTGCAGAAATTTCACTTATTTCAGATTAATAAGTCAGAAATTATCTATATTTTGGTGCAAAAAGACAGAAATTCCCTTTGTTTTGGGAAAAAAAGACAGAAATTCCACTTATTTAGAAGCAAAAAGCAGAAATTCCCCTTATTTTGGAGCAAAAATGAAGAAATTTCCCTTTTCTATGGCAAAAAGGTATGCATTCTTCTTATTTTCGGGCAAAAAGACAGAAATTCCCCGTTTTTTGGAGCAAAATTGCAAAAATCCCCCTAATTGTGGGCCAAAAAGGCAGAAATTCCCTATATGTTGGGGCAAAAAGACAGAAATTCTCCTTATTTTGGGGCAAAACTCAGAAATTTCACTTATTTTAGGGCAAAATTGCAGAAATTTCACTTATTTCAGAAAAAAAAGCAGAAATTTTCTTATTTTGGGGCAAAAAGGCAGAAATTTCTTTTATTTTGGTACAAAATTGCAGAAATTGTTCTTATTTTGGGGCAAAAAGGCAGAAATTTCCCATATTTTGGGGCAAAAATGCAGAAATTCCTATTATTTTGAGATAAAAAGGCTGAAATTCCCCTTATTTGGGGGCAAAAAGGCAGAAATTTTCCTCATTTTGGGGCAAAATTGCAGAAATTTCACTTATTTCAGGGTAATAAGTCAGAAATTTTCCTTATTTTGGGGCAAAAAAGACAGAAATTCCTTTCGTTTTGGGGGAAAAAAACAGAAATTCCACATATTTAGATCCAAAAAAGCAGAAATTCCCCTTATTTTGGAGCAAAAATGAAGAAACTTTCCTTTTTTATGGCAAAAAGATATGCATTCTTCTTATTTTCGGGCAAAAAGGCAGAAAATCCCCGTATTTTGGAGCAAAATTGCAGATATTCCCCTAATTGTGGGGCAAAAAGGCAGAAATTCCCTATATGTTGGGGCAAAAACAGAAATTCCTCTTATTTTGGGGCAAAACTCAGACATTTCACTTATTTTGTGGCAAAATTGCAAAAATTTCCATTATTTTGGGGCAAAATAGCAGAAATTTCACATATTTTGGGGCAAAATTGCAGAAATTTCACTTATTTCAGGAAAAAAAAAAGCAGAAATTTTCTTTTTGGGGCAAAAAGTCAGAAATTTCTTTTATTTTTGTACAAAATTGCAGAATTTGTTCTTATTTTGGGTAAAAAGGCAGAAATTTCCCATATTTTGGGGCAAAAATGCAGAAATTTCCCTTATTTTGAGGTTAAAAGGCTGATATTTTCCTTATTTGGGGGCAAAAAGGCAGAAATTTCCCTCATTTTCTGGCAAAATTGCAGAAATTTCACTTACTTCAGGGTAATAAGTCAGAAATTTTCCGTATTTTGGGGCAAAAAAAACAGAAATTCCCTTTGTTTTGGGGGAAAAAGACAGAAATTCCACTTATTAAGAGGCAAAAAAAGCAGTAATTCCCCTTATTTTGGAGCAAAAATTAAGAAATTTCCCTTTTTTATGGCAAAAAGGTATGCATTCTTCCTGTTTTCGTTCAAAAAGGCAGAAATTACCCCTGTTTTGGAGCAAAATTGCAGAAATTCCCCTAATTGTGGGGCAAAAAGACAGAAATTCCCTATATGTTGGGGCAAAAAGACAGAAATTCTCTTTATTTTGGGGCAAAACTCAGAAATTTCACTTATTTTGGGGCAAAATTGCAGAAATTTCACTTATTTCAGAAAAAAAAAGCAGAAATTTTCTTTTTGGGGCAAAAAGTCAGAAATTTCTTTTATTTTTGTACAAAATTGCAGAATTTGTTCTTATTTTGGGGCAAAAAGGCAGAAATTTCCCATATTTTGGGGCAAAATTGCAGAAATTCCCCTTATTTTGAGGTAAAAATGCTGACATTCCCCTTATTTGGGGACAAAAATCCAGAAATTCCTCTTATTTTGGGGCAAAACTCAGAAATTTCAATTATTTTGGAGCAAAATTGCAGAAATTTCACTTATTTCATGGTAATAATTCTGAAATTTTCCTTATTTTGGGGCAAAAAAGACAGAAATTCCCTTTGTTTTGGGGGAAAAAGACAAAAATTCCACTTATTTAGAGGCAAAAAATCAGAAATTCCCCTTATTTTGGAGAAAAATGAAGAAATTTCCCTTTTTTATGGCAAAAAGTTATTCATCTTCTTATTTTCGGTCAAAAAGGCAGAAATTCCCTGAATTTTGAAGCAAAATTGCAGAAATTCCCCGAATTGTGGGGCAAAAGGCAGAAATTCCCTGTATGTTAGGGCAAAAAGACAGAAATTTTCTTTATTTTGGGGCAAAACTCAGAAATTCCACTTGTTATGGGGCAAAATTCCAGAAATTTCCCTTATTTTGGGGCAAAATTGTAGAAATTTCACTTATTTTGGGGCAAAATTGCAGAAATTTCACTTATGTCAGTAAAAAAAGGAGAACTTTTCTTTTTTGGGGCAAAAAGTCAGAAATTTCTTTTATTTTGGTACAAAATTGCAGAAATTGTTCTTATTTTGGGGCAAAAACGCAGAAATTTCCCATATTTTGGGGCAAAAATGCAGAAATTCCCCTTATTTTGTGGTATAAAAGCTGAAATTCCTATTATTTGGGGGCAAAAAGGCAGAAATTCCCCTTATTTTGGGGCAAAACTCAGAAATTTCAATTATTTTGGGGCAAAATTCCAGAAATTTCCCTTATTTTGGGCCAAATTTCAGAAATTTCACTTATTTTGGGACAAAATTGCAGAAATTTCACTTATTTTGGGGCAAAATTGCAGAAATTTCACTTATTTCAGGAAAAAAGGCAGAAGTTTTCCTTATTTTGGAGCAAAAAGGCAGAAATTCCAAATATTTTGTGGCAAAAATGCAGAAATTCCCCTTATTTTGAGGTAAAAATGCTGAAATTCCCCTTATTTGGAGGCAAAAAGGCATAAATTTCCCTTATTTTGGGGCAAAATTGCAGAAATTCCACTTACTTCAGGGTAATAAGTCAGAAATTTTCTTTATTTTGGGGCAAAAAAGATGGAAATTCTCTTTGTTTTGGGGAAAAAAGACATAAATTCGACTTATTAAGAGGCAAAAAAGCAGAAATTCCCCATACTTTGGAGCAAAAATGAAGAAATTTTCCTTTTTTATGGCAAAAAGGTATGCATTCTTCTTGTTTTCGGGCAAAAAGGCAGAAATTCCCCGTATTTTGGAGCACAATTGCAGAAAT
Organism: Micromys minutus; assembly: GCF_963924665.1. Classification (NCBI taxonomy): domain Eukaryota; kingdom Metazoa; phylum Chordata; class Mammalia; order Rodentia; family Muridae; genus Micromys; species Micromys minutus. Next base: position 253,442 of record NW_027667307.1, on the reverse strand, counting down.
TCCCCTAATTGTGGGGCAAAAAGGCAGAAATTCCCTATATGTTGGGGCAAAAACAGAAATTCCTCTTATTTTGGGGCAAAACTCAGAAATTTCACTTATTTTGTGGCAAAATTGCAGAAATTTCCCTTATTTTAAGGCAAAATTGCAGAAATTTCACATATTTTGGGGCAAAAATGCAGAAATTTCCCTTATTTTGAGGTAAAAAGGCTGATATTTTCCTTATTTAGGGGCAAAAAGGCAGAAATTTCCCTCATTTTGGGGCAAAATTGCAGAAATTTCATTAACGTCAGGGTAAGAAGTCAGAAATTTTCCGTATTTTGGGGCAAAAAATAAAGAAATTCCCATTGTTTTGGGGAAAAAGACAGAAATTCCACTTATTAAGAGGCAAAAAAGCAGAAATTCCCCTTATTTTGGAGCAAAAATTAAGAAATTTCCTTTTTTTATGGCAAAAAGGTATACATTCTTCTTGTTTTCGGGCAAAAAGGCAGAAATTCCCCCTGTTTTAAAGCAAAATTGCAGAAATTTCTATAATTGTGGGGCAAAAAGACAGAAATTCCCTATATGTTGGGGCAAAAAGACAGAAATTCTCTTTATTTTGGAACAAAACTCAGAAATTTTACTTATTTTGGGGCAAAATTGCAGAAATTTCACTTATTTCAGAAAAAAAGCAGAAATTTTCTTATTTTGGGGCAAAAAGGCAGAAATTTCTTTTCTTTTGGTACAAAATGGCAGAAATTTTTCTTATTTTGGGAAATAGGCAGAAATTTCTCATATTTTGGGACAAAAATGCAAAAATTCCCCTTATTTTAAGGTAAAAATGCTGAAATTCCTCTTATTTGGGGGCAAAAAGGCAGAAATTTCTTTTATTTTGGGGCAAAACTTAGAAATTTCAATTATTTTGGGGCAAAATTGCAGAAATTTCACTTATTTCCGAAAAAAAAGCAGAAATTTTCTAATTTTGGGGCAAAAAGGCAGATATTTCTTTTATTTTGGTACAAAATTGCAGAAATTTTCCTTATTTTGGGGCAAAAAGGCAGACATTTCCAATATTTTGGGGCAAAAATGCAGAAATTCCCCTTATTTTGAGGTAAAAAGGCTGAAATTCCCCTTATTTGGGGGCAAAAAATGCAGAAATTTCCCTTATTTTGGGGCAAAATTGCAGAAATTTCACTTATTTCAGATTAATAAGTCAGAAATTATCTATATTTTGGTGCAAAAAGACAGAAATTCCCTTTGTTTTGGGAAAAAAAGACAGAAATTCCACTTATTTAGAAGCAAAAAGCAGAAATTCCCCTTATTTTGGAGCAAAAATGAAGAAATTTCCCTTTTCTATGGCAAAAAGGTATGCATTCTTCTTATTTTCGGGCAAAAAGACAGAAATTCCCCGTTTTTGGAGCAAAATTGCAAAAATCCCCCTAATTGTGGGCCAAAAAGGCAGAAATTCCCTATATGTTGGGGCAAAAAGACAGAAATTCTCCTTATTTTGGGGCAAAACTCAGAAATTTCACTTATTTTAGGGCAAAATTGCAGAAATTTCACTTATTTCAGAAAAAAAGCAGAAATTTTCTTATTTTGGGGCAAAAAGGCAGAAATTTCTTTTATTTTGGTACAAAATTGCAGAAATTGTTCTTATTTTGGGGCAAAAAGGCAGAAATTTCCCTTATTTTGGTGCAAAATTGCAGAAATTTATCTTATTTTGGGAAAAAGGCAGAAATTTCTCATAATTTGGGGCAAAAATGCAGAAATTCCCTTTCTTTTAAGGTAAAAATGCTGAACTTCCCCTTATTTGGGGGCTAAAAAGCAGAAATTTCCCTTATTTTGGGGCAAAACTTAGAAATTTCAATTATTTTGGTGCAAAATTGCAGAAATTTCACTTATTTCCAAAAAAAGCAGAAATGTTCTAATTTTGGGGCAAAAAGGCAGATATTTCTTTTATTTTGGTACAAAATTGCAGAAATTTTCCTTATTTTGGGGCAAAAAAGCAGACATTTCCCATATTTTGGGGCAAAAATGCAGAAATTCCCCTTAATTTGAGGTAAAAAGTCTGAAATTCCCCTTATTTGGGGGCAAAAAATGCAGAAATTTCCCTTATTTTGGGGCAAAACTGCAGAAATTTCAGTTATTTCAGAAAAAAAAGCAAAAATTTTCTTTTTGGGGTAAAAAGAAATTTCTTTTATTTTTGTAGAAAATTGCAGAATTTGTTCTTATTTTGGAGCAAAAAGGTGGAAATTTCCCATATTTTGGGGCAAAAATGCAGAAATTTCCCTTATTTTGAGGTAAAAAGGCTGATATTTTCCTTATTTGGGGGCAAAAAGGCAGAAATTTCCCTCATTTTGGGGCAAAATTGCAGAAATTTCATTTACGTCAGGGTAATAAGTCAGAAATTTTCCGTATTTTGGGGCAAACTATACAGAAATTCCCTTTGTTTTGGGGAAAAAAGACAGAAATTCCACTTATTAAGAGGCAGAAAAGAAGAAATTCCTCTTATTTTGGAGCAAAAATTAAGAAATTTCCTTTTTTTAAGGCAAAAAGTTATGCATTCTTCTTGTTTTCGGGCAAAAAGGCAGAAATTCCCCCTGTTTTAAAGCAAAATTGCAGAAATTTCCCTAATTGTGGGGCAAAAAGACAGAAATTCCCTATATGTTGGGGCAAAAAGACAGAAATTCTCTTTATTTTGGAACAAAACTCAGAAATTTTACTTATTTTGGGGCAAAATTGCAGAAATTTCACTTATTTCAGAAAAAAAGCAGAAATTTTCTTATTTTGGGGCAAAAAGGCAGAAATTTCTTTTCTTTTGGTACAAAATTGCAGAAATTTTTCTTATTTTGGGAAAAAGGCAGAAATTTCTCATATTTTGGGACAAAAATGCAGAAATTCCCCTTATTTTAAGGTAAAAATGCTGAACTTACTCTTATTTGGGGGCAAAAAGGCAGAAATTTCCCTTATTTTGGGGCAAAACTTAGAAATTTCAATTATTTTGGGGCAAAATTGCAGAAATTTCACTAATTTCCGAAAAAAAAGAAGAAATTTTCTAATTTTGGGGCAAAAAGGCAGATATTTCTTTTATTTTGGTACAAAATTGCAGAAATTTTCCTTATTTTGGGGCAAAAAGGCAGACATTTCCCATATTTTGGGGCAAAAATGCAGAAATTCCCCTTATTTTGAGGTAAAAAGGCTGAAATTCCCCTTATTTGGGGGCAAAAAATGCAGAAATTTCCCTTATTTTGGGGCAAAATTTCAGAAATTTCACTTATTTCAGAATAATAAGTCAGAAATTATCTTTATTTTGGTGCAAAAAGACAGAAATTCCCTTTGTTTTGGGAAAAAAGACAGTAATTCCACTTATTTAGAGGCAAAAAGCAGAAATTCCCCTTATTTTGGAGCAAAAATGAAGAAATTTCCCTTTTCTATGGCAAAAAGGTATGCATTCTTCTTATTTTCGGGCAAAAAGACAGAAATTCACCGTTTTTTGGAGCAAAATTGCAGAAATCCCCCTAATTATGGGCCAAAAAGGCAGAAATTCTTTATATGTTGGGGCAAAAAGACAGAAATTCTCCTTATTTTGGAGCAAAACTCAGAAATTTCACTTATTTTAGGGCAAAATTACAGAAATTTCACTTATTTCAGAAAAAAAAGCAGAAATTTTCTTTTTGGGGCAAAAAGTCAGAAATTTCTTTTATTTTTGTACAAAATTGCAGAATTTGTTCTTATTTTGGGGCAAAAAGGCAGAAATTTCCCATATTTTGGGGCAAAATTGCAGAAATTCCCCTTATTTTGAGGTAAAAATGCTGAAATTCCCCTTATTTGGGGACAAAAATCCAGAAATTCCTCTTATTTTGGGGCAAAACTCAGAAATTTCAATTATTTTGGAGCAAAATTGCAGAAATTTCACTTATTTCATGGTAATAAGTCTGAAATTTTCCTTATTTTGGGGCAAAAAAAGACAGAAATTCCCTTTGTTTTGGGGTAAAAGACAAAAATTCCACTTATTTAGAGGCAAAAAATCAGAAATTCCACTTATTTTGGAGAAAAATGAAGAAATTTCTCTTTTTTATGGCAAAAAGGTATTCATCTTCTTATTTTCGGTCAAAAAGGCAGAAATTCCCTGAATTTTGAAGCAAAATTGCAGAAATTCCCCGAATTGTGGGGCAAAAAGGCAGAAATTCCCTGTATGTTAGGGCAAAAAGACAGAAATTCTCCTTATTTTGGGGCAAAACTCAGAAATTCCACTTGTTTTAAGGCAAAATTCCAGAAATTTCCCTTATTTTGGGGCAAAATTGCAGAAATTTCACTTATTTTGGGGCAAAATTGCAGAAATTTCACTTATGTCAGTAAAAAAAAGCAGAACTTTTCTTTTTTGGGGCAAAAAGTCAGAAATTTCTTTTATTTTGGTACAAAATTGCAGAAATTGTTCTTATTTTGGGGCAAAAACGCAGAAATTTCCCATATTTTGGGGCAAAAATGCAGAAATTCCCCTTATTTTGTGGTATAAAAGCTGAAATTCCTTTTATTTGGGGGCAAAAAGGCAGAAATTTTCCTCATTTTGGGGCAAAATTGCAGAAATTTCACTTATTTCAGGGTAATAAGCCAGAAATTTTCCTTATTTTGGGGCAAAAAAAACAGAAATTCCCTTGTTTTGGGGGAAAAAGAGAGAAATTCCACTTATGTAGAGGCCAAAAAGCAGAAATTCCCCTTATTTTGGAGCAAAAATGAAGAAATTTCCCTTTTTTATGGCAAAAAGGTATGCATTTTTCTTATTTTCGGGCAAAAAGGCAGAAATTCCCCGTATTTTGGATCAAAATTGCAGAAATTCCTTTAATTGTAGCACAAAAAGGCAGAAATTCCCTATATATTGTGGCAAAAATACAGAAATTCTCCTTATTTTGGGGCAAAACTCAGAAATTTCACTTATTTTGGGGTAAAATTGCAGAAATTTCACTTATTTCAGAAAAAAAGCAGAAATTTTCTTATTTTGGGGCATAAAGGCAGAAATTTCTTTTATTTTGGTACAAAATTGCAAAAATTTTTCTTATTTTGGGCAAATAGGCAGAAATTTCCAATATTTTGGGGCAAAAATGCAGAAATTCCCCTTATTTTGAGGTAAAAATGCTAAAATTTCCCTTATTTGGGGGCAAAAAGGCAGAAATTCCCCTTATTTTGGGGCAAAACTCAGAAATTTCAATTATTTTGGGGCAAAATTCCAGAAATTTCCCTTATTTTGGGCCAAATTTCAGAAATTTCACTTATTTTGGGACAAAATTGCCGAAATTTCACTTATTTTGGGGCAAAATTGCAGAAATTTCACTTATTTCAGAAAAAAGCAGAAATTTCACTTATTTTGGGGCAAAAAGGCAGAAATTTCCCTTATTTTGGTGCAAAATTGCAGAAATTTTTCTTATTTTGGGAAAAAGGCAGAAATTTCTCATATTTTGGGGCAAAAATGCAGAAATTCCCTTTCTTTTAAGGTAAAAATGCTGAACTTCCCCTTATTTGGGGGCAAAAAAGCAGAAATTTCCCTTATTTTGTGGCAAAACTTAGAAATTTCAATTATTTTGGGGCAAAATTGCAGAAATTTCACTTATTTCCAAAAAAAAGCCGAAATTTTCTAATTTTGGGGCAAAAAGGCAGATATTTCTTTTAATTTGGTACAAAATTGCAGAAATTTTCCTTATTTTGGGGCAAAAAGGCAGACATTTCCCATATTTTGGGGCAAAAATGCAGAAATTCCCCTTATTTTGAGGTAAAAAATCTGAAATTCCCCTTACTTGGGGGCAAAAAATGCAGAAATTTCCCTTATTTTGGGGCTAAATTGCAGAAATTTCACTTATTTCAGAATAATAAGTCAGAAATTATCTTTATTTTGGTGCAAAAAGACAGAAATTCCCTTTGTTTTGGGGGAAAAAGACAGAAATTCCACTTATTAAGAGGCAAAAAAGCAGAAATTCCCCTTATTTTGGAGCAAAAATGAAGAAATTTCCCTTTTCTATGGCAAAAAGGTATGCATTCTTCATATTTTCGGGCAAAAAGACAGAAATTCTCCGTTTCTTCGAGCAAAATTGCAGAAATCCCTTTAATTGTGGTCCAAAAAGGCAGAAATTCCCTATATGTTGGGGCGAAAAGACAGAAATTCTCCTTATTTTGGGGCAAAACTCAGAAATTTCACTTATTTTACGGCAAAATTGCAGAAATTTCACTTATTTCAGAATAAAAGCAGAAATTTTCTTATTTTGGGGCAAAAAGGCAGAAATTTCTTTTATTTTGGTACAAAATTGCAGAAATTGTTCTTATTTTGGGGCAAAAAGGCAGAAATTTCCCATATTTTGGGACAAAAATGCAGAAATTCCTATTATTTTGAGTTAAAAAGGCTGAAATTCCCCTTATTTGGGGGCAAAAAGGCAGAAAATTTCCTCATTTTGGGGCAAAATTGCAGAAATTTCACTTATTTCAGGGTAATAAGTCAGAAATTTTCCTTATTCTGGGGCAAAAAAGACAGAAATTCCCTTTGTTTTGGGGGAAAAAAACAGAAATTCCACTTATTTAGAGCCAAAAAAGCAGAAATTCCCCTTATTTTGGAGCAAAAATGAAGAAATTTTCCTTTTTTATGGCAAAAAGATATGCATTCTTCTTGTTTTCGGGCAAAAAGGCAGAAATTCCCCGTATTTTGGAGCACAATTGCAGAAATTCCCCTAATTGTGGGGCAAAAAGGCAGAAATTCCCTATATGTTGGGGCAAAAAGACAGAAATTTTCCTTTTTTGGGGCAAAACTCAGAAATTCCACTTATTTTTGGGCAAAATTCCAGAAATTTCCCTTATTTTGGGGCAAAACTCAGAATTTTCACTTATTTTGGGGCAAAATTGCAGAAATTTCACTTATTTCAAAAAAAAAGCAGAAATTTCACTTATTTTAGGGCAAAAAGGCAGAAATTTTTTTATTTTGATACAAAATTGCAGAAATTTTTCTTATTTTGGGACAAAAAGGCAGAAATTTCCCATATTTTGGGGCAAAAGTGCAGAAATTCCCCTTATTTTGAGGTAAAAAGGCTGAAATTCCCTTTATTTGGAGGCAAAAATGCAGAAATTTCTCTTATTTTGGTGCAAAATTGCAGAAATTTTACTTATTTCAGGGTAATAAGTCAGAAATTTTCCTTATTTTGGGGCAAAAAGACAGAAATTTCCTTTGTTATGGGGGAAAGAGACAGAAATTCCACTTATTTAGAGGCAAAAAAGCAGAAATTTCCCTTATTTTGGAGCAAAAATGAAGAAATTTCCCTTTTTTATGGCAAAAAGCTATGCATTCTTCTTATTTTCGGGCAAAAAGGCAGAAATTCCCCGTATTTTGGAGCACAATTGCAGAAATTCCCTTAATTGTGGGACAAAAAGTCAGAAATTCCCTATATGTTGGGGCAAAAAGACAGAAATTCTCCTTATTTTGGGGCAAAACTCAGAAATTCCACTTATTTTGGGGCAAAATTCCAGAAATTTCCCTTATTTTGGGGCAAAACTCAGAAATTCCACTTATTTTTGGGCCAAATTACAGAATTTTCTTTTATTTTGGGGCAAAATTGCAGAAATTTCACTTATTTCAGGGTAATAAGTCAGAAATTTTCTTATTTTGGAGCAAAAAGGCAGAAATTTCTTTTATTTTAGTACAAAATTGCAGAAATTTTTCTTATTTTGGTCAAAAAGGCAGAAATTTCCCATATTTAGGGGCAAAAATGCAGAAATTCCCCTTATTTTGAGGTAAAAATTCTGAAATTCCTATTATTTTGTGGCAAAAAGGCAGAAATTCCCCTTATTTTGGGGCAAAAAGCAGACATTTCCCTTATTTTGGAAAAAAATTTTAGAAATTTAACTTATTTCAGGGCAAAAAGTCAGAAATTCCCCTTATTTTGGGGCAAAAAGACAGAAATTTCCTTTGTTTTGGGGGAAAAAGACAGAAATTCCACTTACTAAGAGGCAAAAATCAGAAATTCCCCTTATTTTGGAGCAAAAATGAAGAAATTTCCCTTTTTTATGGCAAAAAGGTATGCATTCTTCTTGTTTTCGGGCAAAAAGACAGAAATTCCCCGTTTTTTGGAGCAAAATTGCAGAAATTCCCCTAATTGTGGGGCAATAGGTAGAAATTTCCTATATGTTGGGGCAAAAAGGCAGAAATTCTCCTTATTTTAGGGCAAAACTCAGAAATTCCACTTATTTTGGAGCAAAATTCCAGAAATTTCTTTTATTTTGGGGCGAAATTGCAGAAATTTCACTTATTTTGGGGCAAAATTGCAGAAATTTCACTTATGTCAGTAAAAAAAAGCAGAACTTTTCTTTTTTGGGGCAAAAAGTCAGAAATTTCTTTTATTTTGGTACAAAATTGCAGAAATTGTTCTTATTTTGGGGCAAAAACGCGGAATTTCCCATACTTTGGGGCAAAAATGCAGAAATTCCCCTTATTTTATGGTAAAAAGGCTGAAATTCCCCTTATTTGGGGGCAAATAGGCAGAAATTTTCCTCATTTTGTGGCAAAATTGCAGAAATTTCACGTATTTAAGGGTAATAAGTCAGAAATTTTCCTTATTTTGGGGCAAAAAAGACAGAAATTCCCTTTGTTTTGGGGGAAAAAGACAGAAATTCCACTTATTTAGAGGCAAAAATGCAGAAATTCTCCTTATTTTGGAGCAAAAATGAAGAAATTTCCCTTTTTTATGGCAAAAAGGTATGCATTTTTCTTATTTTGGGGCAAAGAGGCCGAAATTCCCCGTATTTGGAGCAAAATTGCAGAAATTCCTTTAATTGTGGGACAAAAAGGCAGAAATTCCCTATATATTAGGGCAAAAATACAGAAATTCTCCTTATTTTGGGGCAAAACTCAGAGTTTTCACTTATTTTGGGGCAAAATTGCAGAAATTTCACTTATTTCAGAAAAAAAGGAGAAATTTCACTTATTTTTGGGCAAAAAAGGCAGAAATTTCTTTTATATTGGTACAAAATTCCAGAAATTTTTCTTATTTTGGGGCAAAAATACAGAAATTTCCCATATTTTGGGGCAAAAATGCAGAAATTCCCCTTATTTTGAGGTATAAAGGCTGAAATTCCCCTTATTTGGGGGCAAAAAGGCAGAAATTTCCCTTATTTTGGTGCAAAATTGCAGAAATTTCACTTATTTCAGGGTAATAAGTCACAAATTTTCCTTATTTTGGGGCAAAAAAAACAGAAATTCCCTTTGTTTTGGGGGGAAAAGACAGAAATTCCACTTATTTAGAGGCAAAAAAGCAGAAATTCCCCTGATTTTGGAGAAAAAATGAAGAAATTTCTTTTTTTATGGCAAAAACGTATGCATTCTTCTTGTTTTTGGGCAAAAAGGCAGAAATTCCCCATTTTTGGAGCAAAATTGCAGAAATTCCCCTAATTGTGGGGCAAAAAGGCAGAAATTCCCTATATGTTGGGGCAAAAAGACAGAAATTCTCCTTATTTTGGGGCAAAACTCAGAAATTCCACTTATTTTGGGGCAAAAATTTCAGAAATTTCCCTTATTTTGGGGCAAAATTGCAGAAATTTCACTTATTTTGGGGCAAAATTGCAGAAATTTCACTTATGTCAGTAAAAAAAGGCAGAACTTTTCTCTTTTGGGGCAAAAAGTCAGGAATTTCTTTTATTTTGTTACAAAATTGCAGAAATTGTGCTTATTTTGGGGCAAAAAGGCAGAAATTTCCCATATTTTGGGGCAAAAATGCAGAAATTTCCCTTATTTTGAGGTAAAAAGTCTGTAATTCCCTTTATTTGGGGGCAAAAAGGCAGAAATTTTCCTTATTTTGGGGCAAAATTCCAGAAATTTTCTTTATTTTGGGGCAAAATTGAACAAATCTCCCTTATTTTGTGGCAAAATTACAGAAATTTCACTTATTTCAGGGAAAAAACGCAGAAATTTCTCTTATTTTGGGGCAATAAGGCAGAAATTGCTTTTATTTTGGTACAAAATTGCAGAAATTTTCTTTATTTTGGGGCAAAATACAAAAATTTCCCATATTTTAGGGCAAAAAGCAGAGATTACCCTTATTATGAGGTAAAAAGGCTGAAATTTCCCTTATTTGGGGGCAAAAAGACAGAAATTTCCCTAATTTTGTGGCAAAAAGGCAGAAATTTCCCTTATTTTGGGGCAAAATTGCAGATTTTTCACCTATTTCAGGGTAATAAGTCAGAAATTTTCCTTATTTTGGGGCAAAAAGATAGAAATTCCCTTTGTTTTGGGGGAAACAGACAGAAATTCCACTTATTTAGTGGCAAAAAAGCAGAAATTCCCCTTATTTTGGAGCAAAAATGAAGAAATTTCTCTTTTTTATGGCAAAAAGCTATGCATTCTTCTTATTTTCGGGCAAAAAGGCAGAAATTCCCCGTATTTTGGAGAAAAATTGCAGAAATTCCCTTAATTGTGGGGCAAAAACTCAGAAATTCCCTATATGTTGGGGCAAAAAGACAGAAATTCTTCTTATTTTGGGGCAAAACTCAGAAATTCCACTTATTTTGGGGCAAAATTCCAGAAATTTCCCTTATTTAGGGCAAAATTGCAGAAATTTCACTTATTTTGGGGCAAAATTGCAGAAATTTAACTTATTTCAGGGAAAAAAGTAGAAATTTTCTTATTTTGGGGCAAAAAGGCAGAAATTTTTTTTATTTTAGTACAAAATTGCAGAAATTTTTTTATTTTTTGCAAAAAGGCAGAAATTTCCCATATTTAGGGGCAAAAATGCAGAAATTCCCCTTATTTTGAGGTGAAAATTCTGAAATTCCCTTTATTTTGTGGCAAAAAGGCAGAAATTCCCCTTATTTTGGGGCAAAAAGCAGACATTTCCCTTATTTTGGAAAAAAATTTTAGAAATTTAACTTATTTCAGGGCAAAAAGTCAGAAATTCCCCTTATTTTGGGGCAAAAAGACAGAAATTTCCTTTGTTTTGGAGGAAAAAGACAGAAATTCCACTTATTAAGAGGCAAAAAAGCAGAAATTCCCCTTATTTTAAAGCAAAAATGAAGAAATTTCCCTTTTTTATGGCAAAAAGGTATGCCTTCTTCTTGTTTTCGGGCAAAAAGGCAGAAATTCCTCGTTTTTTGGAGCAAAATTGCAGAAATTCCCCTAATTGTGGGGCAAAAAGGCAGAAATTCCCTATATGTTGGGGCAAAAAGGCAGAAATTCTCCTTATTTTGGGGCAAAACTCAGAAATTCCACTTATTTTGGTGCAAAATTCCAGAAATTTCTTTTATTTTGGGGCGAAATTGCAGAAATTTCACTTATTTTGGGGCAAAATTGCAGAAATTTCACTTATGTCAGTAAAAAAAAGCAGAACTTTTCTTTTTGGGGGCAAAAAGTCAGAAATTTCTTTTATTTTGGTACAAAATTGCAGAAATTGTTCTTATTTTGGGGCAAAAACGTGGAAATTTCTCATACTTTGGGGCAAAAATGTAGAAATTCCCCTTATTTTGTGGTAAAAAGGCTGAAATTCCCCTTATTTGGGGGCAAAAAGGCAGAAATTTTCCTCATTTTGGGGCAAAATTTCAGAAATTTCACGTATTTCAGTGTAATAAGTCAAAAATTTTCCTTATTTTGGGGCAAAAAAGACAGAAATTCCCTTTGTTTTGGGGGAAAAAGACAGAAATTCCACTTATTTAGAGGCAAAAAAGCAGAAATTCCCCTTATTTTGGAGCAAAAATGAAGAAATTTCCCTTTTTTCTGGCAAAAAGTTATGCATTTTTCTTATTTTCGGGCAAAAAGGCAGAAATTCCCCGTATTTGGAGCAAAATTGCAGAAATTCCTTTAATTGTGGGACAAAAAGGCAGAAATTCTCTATATATTAGGGCAAAAATACAGAAATTCTCCTTATCTTGGGGCAAAACTCAGAATTTTCACTTATTTTGGGGCAAAATTGCAGAAATTTCTCTTATTTCAGAAAAAAAGCAGAAATTTAACTTATTTTGGGGCAAAAAGGCAGAAATTTCTTTTATTTTGGTACAAAATTGCAGAAATTTTTCTTATTTTGGGGCAAAAAGGCAAAAATTTCCCATATTTTGGGGCAAAAATGCAGAAATTCCCCTTATTTTGAGGTATAAAGGCTGAAATTCCCTTTTTTTGGAGGCAAAAAGGCAGAAATTTCCCTTATTTAGGGGCAAAATTGCAGAAATTTCACTTATTTCAGGGTAATAAGTCAAAAATTTTCCTTATTTTGGGGCAAAAAAGACAGAAATTCCCTTTGCTTTAGGGTAAAAAAACAGAAATTCCACTTATTTACAAGCAAAAAAGCAGAAATTCCCCTTATTTTGGAGCAAAAATGAAGAAATTTCACTTTTTTATGGCAAAAATGTATGCATTCTTCTTATTTTCAAGCAAAAAGGCAGAAATTCCTCGTATTTTGGAGCAATTTGCAGAAATTCTTCTAATTGTGGGGCAAAAAGGCAGAAATTCCCTATATGTTGTGGCAAAAAGACAGAAATTCTCCTTATTTTGGGGCAAAACTCAGAAATTTCCCTTATTTTGGGGCAAAATTGCAGAAATTTACTTATTTCAGAAAAAAAAGCAGAAATTTTCTTATTTTGGGGCAAAAAGGCAGAAATTTCTTTTATTTTGGTACAAAATTGCAGAAATTTTTCTTATTTTGGGCAAAAAGGCAGAAATTTCCCATATTTGGGGGCAAAAATGCATAAATTATCCTTATTTTGAGGTAAAAATGCTGAAATTCTCCTTATTTGAGGGCAAAAAGGCAGAAATTCCCCTTATTTTAGGGCAAAACTCAGAAATTTCAATTATTTTGGGGCAAAATTGCAGAAATTTCACTTATTTCAGGGTAATAAGTCAGAAATTTTCCTTATTTTGGGGCAAAAAAGACAGAAATTCCCTTTGTTTTGGGAGAAAAAGACAGAAATTCCACTTATTTAGAGGCAAAAAAGCAGAAATTCCCCTTATTTTGGAGCAAAAATGAAGAAATTTCCATTTTTTATGGCAAAACAGTATGCATTCTTCTTATTTTTGGTCAAAAAGGCAGAAAATCCCCGTGTTTTGGAGCAAAATTGCAGAAATTCCTTTAATTGTGAAGCAAAAAGGCAGAAATTCCCTATATGTTGGGGTAAAAACAGAAATTCCTCTTATTTTGGGGCAAATTCAGAAATTTCCCTTATTTTGGGGCAAAATTGCAGAAATTTCACATATTTTGGGGCAAAATTGCAGAAATTTCACTTATTTCAGAAAAAAAAGCAGAAATTTTCTTTTTGGGAAAAAAGTCAGAAATTTCTTTTATTTTTGTACAAAATTGCAGAAATTGTTCTTATTTTGGGGCAAAAAGGCAGAAATTTCCCATATTTTGGGGCAAAAATGCAGAAATTTTCCTTATTTTGAGGTAAAAAGGCTGATATTTTCCTTATTTGGAGGCAAAAAGGCAGAAATTTCCCTCCTTTTGGGGCAAAATTGCAGAAATTTCACTTATTTCAGGGTAATAAGTCAGAAATTTTCCTTATTTTGGGGCAAAAAAGACAGAAATTCCCTTTGTTTTGGGGGAAAAAGACAGAAATTCCACTTATTAAGAGGCAAAAAAGCAGAAATTCCCCTTATTTTGGAGCAAAAATAAAGAAATTTCCCTTTTTTATGGCCAAAAGTTATGCATTCTTCTTGTTTTCGGGCAAAAAGGCAAAAATTCCCCCTGTTTTGGAGCAAAATTGCAGAAATTCCCCTAATTGTGGGGCAAAAAGGCAGAAATTCCCTTTATGTTGGGGCAAAAAGACAGAAATTCTCCTTATTTTGGGGCAAAACTCAGAAATTTCACTTATTTTGGGGCAAAATTGCAGAAATTTCACTTATTTCAGAAAAAAAGCAGAAATTTTCTTATTTTGGGGCAAAAAGGCAGAAATTTCTTTTATTTTGGTACAAAATTGCAGAAATTTTTTTTATTTTGGGCAAAAAGGCTGAAATTTCCCATATTTTGGGGCAAAAATGCAGAAATTCCCCTTATTTTGAGGTAAAAATGCTGAAATTCCTATTATTTGGGGGCAAAAAGGCAGAAATTCCCCTTATTTTGGGGCAAAACTCAGAAATTTCAATTATTTTGGGACAAAATTGCAGAAATTTCACTTATTTTGGGGCAAAATTGCAGAAATTTCACTTATTTCAGGAAAAAAGGCAGAAGTTTTTCTTATTTTGGAGCAAAAAGGCAGAAATTCCAAATGTTTTGTGGCAAAAATGCAGAAATTCCCCTTATTTTGTGGTAAAAATGCTGAAATTCCCCTTATTTGGGGGCAAAAAGGCATAAATTTCCCTTATTTTGGGGCAAAATTGCAGAAATTTCACTTACCTCAGGGTAATAAGTCAGAAATTTTCCTTATTTTGGGGCAAAAAAGACGGAAACTCCCTTTGTTTTGGGGGAAAAAGACATAAATTCGACTTATTAAGAGGCAAAAAAGCAGAAATTCCCCATATTTTGAAGCAAAAATGAAGAAATTTTCCTTTTTTATGGCAAAAAGGTATGCATTCTTCTTGTTTTCGGGCAAAAAGGCAGAAATTCCCCGTATTTTGGAGCACAATTGCAGAAATTCCCCTAATTGTGGGGCAAAAAGGCAGAAATTCCCTATATGTTGGGGCAAAAAAACAGAAATTTTCCTTTTTTTGGGGCAAAACTCAGAAATTCCACTTATTTTGGGGCAAAATTCCAGAAATTTCCCTTATTTTGGGGCAAAACTCAGAATTTTCACTTATTTTGGGGAAAAATTGCAGAAATTTCACTTATTTCAGAAAAAAAAAGCAGAAATTTCACTTATTTTGGGGCAAAAAGGCAGAAATTTTTTTATTTTGGTACAAAATTGCAGAAATTTTTCTTATTTTGGGACAAAAAGGCTGAAATTTCCCATATTTTGGGGCAAAAGTGCAGAAATTCCCCTTATTTTGAGGTAAAAATGCTGAAATTCCCTTTATTTGGAGGCAAAAATGCAGAAATTTCCCTTATTTTGGTGCAAAATTGCAGAAATTTCACTTATTTCAGGGTAATAAGTCACAAATTTTCCTTATTTTGGGGCAAAAAAGACAGAAATTCCCTTTGTTTTGGGGGGAAAAGACAGAAATTCCACTTATTTAGAGGCAAAAAAGCAGAAATTCCCCTGATTTTGGAGAAAAAATGAAGAAATTTCTTTTTTTTATGGCAAAAAGGTATGCATTCTTCTTGTTTTTGGGCAAAAAGGCAGAAATTTCCCGTTTTTGGAGCAAAATTGCAGAAATTCCCCTAATTGTGGGGCAAAAAGGCAGAAATTCCCTATATTTTGGGGCAAAAAGACAGAAATTCTCCTTATTTTGGGGCAAAACTCAGAAATTCCAATTATATTGGGGCAAAATTTCACAAATTTCCCTTATTTTGGGGAAAAATTGCAGAAATTTCACTTATTTTGGGGCAAAATTGCAGATATTTCACTTATGTCAGTAAAAAAAAGCAGAACTTTTCTTTTTTGGGGCAAAAAGTCAGAAATTTTTTTTTATTTTGTTACAAAATTGCAGAAATTGTTCTTATTTTGGGGCAAAAAGGCAGAAATTTCCCATATTTTGGGGCAAAAATGCAGAAATTTCCCTTATTTTGAGGTAAAAAGGCTGTAATTCCCTTTATTTGGGGGCAAAAAGGCAGAAATTTTCCTTATTTTGGGGCAAAATTCCAGAAATTTTCTTTATTTTGGGGCAAAATTAAACAAATCTCCCTTATTTTGTGGCAAAATTACAGAAATTTCACTTATTTCAGGGAAAAAAAGCAGAAATTTCTCTTATTTTGGGGCAAAAAGGCAGAAATTGCTTTTATTTTGGTACAAAATTGCAGAAATTTTCTTTATTTTGGGGCAAAATACAGAAATTTCCCATATTTTAGGGCAAAAAGCAGAGATTAACCTTATTATGAGGTAAAAAGGCTGAAATTTCCCTTATTTTGGGGCAAAAAGACTGAAATTTCCATAATTTTGTGGCAAAAAGGCAGAAATTTCCCTTATTTTGGGGCAAAATTGCAGAAATTTCACTTATTTCAGGGTAATAAGTCAGAAATTTTCCTTATTTTGGGGCAAAAAGACAGAAATTCCCTTTGTTTTGCGGGAAAGAGACAGAAATTCCACTTATTTAGAGGCAAAAAAGCAGAAATTCCCCTCATTTTGGAGCAAAAATGAAGAAATTTCCCTTTTTTATGGCAAAAAGCTATGCATTCTTCTTATTTTCGGGCAAAAAGGCAGAAATTCCCCGTATTTTGGAAAAAAGTTGCAGAAATTCCCTTAATTGTAGGGCAAAAAGTCAGAAATTCCCTATATGTTGAGGCAAAAATAGAGAAATTCTTCTTATTTTGGGGCAAAACTCAGAAATTCCACTTATTTTGGGGCAAAATTCCAGAAATTTCCCTTATTTTGGGGCAAAATTGGAGAAATTTCACTTATTTTGGGGAAAAATCTCAGAAATTTAACTTATTTCAGGGAAAAAAGTAGAAATTTTCTTATTTTGGGGCAAAAAAGCAGAAATTTCTTTTATTTTAGTACAAAATTGCAGAAATTTTTCTTATTTTGGGCAAAAAGGCAGCAATTTCCCATATTTAGGGGCAAAAATGCAGAAATTCCCCTTATTTTGAGGTAAAAATTCTGAAATTCCCTTTATTTTGTGGCAAAAAGGCAGAAATTCCCCTTATTTTGGGGCAAAAAGCAGACATTTCCCTTATTTTGGAAAAAAATTTTAGAAATTTAACTTATTTCAGGGCAAAAAGTCAGAAATTCCCCTTATTTTGGGGCAAAAAGACAGAAATTCCCTTTGTTTTGGGGGAAAAAGACAGAAATTCCACTTATTAAGAGGCAAAAAAGCAGAAATTCCCCTTATTTTGGAGCAAAAATGAAGAAATTTCCCTTTTTTATGGCAAAAAGGTATGCATTCTTCTTGTTTTCGGGCAAAAAAGCAGAAATTCCCCGTTTTTTTGGAGCAAAATTGCAGAAATTCCCCTAATTGTGGGGCAAAAAGGCAGAAATTCCCTATATGTTGGGGCAAAAAGGCAGAAATTCTCTTTATTTTGGGGCAAAACTCAGAAATTCCACTTATTTTGGTGCAAAATTGCAGAAATTTCACTTATGTCAGTAAAAAAAAGCAGAACTTTTCTTTTTTGGGGCAAAAAGTCAGAAATTTCTTTTATTTTGGTACAAAATTGCAGAAATTGTTCTTATTTTGGGGCAAAAACGCAGAAATTTCCCATACTTGGGGGCAAAAATGCAGAAATTCCCCTTATTTTGTGGTAAAAAGGCTGAAATACCTTTTATTTGGGGGCAAAAAGGCAGAAATTTTCCTCATTTTGGGGCAAAATTGCAGAAACTTCACTTATTTCAGGGTAATAAGTCAGAAATTTTCCTTATTTTGGGGCAAAAAAGACAGAAATTCCCTTTGTTTTGGGGGAAAGAGACAGAAATTTCACTTATTGAGAGGCAAAAAAGCAGATATTCCCCTTATTTTGGAGCAAAAATGAAGAAATTTCCCTTTTTTCTGGCAAAAAGGTATGCATTTTTCTTATTTTCGGGCAAAAAGGCAGAAATTCCCCGTATTTGGAGCAAAATTGCAGAAATTCCTTTAATTGTGGGACAAAAAGGCAGAAATTCCCAATTATTAGGGCAAAAATACAGAAATTCTCCTTATTTTGGGGCAAAACTCAGAATTTTCACTTATTTTGGGGCGAAATTGCAGAAATTTCACTTATTTTGGGGCAAAATTGCAGAAATTTCACTTATGTCAGTAAAAAAAAGCAGAACTTTTCTTTTTTGGGGCAAAAAGTCAGAAATTTCTTTTAATTTGGTACAAAATTGCAGAAATTTTTCTTATTTTGGGGCAAAAAGGCAGAAATTTCCCATATTTTGGGGCAAAAATGCAGAAATTCCCCTTATTTTGAGGTATAAAGGCTGAAATTCCCTTTATTTGGGGGCAAAAAGGCAGAAATTTCCCTTATTTAGGGGCAAAATTGCAGAAATTTCACTTATTTCAGGGTAATAAGTCAAAAACTTTCCTTATTTTGGGGCAAAAAAGACAGAAATTCCCTTTGCTTTGGGGTAAAAAAACAGAAATTCCACTTATTTACAAGCAAAAAAGCAGAAATTCCCCTTATTTTGGAGCAAAAATGAAGAAATTTCACTTTTTTATGGCAAAAAGGTATGCATTCTTCTTATTTTCGGGCAAAAAGGCAGAAATTCCCCGTATTTTGGAGCAATTTGCAGAAATTCTTCTAATTGTGGGGCAAAAAGGCAGAAATTCCCTATATGTTGGGGCAAAAAGACAGAAATTCTCCTTATTTTGGGGCAAAACTCAGAAATTTCACTTATTTTGGGGCAAAATTGCAGAAATTTCACTTATTTCAGAAAAAAAAGCAGAAATTTTCTTATTTTGGGATAAAAAGGCAGAAATTTCTTTTATTTTGGTACAAAATTGCAGAAATTTTTCTTATTTTGGGCAAAAAGGCAGAAATTTCCCATATTTGGGGGCAAAATGCTGAAATTATCCTTATTTTGAGGTAAAAATGCTGAAATTCTCCTTATTTGAGGGCAAAAAGTCAGAAATTCCCCTTATTTTAGGACAAAACTCAGAAATTTAAATTATTTTGGGGCAAAATTGCAGAAATTTCACTTATTTCAGGGTAATAAGTCAGAAATTTTCCATATTTTGTGGCAAAAAAGACAGAAGTTCCCTTTGTTTTCTGGGAAAAAAACAGAAATTCCACTTATTTACAGGCAAAAAAGCAGAAATTCCCCTTATTTTGGAGCAAAAATGAAGAAATTTCCATTTTTTCTGGCAAAAAGGTATGCATTCTTCTTATTTTTGATCAAAAATGAAGAAAATCCCCGTGTTTTGGAGCAAAATTGCAGAAATTCCTTTAATTGTGGGGCAAAAAGTCAGAAATTCCCTATATGTTGGGGTAAAAACAGAAATTCCTCTTATTTTGGGGCAAAACTCAGAAATTTCCCTTATTTTGGGGCAAAATTGCAGAAATTTTACATATTTTAGGGCAAAATTGCAGAAATTTCACTTATTTCAGAAAAAAAAAGCAGAAATTTTCTTTTTGGGAAAGAGTCAGAAATTACTTTTATTTTTGTACAAAATTGCAGAATTTGTTCTTATTTTGGGGCAAAAAGGCAGAAATTTCCCTTATTTTGAGGTAACAAGACTGAAATTCCCCTTATTTTCAGGTAACAAGACTGAAATTCCCCTTATTTGGTGGCAAAAAGGCAGAAATTTCTCTTATTTTGGGGCAAAATTGCAGAAATTTCACTTATTTCAGGGTAATAAGTCAGAAATTTTCCTTATTTTGGGGCAAAAAAGACAGAAATTCCCTTTGTTTTGGGGGAAAAAGACAGAAATTCCACTTATTAAGAGGCAAAAAAGCAGAAATTCCCCTTATTTTGGAGCAAAAATAAAGAAATTTCCCTTTTTTATGGCCAAAAGTTATGCATTCTTCTTGTTTTCGGGCAAAAAGGCAGAAATTCCCCCTGTTTTGGAGCAAAATTGCAGAAATTCCCCTAATTGTGGGGCAAAAAGGAAGAAATTCCCTATATGTTGGGACAAAAAGACAGAAATTCTCCTTATTTTGGGGCATAACTCAGAAATTTCACTTATTTTGGGGCAAAATTGCAGAAATTTAACTTATTTCAGAATAAAAAGCAGAAATTTTCTTATTTTGGGGCAAAAAGGCAGAAATTTCTTTTATTTTGGTGCAAAATTGCAGAAATTTTTCTTATTTTGGGAAAAAGGCAGAAATATCTCATATTTTGGGGCAAAAATGCAGAATTTCCCCTAATTTAAAGTAAAAATGCTGAACTTCCCCTTATTTGGGTCAAAAAGGCAGAAATTTCCCTTATTTTGGAGCAAAACTTAGAAATTTCAATTATTTTGGGGCAAAATTGCAGAAATTTCACTTATTTCCAAAAAAAAGCAGAAATTTTTTTATTTTGGGGCAAAAAGGCAGAAATTTCTTTTATTTTGGTACAAAATTGCAGAAATTGTTCTTATTTTGGGGCAAAATTGAAGAAATTTCCTTTATTTTGGGGCAAAATTTCAGAAATTTCACTTATTTCAGAAAAAATGCAGAAGTTTTCTTATTTTGGGGCCAAAAGGCAGAAATTTCTTTTATTTTGGTACAAAATTCCAGAAATTTTTCTTATTTTGGGGCAAAAGGCAAAATTCCTTATATTTTTGGGCAAAAATGCAGAAATTCCCCATATTTTGAGGTAAAAAGGCTGAAATTCCTTTTATTTGGGGGCAAAAAGGCAGAAATTTTCCTTATATTGGGGCAAAATTCCAGAAAATTTCTTTATTTTGGGGCAAAATTGCAGAAATTTCCTTTATTTTGTGGCAAAATTACAGAAATTTCACTTATTTCAGGGAAAAAATGCAGAAATTTCTCTTATTTTGGGGCAAAAAGGCAAAAATTGCTTTTATTTTGGTACAAAATTGCAGAAATTTTCTTTATTTTAGGACAAAATACAGAAATTCCCCATATTTTAGGGCAAAAAGCAAAGATTACCCATATTATGAGGTAAAAAGGCTGAAATTTCCCTTATTTTGGGGCAAAAACACAGAAATGTCCCTTATTTTGTGGCAAAAAGGAAGAAATTTCCCTTATTTTGGGGCAAAATTACAGAAATTTCACTTATTTCAGGGTAATAAGTCAGAAATTTTCCTTATTTTGGGGCAAAAAAGACAGAAATTCCCTTTGTTTTGGGGGAAAGAGACAGAAATTCCACTTATTGAGAGGCAAAAAAGCAGAAATTCCCCTTATTTTGGAGCAAAAATGAAGAAATTTCCCTTTTATTCTGGCAAAAAGGTATGCATTTTTCTTATTTTCGGGCAAAAAGGCAGAAATTCCCTGTATTAGGAGCAAAATTGCAGAAATTCCTTTAATTGTGGGACAAAAAGGCAGAAATTCCCTATATATTAGGGCAAAAATACAGAAATTCTCCTTATTTTGGGGCAAAACTCAGAATTTTCACTTATTTTGGGGCAAAATTGCAGAAATTTCACTTATTTCAGAAAAAAAGCAGAAATTTCACTTATTTTGGGGCAAAAAGGCAGAAATTTCTTTTATTTTGGTACAAAATTGCAGAAATTTTTCTTATTTTGGGGCAAAAAGGCAGAAATTTTCCATATTTTGGGGCAAAAATGCAGAAATTCCCCTTATTTTGAGGTATAAAGGCTGAAATTCCCTTTATTTGGGGGCAAAAAGGCAGAAATTTCCCTTATTTAGGGGCAAAATTGCAGAAATTTCACTTATTTCAGGGTAATAAGTCAAAAACTTTCCTTATTTTGGGGCAAAAAAGACAGAAATTCCCTTTGCTTTGGGGTAAAAAAACAGAAATTCCACTTATTTACAAGCAAAAAAGCAGAAATTCCCCTTATTTTGGAGCAAAAATGAAGAAATTTCACTTTTTTATGGCAAAAAGGTATGCATTCTTCTTATTTTCGGGCAAAAAGGCAGAAATTCCCCGTATTTTGGAGCAATTTGCAGAAATTCTTCTAATTGTGGGGCAAAAAGGCAGAAATTCCCTATATGTTGGGGCAAAAAGACAGAAATTCTCCTCATTTTGGGGCAAAACTCAGAAATTTCACTTATTTTGGGGCAAAATTGCAGAAATTTCACTTATTTCAGAAAAAAAAGCAGAAATTTTCTTATTTTGGGATAAAAAGGCAGAAATTTCTTTTATTTTGGTACAAAATTGCAGAAATTTTTCTTATTTTGGGCAAAAAGGCAGAAATTTCCCATATTTGGGGGCAAAATGCTGAAATTATCCTTATTTTGAGGTAAAAATGCTGAAATTCTCCTTATTTGAGGGCAAAAAGGCAGAAATTCCCCTTATTTTAGGACAAAACTCAGAAATTTCAATTATTTTGGGGCAAAATTGCAGAAATTTCACTTATTTCAGGGTAATAAGTCAGAAATTTTCCTTATTTTGGGGCAAAAAAGACAGAAGTTCCCTTTGTTTTGGGGGAAAAAAACAGAAATTCCACTTATTTACAGGCAAAAAAGCAGAAATTCCCCTTATTTTGGAGCAAAAAATGAAGAAATTTCCATTTTTTTCTGGCAAAAAGGTATGCATTCTTCTTATTTTTGGTCAAAAAGGCAGAAAATCCCCGTGTTTTGGAGCAAAATTGCAGAAATTCCTTTAATTGTGGGGCAAAAAGTCAGAAATTCCCTATATGTTGGGGTAAAAACAGAAATTCCTCTTATTTTGGGGCAAAACTCAGAAATTTCCCTTATTTTGGGGCAAAATTGCAGAAATTTTACATATTTTGGGGCAAAATTGCAGAAATTTCACTTATTTCAGAAAAAAAAAGCAGAAATTTTCTTTTTGGGAAAGAGTCAGAAATTTCTTTTATTTTTGTACAAAATTGCAGAATTTGTTCTTATTTTGGGGCAAAAAGGCAGAAATTTCCCATATTTTGGGGCAAAAATGCAGAAATTTCCCTTATTTTGAGGTAAAAAGGCTGATATTTTCCTTATTTGGAGGCAAAAAGGCAGAAATTTCCCTCCTTTGGGGCAAAATTGCAGAAATTTCACTTACTTCAGGGTAATAAGTCAGAAATTTTCCTTATTTTGGGGCAAAAAAGACAGAAATTCCCTTTGTTTTGGGGGAAAAAGACAGAAATTCCACTTATTAAGAGGCAAAAAAGCAGAAATTCCCCTTATTTTGGAGCAAAAATAAAGAAATTTCCCTTTTTTATGGCCAAAAGTTATGCATTCTTCTTGTTTTCGGGCAAAAAGGCAGAAATTCCCCCTGTTTTGGAGCAAAATTGCAGAAATTCCCCTAATTGTGGGGCAAAAAGGAAGAAATTCCCTATATGTTGGGACAAAAAGACAGAAATTCTCCTTATTTTGGGGCAAAACTCAGAAATTTCACTTATTTTGGGGCAAAATTGCAGAAATTTCACTTATTTCAGAATAAAAAGCAGAAATTTTCTTATTTTGGGGCAAAAAGGCAGAAATTTCTTTTATTTTGGTGCAAAATTGCAGAAATTTTTCTTATTTTGGGAAAAAGGCAGAAATATCTCATATTTTGGGGCAAAAATGCAGAATTTCCCCTAATTTTAAGGTAAAAATGCTGAACTTCCCCTTATTTGGGTCAAAAAGGCAGAAATTTCCCTTATTTTGGAGCAAAACTTAGAAATTTCAATTATTTTGGGGCAAAATTGCAGAAATTTCACTTATTTCCAAAAAAAAGCAGAAATTTTTTTATTTTGGGGCAAAAAGGCAGAAATTTCTTTTATTTTGGTACAAAATTGCAGAAATTGTTCTTATTTTGGGGCAAAATTGAAGAAATTTCCTTTATTTTGGGGCAAAATTTCAGAAATTTCACTTATTTCAGAAAAAATGCAGAAGTTTTCTTATTTTGGGGCCAAAAGGCAGAAATTTCTTTTATTTTGGTACAAAATTCCAGAAATTTTTCTTATTTTGGGGCAAAAGGCAAAAATTCCTTATATTTTTGGGCAAAAATGCAGAAATTCCCCATATTTTGAGGTAAAAAGGCTGAAATTCCCTTTATTTGGGGGCAAAAAGGCAGAAATTTTCCTTATATTGGGGCAAAATTCCAGAAAATTTTATTATTTTGGGGCAAAATTGCAGAAATCTCCCTTATTTTGTGGCAAAATTACAGAAATGTCACTTATTTCAGGGAAAAAATGCAGAAATTTTTCTTATTTTGGGGCAAAAAGGCAAAAATTGCTTTTATTTTGGTACAAAATTGCAGAAATTTTCTTTATTTTAGGGCAAAATACAGAAATTCCCCATATTTTAGGGCAAAAAGCAAAGATTACCCATATTATGAGGTAAAAAGGCTGAAATTTCCCTTATTTTGGGGCAAAAAGACAGAAATTTTCCTTATTTTGTGGCAAAAAGGAAGAAATTTCCCTTATTTTGGGGCAAAATTGCAGAAATTTCACTTATTTCAGGGTAATAAGTCAGAAATTTTCCTTATTTTGGGGCAAAAAAGACAGAAATTCCCTTTGTTTTGGGGGAAAGAGACAGAAATTCCACTTATTGAGAGGCAAAAAAGCAGAAATTCCCCTTATTTTGGAGCAAAAATGAAGAAATTTCCTTTTTCTATGGCAAAAAGCTATGCATTCTTCTTATTTTCGGGCAAAATGGCATAAATTCCCCGTATTTTGGAGCAAAATTGCAGAAATTCCCTTAATTGTGGGGCCAAAATCAAAATTTACAATATGTTGGGGCAAAAAGACAGAAAATCTCCTTATTTTGGGGCAAAACTCAGAAATTCCACTTATTTTGGGGCAAAATTCCAGAAATTTCCCTTATTATGGGGCAAAATTGCAGATATTTCACTTATTTTGGGGCAAAATTGCAGAAATTTAACTTATTTCAGGGAAAAAAAGTAGAAATTTTTTATTTTGGGGCAAAAAGGCAGAAATTTCTTTTATTTTGGTACAAAATTGCAGAAATTTTTTTTATTTTGGGCAAAAAGGTAGAAATTTCCCATATTTAGGGGCAAAAATGCAGAAATTCCCCTTATTTTGAGGTAAAAATTCTGAAATTCCCCTTTTTTTGTGGCAAAAAGGCAGAAATTCCCCTTATTTTGGGGCAAAAAGCAGACATTTCCCTTATTTTGGGGAAAAATTTTAGAAATTTAACTTATTTCAGGGCAAAAAGTCAGAAATTCCCCTTATTTAGGGGCAAAAAGACAGAAATTTGGTTTATTTTTGGGGAAAAGGGAGAAATTGCACTTCTTTTGAGTCAAAAAGGCGGAAACTTCCCTTATTTTGGGGTAAAAATGAAGAAATTTCGCTGTTTTATGGCAAAAAGATATACATTCCCTTTATTATTGGGGAAAAAAGGCAGAAATTCCCCGTATTTTGGAGCAAAATTGCAGAAATTCCCCTAATTTTTGGGCAAAAACGCAGAACTTCCCCTTATTTTGGGGTAAAACTGCAGAAATTTCACTTATTTCGCGGCAAAATGGCAGAAATTCCGTTTATTTTCGGCGAAATAGGCAGAAAATCCCCGTATTTTGGAGCAAAATTGCAGAAATTCACCTAATTTGGGGTAAAACATGCAGTAATTTTCTTTATTTTGGGGCAAAAATGCAGAAATTCCCCTTATTTGGGGGCAAAAGGCAGAAATTTCCTTTATTTTAGGGCAAAATTGCAGAAATTTCCCTTATTTGGGGACAAAAAACAGAAATTCCCTTTCTTTTGTGGCAAAATTGCAGAAAATTCCTTTATTATGGGGAAAAATTGCAGAAATTTCTTTTATTTTAAGGCAAAATTGCAGAAATTTCACTTATTTCAGGAAAAAAGGCAGAAGTTTTCCTTATTTTGGGGCAAAAAGTCAGAAATTCCAAATATTTTGTGGCAAAAATGCAGAAATTCCCTTTATTTTGAGGTAAAAAGGCTGAAATTCCCCTTATTTCAGAAAAAAAAGGCAGAAATTTCCCTTATTTTGGGGCAAAATTGCAGAAATTTCACTTACTTCTGGGAAACAAGTCAGAAATTTTCCTTATTTTGGGGCAAAAAAGACAGAAATTCCCTTTGTATTGGGGGAAAAAGACAGAAATTCCACTTATTAAGAGGCAAAAATGCAGAAATTCTCATTTGGGGGCAAAAGGCAGAAATTTCCCTTATTTTGGGGCAAAATTGCAGAAATTTCACTTACTTCAGGGTAATAAGTCAGAAATTTTCCTTATTTTGGGGCAAAAAAGACATAAATTCCCTTTGTTTTGGGGGAAAAAGACAGAAATTCCACTTATTAAGAGGCAAAATCAGAAATTCCCCTTATTTTGGAGCAAAAATGAAGAAATTTCCCTTTTTTATGACAAAAAGGTATGCATTCTTCTTATTTTTCGGGCAAAAAGTCAGAAATTCCCTCTGTTTTGAAGCAAAATTGCAGAAATTCCCCTAATTGTGGGGCAAAAAGGCAGAAATTCCCTATATGTTGGGGCAAAAAGACAGAAATTTCACTTATTTTGGGGCAAAACTCAGAAATTCCACTTATTTTGGGGCAAAATTCCAGAAATTTCTCTTATTTTGGGGCGAAATTGCAGAAATTTCACTTATTTTGGGGCAAAATTGCAGAAATTTCACTTATGTCAGTAAAAAAAGCAGAACTTTTCTTTTTTGGGGCAAAAAGTCAGATATTTCTTTTATTTTTGTACAAAATTGCAGAAATTGTTCTTATTTGGGGGCAAAAACGCAGAAATTTCCCATATTTTGGGGAAAAAATGCAGAAATTCCTTTTATTTTGTGGTAAAAAGGCTGAAATTTCTTTTATTTGGGGGCAAAAAGGCAGAAATTTTCCTCATTTTGGGGCAAAATTGCAGAAATTTCACTTATTTCAGGGTAATAAGTCAGAAATTTTCCTTATTTTGGGGCAAAAAAGACAGAAATTCCCTTTGTTTTGGGGGAAAAAGACAGAAATTCCACTTATTTAGAGACAAAAAAGCAGAAATTCCCCTTATTTTGGAGCAAAAATGAAGAAATTTTCCTTTTTTATGGCAAAAAGGTATGCATTTTTCTTATTTTCAGGCAAAAAGGCAGAAATTCCCCGTATTGGGAGCAAAATTGCAGAAATTCCTTCAATTGTGGGACAAAAAGGCAGAAATTCCCTATTTATTAGGGCAAAAATAGAGAAATTCTCCTTATTTTGTGGCAAAACTCAGAATTTTCACTTATTTTGGGGCAAAATTGCAGAAATTTCACTTATTTCAGAAAAAAAGCAGAAATTTCACTTATTTTGGGGCAAAAAGGCAGAAAAATCTTTTATTTTGGTACAAAATTGCAGAAATTTTTCTTATTTTGGGGCAAAAAGGCAGAAATTTCCCATATTTTGGGGCAAAAATGCGGAAATTCCTCTTATTTTGAGTTAAAAAGGCTGAAATTCCCCTTATTTGGAGGCAAAAAGGCAGAAATTTCCCTTATTTAGGGGCAAAATTGCAGAAATTTCACTTATTTCAGGGTAATAAGTCAGAAATTTTCCTTATTTTGGGGCAAAAAAGACAGAAATTCCCTTTGCTTTGGGGTAAAAAAACAGAAATTCCACTTATTTACAAGCAAAAAAACAGAAATTCCCCTTATTTTGGAGCAAAAATAAAGAAATTTCCCTTTTTTATGGCAAAAAGGTATGCATTCTTCTTATTTTCGGGCAAAAAGGCAGAAATTCCCCGTATTTTGGAGCAAAATTGCAGAAATTCCCCTAATTGTGGGGCAAAAAGGCAGAAATTCCCTATATGTTGGGGCAAAAAGACAGAAATTTTCCTTATTTTAGGGCAACACTCAGAAATTTCACTTATTTTGGGGCAAAATTGCAGAAATTTCACTTACTTCAGGGTAATAAGTCAGAAATTTTCCTTATTTTGGGGCAAAAAAGACATAAATTCCCTTTGTTTTGGGGGAAAAAGACAGAAATTCCACTTATTAAGAGGCAAAATCAGAAATTCCCCTTATTTTGGAGCAAAAATGAAGAAATTTCCCTTTTTTATGGCAAAAAGGTATGCATTCTTCATATTTTTCGGGCAAAAAGTCAGAAATTCCCTCTGTTTTGGAGCAAAATTGCAGAAATTCCCCTAATTGTGGGGCAAAAAGGCAGAAATTCCCTATATGTTGGGGCAAAAAGACAAAAATTTCACTTATTTTGGGGCAAAACTCAGAAATTCCACTTATTTTGGGGCAAAATTCCAGAAATGTCTCTTATTTTGGGGCGAAATTGCAGAAATTTCACTTATTTTGGTGCAAAATTGCAGAAATTTCACTTATGTCAGTAAAAAAAAGCAGAACTTTTCTTTTTGGGGGCAAAAAGTCAGATATTTCTTTTATTTTGGTACAAAATTGCAGAAATTGTTCTTATTTGGGGGCAAAAACGCAGAAATTTCCCATATTTTGGGGAAAAAATGCAGAAATTCCTTTTATTTTGTGGTAAAAAGGCTGAAATTTCTTTTATTTGGGGGCAAAAAGGCAGAAATTTTCCTCATTTTGGGGCAAAATTGCAGAAATTTCACTTATTTCAGGGTAATAAGTCAGAAATTTTCCTTATTTTGGGGCAAAAAAGACAGAAATTCCCTTTGTTTTGGGGGAAAAAGACAGAAATTCCACTTATTTAGAGACAAAAAAGCAGAAATTCCCCTTATTTTGGAGCAAAAATGAAGAAATTTTCCTTTTTTATGGCAAAAAGGTATGCATTTTTCTTATTTTCAGGCAAAAAGGCAGAAATTCCCCGTATTGGGAGCAAAATTGCAGAAATTCCTTCAATTGTGGGAAAAAAGGCAGAAAATCCCTATTTATTAGGGCAAAAATAGAGAAATTCTCCTTATTTTGTGGCAAAACTCAGAATTTTCAATTATTTTGGGGCAAAATTGCAGAAATTTCACTTATTTCAGAAAAAAAGCAGAAATTTCACTTATTTTGGGGCAAAAAGGCAGAAATTTCTTTTATTTTGGTACAAAATTGCAGAAATTTTTCTTATTTTGGGGGAAAAGGCAGAAATTTCCCATATTTTGGGGCAAAAATGAGGAAATTCCTCTTATTTTGAGGTATAAAGGCTGAAAATCCCTTTATTTGAGGGCAAAAAGGCAGAAATTTCCCTTATTTAGGGGCAAAATTGCAGAAATTTCACTTATTTCAGGGTGATAAGTCAGAAATTTTCCTTATTTTGGGGCAAAAAAGACAGAAATTCCCTTTGCTTTGGGGTAAAAAAACAGAAATTCCACTTATTTACAAGCAAAAAAGCATAAATTTCTTTTATTTTGGAGCAAAAATAAAGAAATTTCCCTTTTTTATGGCAAAAAGGTATTCATTCTTCTTATTTTCGGGCAAAAAGGCAGAAATTCCCCGTATTTTGGAGCAAAATTGCAGAAATTCCCCTAATTGTGGGGCAAAAAGGCAGAAATTCCCTATATGTTAGGGCAAAAAGACAGAAATTTTCCTTATTTTGGGGCTACACTCAGAAATTTCACTTACTTTGGGGCAAAATTGCAGAAATTTCACTTATTTCAGAAAAAAAGCAGAAATTTTCTTATTTTGGGGCAAAAAAGCAGAAATTTCTTTTATTTTGGTACAAAATTGCAGAAATTTTTCTTATTTTGGGAAAAAGGCAGAAATTTCTCATATTTTGGGGCAAAAATGCAGAAATTCCCCTTATTTTAAGGTAAAAATGCTGAACTTCCCCTTATTTGGGGGCAAAAATGCAGAAATTTCCTTTATTTTGGGGCAAAACTTAGAAATTTCAATTATTTTGGGGCAAAATTGCAGAAATTTCACTTATTTCCGAAAAAAAAGCAGAAATTTTCTAATTT
Source organism: Micromys minutus (assembly GCF_963924665.1). Lineage (NCBI taxonomy): Eukaryota > Metazoa > Chordata > Mammalia > Rodentia > Muridae > Micromys > Micromys minutus. The sequence goes on along the minus strand of NW_027667307.1, from coordinate 224,162 downwards.
TGGGGCAAAAAGGCAGATATTTCTTTTATTTTGGTACAAAATTGCAGAAATTTTCCTTATTTTGGGGCAAAAAGGCAGACCTTTCCCATGTTTTGGGGCAAAAACGCAGAATTTCCCCTTATTTTGAGGTAAAAAGGCTGAAATTCACCTCATTTGGGGGCAAAAAGGCAGAAATTTCCCTTATTTTGGGACAAAATTGCAGAAATTTCACTTATTTCAGAATAATAAGTCAGAAATTATCTTTATTTTGGTGCAAAAATACAGAAATTCCCTTTGTTTTGGGGGAAAAAGACAGAAATTCCACTTATTTAGAGGCAAAAAAGCAGAAATTCCCCTTATTTAGGAGCAAAAATGAAGAAATTTCTCTTTTCGATGGCAAAAAGGTATGCATTCTTCTTATTTTCGGGCAAAAAGACAGAAATTTTCCGTTTTTTGGAGCAAAATTGCAGAAATCCCCCTAATTGTGGGCCAAAAAGGCAGAAATTCCCTATATGTTGGGGCAAAAAGACAGAAATTTCACTTATTTTGGGGCAAAACTCAGAAATTTCACTTATTTTAGGGCAAAATTGCAGAAATTTCACTTATTTCAGAAAAAAAGCAGAAATTTTCTTATTTTGGGGCAAAAAGGCAGAAATTTCTTTAATTTTGGTAGAAAATTGCAGAAATTGTTCTCATTTTGGGTCAAAAAGGCAGAAATTTCCCATATTTTGGGGCAAAAATGCAGAAAATCCTATTATTTTGAGTTAAAAAAGCTGAAATTCCCCTTATTTGGGGACAAAAAGGCAGAAATTTTCCTCATTTTGGGGCAAAATTGCAGAAATTTCACTTATTTCAGGTTAATAATTCAGAAATTTTCCTTATTTTGGGGCAAAAGAGACAGAAATTCCCTTTGTTTTGGGGGAAAAAAACAAAAATTCCACTTATTTAGAGCCAAAAAAGCAGAAATTCCCCTTATTTTGGAGCAAAAATGAAGAAATTTCCCTTGTTTATGGCAAAAAGATATGCATTCTTTTTATTTTCGGGCAAAAAGGCAGAAAATCCCCGTATTTTGGAGCAAAATTGCAGAAATTCCTTTAATTGTGGGGCAAAAAGGCAGAAATTCCCTATATATTGGGGCAAAAATACAGAAAATCTCCTTATTTGGGGGCAAAACACAGAATTTTCACTTATTTTAAGGCAAAATTGCAGAAATTTCACTTATTTCAGGAAAAAAGGCAGAAGTTTTCCTTATTTGGGGGCAAAATGTCAGAAATTCCAAATATTTTGTGGCAAAAATGCAGAAATTCCCCTTATTTTGAGGAAAAAAGGCTTAAATTCCCCTTATTTCGGGGAAAAAAGGCAGAAATTTCCCTTATTTTTGGGCAAAATTGCAGAAATTTCACTTACTTCTGGGTAACAAGTCAGAAATTTTCCTTATTTTGGGGCAAAAAAGACAGAAATTCCCTTTGTATTGGAGGAAAAAGACAGAAATTCCACTTATTAAGAGGCAAAAAAGCAGAAATTCCCCTTATTTTGGAGCAAAAATGAAGAAATTTTTTTTATGGCAAAAAGGTATGCATTCTTCTTATTTTCAGGCAAAAAGGCAGAAATTCCCCGTATTTTGGAGCAAAATTGCAGAAATTCCCCTAATTGTGGGGCAAAAAGGCAGAAATTCCCTATATGTTGGGGCAAAAAGACAGAAATTCTTTTTATTATGAGACAAAACTCAGAAATTTCACTTAATTTGGGGCAAAATTGCAGAAATTTCACATATTTTGGGGCAAAATTGCTGAAATTCCCCTTATTTTGAGGTAAAAATTTTGAAATTCCCCTTATTTTGTGGCAAAAAGGCAGAAATTCCTTTTATTTTGGGGCAAAAAGCAGATATTTCCCTTATTTTGGGGAAAAATTTTAGAAATTTAACTTATTTCAGGACAAAAAGTCAGAAATTCTCCTTATTTTTGGGCAAAAAGACAGAAATTCGGTTTATTTTTGGGGGAAATGGAGAAATTGCACTTCTTTTGAGTCAAAAATGCAGAAAATTCCCTTATTTTGGGGTAAAAATGAAAAAATTTCCCTTTTTTATGGCAAAAAGATATACATTCCCTTTATTATTGGGGAAAAAAGGCAGAAATTCCCCGTATTTTGGAGCAAAATTGCAGAAATTCCCCTAATTTTTGGGCAAAAACGCAGAACTTCCCCTTATTTTGGGGTAAAACTGCAGAAATTTCACTTATTTCGCGGCAAAATGGCAGAAATTCCGTTTATTTTCGGCGAAATAGGAAGAAAATCCTCGTATTTTGGAGCAAAATTGAAGAAATTCACCTAATTTGGGGTAAAACATGCAGTAATTTTCTTTATTTTGGGGCAAAAATGCAGAAATTCCCCTTATTTGGGGGCAAAAGGCAGAAATATCCCTTATTTTAGGGCAAAATTGCAGAAATTTCCCTTATTTGGGGACAAAAAACAGAAATTCCCTTTCTTTTGGGGCAAAATTGCAGAAAATTCCTTTATTATGGGGAAAAATTGCAGAAATTTCTTTTATTTTAAGGCAAAATTGCAGAAATTTCACTTATTTCAGGAAAAAAGGCAGAAGTTTTCCTTATTTTGGGGCAAAAAGGCAGAAATTCCAAATATTTTGTGGCAAAAATGCAGAAATTCCCCTTATTTTGAGGTAAAAAGGCTGAAATTCCCCTAATTTCGGGGAAAAAGGCAGAAATTTCCCTTATTTTGGGGCAAAATTGCAGAAATTTCACTTACTTTTGGGAAACAAGTCAGAAATTTTCCTTATTTTGGGGCAAAAAAGACAGAAATTCCCTTTGTATTGTGGGAAAAAGACAGAAATTCCACTTATTAAGAGGCAAAAATGCAGAAATTCTCTTTATTTGGGGGCAAAAGGCAGAAATTTCCCTTATTTTGGGGCAAAATTGCAGAAATTTCACTTACTTCAGGGGAATAAGTCAGAAATTTTTTTTATTTTGGGGCAAAAAAGACATAAATTCCCTTTATTTTGGGGGAAAAAGACAGAAATTCCACTTATTAAGAGGCAAAAAAGCAGAAATTCCCCTTATTTTGGAGCAAAAATGAAGAAATTTCCCTTTTTTATGGCAAAAAGGTATGCATTCTTCTTATTTTTCGGGCAAAAAGACAGAAATTCCCTCTGTTTTGAAGCAAAATTGCAGAAATTCCCCTAATTGTGGGGAAAAAAGGCAGAAATTCCCTATATGTTGGGGCAAAAAGACAGAAATTTCACTTATTTTGGGGCAAAACTCAGAAATTCCACTTATTTTGGGGCAAAATTCCAGAAATTTCCCTTATTTTGGGGCAAAATTGCAGAAATTTCACTTATTTTGGGGCAAAATTGCAGAAATTTAACTTATTTCAGGGAAAAAAAGTAGAAATTTTCTATTTTGGGGCAAAAAGGCAGAAATTTCTTTTATTTTGGTACAAAATTGCAGAAATTTTTCTTATTTTGGGCAAAAAGGCAGAAATTTCCCATATTTAGGGGCAAAAATGCAGAAATTCCCCTTATTTTGAGGTAAAAATTCTGAAATTCCCCTTATTTTGTGGCAAAAAGGCAGAAATTCCCCTTAATTTGGGGCAAAAAGCAGACATTTCCCTTATTTTGGGGAAAAATTTTAGAAATTTAACTTATTTCAGGGCAAAAAGTCAGAAATTCCCCTATTTTAAGGCAAAAAGACAGAAATTTGGTTTATTTTTGGGGAAAAGGGAGAAATTGCACTTCTTTTGAGTCAAAAAGGTGGAAACTTCCCTTATTTTGGGGTAAAAATGAAGAAATTTCGCTGTTTTATGGCAAAAAGATATACATTCCCTTTATTATTGGGGAAAAAAGGCAGAAATTCCCCGTATTTTGGAGCAAAATTGCAGAAATTCCCCTAATTTTTGGGCATAAATGCAGAACTTCCCCTTATTTTGGGGTAAAACTGCAGAAATTTCACTTATTTCGCGGCAAAATGGCAGAAATTCCGTTTATTTTCGGCGAAATAGGCAGAAAATCCCCGTATTTTGGAGCAAAATTGCAGAAATTCACCTAATTTGGGGTAAAACATGCAGTAATTTTCTTTATTTTGGGGCAAAAATGCAGAAATTCCCCTCATTTGGGGGCAAAAGGCAGAAATTTCCCTTATTTTAGAACAAAATTGCAAAAATTTCCCTTATTTGGGGACAAAAAACAGAAATTCCCTTTCTTTTGTGGCAAAATTGCAGAAAATTCCTTTATTATGGGGAAAAATTGCAGAAATTTCTTTTATTTTAAGGCAAAATTGCAGAAATTTCACTTATTTCAGGAAAAAAGCCAGAAGTTTTCCTTATTTTGGGGCAAAAAGGCAGAAATTCCAAATATTTTGTGGCAAAAATGCAGAAATTCCCCTTATTTTGAGGTAAAAAGGCTGAAATTCCCCTTATTTCGGGGAAAAAAGGCAGAAATTTCCCTTATTTTGGGGCAAAATTGCAGAAATTTCACTTACTTCTGGGAAACAAGTCAGAAATTTTCCTTATTTTGGGGCAAAAAAGACAGAAATTCCCTTTGTATTGGGGGAAAAAGACAGAAATTCCACTTATTAAGAGGCAAAAATGCAGAAATTCTCCTTATTTGGGGGCAAAAGGGAGAAATTTCCCTTATTTTGGGGCAAAATTGCAGAAATTTCACTTACTTCAGGGTAATAAGTCAGAAATTTTCCTTATTTTAGGGCAAAAAAGACATAAATTCCCTTTGTTTTGGGGGAAAAAGACAGAAATTCCACTTATTAAGAGGCAAAAAAGCAGAAATTCCCCTTATTTTGGAGCAAAAATGAAGAAATTTCCCTTTTTTATGGCAAAAAGGTATGCATTCTTCTTATTTTTCGGGCAAAAAGTCAGAAATTCCCTCTCTTTTGGAGCAAAATTGCAGAAATTCCCCTAATTGTGGGGCAAAAAGGCAGAAATTCCCTATATGTTGGGGCAAAAAGACAGAAATTCTTTTTATTATGAGACAAAACTCAGAAATTTCACTTAATTTGGGGCAAAATTGCAGAAATTTCACATATTTTGGGGCAAAATTGTTGAAATTCCCCTTATTTTGAGGTAAAAATTTTGAAATTCCCCTTATTTTGTGGCAAAAAGGCAGAAATTCCTTTTATTTTGGGGCAAAAAGCAGATATTTCCCTTATTTTGGGGAAAAATTTTAGAAATTTAACTTATTTCAGGACAAAAAGTCAGAAATTCTCCTTATTTTTGGGCAAAAAGACAGAAATTCGGTTTATTTTTGGGGGAAATGGAGAAATTGCACTTCTTTTGAGTCAAAAATGCAGAAAATTCCCTTATTTTGGGGTAAAAATGAAAAAATTTCCCTTTTTTATGGCAAAAAGATATACATTCCCTTTATTATTGGGGAAAAAAGGCAGAAATTCCCCGTATTTTGGAGCAAAATTGCAGAAATTCCCCTAATTTTTGGGCAAAAACGCAGAACTTCCCCTTATTTTGGGGTAAAACTGCAGAAATTTCACTTATTTCGCGGCAAAATGGCAGAAATTCCGTTTATTTTCGGCGAAATAGAAAGAAAATCCTCGTATTTTGGAGCAAAATTGAAGAAATTCACCTAATTTGGGGTAAAACATGCAGTAATTTTCTTTATTTTGGGGCAAAAATGCAGAAATTCCCCTTATTTGGGGGCAAAAGGCAGAAATATCCCTTATTTTAGGGCAAAATTGCAGAAATTTCCCTTATTTGGGGACAAAAAACAGAAATTCCCTTTCTTTTGGGGCAAAATTGCAGAAAATTCCTTTATTATGGGGAAAAATTGCAGAAATTTCTTTTATTTTAAGGCAAAATTGCAGAAATTTCACTTATTTCAGGAAAAAAGGCAGAAGTTTTCCTTATTTTGGGGCAAAAAGGCAGAAATTCCAAATATTTTGTGGCAAAAATGCAGAAATTCCCCTTATTTTGAGGTAAAAAGGCTGAAATTCCCCTAATTTCGGGGAAAAAGGCAGAAATTTCCCTTATTTTGGGGCAAAATTGCAGAAATTTCACTTACTTCTGGGAAACAAGTCAGAAATTTTCCTTATTTTGGGGCAAAAAAGACAGAAATTCCCTTTGTATTGTGGGAAAAAGACAGAAATTCCACTTATTAAGAGGCAAAAATGCAGAAATTCTCCTTATTTGGGGGCAAAAGGGAGAAATTTCCCTTATTTTGGGGCAAAATTGCAGAAATTTCACTTACTTCAGGGTAATAAGTCAGAAATTTTTCTTATTTTAGGGCAAAAAAGACATAAATTCCCTTTGTTTTGGGGGAAAAAGACAGAAATTCCACTTATTAAGAGGCAAAAAAGCAGAAATTCCCCTTATTTTGGAGCAAAAATGAAGAAATTTCCCTTTTTTATGGCAAAAAGGTATGCATTCTTCTTATTTTTCGGGCAAAAAGACAGAAATTCCCTCTGTTTTGAAGCAAAATTGCAGAAATTCCCCTAATTGTGGGGCAAAAAGGCAGAAATTCCCTAGATGTTGGGGCAAAAAGACAGAAATTTCACTTATTTTGGGGCAAAACTCAGAAATTCCACTTATTTTGGGGCAAAATTCCAGAAATTTCCCTTACTTTGGGGCAAAATTGCAGAAATTTCACTTATTTTGGGGCAAAATTGCAGAAATTTTTCTTATTTTGGGCAAAAAGGCAGAAATTTCCCATATTTAGGGGCAAAAATGCAGAAATTCCCCTTATTTTGAGGTAAAAATTCTGAAATTCCCCTTATTTTGTGGCAAAAAGGCAGAAATTCCCCTTAATTTGGGGCAAAAAGCAGACATTTCCCTTATTTTGGGGAAAAATTTTAGAAATTTAACTTATTTCAGGGCAAAAAGTCAGAAATTCCCCTATTTTAAGGCAAAAAGACAGAAATTTGGTTTATTTTTGGGGAAAAGGGAGAAATTGCACTTCTTTTGAGTCAAAAAGGTGGAAACTTCCCTTATTTTGGGGTAAAAATGAAGAAATTTCGCTGTTTTATGGCAAAAAGATATACATTCCCTTTATTATTGGGGAAAAAAGGCAGAAATTCCCCGTATTTTGGAGCAAAATTGCAGAAATTCCCCTAATTTTTGGGCATAAATGCAGAACTTCCCCTTATTTTGGGGTAAAACTGCAGAAATTTCACTTATTTCGCGGCAAAATGGCAGAAATTCCGTTTATTTTCGGCGAAATAGGCAGAAAATCCCCGTATTTTGGAGCAAAATTGCAGAAATTCACCTAATTTGGGGTAAAACATGCAGTAATTTTCTTTATTTTGGGGCAAAAATGCAGAAATTCCCCTCATTTGGGGGCAAAAGGCAGAAATTTCCCTTATTTTAGAACAAAATTGCAAAAATTTCCCTTATTTGGGGACAAAAAACAGAAATTCCCTTTCTTTTGTGGCAAAATTGCAGAAAATTCCTTTATTATGGGGAAAAATTGCAGAAATTTCTTTTATTTTAAGGCAAAATTGCAGAAATTTCACTTATTTCAGGAAAAAAGCCAGAAGTTTTCCTTATTTTGGGGCAAAAAGGCAGAAATTCCAAATATTTTGTGGCAAAAATGCAGAAATTCCCCTTATTTTGAGGTAAAAAGGCTGAAATTCCCCTTATTTCGGGGAAAAAAGGCAGAAATTTCCCTTATTTTGGGGCAAAATTGCAGAAATTTCACTTACTTCTGGGAAACAAGTCAGAAATTTTCCTTATTTTGGGGCAAAAAAGACAGAAATTCCCTTTGTATTGGGGGAAAAAGACAGAAATTCCACTTATTAAGAGGCAAAAATGCAGAAATTCTCCTTATTTGGGGGCAAAAGGGAGAAATTTCCCTTATTTTGGGGCAAAATTGCAGAAATTTCACTTACTTCAGGGTAATAAGTCAGAAATTTTCCTTATTTTAGGGCAAAAAAGACATAAATTCCCTTTGTTTTGGGGGAAAAAGACAGAAATTCCACTTATTAAGAGGCAAAAAAGCAGAAATTCCCCTTATTTTGGAGCAAAAATGAAGAAATTTCCCTTTTTTATGGCAAAAAGGTATGCATTCTTCTTATTTTTCGGGCAAAAAGTCAGAAATTCCCTCTCTTTTGGAGCAAAATTGCAGAAATTCCCCTAATTGTGGGGCAAAAAGGCAGAAATTCCCTATATGTTGGGGCAAAAAGACAGAAATTTCACTTATTTTGGGGCAAAACTCAGAAATTCCACTTATTTTGGGGCAAAATTCCAGAAATTTCTCTTATTTTGGGGTGAAATTGCAGAAATTTCACTTATTTTGGGGCAAAATTGCAGAAATTTCACTTATGTCAGTAAAAAAAAGCAGAACTTTTCTTTTTTGTGGCAAAAAGTCAGATATTTCTTTTATTTTGGTACAAAATTGCAGAAATTGTTCTTATTTGGGGGCAAAAACGCAGGAATTTCCCATATTTTGGGGCAAAAATGCAGAAATTCCCCTTATTTTGTAATAAAAAGGCGGAAATTTCTTTTATTTGGGGGCAAAAAGGCAGAAATTTTCCTCATTTTGGGGCAAAATTGCAGAAATTTCACTTATTTCAGGGTAATAAGTCAGAAATTTTTCTTATTTTGGGGCAAAAAAGACAGAAATTCCCTTTGTTTTGGGGGAAAAAGACAGAAATTCCACTTATTTAGAGGCAAAAAAGCAGAATATCCCCTTATTTTGAAGCAAAAATGAAGAAATTTTCCTTTTTTATGGCAAAAAGGTATGCATTTTTCTTATTTTCGGGCAAAAAGGCAGAAATTCCCCGTATTGGGAGCAAAATTGCAGAAATTCTTTCAATTGTGGGACTAAAAGGCAGAAATTCCCTATATATTAGGGCAAAAATAGAGAAATTCTCCTTATTTTGGGGCAAAACTCAGATTTTTCACTTATTTTGGGGCAAAATTGCAGAAATTTCATTATTTCAGAAAAAAAGCAGAAATTTCACTTATTTTGGGGCAAAAAGGCAGAAATTTCTTTTATTTTGGTACAAAATTGCAGAAATTTTTCTTATTTTGGGGCAAAAAGGCAGAAATTTCCCATATTTTGGGGCAAAAATGCAGAAATTCCTCTTATTTTGAGGTATAAAGGCTGAAAATCCCTTTATTTGAGGGCAAAAAGGCAGAAATTTCCCTTATTTAGAGGCAAAATTGAAGAAATTTCACTTATTTCAGGGTAATAAGTCAGAAATTTTCCTTATTTTGGGGCAAAAAAACAGAAATTCCCTTTGCTTTGGGGTAAAAAAACAGAAATTCCACTTATTTACAAGCAAAAAAGCAGAAATTCCCCTTATTTTGGAGCAAAAATAAAGAAATTTCCCTTTTTTATGGCAAAAAGGTATGCATTCTTCTTATTTTCGGACAAAAAGGCAGAAATTCCCCGTATTTTGGAGCAAAATTGCAGAAATTCCCCTAATTGTGGGGCAAAAAGGCAGAAATTCCCTATATGTTGGGGCAAAAAGACAGAAATTTTCCTTATTTTGGGGCAACACTCAGAAATTTCACTTATTTTTGGGGCAAAATTGCAGAAATTTCACTTACTTCAGGGTAATAAGTCAGAAATTTTTTCTTATTTTGGGGCAAAAAAGACATAAATTCCCTTTGTTTTGGGGGAAAAAGACAGAAATTCCACTTATTAAGAGGCAAAAAAGCAGAAATTCCCCTTATTTTGGAGCAAAAATGAAGAAATTTCCCTTTTTTATGGCAAAAAGGTATGCATTCTTCTTATTTTTCGGGCAAAAAGTCAGAAATTCCCTCTCTTTTGGAGCAAAATTGCAGAAATTCCCCTAATTGTGGGGCAAAAAGGCAGAAATTCCCTATATGTTGGGGCAAAAAGACAGAAATTTCACTTATTTTGGGGCAAAACTCAGAAATTCCACTTATTTTGGGGCAAAATTCCAGAAATTTCTCTTATTTTGGGGCGAAATTGCAGAAATTTCACTTATTTTGGGGCAAAATTGCAGAAATTTCACTTATGTCAGTAAAAAAAAGCAGAACTTTTCTTTTTTGTGGCAAAAAGTCAGATATTTCTTTTATTTTGGTACAAAATTGCAGAAATTGTTCTTATTTGGGGGCAAAAACGCAGGAATTTCCCATATTTTGGGGCAAAAATGCAGAAATTCCCCTTATTTTGTGGTAAAAATGCTGAAATTTCTTTAATTTGGGGGCAAAAAGGCAGAAATTTTCCTCATTTTGGGGCAAAATTGCAGAAATTTCACTTATTTCAGGGTAATAAGTCAGAAATTTTCCTTATTTTGGGGCAAAAAAGACAGAAATTCCCTTTGTTTTGGGGGAAAAAGACAGAAATTCCACTTATTAAGAGGCAAAAATGCAGAAATTCCCCTTATTTTGGAGCAAAAATGAAGAAATTTTCCTTTTTTATGGCAAAAAGGTATGCATTTTTCTTATTTTCAGGCAAAAAGGCAGAAATTCCCCGTATTGGGAGCAAAATTGCAGAAATTCCTTCAATTGTGGTACAAAAAGGCAGAAATTCCCTATATATTAGGGCAAAAATAGAGAAATTCTCCTTATTTTGGGGCAAAACTCAGAATTTTCACTTATTTTGGGGCAAAATTGCAGAAATTTCATTTATTTCAGAAAAAAAGCAGAATTTTCACTTATTTTGGGGCAAAATTGCAGAAATTTCATTTATTTCAGAAAAAAGCAGAAATTTCACTTATTTTGGGGCAAAAATGCAGAAATTTCTTTTATTTTGGTACAAAATTGCAGAAATTTTTCTTATTTTGGGGCAAAAAGGCAGAAATTTCCCATATTTTGGGGCAAAAATGCAGAAATTCCTCTTATTTTGAGGTATAAAGGCTGAAAATCCCTTTATTTGAGGGCAAAAAGGCAGAAATTTCCCTTATTTAGGGGCAAAATTGAAGAAATTTCACTTATTTCAGGGTAATAAGTCAGAAATTTTCCTTATTTTGGGGCAAAAAAACAGAAATTCCCTTTGCTTTGGGGTAAAAAAACAGAAATTCCACTTATTTACAAGCAAAAAAGCAGAAATTCCCCTTATTTTGGAGCAAAAATAAAGAAATTTCCCTTTTTTATGGCAAAAAGGTATGCATTCTTCTTATTTTCGGACAAAAAGGCAGAAATTCCCCGTATTTTGGAGCAAAATTGCAGAAATTCCCCTAATTGTGGGGCAAAAAGGCAGAAATTCCCTATATGTTGGGGCAAAAAGACAGAAATTTTCTTTATTTTGGGGCAACACTCAGAAATTTCACTTATTTTTGGGGCAAAATTGCAGAAATTTCACTTACTTCAGGGTAATAAGTCAGAAATTTTTTCTTATTTTGGGGCAAAAAAGACATAAATTCCCTTTGTTTTGGGGGAAAAAGACAGAAATTCCACTTATTAAGAGGCAAAAAAGCAGAAATTCCCCTTATTTTGGAGCAAAAATGAAGAAATTTCCCTTTTTTATGGCAAAAAGGTATGCATTCTTCTTATTTTTCTGGCAAAAAGTCAGAAATTCCCTCTCTTTTGGAGCAAAATTGCAGAAATTCCCCCAATTGTGGGGCAAAAAGGCAGTAATTCCCTATATGTTGGGGCAAAAAGACAGAAATTTCACTTATTTTGGGGCAAAACTCAGAAATTCCACTTATTTTGGGGCAAAATTCCAGAAATTTCTCTTATTTTGGGGCGAAATTGCAGAAATTTCACTTATTTTGGGGCAAAATTGCAGAAATTTCACTTATGTCAGTAAAAAAAAGCAGAACTTTTCTTTTTTGTGGCAAAAAGTCAGATATTTCTTTTATTTTGGTACAAAATTGCAGAAATTGTTCTTATTTGGGGGCAAAAACGCAGAAATTTCCCATATTTTGGGGCAAAAATGCAGAAATTCCCCTTATTTTGTGGTAAAAAGGCTGAAATTTCTTTAATTTGGGGGCAAAAAGGCAGAAATTTTCCTCATTTTGGGGCAAAATTGCAGAAATTTCACTTATTTCAGGGTAATAAGTCAGAAATTTTCCTTATTTTGGGGCAAAAAAGACAGAAATTCCCTTTGTTTTGGGGGAAAAAGACAGAAATTCCACTTATTTAGAGGCAAAAAAGCAGAAATTCCCCTTATTTTGGAGCAAAAATGAAGAAATTTTCCTTTTTTATGGCAAAAAGGTATGCATTTTTCTTATTTTCGGGCAAAAAGGCAGAAATTCCCCGTATTGGGAGCAAAATTGCAGAAATTCTTTCAATTGTGGGACTAAAAGGCAGAAATTCCCTATATATTAGGGCAAAAATAGAGAAATTCTCCTTATTTTGGGGCAAAACTCAGATTTTTCACTTATTTTGGGGCAAAATTGCAGAAATTTCATTATTTCAGAAAAAAAGCAGAAATTTCACTTATTTTGGGGCAAAAAGGCAGAAATTTCTTTTATTTTGGTACAAAATTGCAGAAATTTTTCTTATTTTGGGGCAAAAAGGCAGAAATTTCCCATATTTTGAAGCAAAAATGCAGAAATTCCTCTTATTTTGAGGTATAAAGGCTGAAAATCCCTTTATTTGAGGGCAAAAAGGCAGAAATTTCCCTTATTTAGGGGCAAAATTGAAGAAATTTCACTTATTTCAGGGTAATAAGTCAGAAATTTTCCTTATTTTGGGGCAAAAAAGACAGAAATTCCCTTTGCTTTGGGGTAAAAAAACAGAAATTCCACTTATTTACAAGCAAAAAAGCAGAAATTCCCCTTATTTTGGAGCAAAAATAAAGAAATTTCCCTTTTTTATGGCAAAAAGGTATGCATTCTTCTTATTTTCGGACAAAAAGGCAGAAATTCCCCGTATTTTGGAGCAAAATTGCAGAAATTCCCCTAATTGTGGGGCAAAAATGCAGAAATTTCCTATATGTTGGGGCAAAAAAACAAATTTTCCTTATTTTGGGGCAACACTCAGAAATTTCACTTATTTTGGGGCAAAATTGCAGAAATTTCACTTACTTCAGGGTAATAAGTCAGAAATTTTCCTTATTTTGGGGCAAAAAATACATAAATTCCCTTTGTTTTTGGGGAAAAAGACAGAAATTCCACTTATTAAGAGGCAAAAAAGCGGAAATTCCCCTTATTTTGGAGCAAAAATGAAGAAATTTCCCTTTTTTATGGCAAAAAGGTATGCATTCTTCTTATTTTTCGGGCAAAAAGTCAGAAATTCCCTCTCTTTTGGAGCAAAATTGCAGAAATTCCCCTAATTGTGGGGCAAAAAGGCAGAAATTCCCTATATGTTGGGGCAAAAAGACAGAAATTTCACTTATTTTGGGGCAAAACTCAGAAATTCCACTTATTTTGGGGCAAAATTCCAGAAATTTCTCTTATTTTGGGGTGAAAATGCAGAAATTTCACTTATTTTGAGGCAAAATGCAGAAATTTCACTTATGTCAGTAAAAAAAAGCAGAACTTTTCTTTTTTGGGGCAAAAAGTCAGATATTTCTTTTATTTTGGTACAAAATTGCAGAAATTGTTCTTATTTGGGGGCAAAAACGCAGAAATTTCCCATATTTTGGGGCAAAAATGCAGAAATTCCCCTTATTTTGTGGTAAAAAGGCTGAAATTTCTTTAATTTGGGGGCAAAAAGGCAGAAATTTTCCTCATTTTGGGGCAAAATTGCAGAAATTTCACTTATTTCAGGGTAATAAGTCAGAAATTTTCCTTATTTTGGGGCAAAAAAGACAGAAATTCCCTTTGTTTTGGGGGAAAAAGACAGAAATTCCACTTATTTAAAGGCAAAAAAGCAGAAATTCCCCTTATTTTGGAGCAAAAATGAAGAAATTTCCCTTTTTTATGGCAAAAAGGTATGCATTTTTCTTATTTTCAGGCAAAAAGACAGAAATTCCCCGTATTGGGAGCAAAATTGCAGAAATTCCTTCAATTGTGGGACAAAAATGCAGAAATTCCCTATATATTAGGGCAAAAATAGAGAAATTCTCCTTATTTTGGGGCAAAACTCAGAATTTTCACTTATTTTGGGGCAAAATTGCAGAAATTTCATTTATTTCAGAAAAAAAGCAGAAATTTCACTTATTTTGGGGCAAAAAGGCAGAAATTTCTTTTATTTTGGTACAAAATTGCAGAAATTTTTCTTATTTTGGGGCAAAAAGGCAGAAATTTCCCATATTTTGGGGCAAAAATGCAGAAATTCCTCTTATTTTGAGGTATAAAGGCTGAAAATCCCTTTATTTGAGGGCAAAAAGGCAGAAATTTCCCTTATTTAGGGGCAAAATTGAAGAAATTTCACTTATTTCAGGGTAATAAGTCAGAAATTTTCCTTATTTTGGGGCAAAAAAGACAGAAATTCCCTTTGCTTTGGGGTAAAAAAACAGAAATTCCACTTATTTACAAGCAAAAAAGCAGAAATTCCCCTTATTTTGGAGCAAAAATAAAGAAATTTCCCTTTTTTATGGCAAAAAGGTATGCATTCTTCTTATTTTCGGACAAAAAGGCAGAAATTCCCCGTATTTTGGAGCAAAATTGCAGAAATTCCCCTAATTGTGGGGCAAAAAGGCAGAAATTCCCTATATGTTGGGGCAAAAAGACAGAAATCCTCCTTATTTTGGGTCAACACTCAGAAATTTCACTTACTTTGGGGCAAAATTGCAGAAATTTCACTTATTTCAGAAAAAAAGCAGAAATTTTCTTATTTTGGGGCAAAAAGGCAGAAATTTCTTTTATTTTGGTACAAAATTGCAAAAATTTTTCTTATTTTGGGAAAAAGGAAGAAATTTCTCATATTTTGGGGCAAAAATGCAGAAATTCCCCTTATTTTAAGGTAAAAATGCTGAACTTCCCCTTATTTGGGGGCAAAAAGGCAGAAATTTCCTTTATTTTGGGGCAAAACTTAGAAATTTCAATTATTTTGGGGCAAAATTGCAGAAATTTCACTTATTTCCGAAAAAAAAGCAGAAATTTTCTAATTTTGGGGCAAAAAGGCAGATATTTCTTTTATTTTGGTACAAAATTGCAGAAATTTTCCTTATTTTGGGGCAAAAAGGCAGACATTTCCCATATTTTGGGGCAAAAACCCAGAAATTCCCCTTATTTTGAGGTAAGAAGGCTGAAATTCCCCTTATTTGGGGGCAAAATGCAGAAATTTCCCTTATTTTGGGACAAAATTGCAGAAATTTCACTTATTTCAGAATAATAAGTCAGAAATTATCTTTATTTTGGTACAAAAATACAGAAATTCCCTTTGTTTTGGGGGAAAAAGACAAAAATTCCACTTATTTAGAGGCAAAAAAGCAGAAATTCCCCTTAT
Source organism: Micromys minutus (assembly GCF_963924665.1). NCBI lineage: Eukaryota > Metazoa > Chordata > Mammalia > Rodentia > Muridae > Micromys > Micromys minutus. The sequence goes on along the minus strand of NW_027667307.1, from coordinate 208,964 downwards.
TTAGGAGCAATAATGAAAAAATTTCCCTTTTCGATGGCAAAAAGGTATGCATTCTTCTTATTTTCGGGCAAAAAGACAGAAATTCCCCGTTTTTTGGAGCAAAATTGCAGAAATCCCTCTAATTGTGGGCCAAAAAGGCAGAAATTCCCTATATGTTGGGGCAAAAAGACAGAAATTTCACTTATTTTGGGGCAAAACTCAGAAATTTCACTTATTTTAGGGCAAAATTGCAGAAATTTCACTTATTTCAGAAAAAAAGAAGAAATTTTCTTATTTTGGGGCAAAAAGGCAGAAATTTCTTTTATTTTGGTAGAAAATTGCAGAAATTGTTCTCATTTTGGGTCAAAAAGGCAGAAATTTCCCATATTTTGGGGCAAAAATGCAGAAAATCCTATTATTTTGAGTTAAAAAAGCTGAAATTCCCCTTATTTGGGGACAAAAAGGCAGAAATTTTCCTCATTTTGGGGCAAAAATGAAGAAATTTCCCTTGTTTATGGCAAAAAGATATGCATTCTTTTTATTTTCGGGCAAAAAGGCAGAAAATCCCCATATTTTGGAGCTAAATTGCAGAAATTCCTTTAATTGTGGGGCAAAAAAGGCAGAAATTCCCTATATATTGGGGCAAAAATACAGAAATTCTCCTTATTTGGAGGCAAAACACAGAATTTTCACTTATTTTAAGGCAAAATTGCAGAAATTTCACTTATTTCAGGAAAAAAGGCAGAAGTTTTCCTTATTTGGGGGCAAAAACTCAGAAATTCCAAATATTTTGTGGCAAAAATGCAGAAATTCCCCTTATTTTGAGGAAAAAAGGCTTAAATTCCCCTTATTTCGGGGAAAAAAGGCAGAAATTTCCCTTATTTTGGGGCAAAATTGCAGAAATTTCACTTACTTCTGGGTAACAAGTCAGAAATTTTCCTTATTTTGGGGCAAAAAAGACAGAAATTCCCTTTGTATTGGAGGAAAAAGACAGAAATTCCACTTATTAAGAGGCAAAAAAGCAGAAATTCCCCTTATTTTGGAGCAAAAATGAAGAAATTTTTCTTTTTTATGGCAAAAAGGTATGCATTCTTCTTATTTTCGGGCAAAAAGGCAGAAATTCCCCGTATTTTGGAGCAAAATTGCAGAAATTCCCCTAATTGTGGGGCAAAAAGGCAGAAATTCCCTATATGTTGGGGCAAAAAGACAGAAATTCTTTTTATTATGAGACAAAACTCAGAAATTTCACTTATTGTGGGGCAAAATTGCAGAAATTTCACATATTTTGGGGCAAAATTGCTGAAATTCCCCTTATTTTGAGGTAAAAATTTTGAAATTCCCCTTATTTTGTGGCAAAAAGTCAGAAATTCCCCTTATTTTGGGGCAAAAAGCAGACATTTCCCTTATTTTGGGGAAAAATTTTAGAAATTTAACTTATTTCAGGACAAAAAGTCAGAAATTCTCCTTATTTTGGGGCAAAAAGACAGAAATTCGGTTTATTTTTGGGGAAAATGGAGAAATTGCACTTCTTTTGAGTCAAAAAGGCAGAAAATTCCCTTATTTTGGGATAAAAATGAAAAAATTTCCCTTTTTTATGGCTAAAAGATATACATTCCCTTTATTATTGGGGAAAAAAGGCAGAAATTCCCCGTATTTTGGAGCAAAATTGCAGAAATTCCCCTAATTTTTGGGCAAAAACGCAGAACTTCCCCTTATTTTGGGGTAAAACTGCAGAAATTTCACTTATTTCGCGGCAAAATGGCAGAAATTCCGTTTATTTTCGGCGAAATAGGAAGAAAATCCTCGTATTTTGGAGCAAAATTGCAGAAATTCACCTAATTTGGGGTAAAACAGGCAGTAATTTTCTTTATTTTGGGGCAAAAATGCAGAAATTCCCCTTATTTGGGGGCAAAAGGCAGAAATTTCCCTTATTTTAGGGCAAAATTGCAGAAATTTCCCTTATTTGGGGACAAAAAACAGAAATTCCCTTTCTTTTGGGGCAAAATTGCAGAAAATTCCTTTATTATGGGGAAAAATTGCAGAAATTTCTTTTATTTTAAGGCAAAATTGCAGAAATTTCACTTATTTCAGGAAAAAAGGCAGAAGTTTTCCTTATTTTAGGGCAAAAAGGAAGAAATTCCAAATATTTTGTGGCAAAAATGCAGAAATTCCCCTTATTTTGAGGTAAAAAGGCTGAAATTCCTCTTATTTCGGGGAAAAAGGCAGAAATTTCCCTTATTTTGGGGCAAAATTGCAGAAATTTCACTTACTTCTGGGAAACAAGTCAGAAATTTTCCTTATTTTGGGGCAAAAAAGACAGAAATTCCCTTTGTATTGGGGGAAAAAGACAGAAATTCCACTTATTAAGAGGCAAAAATGCAGAAATTCTTTTTATTTGGGGGCAAAAGGCAGAAATTTCCCTTATTTTGGGGCAAAATTGCAGAAATTTCACTTACTTCAGGGTAATAAATTAAAAAATTTTTTATTTTGGGGCAAAAAAGACATAAATTCCTTTTATTTTGGGGGAAAAAGACAGAAATTCCACTAAGAGGCAAAAAAGCAGAAATTCCTCTTATTTTGGAGCAAAAATGAAGAAATTTCCCTTTTTTATGGCAAAAAGGTATGCATTCTTCTTATTTTTCGGGCAAAAAGTCAGAAATTCCCTCTGTTTTGGAGCAAAATTGCAGAAATTCCCCTAATTGTGGGGCAAAAAGGCAGAAATTCCCTATATGTTGGGGCAAAAAGACAGAAATTTCACTTATTTTGGGGCAAAACTCAGAAATTCCACTTATTTTGGGGCAAAATTCCAGAAATTTCTCTTATTTTGGGGCGAAATTGCAGAAATTTCACTTATTTTGGGGCAAAATTGCAGAAATTTCACTTATGTCAGTAAAAAAAAGCAGAACTTTTCTTTTTTGGGGCAAAAAGTCAGATATTTCTTTTATTTTGGTACAAAATTGCAGAAATTGTTCTTATTTTGGGGCAAAAACTCAGAAATTTCTTTTATTTGGGGGCAAAAAGGCAGAAATTTTCCTCATTTTGGGGCAAAATTGCAGAAATTTCACTTATTTCAGGGTAATAAGTCAGAAATTTTCCTTATTTTGGGGCAAAAAAGACAGAAATTCCCTTTGTTTTGGGGGAAAAAGACAGAAATTCCACTTATTTAGAGGCAAAAAAGCAGAAATTCCCCTTATTTTGGAGCAAAAATGAAGAAATTTTCCTTTTTTATGGCAAAAAGGTATGCATTTTTCTTATTTTCGGGCAAAAAGGCAGAAATTCCCCGTATTGGGAGCAAAATTGCAGAAATTCTTTCAATTGTGGGACTAAAAGGCAGAAATTCCCTATATATTAGGGCAAAAATAGAGAAATTCTCCTTATTTTGGGGCAAAACTCAGATTTTTCACTTATTTTGGGGCAAAATTGCAGAAATTTCATTATTTCAGAAAAAAAGCAGAAATTTCACTTATTTTGGGGCAAAAAGGCAGAAATTTCTTTTATTTTGGTACAAAATTGCAGAAATTTTTCTTATTTTGGGGCAAAAAGGCAGAAATTTCCCATATTTTGAAGCAAAAATGCAGAAATTCCTCTTATTTTGAGGTATAAAGGCTGAAAATCCCTTTATTTGAGGGCAAAAAGGCAGAAATTTCCCTTATTTAGGGGCAAAATTGAAGAAATTTCACTTATTTCAGGGTAATAAGTCAGAAATTTTCCTTATTTTGGGGCAAAAAAGACAGAAATTCCCTTTGCTTTGGGGTAAAAAAACAGAAATTCCACTTATTTACAAGCAAAAAAGCAGAAATTCCCCTTATTTTGGAGCAAAAATAAAGAAATTTCCCTGTTTTATGGCAAAAAGGTATGCATTCTTCTTATTTTCGGACAAAAAGGCAGAAATTCCCCGTATTTTGGAGCAAAATTGCAGAAATTCCCCTAATTGTGGGGCAAAAATGCAGAAATTTCCTATATGTTGGGGCAAAAAAACAAATTTTCCTTATTTTGGGGCAACACTCAGAAATTTCACTTATTTTGGGGCAAAATTGCAGAAATTTCACTTACTTCAGGGTAATAAGTCAGAAATTTTCCTTATTTTGGGGCAAAAAATACATAAATTCCCTTTGTTTTTGGGGAAAAAGACAGAAATTCCACTTATTAAGAGGCAAAAAAGCGGAAATTCCCCTTATTTTGGAGCAAAAATGAAGAAATTTCCCTTTTTTATGGCAAAAAGGTATGCATTCTTCTTATTTTTCGGGCAAAAAGTCAGAAATTCCCTCTCTTTTGGAGCAAAATTGCAGAAATTCCCCTAATTGTGGGGCAAAAAGGCAGAAATTCCCTATATGTTGGGGCAAAAAGACAGAAATTTCACTTATTTTGGGGCAAAACTCAGAAATTCCACTTATTTTGGGGCAAAATTCCAGAAATTTCTCTTATTTTGGGGTGAAAATGCAGAAATTCCACTTATTTTGGGGCAAAATTCCAGAAATTTCTCTTATTTTGGGGTGAAAATGCAGAAATTTCACTTATTTTGAGGCAAAATGCAGAAATTTCACTTATGTCAGTAAAAAAAAGCAGAACTTTTCTTTTTTGGGGCAAAAAGTCAGATATTTCTTTTATTTTGGTACAAAATTGCAGAAATTGTTCTTATTTGGGGGCAAAAACGCAGAAATTTCCCATATTTTGGGGCAAAAATGCAGAAATTCCCCTTATTTTGTGGTAAAAAGGCTGAAATTTCTTTAATTTGGGGGCAAAAAGGCAGAAATTTTCCTCATTTTGGGGCAAAATTGCAGAAATTTCACTTATTTCAGGGTAATAAGTCAGAAATTTTCCTTATTTTGGGGCAAAAAAGACAGAAATTCCCTTTGTTTTGGGGGAAAAAGACAGAAATTCCACTTATTTAAAGGCAAAAAAGCAGAAATTCCCCTTATTTTGGAGCAAAAATGAAGAAATTTCCCTTTTTTATGGCAAAAAGGTATGCATTTTTCTTATTTTCAGGCAAAAAGACAGAAATTCCCCGTATTGGGAGCAAAATTGCAGAAATTCCTTCAATTGTGGGACAAAAATGCAGAAATTCCCTATATATTAGGGCAAAAATAGAGAAATTCTCCTTATTTTGGGGCAAAACTCAGAATTTTCACTTATTTTGGGGCAAAATTGCAGAAATTTCATTTATTTCAGAAAAAAAGCAGAAATTTCACTTATTTTGGGGCAAAAAGGCAGAAATTTCTTTTATTTTGGTACAAAATTGCAGAAATTTTTCTTATTTTGGGGCAAAAAGGCAGAAATTTCCCATATTTTGGGGCAAAAATGCAGAAATTCCTCTTATTTTGAGGTATAAAGGCTGAAAATCCCTTTATTTGAGGGCAAAAAGGCAGAAATTTCCCTTATTTAGGGGCAAAATTGAAGAAATTTCACTTATTTCAGGGTAATAAGTCAGAAATTTTCCTTATTTTGGGGCAAAAAAGACAGAAATTCCCTTTGCTTTGGGGTAAAAAAACAGAAATTCCACTTATTTACAAGCAAAAAAGCAGAAATTCCCCTTATTTTGGAGCAAAAATAAAGAAATTTCCCTTTTTTATGGCAAAAAGGTATGCATTCTTCTTATTTTCAGACAAAAAGGCAGAAATTCCCCGTATTTTGGAGCAAAATTGCAGAAATTCCCCTAATTGTGGGGCAAAAAGGCAGAAATTCCCTATATGTTGGGGCAAAAAGACAGAAATTCTCCTTATTTTGGGGCAACACTCAGAAATTTCACTTACTTTGGGGCAAAATTGCAGAAATTTCACTTATTTCAGAAAAAAAGCAGAAATTTTCTTATTTTGGGGCAAAAAGGCAGAAATTTCTTTTATTTTGGTACAAAATTGCAAAAATTTTTCTTATTTTGGGAAAAAGGAAGAAATTTCTCATATTTTGGGGCAAAAATGCAGAAATTCCCCTTATTTTAAGGTAAAAATGCTGAACTTCCCCTTATTTGGGGGCAAAAAGGCAGAAATTTCCTTTATTTTGGGGCAAAACTTAGAAATTTCAATTATTTTGGGGCAAAATTGCAGAAATTTCACTTATTTCCGAAAAAAAAGCAGAAATTTTCTAATTTTGGGGCAAAAAGGCAGATATTTCTTTTATTTTGGTACAAAATTGCAGAAATTTTCCTTATTTTGGGGCAAAAAGGCAGACATTTCCCATATTTTGGGGCAAAAACCCAGAAATTCCCCTTATTTTGAGGTAAGAAGGCTGAAATTCCCCTTATTTGGGGGCAAAAAGGCAGAAATTTCCCTTATTTTGGGACAAAATTGCAGAAATTTCACTTATTTCAGAATAATAAGTCAGAAATTATCTTTATTTTGGTACAAAAATACAGAAATTCCCTTTGTTTTGGGGGAAAAAGACAAAAATTCCACTTATTTAGAGGCAAAAAAGCAGAAATTCCCCTTATTTAGGAGCAATAATGAAAAAATTTCCCTTTTCGATGGCAAAAAGGTATGCATTCTTCTTATTTTCGGGCAAAAAGACAGAAATTCCCCGTTTTTTGGAGCAAAATTGCAGAAATCCCTCTAATTGTGGGCCAAAAAGGCAGAAATTCCCTATATGTTGGGGCAAAAAGACAGAAATTTCACTTATTTTGGGGCAAAACTCAGAAATTTCACTTATTTTAGGGCAAAATTGCAGAAATTTCACTTATTTCAGAAAAAAAGAAGAAATTTTCTTATTTTGGGGCAAAAAGGCAGAAATTTCTTTTATTTTGGTAGAAAATTGCAGAAATTGTTCTCATTTTGGGTCAAAAAGGCAGAAATTTCCCATATTTTGGGGCAAAAATGCAGAAAATCCTATTATTTTGAGTTAAAAAAGCTGAAATTCCCCTTATTTGGGGACAAAAAGGCAGAAATTTTCCTCATTTTGGGGCAAAAATGAAGAAATTTCCCTTGTTTATGGCAAAAAGATATGCATTCTTTTTATTTTCGGGCAAAAAGGCAGAAAATCCCCATATTTTGGAGCTAAATTGCAGAAATTCCTTTAATTGTGGGGCAAAAAAGGCAGAAATTCCCTATATATTGGGGCAAAAATACAGAAATTCTCCTTATTTGGAGGCAAAACACAGAATTTTCACTTATTTTAAGGCAAAATTGCAGAAATTTCACTTATTTCAGGAAAAAAGGCAGAAGTTTTCCTTATTTGGGGGCAAAAACTCAGGAATTCCAAATATTTTGTGGCAAAAATGCAGAAATTCCCCTTATTTTGAGGAAAAAAGGCTTAAATTCCCCTTATTTCGGGGAAAAAAGGCAGAAATTTCCCTTATTTTGGGGCAAAATTGCAGAAATTTCACTTACTTCTGGGTAACAAGTCAGAAATTTTCCTTATTTTGGGGCAAAAAAGACAGAAATTCCCTTTGTATTGGAGGAAAAAGACAGAAATTCCACTTATTAAGAGGCAAAAAAGCAGAAATTCCCCTTATTTTGGAGCAAAAATGAAGAAATTTTTCTTTTTTATGGCAAAAAGGTATGCATTCTTCTTATTTTCGGGCAAAAAGGCAGAAATTCCCCGTATTTTGGAGCAAAATTGCAGAAATTCCCCTAATTGTGGGGCAAAAAGGCAGAAATTCCCTATATGTTGGGGCAAAAAGACAGAAATTCTTTTTATTATGAGACAAAACTCAGAAATTTCACTTATTGTGGGGCAAAATTGCAGAAATTTCACATATTTTGGGGCAAAATTGCTGAAATTCCCCTTATTTTGAGGTAAAAATTTTGAAATTCCCCTTATTTTGTGGCAAAAAGTCAGAAATTCCCCTTATTTTGGGGCAAAAAGCAGACATTTCCCTTATTTTGGGGAAAAATTTTAGAAATTTAACTTATTTCAGGACAAAAAGTCAGAAATTCTCCTTATTTTGGGGCAAAAAGACAGAAATTCGGTTTATTTTTGGGGAAAATGGAGAAATTGCACTTCTTTTGAGTCAAAAAGGCAGAAAATTCCCTTATTTTGGGATAAAAATGAAAAAATTTCCCTTTTTTATGGCTAAAAGATATACATTCCCTTTATTATTGGGGAAAAAAGGCAGAAATTCCCCGTATTTTGGAGCAAAATTGCAGAAATTCCCCTAATTTTTGGGCAAAAACGCAGAACTTCCCCTTATTTTGGGGTAAAACTGCAGAAATTTCACTTATTTCGCGGCAAAATGGCAGAAATTCCATTTATTTTCGGCGAAATAGGAAGAAAATCCTCGTATTTTGGAGCAAAATTGCAGAAATTCACCTAATTTGGGGTAAAACAGGCAGTAATTTTCTTTATTTTGGGGCAAAAATGCAGAAATTCCCCTTATTTGGGGGCAAAAGGCAGAAATTTCCCTTATTTTAGGGCAAAATTGCAGAAATTTCCTTTATTTGGGGACAAAAAACAGAAATTCCCTTTCTTTTGGGGCAAAATTGCAGAAAATTCCTTTATTATGGGGAAAAATTGCAGAAATTTCTTTTATTTTAAGGCAAAATTGCAGAAATTTCACTTATTTCAGGAAAAAAGGCAGAAGTTTTCCTTATTTTAGGGCAAAAAGGAAGAAATTCCAAATATTTTGTGGCAAAAATGCAGAAATTCCCCTTATTTTGAGGTAAAAAGGCTGAAATTCCTCTTATTTCGGGGAAAAAGGCAGAAATTTCCCTTATTTTGGGGCAAAATTGCAGAAATTTCACTTACTTCTGGGAAACAAGTCAGAAATTTTCCTTATTTTGGGGCAAAAAAGACAGAAATTCCCTTTGTATTGGGGGAAAAAGACAGAAATTCCACTTATTAAGAGGCAAAAATGCAGAAATTCTTTTTATTTGGGGGCAAAAGGCAGAAATTTCCCTTATTTTGGGGCAAAATTGCAGAAATTTCACTTACTTCAGGGTAATAAATTAAAAAATTTTTTATTTTGGGGCAAAAAAGACATAAATTCCTTTTATTTTGGGGGAAAAAGACAGAAATTCCACTAAGAGGCAAAAAAGCAGAAATTCCTCTTATTTTGGAGCAAAAATGAAGAAATTTCCCTTTTTTATGGCAAAAAGGTATGCATTCTTCTTATTTTTCGGGCAAAAAGTCAGAAATTCCCTCTGTTTTGGAGCAAAATTGCAGAAATTCCCCTAATTGTGGGGCAAAAAGGCAGAAATTCCCTATATGTTGGGGCAAAAAGACAGAAATTTCACTTATTTTGGGGCAAAACTCAGAAATTCCACTTATTTTGGGGCAAAATTCCAGAAATTTCTCTTATTTTGGGGCGAAATTGCAGAAATTTCACTTATTTTGGGGCAAAATTGCAGAAATTTCACTTATGTCAGTAAAAAAAAGCAGAACTTTTCTTTTTTGGGGCAAAAAGTCAGATATTTCTTTTATTTTGGTACAAAATTGCAGAAATTGTTCTTATTTTGGGGCAAAAACTCAGAAATTTCTTTTATTTGGGGGCAAAAAGGCAGAAATTTTCCTCATTTTGGGGCAAAATTGCAGAAATTTCACTTATTTCAGGGTAATAAGTCAGAAATTTTCCTTATTTTGGGGCAAAAAAGACAGAAATTCCCTTTGTTTTGGGGGAAAAAGACAGAAATTCCACTTATTTAGAGGCAAAAAAGCAGAAATTTTTCTTATTTTGGAGCAAAAATGAAGAAATTTTCCTTTTTTATGGCAAAAAGGTATGCATTTTTCTTATTTTCAGGCAAAAAGGCAGAAATTCCCCGTATTGGGAGCAAAATTGCAGAAATTCCTTCAATTGTGGGACTAAAAGTCAGAAATTTCCTATATATTAGGGCAAAAATAGATAAATTCTCCTTATTTTGGGGCAAAACTCAGAATTTTCACTTATTTTGGGGCAAAATTGCAGAAATTTCACTTATTTCAGAAAAAAAGCAGAAATTTCACTTATTTTGGGGCAAAAAGGCAGAAATTTCTTTTATTTTGGTACAAAATTGCAGAAATTTTTCTTATTTTGGGGCAAAAAGGCAGAAATTTCCCATATTTTGGGGCAAAAATGCAGAAATTCCTCTTATTTTGAGGTATAAAGGCTGAAATTCCCTATATTTGAGGGCAAAAAGGCAGAAATTTCCCTTATTTAGGGGCAAAAATGCAGAAATTTCACTTATTTCAGGGTAATAAGTCAGAAATTTTCCTTATTTTGGGGCAAAAAAGACAGAAATTTCCTTTGCTTTGGGGTAAAAAAACAGAAATTCCACTTATTTACAAGCAAAAAAGCAGAAATTTCCCTTATTTTGGAGCAAAAATAAAGAAATTTCCCTTTTTTATGGCAAAAATGTATGCATTCTTCTTATTTTCGGGCAAAAAGGCAGAAATTCCCCGTATTTTGGAGCAAAATTGCAGAAATTCCCCTAATTGTGGGGCAAAAAGGCAGAAATTCCCTATATGTTGGGGCAAAAAGACAGAAATTCTCCTTATTTTGGGGCAACACTCAGAAATTTCACTTATTTTGGGGCAAAATTGCAGAAATTTCACTTATTTCAGAAAAAAAGCAGAAATTTTCTTATTTTGGGGCAAAAAGGCAGAAATTTCTTTTATTTTGTTACAAAATTGCAGAAATTTTTCTTATTTTGGGAAAAAGGCAGAAATTTCTCATATTTTGGGGCAAAAATGCAGAAATTCCCCTTATTTTAAGGTAAAAATGCTGAACTTCCCCTTATTTGGGGGCAAAAAGGCAGAAATTTCCTTTATTTTGGGGCAAAACTTAGAAATTTCAATTATTTTGGGGCAAAATTGCAGAAATTTCACTTATTTCTGAAAAAAAGCAGAAATTTTCTAATTTTGGGGCAAAAAGGCAGATATTTCTTTTATTTTGGTACAAAATTGCAGAAATTTTCCTTATTTTGGGGCAAGAAGGCAGACATTTCCCATATTTTGGGGCAAAAATGCAGAAATTCCCCTTATTTTGAGGTAAAAATGCTGAAATTCCCCTTATTTGGGGGCAAAAAGGCAGAAATTTCCCTTATTTTGGGGCAAAATTGCAGAAATTTCACTTATTTCAGAATAATAAGTCAGAAATTATCTTTATTTTGGTTCAAAAATACAGAAATTCCCTTTGTTTTGGGGGAAAAAGACAGAAATTCCACTTATTTAGAGGCAAAAAAGCAGAAATTCCCCTTATTTTGGAGCAAAAATGAAGAAATTTTCCTTTTCGAAGGCAAAAAGGTATGCATTCTTCTTATTTTCGGGCAAAAAGACAGAAATTCCCCGTTTTTTGGAGCAAAATTGCAGAAATCCCCCTAATTGTGGGCCAAAAAGGCAGAAATTCCCTATATGTTGGGGCAAAAAGACAGAAATTCTCCTTATTTTGGGGCAAAACTCAGAAATTTCACTTATTTTAGGGCAAAATTGCAGATATTTCACTTATTTCAGAAAAAAGCAGAAATTTTCTCATATTGGGGCAAAAAGGCAGAAATTTCTCTCATTTTGGGGCAAAATTGCAGAAATTTCACTTATTTCAGGGTAATAAGTCAGAAATTTTCCTTATTTTGGGGCAAAAAAGACAGAAATATCCTTTGTTTTGGGGGAAAAAGACAGAAATTCCACTTATTTAGAGGCAAAAAAGCAGAAATTTTTTTTATTTTGGAGCAAAAATGAAGAAATTTTCCTTTTTTATGGCAAAAAGGTATGCATTTTTCTTATTTTCAGGCAAAAAGGCAGAAATTCCCCGTATTGGGAGCAAATTTGCAGAAATTCCTTCAATTGTGGGACTAAAAGGCAGAAATTTCCTATATATTAGGGCAAAAATAGAGAAATTCTCCTTATTTTGGGGCAAAACTCAGAATTTTCACTTATTTTGGGGCAAAATTGCAGAAATTTCACTTATTTCAGAAAAAAAGCAGAAATTTCACTTATTTTGGGGCAAAAAGGCAGAAATTTCTTTTATTTTGGTACAAAATTGCAGAAATTTTTCTTATTTTGGGGCAAAAAGGCAGAAATTTCCCATATTTTGGGGCAAAAATGCAGAAATTCCTCTTATTTTGAGGTATAAAGGCTGAAATTCCCTATATTTGAGGGCAAAAAGGCAGAAATTTCCCTTATTTAGGGGCAAAATTGCAGAAATTTCACTTATTTCAGGGTAATAAGTCAGAAATTTTCCTTATTTTGGGGCAAAAAAGACAGAAATTTCCTTTGCTTTGGGGTAAAAAAACAGAAATTCCACTTATTTACAAGCAAAAAAGCAGAAATTTCCCTTATTTTGGAGCAAAAATAAAGAAATTTCCCTTTTTTATGGCAAAAATGTATGCATTCTTCTTATTTTCGGGCAAAAAGGCAGAAATTCCCCGTATTTTGGAGCAAACTTGCAGAAATTCCCCTAATTGTGGGGCAAAAAGGCAGAAATTCCCTATATGTTGGGGCAAAAAGACAGAAATTCTCCTTATTTTGGGGCAACACTCAGAAATTTCACTTATTTTGGGGCAAAATTGCAGAAATTTCACTTATTTCAGAAAAAAAGCAGAAATTTTCTTATTTTGGGGCAAAAAGGCAGAAATTTCTTTTATTTTGTTACAAAATTGCAGAAATTTTTCTTATTTTGGGAAAAAGGCAGAAATTTCTCATATTTTGGGGCAAAAATGCAGAAATTCCCCTTATTTTAAGGTAAAAATGCTGAACTTCCCCTTATTTGGGGGCAAAAAGGCAGAAATTTCCTTTATTTTGGGGCAAAACTTAGAAATTTCAATTATTTTGGGGCAAAATTGCAGAAATTTCACTTATTTCTGAAAAAAAAGCAGAAATTTTCTAATTTTGGGGCAAAAAGGCAGATATTTCTTTTATTTTGGTACAAAACTGCAGAAATTTTCCTTATTTTGGGGCAAGAAGACAGACATTTCCCATATTTTGGGGCAAAAATGCAGAAATTCCCCTTATTTTGAGGTAAAAATGCTGAAATTCCCCTTATTTGGGGGCAAAAAGGCAGAAATTTCCCTTATTTTGGGGCAAAATTGCAGAAATTTCACTTATTTCAGAATAATAAGTCAGAAATTATCTTTATTTTGGTGCAAAAATACAGAAATTCCCTTTGTTTTGGGGGAAAAAGACAGAAATTCCACTTATTTAGAGGCAAAAAAGCAGAAATTCCCCTTATTTTGGAGCAAAAATGAAGAAATTTTCCTTTTCGATGGCAAAAAGGTATGCATTCTTCTTATTTTCGGGCAAAAAGACAGAAATTCCCCGTTTTTTGGAGCAAAATTGCAGAAATCCCCCTAATTGTGGGCCAAAAAGGCAGAAATTCCCAATATGTTGGGGCAAAAAGACAGAAATTCTCCTTATTTTGGGGCAAAACTCAGAAATTTCACTTATTTTAGGGCAAAATTGCAGAAATTTCACTTATTTCAGAAAAAAGCAGAAATTTTCTCATATTGGGGCAAAAAGGCAGAAATTTCTTTTATTTTGGTAGAAAATTGCAGAAATTGTTCTCATTTTGGGTCAAAAAGGCAGAAATTTCCCATATTTTGGGGCAAAAATGCAGAAAATCCTATTATTTTGAGTTAAAAAGGCTGAAATTCCCCTTATTTGGGGGCAAAAAGGCAGAAATTTTCCTCATTTTGGGGCAAAATTGCAGAAATTTCACTTATTTCAGGGTAATAAGTCAGAAATTTTCCTTATTTTGGGGCAAAAAAGACAGAAATTCCCTTTGTTTTGGGGGAAAAAACAGAAATTCCACTTATTTAGACCAAAAAAGCAGAAATTCCCCTTATTTTGGAGCAAAAATGAAGAAATTTCCCTTTTTTATGGCAAAAAGATATTCATTCTTTTTATTTTCGGGCAAAAAGGCAGAAAATCCCCGTATTTTGGAGCAAAATTGCAGAAATTTCACATATTTTAGAGCATAATTGCAGAAATTTCACTTATTTCAGAAAAAAAGCAGAAATTTCACTTATTTTGGGGCAAAAAGGCAGAAATTTCTTTTATTTTGGTACAAAATTGCAGAATTTGTTCTTATTTTGGGGCAAAAAGGCAGAAATTTCCCATATTTTGGGGCAAAAATGCAGAAATTCCCCTTATTTTGAGGTAAAAAGGCTGAAATTCCCTTTATTTGGGGGCAAAAAGGCAGAAATTTCCCTTATTTAGGGGCAAAATAGCAGAAATTTCACCTATTTCAGGGTAATAAGTCAGAAATTTTCCTTATTTTGGGGCAAAAAAGTCAGAAATTCCATTTGTTTTGGAGGAAAAAAACAGAAATTCCACTTATTTAGAGGCAAAAAAGCAGAAATTCCTCTTATTTTGGAGCAAAAATGAAGAAATTTCCCTTTTTTTGGCAAAAAGGTATGCATTCTTCTTGTTTTCGGGCAAACAGGCAGAAATTCCCTGTATTTTGGAGCAAAATTGAAGAAATTCCCCTAATTGTGGGGCAAAAAGGCCGAAATTCTTTATATGTTGGGGCAAAAAGACAGAAATTCTCCTTATTTTGGGGCAAAACTCAGAAATTTCCCTTATTTTGGGGCAAAATTGCAGAAATTTCACATATTTTGGGGCAAAATTGCATAAATTTCACTTATTTCAGAAAAAAAAGCAGAAATTTTTTTGTTTTGGGGCAAAAAGGCAGACATTTCCAATATTTTGTGGCAAAAATGCAGAAATTCTTCTTATTTTGAGGTAAAAAGGCTGAAATTCCCCTTCTTTAGGGGCAAAAATGCAGAAATTTCCCTTATTTTGGGGCAAAATTTCAGAAATTTCATTTATTTCAGGGTAATAAGTCAGAAATTTTCTTAATTTTGGGGCAAAAAAGACAGAAATTCCCTTTGTTTTGGGAGAAAAAGACAAAAATTCCACTTATTTAGAGGCAAAAAAGCAGAAATTCCCCTTATTTTGGAGCAAAAATGAAGAAATTTCCTTTTTATGGCAAAAAGGTATGCATTCTTCTTATTTTTGGGCAAAAACGCAGAAATTCCCCGTATTTTGGAGCAAAATTGCAGAAATTCCCCTAATTGTTGGGCAAAAAGGCAGAAATTGCCTATATGTTGGGGAAAAAAGACAGAAATTCCACTTATTTTGGGGCAAAACTCAGAAATTCCACTTATTTTGGGGAAAAATTCAGAAAATTTCCCTTATTTTGGGGCAAAATTGCAGAAATTTCACTTATTTTGGGGCAAAATTGCAGAAATTTCACTTATTTTGGGGCAAAATTTCAGAAATTTCATTTATTTCAGGGTAATAAGTCAGAAATTTTCTTAATTTTGGGGCAAAAAAGACAGAAATTCCCTTTGTTTTGGGAGAAAAAGACAAAAATTTCACTTATTTAGAGGCAAAAAAGCAGAAATTCCCCTTATTTTATAGCAAAAATGAAGAAATTTCCCTTTTTTATGGCAAAAAGTTATGCATTCTTCTTATTTTCGGGCAAAAAGGCAGAAATTCCTTGTATTTTGGAGCAAAATTGCAGAAATTCCCCTAATTGTGGGGCAAAAAGGCAGAAATTCCCTATATGTTGGGGCAAAAAGACAGAAATTCTCCTTATTTTGGGGCAAAACTCAGAAATTTCCCATATTTTGGGGCAAAAATGCAGAAATTTCACATATTTGGGGGCAAAATTGCAGAAATTTCACTTATTTCAGAAAAAAAGCAGAAATTTCACTTATTTTGGGGCAAAAAGGCAGAAATTTTTTTTATTTTGGTACAAAATTGCAGAATTTGTTCTTATTTTGGGGCAAAAAGGCAGAAATTTTCCATATTTTGGGGCAAAAATGCAGAAATTCCCCTTATTTTGAAGTAAAAAGGCTGAAATTCCCTTTATTTGGGGGCAAAAAGGCAGAAATTTCCCTTATTTAGGGGCAAGATAGCAGAAATTACACTTATTTCAGGGTAATAAGTCAGAAATTTTCCTTATTTTGGGGAAAAAAAGACAGAAATTCCATTTGTTTTGGGGAAAAAAAACAGAAATTCCACTTATTTAGAGGCAAAAGAGTAGAAATTCCTCTTATTTTGGAGCGAAAATGAAGAAATTTCCCTTTTTTATGGCAAAAAGGTATGCATTCTTCTTGTTTTCGGGCAAACAGGCAGAAATTCCCCGTATTTTTGAGCAAAATTTAAGAAACTCCCTAATTTTGGAGCAAAAAGGCCGAAATTCTTTATATGTTGGGGCAAAAAGACAGAAATTCTCCTTATTTTGGGGCAAAACTCAGAAATTTCCCTTATTTTGGGGCAAAATTGCAGAAATTTCACATATTTTGGGGCAAAATTGCATAAATTTCACTTATTTCTGAAAAAAAAGCAGAAATTTTCTTTTTTGAGGCAAAAAGTCAGAAATTTCTTTTATTTAGGTTCAAAATTGCAGCATTTGTTCTTATTTTGGGGCAAAAGGGCAGAAATTTCCCATATTTTGGGGCAAAAATGCAGAAATTTCCCTTATTTTAAGGTAAAAAGGCTGACATTTTCTTATTTGGGGGCAAAAAGGCAGAATTTTCCCTCATTTTGGGGAAAAATTGCCGAAATTTCACTTATTTCAGGGTAATAAGTCAGAAATTTTTCTTATTTTTGGGCTAAAGAGACAGGAATTCCCTTTGTTTCGGGGGAAATAGACAGAAATTCCACTTATTTAGAGGCAGAAAAGCAGAAATTCCCCTTATTTTGGAGCAAAAATGAAGAAATTTTCCTTTTTTATGGCAAAAAGGTATGCATTTTTCTTATTTTCGGGCAAAAAGGCAGAAATTCCCCGTATTTTGAGCAAAATTGCAGAAATTCCTTTAATTGTGGGACAAAAAGGCAGAAATTCCCTATACATTAGGGCAAAAATACAGAAATTCTCCTTATTTTGGGGCAAAACTCAGAATTTTCACTTATTTTGGTTCAAAATTGCAGAAATTTCACTTATTTCAGTAAAAAAAGCAGAAATTTCACTTATTTTGGGGCAAAAAGGCAGAAATTTCTTTCATTTTGGTACAAAATTGCAGAAATTTTTCTTATTTTGGGGCAAAAAGGCAGAAATTTCCCATATTTTGGAACAAAAATGAAGAAATTCCCCTTATTTTGAGGAAAAAAGGCTGAAATTCCCTTTATTTGTGGGCAAAAAGGCAGAAATTTCCCTTATTTAGGGGCAAAATTGCAGAAATTTCACTTATTTCAGGGTAATAAGTCAGAAATTTTCCTTATTTTGGGGAAAAAAGACAGAAATTCCCTTCGTTTTGGGGGAAAAAAAACAGAAATTCCACTTATTTACAAGCAAAAAAGCAGAAATTTTCCTTATTTTGGAGCAAAAATAAAGAAATTTCCCTTTTTTAAGGCAAAAAGGTATGCATTCTTCTTGTTTTCGGGCAAAAAGGCAGAAATTCCTCGTTTTTTGGAGCAAAATTGCAGAAATTTCCCTTATTGTGGGGCAAAAAGGCAGAAATGCCCTATATGTTGGGGCAAAAAGACAGAAATTCTCCTTATTTTGGGGCAAAACTCAGAAATTTCACTTATTTTGGGGCAAAATTGCAGAAATTTCACTTATTTCAGAAAAAAACAGAAATTTTCTTATTTTGGGGCAAAAAGGCAGAAATTTCTTTTATTTTGGTACAAAATTGCAGAAATTTTTCTTATTATGGGCAATAAGGCAGAAATTTCCCATATTTTGGTGCAAAAATGCAGAAATTCCTCTTATTTTGAAGTAAAAATGCTGAAATTCCCCTTATTTGGGGGCAAAAAGGCAGAAATTCCCCTTATTTTGGGGCAAAACTCAGAAATTTCAATTATTTTGGAGCAAAATTGCAGAAATTTCACTTATTTCAGGGTAATAAGTCAGAAATTTTCCTTATTTTGGGGCAAAAAAGACAGAAATTCCCTTCGTTTTGGGGAAAAAAAAACAGAAATTCCACTTATTTACAAGCAAAAAGACAGAAATTCTCCTTATTTTGGGGCAAAACTCAGAAATTTCACTTATTTTGGGGCAAAACTGCAGAAATTTCACTTATTTCAGAAAAAAAGCAGAAATTTCACTTATTTTGGGGCAAAAAGGCAGAAATTTTTTTTATTTTGGTACAAAATTGCAGAATTTGTTCTTATTTTGGGGCAAAAAGGCAGAAATTTTCCATATTTTGTTGCAAAAAAGACAGAAATTCCCTTCGTTTTGGGGGAAAAAAACAGAAATTCCACTTATTTACAAGCAAAAAAGCAGAAATTCTCCTTATTTTGGAGCAAAAATAAAGAAATTTCCCTTTTTTAAGGCAAAAAGGTATGCATTCTTCTTGTTTTCGGGCAAAAAGGCAGAAATTCCCCGTTTTTTTGGAGCAAAATTGCAGAAATTTCCCTTATTGTGGGGCAAAAAGGCAGAAATGCCCTATATGTTGGGGCAAAAAGACAGAAATTCTCCTTATTTTGGGGCAAAACTCAGAAATTTCACTTATTTTGGGGCAAAATTGCAGAAATTTCACTTATTTCAGAAAAAAAACAGAAATTTTCTTATTTTGGGGCAAAAAGGCAGAAATTTCTTTTATTTTGGTACAAAATTGCAGAAATTTTTCTTATTATGGGCAATAAGGCAGAAATTTCCCATATTTTGGGGCAAAAATGCAGAAATTCCTCTTATTTTGAAGTAAAAATGCTGAAATTCCCCTTATTTGGGGGCAAAAAGGCAGAAATTCCCCTTATTTTGGGGCAAAACTCAGAAATTTCAATTATTTTGGAGCAAAATTGCAGAAATTTCACTTATTTCAGAAAAAAAGCAGAAATTTCACTTATTTTGGGGCAAAAAGGCAGAAATTTTTTTTATTTTGGTACAAAATTGCAGAATTTGTTCTTATTTTGGGGCAAAAAGGCAGAAATTTTCCATATTTTGGGGCAAAAATGCAGAAATTCCCCTTATTTTGAGGTAAAAAGGCTGAAATTCCCTTTATTTGGGGGCAAAAAGGCAGAAATTTTCCTTATTTAGGGGCAAAATAGCAGAAATTTCACTTATTTCAGGGTAATAAGTCAGAAATTTTCCTTATTTTGGGGCAAAAAAGACAGAAATTCCATTTGTTTTGGGGGAAAAAAACAGAAATTCCACTTATTTAGAGGCAAAAGAGCAGAAATTCCTCTTATTTTGGAGCAAAAATGAAGAAATTTCCCTTTTTTATGGCAAAAAGGTATGCATTCTTCTTGTTTTCGGGCAAACAGGCAGAAATTCCCCGTATTTTGGAGCAAAATTTAAGAAACTCCCCTAATTGTGGGGCAAAAAGGCCGAAATTCTTTATATGTTGGGGCAAAAAGACAGAAATTCTCCTTATTTTGGGGCAAAACTCAGAAATTTCCCTTATTTTGGGGCAAAATTGCAGAAATTTCACATATTTTGGGGCAAAATTGCATAAATTTCACTTATTTCAGAAAAAAAAGCAGAAATTTTCTTTTTTGAGGCAAAAAGTCAGAAATTTCTTTTATTTAGGTACAAAATTGCAGAATTTGTTCTTATTTTGGGGCAAAAGGGCAGAAATTTCCAATATTTTGGGGCAAAAATGCAGAAATTTCCCTTATTTTAAGGTAAAAAGGCTGATATTTTCTTATTTGGGGGCAAAAAGGCAGAATTTTCCCTTATTTTGTGGAAAAATTGCCGAAATGTCACTTATTTCAGGGTAATAAGTCAGAAATTTTTCTTATTTTTGGGCAAAAAAGACAGGAATTCCCTTTGTTTTGGGGGAAAAAGACAAAAATTCCACTTATTTAGAGGCAGAAAAGCAGAAATTCCCCTTATTTTGGAGCAAAAATGAAGAAATTTTCCTTTTTTATGGCAAAAAGGTATGCATTTTTCTTATTTTCGGGCAAAAAGGCAGAAATTCCTTGTATTTTGAGCAAAATGGCAGAAATTACTTTAATTGTGGGACAAAAAGGCAGAAATTCCCTATACATTAGGGCAAAAATACAGAAATTCTCTTTATTTTGGGGCAAAACTCAGAATTTTCACTTATTTTGGTTCAATATTGCAGAAATTTCACTTATTTCAGTAAAAAAGCAGAAATTTCACTTATTTTGGGGCAAAAAGGCAGAAATTTCTTTTATTTTGGTACAAAATTGCAGAAATTTTTCTTATTTTGGGTCAAAAAGGCAGAAATTTCCCATATTTTGGAACAAAAATGAAGAAATTCCCCTTATTTTGAGGTAAAAAGGCTGAAATTCCCTTTATTTGTGGGCAAAAAGGCAGAAATTTCCCTTATTTAGGGGCAAAATTGCAGAAATTTCACTTATTTCAGGGTAATAAGTCAGAAATTTTCCTTATTTTGGGGCAAAAAAGACAGAAATTCCCTTGGTTTTGGGGGAAAAAAACAGAAATTCCACTTATTTACAAGCAAAAAAGCAGAAATTCTCCTTATTTTGGAGCAAAAATAAAGAAATTTCCCTTTTTTAAGGCAAAAAGGTATGCATTCTTCTTGTTTTCGGGCAAAAAGGCATAAATTCCCCGTTTTTTGGAGCAAAATTGCAGAAATTTCCCTTATTGTGGGGCAAAAAGGCAGAAATGCCCTATATGTTGGGGCAAAAAGACAGAAATTCTCCTTATTTTGGGGCAAAACTCAGAAATTTCACTTATTTTGGGGCAAAATTGCAGAAATTTCACTTATTTCAGAAAAAAAACAGAAATTTTCTTATTTTGGGGCAAAAAGGCAGAAATTTATTTTGGTACAAAATTGCAGAAATTTTTCTTATTATGGGCAATAAGGCAGAAATTTCCCATATTTTGGGGCAAAAATGCAGAAATTCCTCTTAGTTTGAAGTAAAAATGCTGAAATTCCCCTTATTTGTGGGCAAAAAGGCAGAAATTCCCCTTATTTTGGGGCAAAACTCAGAAATTTCAATTATTTTGGAGCAAAATTGCAGAAATTTCACTTATTTCAGGGTAATAAGTCAGAAATTTTCCTTATTTTGGGGCAAAAAAGACAAAAATTCCCTTTGTTTTGGGGGAAAAAGACAGAAATTCCACTTATTTAGAGGCAAAAAATCAGAAATTCCCCTTATTTTGGAGCAAAAATGAAGAAATTTCCCTTTTTTATGGCAAAAAGGTATGCATCTTCTTATTTTCGGGCAAAAAGGCAGAAATTCCCTGTATTTTGACGCAAAATTGCAGAAATTCCCCTAATTGTGGGGCAAAAAGAAAGAAATTCCCTATATGTTAGGGCAAAGAGACAGAAATTCTCCTCATTTTAAGGAAAAACTCAGAAATTCCACTTATTTTGGGGCAAAATTCCAGAAATTTCCCTTGTTTTGGGCCAAATTTCAGAAATTTCACTTATTTTGGGACAAAATTGCAGAAATTTCACTTATTTAGGGGCAAAATTGCAGAAATTTCACTTATTTCAGGAAAAAAGGCAGAAGTTTTCCTTATTTTTGAGCAAAAAGGCAGAAATTCTAAATATTTTGTAGCAAAAATGCAGAAATTCCCCTTATTTTGAGGTAAAAAGGCTGAAATTCCCCTTATTTGGGCGCAAAAAGGCAGAAATTTCCCTTATTTTGGGGCAAAATTGCAGAAATTTCACTTACTTCAGGGTAATAAGTCAGAAAATTTCCTTATTTTGGAGCAAAAAAGACGGAAATTCCCTTTGTTTTGGGGGAAAAAGACAGAAATTCCAATTATTAAGAGGCAAAAAAAGCAGGAGTTCCCCTTATTTTGGAGCAAAAATGAAGAAATTTCCCTTTTTTATGGCAAAAAGTTATGCATTCTTCTTGTTTTCAGGCAAAAAGGCAGAAACTCCCCGTATTTTCGAGCAAAATTGCAGATATTCCCATAATTGTGGGGCAAAAAGGCAGAAATTCCCTATATGTTGGGTCAAAATAACAGAAATTCTCCTTATTTTGGGGCAAAACTCAGAAATTCCACTTATTTTGGGACAAAATTCGAGAAATTTCCCTTATTTTGGGGCAAAACTCAGAATTTTCATTTATTTTGGGGCAAAATTGCAGAAATTTGACTTATTTCAGAAAAAAAGCAGAAATTTCACTTATTTTTGGGCAAAAAGGCAGAAATTTCTTTTATTTTGGTACAAAATTGCAGAAATTTTTCTTATTTTGGGGCAAAAGGGCAGAAATTTTTCATATTTTAGGGCAAAAATGCAGAAATTTCCCTTATTTTAAGGTAAAAAGGCTGATATTTTCTTATTTGGGGGCAAAAAGGCAGAATTTTCCCTCATTTTGGGGAAAAATTGCCGAAATTTCACTTATTTCAGAGTAATAAGTCAGAAATTTTTCTTATTTTTGGGCTAAAAAGACAGGAATTCCCTTTGTTTTGGGGGAAATAGACAGAAATTCCACTTATTTAGAGGCAGAAAAGCAGAAATTCCCCTTATTTTGGAGCAAAAATGAAGAAATTTTCCTTTTTTATGGCAAAAAGGTATGCATTTTTCTTATTTTCGGGCAAAAAGGCAGAAATTCCCCGTATTTTGAGCAAAATTGCAGAAATTCCTTTAATTGTGGGACAAAAAGGCAGAAATTCCCTATACATTAGGGCAAAAATACAGAAATTCTCCTTATTTTGGGGCAAAACTCAGAATTTTCACTTATTTTGGTTCAAAATTGCAGAAATTTCACTTATTTCAGTAAAAAAAGCAGAAATTTCACTTATTTTGGGGCAAAAAGGCAGAAATTTCTTTCATTTTGGTACAAAACTGCAGAAATTTTTCTTATTTTGGGTCAAAAAGGCATTAATTTCCCATATTGTGGAACAAAAATGAAGAAATTCCCCTTATTTTGAGGTAAAAAGGCTGAAATTCCCTTTATTTGTGGGCAAAAAGGCAGAAATTTCCCTTATTTAGGGGCAAAATTGCAGAAATTTCACTTATTTCAGGGTAATAAGTCAGAAATTTTCCTTATTTTGGGGCAAAAAAGACAGAAATTCCCTTGGTTTTGGGGGAAAAAAACAGAAATTCCACTTATTTACAAGCAAAAAAGCAGAAATTCTCCTTATTTTGGAGCAAAAATAAAGAAATTTCCCTTTTTTAAGGCAAAAAGGTATGCATTCTTCTTGTTTTCGGGCAAAAAGGCAGAAATTCCCCGTTTTTTGGAGCAAAATTGCAGAAATTTCCCTTATTGTGGGGCAAAAAGGCAGAAATGCCCTATATGTTGGGGCAAAAAGACAGAAATTCTCCTTATTTTGGGGCAAAACTCAGAAATTTCACTTATTTTGGGGCAAAATTGCAGAAATTTCACTTATTTCAGAAAAAAAACAGAAATTTTCTTATTTTGGGGCAAAAAGGCAGAAATTTCTTTTATTTTGGTACAAAATTGCAGAAATTTTTCTTATTATGGGCAATAAGGCAGAAATTTCCCATATTTTGGGGCAAAAATGCAGAAATTCCTCTTAGTTTGAAGTAAAAATGCTGAAATTCCCCTTATTTGTGGGCAAAAAGGCAGAAATTCCCCTTATTTTGGGGCAAAACTCAGAAACTTCAATTATTTTGGAGCAAAATTGCAGAAATTTCACTTATTTCAGGGTAATAAGTCTGAAATTTTCCTTATTTTGGGGCAAAAAAGACAAAAATTCCCTTTGTTTTGGGGGAAAAAGACAGAAATTCCACTTATTTAGAGGCAAAAAATCAGAAATTCCCCTTATTTTGGAGCAAAAATGAAGAAATTTCCCTTTTTTATGGCAAAAAGGTATGCATCTTCTTATTTTCGGGCAAAAAGGCAGAAATTCCCTGTATTTTGACGCAAAATTGCAGAAATTCCCCTAATTGTGGGGAAAAAAGAAAGAAATTCCCTATATGTTAGGGCAAAGAGACAGAAATTCTCCTCATTTTGGGGAAAAACTCAGAAATTCCACTTATTTTGGGGCAAAATTCCAGAAATTTCCCTTATTTTGGGCCAAATTTCAGAAATTTCACTTATTTTGGGACAAAATTGCAGAAATTTCACTTATTTGGGGCAAAATTGCAGAAATTTCACTTATTTCAGGAAAAAAGGCAGAAGTTTTCCTTATTTTGGAGCAAAAAGGCAGAAATTCTAAATATTTTGTAGCAAAATGCAGAAATTCTCCTTATTTTGAGGTAAAAAGGCTGAAATTCCCCTTATTTGGGCGCAAAAAGGCAGAAATTTCCCTTATTTTGGGGCAAAATTGCAGAAATTTCACTTACTTCAGGGTAATAAGTCAGAAAATTTCCTTATTTTGGAGCAAAAAAGACGGAAATTCCCTTTGTTTTGGGGGAAAAGACAGAAATTCCATTTATTAAGAGGCAAAAAAAGCAGGAGTTCCCCTTATTTTGGAGCAAAAATGAAGAAATTTCCCTTTTTTATGGCAAAAAGTTATGCATTCTTCTTGTTTTCAGGCAAAAAGGCAGAAACTCCCCGTATTTTCGAGCAAAATTGCAGATATTCCCATAATTGTGGGGCAAAAAGGCAGAAATTCCCTATATGTTGGGTCAAAATAACAGAAATTCTCCTTATTTTGGGGCAAAACTCTGAAATTCCACTTATTTTGGGGCAAAATTCGAGAAATTTCCCTTATTTTGGGGCAAAACTAAATTTTCATTTATTTTGGGGCAAAATTGCAGAAATTTCACTTATTTCAGAAAAAAAAGCAGAAATTTCACTTATTTTTGGGCAAAAAGGCAGAAATTTCTTTTATTTTGGTACAAAATTGCAGAAATTTTTCTTATTTTGGGGCAAAAAGGCAGAAATTTCTTATATTTTGGGGTAAAAATGCAGAAATTTCTCTTATTTTGAGGTAAAAAGGCTCATATTTTCTTTATTTGGGGGCAAAAAGGCAGAAATTTCCCTCATTTTGGAGCAAAATTGCAGAAATTTCACTTATTTCAGGGTAATAAGTCAGAAATTTTCCTTATTTTGGGGCTAAAAAGAAAGAAATTCCCTTTGTTTTGGGGTAAAAAGACAGAAATTCCACTTATTTGGAGGCAAAAAAAGCAGAAATTCCCCTTATTTTGGAGCAAAAATGAAGAAATTTCCCTTTTTTATGGCAAAAAGTTATGTATTCTTCTTATTTTCGGGCAAAAAGGCAAAAATTCCCCATATTTTGGAGAAAATTGCAGAAATTCCCCTAATTGTGGGGCAAAAAGACAGAAATTCCCTATATGTTGGGGCAAAAAGACAGAAATTCTCCTTATTTTGGGGCAAAACTCAGAAATTTCACTTATTCTGGGGCAAAATTGCAGAAATTTCACTTATTTCAGAAAAAAAAGCAAAAATTTTCTTAATTTGGGGCAAAAAGGCAGAAATTTCTTTTATTTTGATACAAAATTGCAGAAATTTTTCTTTTTTTGGGAAAAAGGCAGAAATTTCTCATATTTTGGGGCAAAAATGCAGAAATACCTCTTATTTTAAGGTAAAAATGCTGAACTTCCCCTTATTTGGGGGCAAAAAGGCAGAAATTTCCCTTATTTTGGGGCAAAACTTAGAAATTTCAATTATTTTGGGGCAAAATTGCAAAAATTTCACTTATTTCCGAAAAAAAGCAGAAATTTTCTAATTTTGGGGCAAAAGGGCAGATATTTCTTTTATTTTGGTACAAAATTGCAGAAATTTTCCTTATTTTGGGGCAAAAAGGCAAACATTTCCCATATTTTGGGGCAAAAATGCAGAAATTCCACTTCTTTTGAGGTAAAAAGGCTGAAATTTTCCTTATTTGGGGGCAAAAAGGCAGAAATTTCCTTTATTTTGGGGCAAAATTGCAGAAATTTCAATTATTTCAGAATAATAAGTCAGAAATTGTCTTTATTTTGGTGCAAAAAACAGAAATTCCCTTTGTTTTGGGGGAAAAATACAGAAATTCCACTTATTTAGAGGCAAAAAAGCAGAAATTCCCCTTATTTTGGAGCAAAAATGAAGAAATTTCCCTTTTTTGTGGCAAAAAGCTATGCATTCTTCTTATTTTCGGGCAAAAAGGCAGAAATTCCCCGTATTTTGGAGCAAAATTGCAGAAATTCCCTTAATTGTGGGGCAAAAAGTCAGAAATTCCCTATATGTTGGGGCAAAAAGACCGAAAGTCTCCTTATTTGGGGCAAAACTCAGAAATTCCACTTATTTTGGGGCAAAATTCCAGAAATTTCCCTTATTTGGGGGCAAAATTGCAGAAATTTTACTTATTTTGGGGCAAAATTGCAGAAATTTCACTTATTTCAGGGAAAAAAGTAGAAATTTTCTTATTTTGGGGCAAAAAGGCAAAAATTTCTTTTATTTTGGTACAAAATTGCAGAAATTTTTCTTATTTTGGGCAAAAAGGCAGAAATTTTCCATATTTAGGGGCAAAAATGCAGAAATTCCCCTTATTTTGAGGTAAAAATTCTGAAATTTTCCTTATTTTGTGGCAAAAAGGCAGAAATTCCCCTTATTTTGGGGCAAAAAGCAGACATTTCCCTTATTTTGAAGAAAAATTTTAGAAATTTAACTTATATCAGGGCAAAAAGTCAGAAATTCTCCTTATTTTGGGGCAAAAAGACAGAAATTTGGTTTATTTTTGGGGAAAAGGGAGAAATTGCACTTCTTTTGAGTCAAAAAGGCGGAAAATTCTCTTATTTTGGGGTAAAAATGAAGAAATTTCGCTTTTTTATGGCAAAAAGATATACATTCCCTTTATTATTGGGGGAAAAAGGCAGAAATTCCCCGTATTTTGGAGCAAAATTGCAGAAATTCCCCTAATTTTTGGGCAAAAACGCAGAACTTCCCCTTATTTTGGGGTAAAACTGCAGAAATTTCACTTATTTCGCGGCAAAATGGCAGAAATTCCCTTTATTTTCGGCGAAATAGGCAAAAAAATCCCCGTATTTTGGACCAAAATTGCAGAAATTCACCTAATTTGGGGTAAAACATGCAGTAATTTTCTTTATTTTGGGGTAAAAAACAGAAATTCCCTTTATTTGGGGGCAAAAGGCAGAAATTTTCCTTATTTTAGGGGAAAATTTGCAGAAATTTCCGTTATTTGGGGACAAAAAACAGAAATTCCCTTTATTTTGGGGCAAAATTGCAGAAAATTCCTTTATTATGGGGAAAAATTGCAGAAATTTCTTTTATTTTAAGGCAAAATTGCAGAAATTTCAATTATTTCAGAAAAAAGGCAGAAGTTTTCCTTATTTTGGGGCAAAAAGGCAGAAATTCCCATTATTTTGAGGTAAAAGGGCTGAAATTCCCCTTATTTCAGGGAAAAAAGACAGAAATTTCCCTTATTTTGGGGCAAAATTGCAGAAATTTCACTTACTTCTGGGTAACAAGTCAGAAATTTTCCTTATTTTGGGGCAAAAAAGACAGAAATTCCCTTTGTATTGGGGGAAAAAGACAGAAATTCCACTTATTAAGAGGCAAAAAACCAGAAATTCCCCTTATTTTGGAGCAAAAATGAAGAAATTTCCCTTTTTTATGGCAAAAAGGTATGCATTCTTCTTATTTTCGGGCAATAAGGCAGAAATTCCCCGTATTTTGGAGCAAAATTGCAGAAATTCCCCTAATTGTGGGGCAAAAAGGCAGAAATTCCCTATATGTTGGGGCAAAAAGACAGAAATTCTTTTTATTATGGGACAAAACTCAGAAATTTCACTTATTTTGGGGCAAAATTGCAGAAATATGACATATTTTGAGGCAAAATTGCAGAAATTTCACTTATTTCAGAAAAAAAAGGAGAAATTTTCTTTTTGGGGGCAAAAAGTCAAAAATTTCTTTTATTTAGGTACAAAATTTCAGAATTTGTTCTTATTTTGGGGCAAAAAGGCAGAAATTTCCCATATTTTGGGGCAAAAATGCAGAAATTCCCCTTATTTTGAGGTAAAAAAGCTGAAATTCCCCTTATTTGTGTGCAAAAGGGCAGAAATTCCCCTTATTTTGGGGCAAAACTCAGAAATTTCAATTATTTTGGGGCAAAATTGCAGAAATTTCACTTATTTCAGGGAAATAAGTCTGAAATTTTCCTTATTTTGGGGCAAAAAAAGACAGAAATAACCTTTGTTTTGGGGGAAAAAGACAGAAATTCCACTTATTTAGAGGCAAAAAAATCAGAAATTCCCCTTATTTTGGAGAAAACTGAAGAAATTTCCCTTTTTTATGGCAAAAAGGTATGCATCTTCTTATTTTCGGGCAAAAAGGCAGAAATTCCCCGTATTTTGGAGCAAAATTGCAGAAATTCCCCTAATTGTGGGGCAAAAAGGCAGAAATTCCCTATATGTTAGGGCAAAAAGACAGAAATTCTCCTTATTTTGGGGCAAAACTCAGAAATTCCACTTGTTTTAAGGCAAAATTCCAGAAATTTCCCTTATTTTGGGGCAAAATTGCAGAAATTTCACTTATTTTGGGGCAAAATTGCAGAAATTTCACTTATTTTAAGGCAAAATTGCAGAAATTTCACTTATTTCAGGAAAAAAGGCAGAAGTTTTCCTTATTTTGGGGCAAAAAGGCAGAAATTCCAAATATTTTGTGGCAAAAATGCAGAAATTCCCCTTATTTTGAGGTAAAAAGGCTGAAATTCCCCTTTTTTGGGGGCAAAAAGGCAGAAATTTCCCTAATTTTTGGGCAAAATTGTAGAAATTTCACTTACTTCAAGGTAATAAGTCAGAAATTTTCCTTATTTTGGGGCAAAAAAGACAGGAAATCCCTTTGTTTTGGGGGAAAAAACAGAAATTCCACTTATTAAGAGCCAAAAAAGCAGAAATTCCCCTTATTTTGGAGCAAAAATGAAGAAATTTCTTTTTTTTTATGGCAAAAAGGTATGCATTCTTCTTGTTTTCGGGCAAAAAGGCAGAAATTCCCCCTGTTTTAAAGCAAAATTGCAGAAATTCCCCTAATTGTGGAGCAAAAAGGCAGAAATTCCCTATATGTTGGGGCAAAAAGACAGAAATTCTCTTTATTTTGGGGCAAAACTCAGAAATTCCACTTATTTTGGGGCAAAATTCCAGAAATTTCTCTTATTTTGAGGCGAAATTGCAGAAATTTCACTTATTTTGGGGCAAAATTGCACAAATTTCACTTATGTCAGTAAAAAAAAGCAGAACTTTTCTTTTTTGGGGCAAAAAGTCAGAAATTTCTTTTATTTTGGTACAAAATTGTAGAAATTGTTCTTATTTTGGGGCAAAAACGCAGAAATTTCCCATATTTTGAGGCAAAAATGCAGAAATTCCCATTATTTTGTGGTAAAAAGGCTGAAATTACTTTTATTTGGGGGCAAAAAGGCAAAAATTTTCCTCATTTTGGGGCAAAATTGCAGAAATTGCACTTATTTCAGGGAATAAGTCAGAAATTTTCCTTATATTGGGGCAAAAAAGACAGAAATTCCCTTTGTTTTGGGGGAAAAAGACAGAAATTCCACTTATTTAAAGGCAAAAAAGCAGAAATTCCCCTTATTTTGGAGCAAAAATGAAGAAATTTTCCTTTTTTATGGCAAAAAGGTATGCATTCTGCTTGTTTTCGGGCAAAAAGGCAGAAATTCCCCGTTTTTTGGAGCAAAATTGCAGAAATTTCCCTTATTGTGGGGCAAAAAGGCAGAAATGCCCAATATGTTGGGGCAAAAACACAGAAATTCTCCTTATTTTGGGGCAAAACTCAGAAATTTCACTTATTTTGGGGCAAAATTGCAGAAATTTCACTTATTTCAGAAAAAAAACAGAAATTTTCTTATTTTGAAGCAAAAAGGCAGAAATTTCTTTTATTTTGGTACAAAATTGCAGAAATTTTTCTTATTATGGGCAATAAGGCAGAAATTTCCCATATTTTGGGGCAAAAATGCAGAAATTCCCCTTATTTTGAAGTAAAAATGCTGAAATTCCCCTTATTTGGGGGCAAAAAGGCAGAAATTTCCCTTATTTTGGGGCAAAACTCAGAAATTTCAATTATTTTGGAGCAAAATTGCAGAAATTTCACTTATTTCAGGGTAATAAGTCTGAAATTTTCTTTATTTTGGGGCAAAAAAGACAGAAATTCCCTTTGTTTTGGGGGAAAAAGACAGAAATTCCACTTATTTAGAGGCAAAAAATCAGAAATTCCCCTTATTTTGGAGCAAAAATGAAGAAATTTCCCTTTTTCATGGCAAAAAGGTATGCATCTTCTTATTTTCAGGCAAAAAGGCAGAAATTCCCTGTATTTTGATGCAAAATTGCAGAAATTCCCCTAATTGTGGGGCAAAAAGGCAGAAATTCCCTATATGTTAGGGCAAAAAGACAGAAATTCTCCTCATTTTGGGGCAAAACTCAGAAATTCCACTTATTTTGGGGCAAAATTCCAGAAATTTCCCTTATTTTGGGCCAAATTTCAGAAATTTCACTTATTTTGGGACAAAATTGCAGAAATTTCACTTATTTCAGGAAAAAAGGCAGAAGTTTTCCTTATTTTGGAGCAAAAAGGCAGAAATTCCAAATATTTTGTGGCAAAAATGCAGAAATTCTCCTTATTTTGAGGTAAAAATGCTGAAATTCCCCTTATTTGGGCGCAAAAAGGCAGAAATTTCCCTTATTTTGGGGCAAAATTGCAGAAATTTCACTTACTTCAGGGTAATAAGTCAGAAAATTTCCTTATTTTGGAGCAAAAAAGACAGAAATTCCCTTTGTTTTGGGGGAAAAAGACAGAAATTCCAATTATAAAGAGGCAAAAAAAGCAGAAGTTCCCCTTATTTTGGAGCAAAAATGAAGAAATTTCCCTTTTTTATGGCAAAAAGTTATGCATTCTTCTTGTTTTCAGGCAAAAAGGCAGAAATTCCCCGTATTTTCGAGCAAAATTGCAGAAATTCCCATAATTGTGGGGCAAAAAGGCAGAAATTCCCTATATGTTGGGGCAAAAAGACAGAAATTCTTTTTATTATGGGACAAAACTCAGAAATTTCACTTATTTTGGGGCAAAATTGCAGAAATATGACATATTTTGAGGCAAAATTGCAGAAATTTCACTTATTTCAGAAAAAAAAGGAGAAATTTTCTTTTTGGGGGCAAAAAGTCAAAAATTTCTTTTATTTAGGTACAAAATTTCAGAATTTGTTCTTATTTTGGGGCAAAAAGGCAGAAATTTCCCATATTTTGGGGCAAAAATGCAGAAATTCCCCTTATTTTGAGGTAAAAAAGCTGAAATTCCCCTTATTTGTGTGCAAAAGGGCAGAAATTCCCCTTATTTTGGGGCAAAACTCAGAAATTTCAATTATTTTGGGGCAAAATTGCAGAAATTTCACTTATTTCAGGGAAATAAGTCTGAAATTTTCCTTATTTTGGGGCAAAAAAAGACAGAAATAACCTTTGTTTTGGGGGAAAAAGACAGAAATTCCACTTATTTAGAGGCAAAAAAATCAGAAATTCCCCTTATTTTGGAGAAAACTGAAGAAATTTCCCTTTTTTATGGCAAAAAGGTATGCATCTTCTTATTTTCGGGCAAAAAGGCAGAAATTCCCCGTATTTTGGAGCAAAATTGCAGAAATTCCCCTAATTGTGGGGCAAAAAGGCAGAAATTCCCTATATGTTAGGGCAAAAAGACAGAAATTCTCCTTATTTTGGGGCAAAACTCAGAAATTCCACTTGTTTTAAGGCAAAATTCCAGAAATTTCCCTTATTTTGGGGCAAAATTGCAGAAATTTCACTTATTTTGGGGCAAAATTGCAGAAATTTCACTTATTTTAAGGCAAAATTGCAGAAATTTCACTTATTTCAGGAAAAAAGGCAGAAGTTTTCCTTATTTTGGGGCAAAAAGGCAGAAATTCCAAATATTTTGTGGCAAAAATGCAGAAATTCCCCTTATTTTGAGGTAAAAAGGCTGAAATTCCCCTTTTTTGGGGGCAAAAAGGCAGAAATTTCCCTAATTTTTGGGCAAAATTGTAGAAATTTCACTTACTTCAAGGTAATAAGTCAGAAATTTTCCTTATTTTGGGGCAAAAAAGACAGGAAATCCCTTTGTTTTGGGGGAAAAAACAGAAATTCCACTTATTAAGAGCCAAAAAAGCAGAAATTCCCCTTATTTTGGAGCAAAAATGAAGAAATTTCTTTTTTTTTATGGCAAAAAGGTATGCATTCTTCTTGTTTTCGGGCAAAAAGGCAGAAATTCCCCCTGTTTTAAAGCAAAATTGCAGAAATTCCCCTAATTGTGGAGCAAAAAGGCAGAAATTCCCTATATGTTGGGGCAAAAAGACAGAAATTCTCTTTATTTTGGGGCAAAACTCAGAAATTCCACTTATTTTGGGGCAAAATTCCAGAAATTTCTCTTATTTTGAGGCGAAATTGCAGAAATTTCACTTATTTTGGGGCAAAATTGCACAAATTTCACTTATGTCAGTAAAAAAAAGCAGAACTTTTCTTTTTTGGGGCAAAAAGTCAGAAATTTCTTTTATTTTGGTACAAAATTGTAGAAATTGTTCTTATTTTGGGGCAAAAACGCAGAAATTTCCCATATTTTGAGGCAAAAATGCAGAAATTCCCATTATTTTGTGGTAAAAAGGCTGAAATTACTTTTATTTGGGGGCAAAAAGGCAAAAATTTTCCTCATTTTGGGGCAAAATTGCAGAAATTGCACTTATTTCAGGGAATAAGTCAGAAATTTTCCTTATATTGGGGCAAAAAAGACAGAAATTCCCTTTGTTTTGGGGGAAAAAGACAGAAATTCCAATTATAAAGAGGCAAAAAAAGCAGAAGTTCCCCTTATTTTGGAGCAAAAATGAAGAAATTTTCCTTTTTTATGGCAAAAAGGTATGCATTCTGCTTGTTTTCGGGCAAAAAGGCAGAAATTCCCCGTTTTTTGGAGCAAAATTGCAGAAATTTCCCTTATTGTGGGGCAAAAAGGCAGAAATGCCCAATATGTTGGGGCAAAAACACAGAAATTCTCCTTATTTTGGGGCAAAACTCAGAAATTTCACTTATTTTGGGGCAAAATTGCAGAAATTTCACTTATTTCAGAAAAAAAACAGAAATTTTCTTATTTTGAAGCAAAAAGGCAGAAATTTCTTTTATTTTGGTACAAAATTGCAGAAATTTTTCTTATTATGGGCAATAAGGCAGAAATTTCCCATATTTTGGGGCAAAAATGCAGAAATTCCCCTTATTTTGAAGTAAAAATGCTGAAATTCCCCTTATTTGGGGGCAAAAAGGCAGAAATTTCCCTTATTTTGGGGCAAAACTCAGAAATTTCAATTATTTTGGAGCAAAATTGCAGAAATTTCACTTATTTCAGGGTAATAAGTCTGAAATTTTCTTTATTTTGGGGCAAAAAAGACAGAAATTCCCTTTGTTTTGGGGGAAAAAGACAGAAATTCCACTTATTTAGAGGCAAAAAATCAGAAATTCCCCTTATTTTGGAGCAAAAATGAAGAAATTTCCCTTTTTCATGGCAAAAAGGTATGCATCTTCTTATTTTCAGGCAAAAAGGCAGAAATTCCCTGTATTTTGATGCAAAATTGCAGAAATTCCCCTAATTGTGGGGCAAAAAGGCAGAAATTCCCTATATGTTAGGGCAAAAAGACAGAAATTCTCCTCATTTTGGGGCAAAACTCAGAAATTCCACTTATTTTGGGGCAAAATTCCAGAAATTTCCCTTATTTTGGGCCAAATTTCAGAAATTTCACTTATTTTGGGACAAAATTGCAGAAATTTCACTTATTTCAGGAAAAAAGGCAGAAGTTTTCCTTATTTTGGAGCAAAAAGGCAGAAATTCCAAATATTTTGTGGCAAAAATGCAGAAATTCTCCTTATTTTGAGGTAAAAATGCTGAAATTCCCCTTATTTGGGCGCAAAAAGGCAGAAATTTCCCTTATTTTGGGGCAAAATTGCAGAAATTTCACTTACTTCAGGGTAATAAGTCAGAAAATTTCCTTATTTTGGAGCAAAAAAGACAGAAATTCCCTTTGTTTTGGGGGAAAAAGACAGAAATTCCAATTATAAAGAGGCAAAAAAAGCAGAAGTTCCCCTTATTTTGGAGCAAAAATGAAGAAATTTCCCTTTTTTATGGCAAAAAGTTATGCATTCTTCTTGTTTTCAGGCAAAAAGGCAGAAATTCCCCGTATTTTCGAGCAAAATTGCAGAAATTCCCATAATTGTGGGGCAAAAAGGCAGAAATTCCCTATATGTTGGGTCAAAATAACAGAAATTCTCCTTATTTTGGGGCAAAACTCAGAAATTCCACTTATTTTGGGGCAAAATTCGAGAAATTTCCCTTATTTTGGGGCAAAACTCAGAATTTTCATTTATTTTGGGGCAAAATTGCAGAAATTTCACTTATTTCAGAAAAAAAAGCAGAAATTTCACTTATTTTTGGGCAAAAAGGCAGAAATTTCTTTTATTTTGGTACAAAATTGCAGAAATTTTGCTTATTTTGGGGCAAAAAGGCAGAAATTTCCCATATTTTGGGGTAAAATGCAGAAATTTCTCTTATTTTGAGGTAAAAAGGCTGATATTTTCTTTATTTGGGGGCAAAAAGGCAGAAATTTCCCTCATTTTGGGGCAAAATTGCAGAAATTTCACTTATTTCAGGGTAATAAGTCAGAAATTTTCCTTATTTTGGGGCTAAAAAGAAAGAAATTCCCTTTGTTTTGGGGTAAAAAGACAGAAATTCCACTTATTTGGAGGCAAAAAAAGCAGAAATTCCCCTTATTTCGGAGCAAAAATGAAGAAATTTCCCTTTTTTATGGCAAAAAGTTATGTATTCTTCTTATTTTCGGGCAAAAAGGCAGAAATTCCCCGTATTTTGGAGAAAATTGCAGAAATTCCCCTAATTGTGGGGAAAAAAGACAGAAATTCCCTATATGTTGGGGCAAAAAGACAGAAATTCTCCTTATTTTGGGGCAAAACTCAGAAATTTCACTTATTCTGGGGCAAAATTGCAGAAATTTGAATTATTTCAGAAAAACAGTAAAAATTTTCTTATTTTGGGGCAAAAAGGCAGAAATTTCTTTTATTTTGATACAAAATTGCAGAAATTATTCTTTTTTGGGAAAAAGGCAGAAATTTCTCATATTTTGGGGCAAAAATGCAGAAATTCCCCTTATTTTAAAATAAAAATGCTGAACTTCCCCTTATTTTGGGGCAAAAAGACAGAAATTCGGTTTATTTTTGGGGAAAAGTGAGAAATTGCACTTCTTTTGAGTCAAAAAGTTGGAAAAGTCCCTTATTTTGGAGCAAAAATGAAGAAATTTCCCTTTTTTATGGCAAAAAAATATGCATTCTTCTTATTTTCCGGCAAAAAGGCAGAAAATCCTCGTATTTTGGAGCAAAATTGCAGAAATTCCTTTAATTGTGGGGCAAAAAGGCAGAAATTCCCTATATATTGGGGCAAAAATACAGAAATTCTCCTTATTTGGGGGCAAAACTCAGAATTTTCTATTATTTTAGAGCAAAATTGCAGAAATTTCACTTATTTCAGAAAAAAAAGCAGAAATTTTCTTATTTTGGGGCAAAAAGGCAGAAATTTCCCATATTTTGGGGCAAAAATGCAGAAATTCCCCTTATTTTGAGGTAAAAAGGCTGAAATTCCCTTTATTTGGGGGCAAAAGCAGAAATTTCCCTTATTTAGGGGCAAAATTGCAGAAATTTCACTTATTTCAGAATAATAAGTCAGAAATTTTCCTTATTTTGGGGCAAAAAAGACAGAAATTCCCTTTGTTTTGGGGTAAAGAGACAGAAATTCCACTTATTTAGAGGCAAAAATGCAGAAATTCCCCTTATTTTGGAGCAAAAATGAAGAAATTTCCCTTTTTTATGGCAAAAAGCTATGCATTCTTCTTGTTTTCGTCCAAAAAGGCAGAAATTCCTCGTATTTTGGTGCAAAATTGCAGAAATTCCCCTAATTGTGGGGCAAAAAGGCAGATATTCCCTATATGTTGGGTCAAAAAGACAGAAATTCTCCTTATTTTAGGGCAAAACTCAGAAATTCCTTATTTTGGGGCAAAATTCCAGAAATTTCCCTTATTTTGGGGTGAAATTGCAGAAATTTCAGTTATTTTAGGGCAAAATTGCAGAAATTTCACTTATTTCAGGGAAAAATGTAGAAATTTTCTTATTTTGGGGCAAAAAGGCAGAAATTTCTTTTATTTTTGTACAATTTCAGAAATTTTTCTTATTTTGGGCAAAAAGGCAGAAATTTCTTTTATTTTGGTACAAAATTGCAGAAATTCCCCTTATTTTGAGGTAAAAATTCTGAAATTCCCCTTATTTTGTGGCAAAAAGGCAGAAATTCCCATTATTTTGGGGCAAAAACAGACATTTCCCTTATTTTGGGAAAAAATTTTAGAAATTTAACTTATTTCAGGGCAAAAAGTCTGAAATTCCCCTTATTTTGGGGCAAAAAGACAGAAATTCGGTTTATTTTTGGGGAAAAGTGAGAAATTGCACTTCTTTTGAGTCAAAAAGGTGGAAAAGTCCCTTATTTTGGGGTAAAAATGAAGAAATTTCCCTTTTTTATGGCAAAAGATATACATTCCCTTTTTATTGGAGGAAAAAGGGCAGAAATTCCCCATATTTTGGAGCAAAATTGCAGAAATTCCCCTAATTTTTGGGCAAAACCGCAGAACTTCCCCTTATTTTGGGGTAAAACTGAAGAAATTTCACTTATTTCGCGGAAAAATGGAAGTAATTCCCTTTATTTTCAGCGAAAAAGGCAGAAAATCCCCATATTTTGGAGCAAAATTGCAGAAATTCACCTAATTTTGGGGTAAAACATGCAGTAATTTTCTTTATTTTGGGGCAAAAATGCAGAAATTCCCCTTTTTTGGGGGCAAAAGGCAGAAATTTCCCTTATTTTAGTGCAAAATTGCAGAAATTTCCCTTATTTGGGGACAAAAAACAGAAATTCCCTTTATTTTGGGGCAAAATTGCAGAAAATTCCTTTATTATGGGGAAAAATTGCAGAAATTTCTTTTATTTTAAGGCAAAATTGCAGAAATTTCACTTATTTCAGAAAAAAAAGCAGAAGTTTTCCTTATTTTGGGGCAAAAAGGCAGAAATTCCAAATATTTTGTGGCAAAAATGCAGAAATTCCCCTTATTTTGAGGTAAAAATGCTGAAATTCCCCTTATATCGGGGAAAAAAGGCAGAAATTTCCCTTATTTTGGGACAAAATTGCAGAAATTTCACTTACTTCTGGGTAACAAGTCAGAAATTTTCCTTATTTTGGGGCAAAAAAGACAGAAATTCCCTTTGTATTGGGGGAAAAAGACAGAAATTCCACTTATTAAGAGGCAAAAAGCAGAAATTCCCCTTATTTTGGAGCAAAAATGTAGAAATTTCCCTTTTTTATGGCAAAAAGGTATGCATTCTTCTTATTTTCGGGCAAAAAGGCAGAAATTCCCCGTATTTTCGAGCAAAATTGCAGAAATTCCCCTAATTGTGGGGCAAAAAGCCAGAAATTCCCTATATGTTTGGGCAAAAAGACAGAAATTCTTTTTATTATGGGGCAAAACTCAGAAATTTCACTTATTTTGGGGCAAAATTGCAGAAATTTCACATATTTTGGGGCAAAATTGCAGAAATATCACTTATTTCAGAAAAAAAGCAAAAATATTCTTTTTTGGGGCAAAAAGTCAGAAATTTCTTTTATTTAGGTACAAAATTGCAGAATTTGTTCTTATTTTGGGGCAAAAAGGTAGAAATTTCCCATATTTTGGGGCAAAAATGCAGAAATTTCCCTTATTTTCAGGTAAAAAGGTTGATATTTTCCTTATTTGGGGGCAAAAAGGCAGAAATTTCTCTCATTTTGGGGCAAAATTGCAGAAATTTCACTTATTTCAGGGTAATAAGTCAGAAATTTTCCTTATTTTGGGGCAAAAAAGACAGAAATTCCCTTTGTTTTGGGGGAAAAAGACAGAAATTCCACTTATTTAGAGGCAAAAAAGCAGAAATTCCCCTTATTTTGGAGCAAAAATGAAGAAATTTCCCTCTTATGGCAAAAAGGTATGCATTCTTCTTATTTTCGGGCAAAAAGGCAGAAATTCCCCGTATTTTAGAGCAAAATTGCAGAAAATCCCCTAATTGTGGGGCAAAAAGGCAGAAATTCCCTATATGTTGGGGCAAAAAGACAGAAATTCTCCTTATTTTGGGGCAAAACTCAGAAATTTCACTTATTTTGGGGCAAAATTGAAGAAATTTCACTTATTTCAGAAAAGAAGCAGAAATTTTCTTATTTTGGGGCAAAAAGGCAGAAATTTCTTTTATTTTGGTACAAAATTGCAGAAATTTTTCTTCTTTTGGGAAAAAAACAAAAATTTCCCATATTTTGGGGCAAAAATGCAGAAATTCCCCTTATTTTAAGGTAAAAATGCGGAAATTCCCCTTATTTGGTGGCAAAAAGGCAGAAATTTCCCTTATTTTGGGGCAAAACTCAGAAATTTCAATTATTTTAAGGCAAAATTGCAGAAATTTCACTTATTTCCGAAAAAAAAGCAAAAACTTTCTAATTTTGGGGCAAAAAGGCAGATATTTCTTTTATTTTAGTACAAAATTGCAGAAATTTTTTATATTTTGGGGCAAAAAGGCAGACATTTCCCATATTTTGGGGCAAAATGCAGAAATTCCCCTTATTTTAAGGTAAAAAGTCTGAAATTCCCCTTATTTGGGGGCAAAAAGGCAGAAATTTCACTCATTTTGGGGCAAAATTGCAGAAATTTCACTTATTTCAGGGTAATAAGTCAGAAATTTTCCTTATTTTGGGGCAAAAGACAGAAATTCCCTTTGTTTTGGGGGAAAAACAAAGAAATTGCACTTATTTAGAGGCAAAAAAGCAGAAATTCCCCTTATTTTGGTGCAAAAATAAAGAAATTTCCCTTTTTATGGCAAAAAGATATGCATTCTTCTTATTTTCGGGCAAAAAGGCAGAAATTCCTCGTATTTTGGAGCACAATTGCCGAAATTCCCTTAATTGTGGGGCAAAAAGTCAGAAATTCCCTATATGTTGGAGCAAAAAGACAGAAATTCTCCTTATTTTGGGGCAAAACTCAGAAATTCCACTTATTATGGGGAAAAATTCTAGAAATTTCCCTTATTTTGGGGCAAAATTGCAAAAATTTCACTTATTTTGGGGCAAAATTGCAGAAATTTCACTTATTTCAGGGAAAAAAAGCAGAAATTTTCTTAATTTGGGGCAGAAAGGCAGAAATTTTTCTTATTTTGGGCAAAAAGGCAGAAATTTCGATATTTAGGAAAAAAATGCAGAAATTCCTCTTATTTTGCGGTATAAATTCTGAAATTCCCCTTATTTTGTGGCAAAAGGCAGAAATTCCCTTATTTTGGGGCAAAAAGCAAACATTTCCCTTATTTTGGGGAAAAATTTCAGAAATTTAACTTATTTCAGGGCAAAAAGTCAGAAAGTCCCCTTATTTTGGGGCAAAAAGACAGAAATTCTGTTATTTTTGGGGAAAAGTGAGAAATTGCACTTATTTTGAGTCAAAAAGGTGGAAAATTCCCTTATTTTGGGGTAAAAATAAAGAAATTTCCCTTTTTTATGGCAAAAAGATATACATTCTCTTTATTTTCGGGCAAAAAGGCAGAAATTCCCCGTATTTTGGAGCAAAATTGCAGAAATTCCCCTAATTTTTGGGTAAAAACGCATAACTTCCCCTTAATTTGGGGTAAAACTCCAGAAATTTCACTTATTTCACGGCAAAATGGCAAAAATTCTCTTTATTTTCGGCGAAAAATGCAGAAAATCCCCGTATTTTGGAGCAAAATTGCAGATATTCACCTAATTTTGGGGTAAAACATGCAGTAATTTTCTTTATTTTGGGGCAAAAATGCAGAAATTCTCCTTATTTTCGGGCAAAAGGCAGAAATTCCCCTTATTTTAGGGCAAAATTGCAGAAATTTCCCTTATTTGGGGACAAAAAAAAGAAATTCCCTTTATTTAGGGGCAAAATTGCAGAAAATTCCTTTATTATGGGGAAAAATTGCAGAAATTTCTTTTATTTTAAGGCAAAATAGCAGAAATTTCACTTATTTCAGGAAAAAAAGGCAGAAGTTTTCCTTATTTTGGGACAAAAAGGCAGAAATTCCAAATATTTTGTGGCAAAAATGCAGAAATGCCCTTTTTTGAGGTAAAAAGGCTAAAATTCCCCTTATTTGGGAAAAAATGGCAGAAATTTCCCATATTTTGGGGAAAAATTGCAGAAATTTCACTTACTTCAGGGTAACAAGTCAGAAATTTTCCTTATTATGTGGCAAAAAGACAGAAATTCCCTTTGTATTGGGGGAAAAAGACAGAAATTCCACTTATTAAGAGGCAAAAAAGCAGAAATTCCCCTTATTTTGGAGCAAAAATGAAGAAATTTCCCTTTTTTATGGCAAAAAGGTATGCATTCTTCTTATTTTCGGGCAAAAAGACAGAAATTTTTTGTATTTTGGAGCAAAATTGCAGAAATTCCCCTAATTGTGGGGCAAAAAGCCAGAAATTCCCTATATGTTGGGGCAAAAAGACAGAAATTCTTTTTATTATGGGGCAAAACTCAGAAATTTCACTTATTTTGGGGCAAAATTGCAGAAATACCACTTATTTCAGAAAAAAAAGCAAAAAATTTCTGTTTTGGGGCAAAAAGTCAGAAATTTCTTTTATTTAGGTACAAAATTGCAGAATTTGTTCTTATTTTGGGGCAAAAACGCAGAAATTTCCCATATTTTGGGGCAAAAATGCAGAAATTTCCCTTATTTTGAGATAAAAAGGCTGATATTTTCCTTATTTGGGGGCAAAAAGGCAGAAATTTCCCTCATTTTGGGGCAAAATTGCAGAAATTTCACTTATTTCAGGGTAATGAGTCAGAAATTTTCCTTATTTTGGGGCAAAAAACCAGAAATTCCCTTTAATTTGTAGGAAAAGTCAGAAATTCCACTTATTTAGAGGCAAAAAAGCATAAATTCCCCTTATTTTGGAGCAAAAATGAAGAAATTTCCCTCTTGTGGCAAAAAGGTATGCATTCTTCTTATTTTCGGGCAAAAAGGCAGAAATTCCCCGTATTTTAGAGCAAAATTGCAGAAAATCCCCTAATTGTGGGGCAAAAAGGCAGAAATTCCCTATATGTTGTTGCAAAAAGACAGAAATTCTCCTTATTTTGGGGCAAAACTCAGAAATTTCCGTTATTTTGGGGCAAAATTGCAGAAATTTCACTTATTTCAGAAAAAAAAGCAGAAATTTTCTTTTTTGGGGCAAAAAGTCAGAAATTTCTTTTATTTAGGTACAAAATTGCAGAATTTGTTCTTATTTTGGGGCAAAAAGGCAGAAATTTTCCATATTTTGGGGCAAAAATGCAGAAATTTCCCTTATTTTTAGGTAAAAAGGCTGATATTTTCCTTATTTGGGGGAAAAAGGCAGAAATTTCCCTCATTTTGGGGCAAAATTGCAGAAATTTCACTTATTTCAGGGTAATAAGTCAAAAATTTTCCTAATTTTGGGGCAAAAAAGACAGAAATTCCCTTTGTTTTGGGGGAAAATACAGAAATTCCACTTATTTAGAGGCAAAAAAGCAGAAATTCCCTTTATTTTGGAGCAAAAATGAAGAAATTTCCCTTTTTTATGGCAAAAAGGTATGCATTCTTTTTATTTTCGGGCAAAAAGACAGAAATTCCCCGTATTTGGGAGCAAAATTGCAGAAATCCCCCTAATTGTGGGCCAAAAAGGCAGAAATTCCCTATATGTTGGGGCAAAAAGACAGAAATTCTCCTTATTTTGAGGCAAAACTCAGAAATTTCACTTATTTTAGGGCAAAATTGCAGAAATTTCACTTATTTCAGAAAAAAAGCAGAAATTTTCTTATTTTGGGGCAAAAAGACAGAAATTTCTTTTATTTTGGTACAAAATTGCAGAAATTTTTCTTATTTTGGGGCAAAAAGGCAGAAATTTCCCATATTTTGGGGCAAAATTGCAGAAATTCCCCTTATTTTGAGTTAAAAAGGCTGAAATTCCCCTTATTTGGGGGCAAAGAGGCAGAAATTTTCCTCATTTTGGGGCAAAATTGCAGAAATTTCACTTATTTCAGGGTAATGAGTCAGAAATTTTCCTTATTTGGGGGCAAAAAAGACAGAAATCCCCTTTGTTTTGGGGGAAAAAAACAGAAATTCCACTTATTTAGAGGCAAAAAAGCAGAAATTCCTTTTATTTTGGAGCAAAAATGAAGAAATTTCCCTTTTTATGGCAAAAAGGTATGCATTCTTCTTGTTTTCGGGCAAAAAGGCAGAAATTCCCCGTATTTTAGAGCAAAATTGCAGAAATTCCCCTAATTGTGGGGCAAAAAGGCAGAAATTCCCTATATGTTGGGGAAAAACAGAAATTCTCCTTATTTTGGGGCAAAACTCAGAAATTTCACTTATTTTGGGGCAAAATTGCAGAAATTTTTCTTATTTTGGGGCAAAATTGCCGAAATTTCACATATTTTGAGGCAAAATTTCAGAAATTTCACTTATTTCAGTAAAAAAAAGCAAAAATTGTTCTTATTTTGGGGCAAAAAGTCAGAAATTTCTTTTACTTTGGTACAAAATTGCAGAATTTGTTCTTATTTTGAGGCAAAAAGGCAGAAATTTCACATATTTTGGGGCAAAAATGCGGAAATTCCCCTTATTTTGAAATAAAAAGGCTGAAATTCCCCTTATCTGGGGGAAAAAATGCAGAAATTTCCCGTATTTTGGGGCAAAATTGCAGAAATTTCACTTACTTCAGGGTAACAAGTCAGAAATTTTCCTTATTTTGGGGCAAAAAAGACAGAAATTCCCTTTGTATTGGGGGAAAAAGACAGAAATTCCACTTATTAAGAGGCAAACAAGCAGAAATTCCCCTTATTTTGGAGCAAAAATAAAGAAATTTCCCTTTTTTATGGCAAAAAGGTATGCATTCTTCTTGTTTTCGGGCAAAAAGGCAGAAATTCCCCGTATTTTGGAGCAAAATTGCAGAAATCCCCCTAATTGTGGGCCAAAAAGGCAGAAATTCCCTATATGTTTGGGCAAAAAGACAGAAATTCTCCTTATTTTGAGGCAAAACTCAGAAATTTCACTTATTTTAGGGCAAAATTGCAGAAATTTCACTTATTTCAGAAAAAAGCAGAAATTTTCTTATTTTGGGGCAAAAAGACAGAAATTTCTTTTATTTTGGTAAAAAATTGCAGAAATTTTTCTTATTTTGGGGCAAAAAGGCAGAAATTTCCCATATTTTGGGGCAAAAATGCAGAAATTCCCCTTATTTTGAGTTAAAAAGGCTGAAATTCCCCTTATTTGGGGGCAAAGAGGCAGAAATTTTCCTCATTTTGGGGCAAAATTGCAGAAATTTCACTTATTTCAGGGTAATGAGTCAGAAATTTTCCTTATTTGGGGGCAAAATAGACAGAAATCCCCTTTGTTTTGGGGGAAAAAAACAGAAATTCCACTTATTTAGAGGCAAAAAAGCAGAAATTCCTTTTATTTTGGAGCAAAAATGAAGAAATTTCCCTTTTTATGGCAAAAAGGTATGCATTCTTCTTGTTTTCGGGCAAAAATGCAGAAATTCCCCGTATTTTGGAGCAAAATTGCAGAAATTCCCCTAATTGCGGGGCAAAAAGGCAGAAATTCCCTATATGTTGGGGAAAAACAGAAATTCTCCTTATTTTGGGGCAAAACTCAGAAATTTCACTTATTTTGGGGCAAAACTGCAGAAATTCACATATTTTGGGGCAAAATTGCAGAAATTTCACTTATTTCAGAAAAAAAAGCAGAAATTTTCTTTGTTGGGGCAAAAGTCAGAAATTTCTTTTATTTAGGTACAAAATTGCAGAATTTGTTCTTATTTTGCGGCAAAAGGGCAGAAATTTCCCATATTTTGGGGCAAAAATGCAGAAATTTTCCTTATTTTCAGGTAAAAAGACTGATATTTTCCTTATTTGGGGGCAAAAAGGCAGAAATTTCCCTCATTTTGGGGCAAAATTGCAGAAATTTCACTTATTTCAGGGTAATAAGTCAGAAATTTTTCTTATTTTGGGGCAAAAAAGACAGAAATTCCCTTTGTATTGGGGGAAAAAAGACAGAAATTCCACTTATTTAGAGGCAAAAAAGCAGAAATTCCCCTTATTTTGGAGCAAAAATGAAGAAATTTTCCTTTTTTATGGCAAAAAGTTATGCATTCTTCTTATTTTCGGGCAAAAAAGCAGTAATTCCCTCT
This sequence comes from Micromys minutus, assembly GCF_963924665.1. Lineage (NCBI taxonomy): Eukaryota > Metazoa > Chordata > Mammalia > Rodentia > Muridae > Micromys > Micromys minutus. The sequence continues at coordinate 165,086 of NW_027667307.1, read as the reverse complement.
ATTTTGGAGCAAAATTGCAGAAATTTCCCTAATTGTGGGGCAAAAAGGCAGAAATTCACTATATGTTAAGGCAAAAACAGAAATTCTCCTTATTTTGGGGCAAAACTCAGAAATTTCACTTATTTTGGGGCAAATTGCAGAAATTTTTCTTATTTTGGGGCAAAATTGCCGAAATTTCACATATTTTGTGGCAAAATTTCAGAAATTTCACTTATTTCAGAAAAAAAAAGCAGAAATTGTTCTTATTTTGGGGCAAAAGTCAGAAATTTCTTTTATTTTGGTACAAAATTGCAGAATTTGTTCTTATTTTGAGGCAAAAAGGCAGAAATTTCACATATTTTGGGGCAAAAATGCGGAAATTCCCCTTATTTTGAGGTAAAAAGGCTGAAATTCCCCTTATTTGGGGGAAAAATGCAGAAATTTCCCTTATTTGGGGGCAAAATTGCAGAAATTTCACTTAATTCAGGGTAACAAGTCAGAAATTTTCCTTATTTTGGGGCAAAAAAGACAAAAATTCCCTTTGTATTGGGGGAAAAAGACAGAAATTCCACTTATTAAGAGGCAAACAAGCAGAAATTCCCCTTATTTTGGAGCAAAAATAAAGAAATTTCCCTTTTTTATGGCAAAAAGGTATGCATTCTTCTTGTTTTCGGGCAAAAAGGCAGAAATTTCCCGTATTTTGGAGCAAAATTGCAGAAATTCCCCTAATTGTGGGAAAAAAAGGCAGAAATTCCCTATATGTTGGGGCAAAAAGACAGAAATTCTCCTTATTTTGGAAAAAAACTCAGAAATTCCACTTATTTTGGGGCAAAATTTTAGGAATTTCCCATATTTTGGGGCAAAACTGCAGAAATTTCACTTATTTTGGGGCAAAATTGCAGAAATTTCACTTATTTCTGAAAAAAAAAGCAGAAATTTTCTTTTTGGGGCAAAAAGTCAGAAATTTCTTTTACTTTGGTACAAAATTGCAGAAATTGTTATTATTTTGGGGCAAAAAGGCAGAAATTTCCCATATTTTAGGGCAAAAATGCAGAAATTCCCCTTATTTTGAGGTAAAAATGCTGAAATTCCCATTATTTGGAGGCAAAAAGGCAGAAATTTCCGTTATTTTGGGGCAAAATTAAAGAAATTTCAATTATTTCAGAATAATAAATCAGAAATTATCTTATTTTGGGGCAAAAAGACAGAAATTCCCTTTGTTTTGGGGGAAAAAGACAGAAATTCCACTTATTTAGAGGCAAAAAAGCAGAAATTCCCCTTATTTTGGAGCAAAAATGAAGAAATTTCTCTTTTTAATGCAAAAAGGTATGCATTCTTCTTATTTTCGGGCAAAAAGACAGAAATTTCCCGTATTTTGCAGCAATATTGCAGAAATCCCCCTAATTGTGGGCCAAAAAGGCAGGGATTCCCTATATGTTGGAGCAAAAAGACAGAAATTCTCCTTATTTTTGGGCAAAACTCAGAAATTTCACTTATTTTAGGGCAAAATTGCAGAAATTTCACTTATTTCAGAAAAAAAGCAGAAATTTTTTTATTTTGGGGCAAAAAGGCAGAAATTTCTTTTATTTTGGTACAAAATTGCAGAAATTGTTCTTATTTTGGAGCAAAAAGGCAGAAATTTCCCATATTTTGAGGCAAAAGTGCAGAAATTCCCCTTATTTTGAGTTTAAAAAGCTGAAATTCCACTTATTTGAGGGCAAAAAGGCAGAAATTTTCCTCATTTTGGGGCAAAATTGAAGAAATTTCACTTATTTCAGGGTAATAAGTCAGAAATTTTTCTTATTTTTGGGCAAAAAAGACAGAAATTCCCTTTGTATTGGGGGAAAAAAACAGAAATTCCACTAATTTAGAGACAAAAAAGCAAAAATTCCCCTTATTTTGGAGCAAAAATGAAGAAATTTCCCTTTTTTATGGCAAAAAGATATGCATTCTTCTTATTTTGGGGCAAAAAGGCAGAAAATCCCCGTATTTTGGAGCAAAATTGCAGAAATTCCTTTAATTGTGGGGCAAAATGCAGAAATTCCCTATATATTGGGGCAAAAAGACAGAAATTCTCCTTATTTGGGGGCAAAACTCAAAATTTTCACTTATTCTGGGGCAAAATTGCAGAAATTTCACTTATTTAAGAAAAAAAGCAGAAATTTTCTTATTTTGGGGCAAAAAGGCAGAAATTTCTTTTATTTTGGTACAAAATTGCAGAAATTTTTCTTATTTTGGGGCAAAAAGGCAGAAATTTCCCATATTTTGGAGCAAAAATGCAGAAATTCCCCTTGTTTTGAAGTAAAAAGGCTGAAATTCCCTTTATTTGGGAGCAAAAAGGCAGAAATTTTCCTTATTTTGGGGCAAAATTGCAGAAATTTCACTTACTTCAGGGTAACAAGTCAGGAATTTTCCTTATTTTGGGGCAAAAAAGACAGAAATTCCCTTTGCTTTGGGGGAAAAAGACAGAAATTCCACTTATTTAGAGTCAAAAAAGCAGAAATTCTTCTTCTTTTGGAGCAAAAATGAAGAAATTTCCTTTTTTTATGGCAAAAAGATATGCATTCTTCTTATTTTCGGGCAAAAAGGCAGAAATTCCCCGTATTTTGGAGCAAAATTGCAGAAATTCCCCTAAGTGTGGGGCAAAAATGCAGAAATTCACTATATGTTGGGGCAAAAAGACAGAAATTCTCTTATTTTGGGGCAAAACTCAGAAATTTCACTTATTTTGGGGCAAAATTGCAGAAATTTCACTTATTTCAGAAAAAAAGCAGAAATTTTCTTATTTTGAGGCAAAAAAACAGAAATTTCTTTTATTTTGGTACAAAATTGCAGACATTTTTCTTATTTTGGGGCAAAAAGGCAGAAATTTCCCATATTTTGGAGCAAGAATGCAGAAATTGCCCTTGTTTTGAAGTAAAAAGGCTGAAATTCCCCTTATTTGGGAGCAAAAAGGCAGAAATTTTCCTTATTTTGGAGCAAAATTGCAGAAATTTCACTTATTTCAGGGTAATTAGTCAGAAATTTTCCTTATTTTGGGGCAAAAAAGACAGAAATTCCCTTTGCTTTGGGAGAAAAAGACAGAAATTCCACTTATTTAGAGTCAAAAAAGCAGAAATTCTTCTTCTTTTGGAGCAAAAATGAAGAAATTTCCTTTTTTTATGGCAAAAAGATATGCATTCTTCTTATTTTCGGGCAAAAAGGCAGAAATTCCCCGTATTTTGGAGCAAAATTGCAGAAATTCCCCTAAGTGTGGGGCAAAAATGCAGAAATTCACTATATGTTGGGGCAAAAAGACAGAAATTCTCCTTATTTTGGGGCAAAACTCAGAAATTTCACTTATTTTGGGGCAAAATTGCAGAAATTTCACTTATTTCAGAAAAAAAGCAAAATTTTCTTATTTTGGGGCAAAAAAACAGAAATTTCTTTTATTTTGGTACAAAATTGCAGAAATTTTTCTTATTTTGGGCAAAAAGGCAGAAATTTCCCATATTTTGGGGAAAATGCAGAAATTCCCCTTATTTTGAGGTAAAAATGCTGAAATTCCTCTTATTTGGGGGCAAAAAGGCAGAAATTCCCCTTATTTTGGGGCAAAACTCAGAAATTTCACTTATTTTGTGGCAAAATTGCAGAAATTTCACTTATTTAAGAAAAAAAGCAGAAATTTTCATATTTTGGGGCAAAAAGGAAGAAATTTCTTTTATTTTGGTACAAAATTGCAGAAATTTTTCTTATTTTGGGGCAAAAAGGCAGAAATTTCCCATATTTTGGGGCAAAAATGCAAAAATTCCCCTTATTTTGAAGTAAAATGCTGAAATTCCCCTTATTTGGGGGCAAAAAGGCAGAAATTTCCCTTATTTTGGGGCAAAATTGTAGAAATTTCACTTATTTCAGTGTAATAGGTCAGAAATTTTCCTTATTTTGGGGCAAAAATACAGAAATTCCCTTTGTTTTGGGGGGAAAAGACAGAAATTCCACTTATTTAGAGGCAAAAAAGCAGAAATTCACCTTATTTTGAAGCAAAAATGAACAAATTTCCCTTTTTTATGGCAAAAAGGTATGCATTCTTCTTGTTTTCGGGCAAAAAGGCAGAAATTTCCTGTATTTTGAAGCAAAATTGCAAAAATTCCCCTAATTGTGGGACAAAAAGGCAGAAATTCCATATATGTTGCGGCAAAAAGACAGAAATTCTCCTTTTTCTGGAGCAAAACTCAGAAATTTCATTTTTGGGGGGCAAAATTGCAGAAATTTCACTTTTTTCAGAAAAAAATGCAGATATTTTTTTATTTAGGTGCAAATAGGCAGAAATTTCTTTTATTTTGGTACAAAATTGCAAAAATTATTCTTATTTTGGGCCAAGAGGCAGAAATTTCCCATATTTTAGGGCAAAAATGCAGAAATTTCTTTTATTTTGAGGTAAAAATGCTGAAATTCCCATTATTTGGGGGCAAAAAGGCAGAAATTCCCCTTATTTTGGGGCAAAACTCAGAAATTTCCCTTATTTTGGTGCAAAATTGCAGAAATTTCACTTATTTCAGAAAAAACTAGAAATTTTCTTATTTTGGGGCAAAAAGGCAAAAATTCCCCTTATTTTGAGTTAAAAATTCTGAAATTCTTCTTATTTGGGGGCAAAAAGGGAGAAATTTCCCTTATTTTGAGGCAAATTGCAGAAATTTCACTTATTTCACTGTAATAAGTCAGAAATTTTCCTTATTTTGGGGCAAAAAAGGCAGAAATTCCCTATGTTTTGGGGGAAAAAGACAGAAATTTCACTTATTTAGAGGCAAAAAAGCAGAAATTCCCCTTATTTTGGAGCAAAAATGAAAAAATTTCCCTTTTTTATGGCAAAAAGTTATGCATCTTCTTATTTTCGGGCAAAAAGGCAGAAATTCTTTGAATTTTGAAGCAAAATTGCAGAAATTCCCCTAATTGTGGGGCAAATAGGCAGAAATTTCCTATATGTTAGGGCAAAAAGATAGAAATTCTTCTTATTTTGGGGCAAAACTCAGAAATTCGACTTATTTTGGGGCAAAATTTCAGAAATTTCCCTTATTTTGCGGCAAAATTGAGGAAATTTCACTTATTTTGGGGAAAAATTGCAGAAATTTCACTTATTTAATTAAAAAAAGCAGAAATTTTCTTTTTTGGGGCAAAAAGTCAGAAATTCCTTTTATTTTGGTACAAAATTGCAGAAATTGTTCTTATTTTGGTGCATTAGGCAGAAATTTTCTATATTTTGGGGCAAAAATGCAGAAATTCCCCTTATTTTGAGGTAAAAAGGCTGAAATTCCCTTTATTTGGGGGCAAAAAGGCAGAAATTCCCCGTATTTTGGAGCAAAATTCCAGAAATTCCTTTAATTGTAGGGCAAAAAGGCAGAAATTCCCTATATGTTGGGGCAAAAAGACAGAAATTCTTTTTATTTTGGGAAAAAACTCAGAAATTCCAAATATTTTGGGGCAAAATTCCAGAAATTTCCCTTATTTTGTGGCAAAATTGTAGAAATTTCACTTATTTTGAAGCAAAATTGCAGAAATTTCACTTTTTTCAAGAAAAAAGGCAGAAGTTTTCCTTATTTTGGGGCAAAAAGGAAGAAATTCCAAATATTTTGTGGCAAAAATGCAGAAATTCCCCTTATTTTGAGGTCAAAAGGCTGAAATTCCCCTTATTTGGGGGAAAAAAGGCAGAAATTTCCCTTATTTTGGGGCAAAATTTCAGAAATTTCACTTACTTTCAGGGTAACAAGTCAGAAATTTTCCTTATTTTGGGGCAAAAAAGACAGAAATTCCCTTTGTATTGGGGGAAAAAGACAGAAATTCCACTTATTAAGAGGCAAAAAAGCAGAAATTCCCCTTATTTTGAAGCAAAAATGAAGAAATTTCCCTTTTTTATGGCAAAAAGGTATGCATTGTTCTTGTTTTCGGGCAAAAAGAGAAAATCCCCGTATTTTGGAGCAAAATTGCAGAAATTCCCCTAATTATGGGACAAAAAGGCAGAAATTCCCTATATGTTGGGGCAAAAACACAGAAATTCTCCTTATTTTGGGGCAAAACTCAGAAATTCCACTTATTTTAAGGCAAAATTTTAGGAATTTCCCATATTTTGGGGCAAAACTGCAGAAATTTCACTTATTTTGGGGCAAAATTGCAGAAATTTCACTTATTTTGAAGCAAAATTGCAGAAATTTCACTTATTTCAGGAAAAAAGGCAGAAGTTTTCCTTATTTTGAAGCAAAAAGGCAGAAATTCCAAATATTTTGTGGCAAAAATGCAGAAATTCCCCTTATTTTGAGGTAAAAAGGCTTAAATTCCCCTTATTTGGGGAAAAAAAGGCAGAAATTTTCCTTATTTTGGGGCAAAATTGCAGAAATTTCACTTATTTCAGGGTAAAAAGTCAGAAATTTTCCTTATTTTGGGGCAAAAAAGACAGAAATTCCATTTGTATTTTGGGAAAAAGACAGAAATTTCACTTATTAAGAGGCAAAAAAGCAGAAATTCCCCTTATTTTGGAGCAAAAATGAAGAAATTTCCCTTTTTTATGGCAAAAAGGTATGCATTCTTCTTGTTTTCGGGTAAAAAGGCAGAAATTCCCCGTATTTTGGAGCAAAATTGCAGAAATTCCCCTAATTGTGGGACAAAAAGGCAGAAATTTTCTATATTTTTGGGCAAAAAGACAGAAATTCTCCTTATTTTGGAGCATAACTCAGAAATTCCACTTATTTTGGGGCAAAATTCCAGGAATTTCCCTTATTTTGGGGCAAAACTGCAGAAATTTCATTTATTTTGGGGCAAAATTGCAGAAATTTCACTTATTTCAGAAAAAAAAAGCAGAAATTTTCTTTTTTAGGGCAAAAAGTCAGAAATTTCTTTTATTTTGATACAAAATTGCAGAAAATGTTCTTATTTTGGGGCAAAAAGGCAGAAATTTCCCATATTTTAGGGCAAAAATGCAGAAATTCCCCTTATTTTGAGGTAAAATGCTGAAATTCCCCTTATTTGGGACAAAAAGGCAGAAATTTCCCTCATTTTGGGGCAAAATTGCAGAAATTTCACTTATTTTGGGGCAAAATTGCAGAAATTTCACTTATTTCAGGAAAAAAGGCAGAAGTTTTCCTTATTTTGGGGCAAAAGAGAAAAAAATCCAAATATTTTGTGGCAAAAATGCAGAAATTCCCCTTATTTTGAGGCAAAAAGTCTGAAATTCCCTTAATTTGGGGGCAAAAAGGCAGAAATTTCTCTTATTTTGGGGCAAAATTGCAGAAATTTCACTTATTTCAGAAAAAAAAGCAGAAATTTTATTTTTTGGGGCTAAAAGTGAGAAATTTCTTTTATTTTGGTACAAAATTGCAGAAATTGTTCTTATTTGGGGCCAAAAAGGCAGAAATTTCCCATATTTTGGGGCAAAAATGCAGAAATTCCTCTTATTTTGAGGTAAAATGCTGAAATTCCCCTTATTTGTGGGCAAAAAGGCAGAAATTCCCCGTATTTTGGAGCAAAATTGCAGAAATTCCCCTAATTGTGGGGCAAAAAGTCAGAAATTCCCTATATGTTTGGGCAAAAAGACAGAAATTCTCCTTATTTTAGGGCAAAACTCAGAAATTTCACTTATTTTGGGGCAAAATTGCAGAAATTTCACTTATTTCAGAAAAAAAGCAGAAATTTTCTTATTTTGGGGCAAAAAGGCAGAAATTTCTTTTATTTTGGTACAAAATTGCAGAAATTTTTCGTATTTTGAAAAAAGGCAGAAATTTCCCATATTTTTGGGCAAAAATGCAGAAATTCCTCTTATTTTAAGGTAAAAATGCTGAACTTCCCATCATTTGGTAGCAAAAAGGCAGAAATTTCCCTTATTTTGGGGCAAAACTTAGAAATTTCAATTATTTTGGGGCAAATAACAGAAATATCACTTATTTCCAAAAAAAAGCAGAAATTTTCTAATTTTGGGGCAAAAGGCAGATATTTCTTTTATTTTTGTACAAAATTGCAGAAATTTTCCTTATTTTGGGGCAAAAAGGATGACATTTCCCATATTTTGGGGCAAAAATGCAGAAATTCTCCTTATTTTGAGGTAAAAAGGCTGAAATTCCCCTTATTTGGGGGCAAAAAGGCGGAAATTTCCCTTATTTTCGGGCATAATTGCAGAAATTTCACTTATTTCAGAATAATAAGTCAGAAATTATCTTTATTTTGGGGCAAAAAGACAGAAATTTTCTATATTTTGGGGGAAAAGACAGAAATTCCACTTATTTAGAGGCAAAAAAGCAGAAATTCCCATTATTTTGAAGCAAAAATGAAGAAATTTCCCTTTTTTATGGCAAAAAGGTATGCATTCTTCTTATTTTCGGGCAAAAAGACAGAAATTCCCCGTATTTTGGACCAAAATTGCAGAAATCCTTCCAATTGTGAGCCAAAAAGGCAGAAATTCCCTATATGTTGGGGCAAAAAGACAGAAATTCTCCTTATTTTGGGGCAAAACTCAGAAATTTCACTTATTTTATGGCAAAATTGCAGAAATTTCACTTATTTCAGAAAAAAAAGCAGAAATTTTCTTTTTTGGGGCAAAAAGTCAGAAATTTCTTTTATTTAGGTACAAAATTGCAGAATTTGTTCTTATTGTGGGGCAAAAGGGCAGATATTTCCCATATTTTGGGGCAAAAATGCAGAAATTTCCCTTATTTTCAGGTAAAAAGGCTGATATTTTCCTTATTTGGGGGCAAAAAGGCAGAAATTTCCCTCATTTTGGGGCAAAATTGTAGAAATTTCACTTATTTCAGGGTAATAATTCAGAAATTTTTGTTATTTTGGAGCAAAAAAGACAGAAATTCCCTTTGTTTTGAGGGAAAAAGACAGAAATTCCACTTATTTAGAGGCAAAAAAGCAGAAATGTCTCTTATTTTGGAGCAAAAATGAAGAAATTTCCCATTTTTATGGCAAAAAGGTATGCATTCTTCTTATTTTCTGGCAAAAAGGCAGTAATTCCCCGTATTTCGGAGCAAAATTGCAGAAATTCCCTTAATTGTGGGGCAAAAAGGCAGAAATTCCCTATATGTTGGGGCAAAAACAGAAATTCTCCTTATTTTGGGGCAAAACTAAAAAATTTCACTTATTTTGGGGCAAAATTGCAGAAATTTTTCTTATTTTGGGGCAAAATTGCAGAAATTTCACATATTTTGGGGCAAAATTTCAGAAATTTCACTTATTTCAGAAAAAAAAGCAGAAATTTTCTTTTTTGGGGCAGAAAGTCAGAAATTTCTTTTATTTTGGTACAAAATTGCAGAATTTGTTCTTATTTTGAGGCAAAAAAGCAGAAATTTTTCATATTTTGGGACAAAAATGAAGAAATTTCCCTTATTTTGAGGTTAAAAGGCTGGTATTTTCTTATTTGGGGGCAAAAATGCAGAAATTTCCATCATTTCGGGGCAAAATTGCAGAAATTTCACATATTTCAGGGTAATAAGTCAGAAATTTTCCTTATTTTGGGGCAAAATAGACAGAAATTCCCTTTGTTTTGGGGGAAAAAGACAGAAATTCCACTTATTTAGAGGCAAAAAAGCAGAAATTCCCCTTATTTTGGAGCAAAAATGAAGAAATTTCCCTTTTTTATGGCAAAAAGGTATGCATTCTTCTTATTTTCGGGCAAAAAGGCAGAAATTTCCCGTATTTTGGAGCAAAATTGCAGAAATTCTTCTAATTGTGGGACAAAAAGGCAGAAATTCCCTATATGTTTGGGCAAAAAGACAGAAATTCTCCTTATTTTGTGGCAAAACTCAGAAATTTCACTTATTTTGGGGAAAAATTGCAGAAATTTCACTTATTTCAGAAAAAAAAGGAGAAATTTTTTTATTTTGGGGCAAAAAGGCAGAAATTTCTTTTATTTTGGTAAAAATTGCAGAAATTTTTCTTATTTTGGGAAAAAGGCAGAAATTTCCCAAAATTTGGGACAAAAATGCAGAAATTCCCCTTATTTTAAGGTAAAAATGCTGAACTTCCCCTTATTTGGGGGCAAAAATGAAGAAATTTCTCTTATTTTGGGGCAAAACTTAGAAATTTCAATTATTTTGGGGCAAAATTGCAGAAATTTTTCTTATTTTGGGGCAAAATTGCAGAAATTTCACATATTTTGGGGCAAAATTTCAGTAATTTCACTTATTTCAGAAAAAAAGCAGAAATTTTCTTTTTTGGGGCAGAAAGTCAGAAATTTCTTTTATTTTTGTACAAAATTGCAGAATTTGTTCTTATTTTGAGGCAAAAAAGCAGAAATTTTTCATATTTTGGGACAAAAATGCAGAAATTTCTCTTATTTTGAGGTAAAAAGGCTGATATTTTCCTTATTTGGGGGCAAAAATGCAGAAATTTCCCTCATTTCGGGGCAAAATTGCAGAAATTTCACTTATTTCAGGGTAATAAGTCAGAAATTTTCCTTATTTTGGGGCAAAATAGACAGAAATTCCCTTTGTTTTGGGGGAAAAAGACAGAAATTCCACTTATTTAGAGGCAAAAAAGCAGAAATTCCCCTTATTTTGGAGCAAAAATGAAGAAATTTCGCTTTTTTATGGCAAAAAGGTATGCATTCTTCTTATTTTCGGGCAAAAAGGCAGAAATTCCCCGTATTTTGGAGCAAAATTGCAGAAATTCTTCTAATTGTGGGGCAAAAAGGCAGAAATTCCCTATATGTTTTGGCAAAAAGACAGAAATTCTCCTTATTTTGTGGCAAAACTCAGAAATTTCACTTATTTTGGGGAAAAATTGCAGAAATTTCACTTATTTCAGAAAAAAAGAAGAAATTTTTTTATTTTGGGGCAAAAAGGCAGAAATTTCTTTTATTTTGGTACAAAATTGCAGAAATTTTTGTTATTTTGGGAAAAAGGCAGAAATTTCCCATATTTTGGGGCAAAAATGCAGAAATTCCCCTTATTTTAAGGTAAAAATGCTGAACTTCCCCTTATTTGGGGGCAAAAATGAAGAAATTTCTCTTATTTTGGGGCAAAACTTAGAAATTTCAATTATTTTGGGGCAAAATTGCAGAAATTTTTCTTATTTTGGGGCAAAATTGCAGAAATTTCACATATTTTGGGGCAAAATTTCAGAAATTTCACTTATTTCAGAAAAAAAGCAGAAATTTTCTTTTTTGGGGCAGAAAGTCAAAAATTTCTTTTATTTTGGTACAAAATTGCAGAATTTGTTCTTATTTTGAGGCAAAAAAGCAGAAATTTTTCATATTTTGGGACAAAAATGCAGAAATTTCCCTTATTTTGAGGTAAAAAGGCTGATATTTTCCTTATTTGGGGGCAAAAATGCAGAAATTTCCCTCATTTCGGGGCAAAATTGCAGAAATTTCACTTATTTCAGGGTAATAAGTCAGAAATTTTCCTTATTTTGGGGCAAAATAGACAGAAATTCCCTTTGTTTTGGGGGAAAAAAACAGAAATTCCAATTATTTAGGGGAAAGAAGCAGAAATTCCCCTTATTTTGGAGCAAAAATGAAGAAATTTCCCTTTTTTATGGCAAAAAGGTATGCATTCTTCTTATTTTCGGGCAAAAAGGCAGAAATTCCCCGTATTTTGGAGCAAAATTGCAGAAATTCTTCTAATTGTGGGGCAAAAAGGCAGAAATTCCCTATATGTTTGGGCAAAAAGACAGAAATTCTCCTTATTTTGTGGCAAAACTCAGAAATTTCACTTATTTTGGGGAAAAATTGCAGAAATTTCACTTATTTCAGAAAAAAAGGAGAAATTTTTTTATTTTGGGGCAAAAAGGCAGAAATTTCTTTTATTTTGGTACAAAATTGCAGAAATTTTTCTTATTTTGGGAAAAAGGCAGAAATTTCCCATATTTTGGGGCAAAAATGCAGAAATTCTCCTTATTTTAAGGTGAAAATGCAGAACTTCCCCTTATTTAAGGGCAAAAATGAAGAAATTTCTCTTATTTTGGGGCAAAACTTAGAAATTTCAATTATTTTGGGGCAAAATTACAGAAATTTTTCTTTTTTTGGGGCAAAATTGCAGAAATTTCACATATTTTGGGGCAAAATTTCTGAAATTTCACTTATTTCAGAAAAAAAAGTGAAATTTTCTTTTTTGGGGCAGAAAGTCAGAAATTTCTTTTATTTTGGTACAAAATTGCAGAATTTGTTCTTATTTTGAGGCAAAAAAGCAGAAATTTTTCATATTTTGGGACAAAAATGCAGAAATTTCCCTTATTTTGAGGTAAAAAGGCTGATATTTTCCTTATTTGGGGGCAAAATGAAGAAATTTCTCTTATTTTGGGGCAAAACTTAGAAATTTCAATTATTTTGGGGCAAAATTGCAGAAATTTCACTTATTTCCGAAAGAAGCAGAAATTTTCTAATTTTGGGGCAAAAAAGGCAGATATTTCTTTTATTTTGGTACAAATTGCAGAAATTTTTCTTATTTTGGGGCAAAAAGGCAGACATTTCCCATATTTTGGGGCAAAAATGCAGAAATTCCCCTTATTTGGGGGTGAAAAGGCTGAAATTCCCAATATTTGTGGGCAAAAAGCCAGAAATTTCCCTTATTTTGGGGCAAAATTGCAGAAATTTCACTTATTTCAGAATAATAAGTCAGAAATTATCTTTATTTTGGGGCAAAAAGACAGAAATTCCCTTTGTTTTGGGGGAAAAAGATAGAAATTCCACTTATTTAGAGGCAAAAAAGCAGAAATTCCCCTTATTTTGGAGCAAAAATGAAGAAATTTCCCTTTTTTATGGCAAAAAGGTATGCATTCTTCTTATTTTCGGGCAAAAAAACAGAAATTCCCCGTATTTTGGAGCAAAATTGCAAAAATCTCCCTAATTGTGGGCCAAAAAGACAGGAATTCCCTGTATGTTGGGGCAAAAAGACAGAAATTCTCCTTATTTTGGGGCAAAACTCAGAAATTTCACTTATTTTAGGGCAACATTGCAGAAATTTCACTTATTTCAGTAAAAAAGCAGAAATTTTCTTATTTTGGGGCAAAAAGGCAGAAATTTCTTTTATTTTGGTACAAAATTGCAGAAATTTTTCTTATTTTGGGGCAAAAAGGCAGAAATTTCCCATAATTTGAGGCAAAAATGCACAAATTCCCCTTATTTTGAGTTAAAAATGCTGAAATTCCCCTTATTTGGGGGCAAAAAGGCAGAAATTTTCCTCATTTTGAAAAAAAATTGCAGAAATTTCACTTATTTCAGGGTAATAAGTCAGAAATTTTCCTTATTTTTGGGCAAAAAAGACAGAAATTCCCTTTGTTTTAGGGGAAAAAAACAGAAATTCCACTTATTTAGAGCCAAAAAAGCAGAAATTCCCCTTATTTTGGAACAAAAATGAAGAAATTTCCCTTTTTTATGGCAAAAAGATATGCATTCTTCTTATTTTCGGGCAAAAAGGCAGAAAATCTTCGTATTTTGGAGCAAAATAGCAGAAATTTCTTTAATTGTGGGGCAAAAAGGCAGAAATTCCCTATAAATTGGGGCAAAAATACAGAAATTCTCCTTATTTGGGGGCAAAACTCAGAATTTTCACTTATTTTGGGGCAAAATTGCAGAAATTTCACTTATTTCAGAAAAAAAACATAAATTTTCTTATTTTGGGGAAAAAAGGCAGAAATTTCTTTTATTTTGGTACAAAATTGCAGAAATTGTTCTTATTTTGGGGCAAAAAGGCAGAAATTTCCCATATTTTGGGGCAAAAATGGAGAAATTTCCCATATTTTGAGGTAAAAAGGCTGAAATTCCCTTTATTTGGGGGAAAAAATGCAGAAATTTCCCTTATTTAGGGGCAAAATTGCAGAAATTTCACTTATTTCAGGGTAATAAGTCAGAAATTTTCCTTATTTTGGGGCAAAATAGACAGAAATTCCCTTTGTTTTGGGGGAAAAGACAGAAATTCCACTTATTTAGAGGCAAGAAAGCAGAAATTCCCCTTATTTTGGAGCAAAATGAAGAAATTTCCCTTTTTTATGGCAAAAAGATATGCATTCTTCTTGTTTTTGGGCAAAAAGGCAGAAATTCCCCGTATTTTGGAACAAAATTGCAGAAATTCCCCTAATTGTGGGGCAAAAAGGCAGAAATTCTCTATATGTTGGGGCAAAAACAGAAATTCTCCTTATTTTGAGGCAAAACTCAGAAATTTCACTTATTTTGGGGAAAAATTGCAGAAATTTCACATATTTTGGGGAAAAATTGCAGAAATTTCACTTATTTCAGAAAAAAGCAGAAATTTTCTTTTTTGGGGCAAAAAGTCAGAAATTTCTTTTATTTAGGTACAAAATTGCAGAATTTGTTCTTATTTTGAAGCAAAAGGGCAGAAATTTTCCATATTTTGGGGCAAAAATGCAGAAATTCCCCTTATTTTGAGGTAAAATGCTGAAATTTTCTTTATTTGGAGGCAAAAATGCAGAAATTCCCCGTATTTTGGAACAAAATTGCAGAAATTCCCCTAATTGTGGGGCAAAAAGGCAGAAATTCCCTATATGTTGTGGCAAAAACACAGAAATTCTCCTTATTTTGGGGCAAAACTCAGAAATTCCACTTATTTTGGGGCAAAATTTTAGGAATTTCCCTTATTTTGGGGCAAAACTGCAGAAATTTCACTTATTTTGGGGCAAAATTTCAGAAATTTCACTTATTTCAGAAAAAAAAGCAGAAATTTTGTTTTTTGGGGCAAAAAGTCAGAAATTTCTTTTATTTTGGTACAAAATTGCAGAAATTGTTCTTATTTTGGGGCAAAAAGGAAGAAATTTTTCATATTTTGGGGCAAAAATGCAGAAATTCCCCTTATTTTGAGGTAAAATGCTGAAATTCCCTTTATTTGGGGGCAAAAACGCAGAAATTACCCGTATTTTTGAACAAAATTGCAGAAATTCCCCTAACTGAGGGGCAAAAAGGCAGAAATTCCCTATATGTTGGGGCAAAAAGACAGAAATTCTCCTTATTTTAGGGCAAAACTCAGAAATTTCACTTATTTGGGGGCAACATTGCAGAAATTTCACTTATTTCAGAATAATATGTCAGAAATTATCTTTATTTTGGGGCAAAAAGACAGAAATTTTCTATGTTTTCGGGGAAAAAGACAGAAATTCCACTTATTTAGAGGCAAAAAAGCAGAAATTCCCCTTATTTTGGAGCAAAAATGAAGAAATTTCCCTTTTTTATGGCAAAAAGGAATGCATTCTTCTTATTTTCGGGCAAAAAGGCAGAAATACCCCTATTTTGGAGCAAAATTGCAGAAATTCCCCTAATTGTGGGGCAAAAAGGCAGAAATTCCCTATATGTTGGGGCACAAAGACAGAAATTCTCCTTATTTTGGGGCAAAACTCAGAAATTTCACTTGTTTTGGGGCAAAATTGCAGAAATTTCAATTATTTCAGAAAAAAAAGCAGAAATTTTCTTTTTTTGGGGCAACAAGGCAGAAATTTATTTTTTGACAAAATTGCAGAAATTTTTCTTATTTTGGGAAAAAGGCAGAAATTTCCCATATTTGGGGGCAAAAATGCAGAAATTCCCCTTATTTTAAGGTAAAAATGCTGAACTTCCCCTTATTTGGGGGCAAAAAGGAAGAAATTTCCCTTATTTTGGAGCAAAACTTAGAAATTTCAATTATTTTGGGGCAAAATTGCAGAAATTTCACTTATTTCCGAAAAAAAGCAGAAATTTTCTAATTTTGGGGCAAAAAGGCAGATATTTCTTTTATTTTGGTACAAAATTGCAGAAATTGTTCTTATTTTGGGGCATTAGGCAGAAATTTCCCATATTTTGGGGCATAAAAGCAGAAATTCCCCTTATTTTGGAGCAAAAATGAAGAAATTTCCCTTTTTTATTGCAAAAAGGTATGCATTCTTCATTTTTTCGGGCAAAAAGACAGAAATTCCCCATATTTTGGAGCAAAATTGCAGAAAACCCCCTAATTGTGGGCCAAAAAGGCAGGAATTCCCTATATGTTGGGGCAAAAAGACAGAAATTCTTCTTATTTTGGCGCAAAACTCAGAAATTTCACTTATTTTAGGGCAAAATTGCAGAAATTTCACTTATTTCAATAAAAAAGCACAAATTTTCTTATTTAGGGGCAAAAAGGCAGAAATTTCTTTTATTTTGGTACAAAATTGCAGAAATTGTTCTTATTTTGGGGCATTAGGCAGAAATTTCCCATATTTTGGGGCAAAAATGCAATAATTCCCCTTATTTTGAGGTAAAAAGGCTGAAATTCCTTTTATTTGGGGGCAAAAAGGCAGAAATTCCCCGTATTTTGAAGCAAAATTGCAGAAATTCCTTTAATTGTGGGGCAAAAAGGCAGAAATTCCCTATATGTTGAGGCAAAAAGACAGAAATTCTCCTTATTTTGGGGCAAAACTCAGAAATTCCAAATATTTTGGGGCAAAATTCCAGAAATTTCCCTTATTTTGTGGCAAAATTGCAGAAATTTCAATTATTTTGAAGCAAAATTGCAGAAATTTCACTTATTTCAGGAAAAAAGGCAGAAGTTTTCCTTATTTTGAAGCAAAAAGGCAGAAATTCCAAATATTTTAAGGCAAAAATGCAGAAATTCCCCTTATTTTGAGGTAAAAAGGCTTAAATTCCCCTTATTTGGGGGAAAAAAGGCAGAAATTTTCCTTATTTTGGGGCAAAATTGCAGAAATTTCACTTACTTCAGGGTAACAAGTCAGAAATTTTCCTTATTTTGGGGCAAAAAAGACAGAAATTCCATTTGTATTGGGGGAAAAAGACAGAAATTCCACTTATTAAGAGGCAAAAAAGCAGAAATTCCCCTTATTTTGGAGCAAAAATGAAGAAATTTCCCTTTTTTATGGCAAAAGGGTATGCATTCTTTTTGTTTTCGGGTAAAAAGGCAGAAATTCCCCGTATTTTGGAATAAAATTGCAGAAATTCCCCTAATTGTGGGACAAAAAGGCAGAAATTTTCTATATTTTTGGGCAAAAAGACAAAAATTCACCTTATTTTGGGGCATAACTCAGAAATTCCACTTATTTTGGGGCAAAATTCCAGGAATTTCCCTTGTTTTGGGACAAAACTGCAGAAATTTCACTTATTTTGGGGCAAAATTGCAGAAATTTCACTTATTTCAGAAAAAAAAAGCAGAAATTTTCTTTTTTGGGGCAAAAAGTCAGAAATTTCTTTTATTTTGGTACAAAATTGCAGAAAATGTTCTTATTTTGGGGCAAAAAGGCAGAAATTTCCCATATTTTAGGGCAAAAATGCAGAAATTCTCCTTATTTTGAGGTAAAATGCTGAAATTCCCCTTATTTGGGACAAAAAGGCAGAAATTTCCCTCATTTTGGGGCAAAATTGCAGAAATTTCACTTATTTTGGGGCAAAATTGCAGAAATTTCACTTATTTCAGGAAAAAAGGCAGAAGTTTTCCTTATTTTGGGGCAAAAGAGAAAAAAATCCAAATATTTTGTGGCAAAAATGCAGAAATTCCCCTTATTTTGAGGCAAAAAGTCTGAAATTCCCTTTATTTGGGGGCAAAAAGGCAGAAATTTCTCTTATTTTGGGGCAAAATTGCAGAAATTTCACTTATTTCAGAAAAAAAAGCAGAAATTTTATTTTTTGGGGCTAAAAGTGAGAAATTTCTTTGATTTTGGTACAAAATTGCAGAAATTGGTCTTATTTGGGGCCAAAAAGGCAGAAATTTCCCATATTTTGGGGCAAAAATGCAGAAATTCCTCTTATTTTGAGGTAAAATGCTGAAATTCCCCTTATTTGTGGGCAAAAAGGCAGAAATTCCCCGTATTTTGGAGCAAAATTGCAGAAATTCCCCTAATTGCGGGGCAAAAAGGCAGAAATTCCCTATATGTTGGGGAAAAACAGAAATTCTCCTTATTTTGGGGCAAAACTCAGAAATTTCACTTATTTTGGGGCAAAACTGCAGAAATTCACATATTTTGGGGCAAAATTGCAGAAATTTCACTTATTTCAGAAAAAAAAGCAGAAATTTTCTTTGTTGGGGCAAAAGTCAGAAATTTCTTTTATTTAGGTACAAAATTGCAGAATTTGTTCTTATTTTGCGGCAAAAGGGCAGAAATTTCCCATATTTTGGGGCAAAAATGCAGAAATTTTCCTTATTTTCAGGTAAAAAGACTGATATTTTCCTTATTTGGGGGCAAAAAGGCAGAAATTTCCCTCATTTTGGGGCAAAATTGCAGAAATTTCACTTATTTCAGGGTAATAAGTCAGAAATTTTTTTTATTTTGGGGCAAAAAAGACAGAAATTCCCTTTGTATTGGGGGAAAAAAGACAGAAATTCCACTTATTTAGAGGCAAAAAAGCAGAAATTCCCCTTATTTTGGAGCAAAAATGAAGAAATTTTCCTTTTTTATGGCAAAAAGTTATGCATTCTTCTTATTTTCGGGCAAAAAAGCAGTAATTCCCTCTATTTTGGAGCAAAATTGCAGAAATTTCCCTAATTGTGGGGCAAAAAGGCAGAAATTCACTATATGTTGGGGCAAAAACAGAAATTCTCCTTATTTTGGGGCAAAACTCAGAAATTTCACTTATTTTGGGGCAAATTGCAGAAATTTTTCTTATTTTGGGGCAAAATTGCCGAAATTTCACATATTTTGTGGCAAAATTTCAGAAATTTCACTTATTTCAGAAAAAAAAAAGCAGAAATTGTTCTTATTTTGGGGCAAAAGTCAGAAATTTCTTTTATTTTGGTACAAAATTGCAGAATTTGTTCTTATTTTGAGGCAAAAAGGCAGAAATTTCACATATTTTGGGGCAAAAATGCGGAAATTCCCCTTATTTTGAGGTAAAAAGGCTGAAATTCCCCTTATTTGGGGGAAAAATGCAGAAATTTCCCTTATTTGGGGGCAAAATTGCAGAAATTTCACTTAATTCAGGGTAACAAGTCAGAAATTTTCCTTATTTTGGGGCAAAAAAGACAAAAATTCCCTTTGTATTGGGGGAAAAAGACAGAAATTCCACTTATTAAGAGGCAAACAAGCAGAAATTCCCCTTATTTTGGAGCAAAAATAAAGAAATTTCCCTTTTTTATGGCAAAAAGGTATGCATTCTTCTTGTTTTCGGGCAAAAAGGCAGAAATGTCCCGTATTTTGGAGCAAAATTGCAGAAATTCCCCTAATTGTGGGAAAAAAAGGCAGAAATTCCCTATATGTTGGGGCAAAAAGACAGAAATTCTCCTTATTTTGGAAAAAAACTCAGAAATTCCACTTATTTTGGGGCAAAATTTTAGGAATTTCCCATATTTTGGGGCAAAACTGCAGAAATTTCACTTATTTTGGGGCAAAATTGCAGAAATTTCACTTATTTCTGAAAAAAAAAGCAGAAATTTTCTTTTTGGGGCAAAAAGTCAGAAATTTCTTTTACTTTGGTACAAAATTGCAGAAATTGTTATTATTTTGGGGCAAAAAGGCAGAAATTTCCCATATTTTAGGGCAAAAATGCAGAAATTCCCCTTATTTTGAGGTAAAAATGCTGAAATTCCCATTATTTGGAGGCAAAAAGGCAGAAATTTCCCTTATTTTGGGGCAAAATTAAAGAAATTTCAATTATTTCAGAATAATAAATCAGAAATTATCTTATTTTGGGGCAAAAAGACAGAAATTCCCTTTGTTTTGGGGGAAAAAGACAGAAATTCCACTTATTTAGAGGCAAAAAAGCAGAAATTCCCCTTATTTTGGAGCAAAAATGAAGAAATTTCTCTTTTTAATGCAAAAAGGTATGCATTCTTCTTATTTTCGGGCAAAAAGACAGAAATTTCCCGTATTTTGCAGCAATATTGCAGAAATCCCCCTAATTGTGGGCCAAAAAGGCAGGGATTCCCTATATGTTGGAGCAAAAAGACAGAAATTCTCCTTATTTTTGGGCAAAACTCAGAAATTTCACTTATTTTAGGGCAAAATTGCA
Source organism: Micromys minutus (assembly GCF_963924665.1). Lineage (NCBI taxonomy): Eukaryota > Metazoa > Chordata > Mammalia > Rodentia > Muridae > Micromys > Micromys minutus. The sequence goes on along the minus strand of NW_027667307.1, from coordinate 145,231 downwards.
GAAATTTCACTTATTTCAGAAAAAAAGCAGAAATTTTTTTATTTTGGGGCAAAAAGGCAGAAATTTCTTTTATTTTGGTACAAAATTGCAGAAATTGTTCTTATTTTGGAGCAAAAAGGCAGAAATTTCCCATATTTTGAGGCAAAAGTGCAGAAATTCCCCTTATTTTGAGTTTAAAAAGCTGAAATTCCACTTATTTGAGGGCAAAAAGGCAGAAATTTTCCTCATTTTGGGGCAAAATTGAAGAAATTTCACTTATTTCAGGGTAATAAGTCAGAAATTTTTCTTATTTTTGGGCAAAAAAGACAGAAATTCCCTTTGTATTGGGGGAAAAAAACAGAAATTCCACTAATTTAGAGACAAAAAAGCAAAAATTCCCCTTATTTTGGAGCAAAAATGAAGAAATTTCCCTTTTTTATGTCAAAAAGATATGCATTCTTCTTATTTTGGGGCAAAAAGGCAGAAAATCCCCGTATTTTGGAGCAAAATTGCAGAAATTCCTTTAATTGTGGGGCAAAATGCAGAAATTCCCTATATATTGGGGCAAAAAGACAGAAATTCTCCTTATTTGGGGGCAAAACTCAAAATTTTCACTTATTCTGGGGCAAAATTGCAGAAATTTCACTTATTTAAGAAAAAAAGCAGAAATTTTCTTATTTTGGGGCAAAAAGGCAGAAATTTCTTTTATTTTGGTACAAAATTGCAGAAATTTTTCTTATTTTGGGGCAAAAAGGCAGAAATTTCCCATATTTTGGAGCAAAAATGCAGAAATTCCCCTTGTTTTGAAGTAAAAAGGCTGAAATTCCCTTTATTTGGGAGCAAAAAGGCAGAAATTTTCCTTATTTTGGGGCAAAATTGCAGAAATTTCACTTATTTCAGGGTAATTAGTCAGAAATTTTCTTTATTTTGGGGCAAAAAAGACAGAAATTCCCTTTGCTTTGGGGGAAAAAGACAGAAATTCCACTTATTTAGAGTCAAAAAAGCAGAAATTCTTCTTCTTTTGGAGCAAAAATGAAGAAATTTCCTTTTTTTATGGCAAAAAGATATGCATTCTTCTTATTTTCAGGCAAAAAGGCAGAAATTCCCCGTATTTTGGAGCAAAATTGCAGAAATTCCCCTAAGTGTGGGGCAAAAATGCAGAAATTCACTATATGTTGGGGCAAAAAGACAGAAATTCTCTTATTTTGGGGCAAAACTCAGAAATTTCACTTATTTTGGGGCAAAATTGAAGAAATTTCACTTATTTCAGAAAAAAAGCAGAAATTTTCTTATTTTGAGGCAAAAAAACAGAAATTTCTTTTATTTTGGTACAAAATTGCAGACATTTTTCTTATTTTGGGGCAAAAAGGCAGAAATTTCTCATATTTTGGAGCAAGAATGCAGAAATTGCCCTTGTTTTGAAGTAAAAAGGCTGAAATTCCCCTTATTTGGGAGCAAAAAGGCAGAAATTTTCCTTATTTTGGAGCAAAATTGCAGAAATTTCACTTATTTCAGGGTAATTAGTCAGAAATTTTCCTTATTTTGGGGCAAAAAAGACAGAAATTCCCTTTGCTTTGGGAGAAAAAGACAGAAATTCCACTTATTTAGAGTCAAAAAAGCAGAAATTCTTCTTCTTTTGGAGCAAAAATGAAGAAATTTCCTTTTTTTATGGCAAAAAGATATGCATTCTTCTTATTTTCGGACAAAAAGGCAGAAATTCCCCGTATTTTGGAGCAAAATTGCAGAAATTCCCCTAAGTGTGGGGCAAAAATGCAGAAATTCACTATATGTTGGGGCAAAAAGACAGAAATTCTCTTGTTTTGGGGCAAAACTCAGAAATTTCACTTATTTTGGGGCAAAATTGCAGAAATTTCACTTATTTCAGAAAAAAAGCAAAATTTTCTTATTTTGGGGCAAAAAAAACAGAAATTTCTTTTATTTTGGTACAAAATTGCAGAAATTTTTCTTATTTTGGGCAAAAAGGCAGAAATTTCCCATATTTTGGGGAAAATGCTGAAATTCCCCTTATTTTGAGGTAAAAATGCTGAAATTCCTCTTATTTGGGGGCAAAAAGGCAGAAATTCCCCTTATTTTGGGGCAAAACTCAGAAATTTCACTTATTTTGTGGCAAAATTGCAGAAATTTCACTTATTTAAGAAAAAAAGCAGAAATTTTCATATTTTGGGGCAAAAAGGAAGAAATTTCTTTTATTTTGGTACAAAATTGCAGAAATTTTTCTTATTTTGGGGCAAAAAGGCAGAAATTTCCCATATTTTGGGGCAAAAATGCAAAAATTCCCCTTATTTTGAAGTAAAATGCTGAAATTCCCCTTATTTGGGGGCAAAAAGGCAGAAATTTCCCTTATTTTTGGGCAAAATTGTAGAAATTTCACTTATTTCAGTGTAATAGGTCAGAAATTTTCCTTATTTTGGGGCAAAAATACAGAAATTCCCTTTGTTTTGGGGGGAAAAGACAGAAATTCCACTTATTTAGAGGCAAAAAAGCGAAATTCACCTTATTTTGAAGCAAAAATGAACAAATTTCCCTTTTTTATGGCAAAAAGGTATGCATTCTTCTTATTTTCGGGCAAAAAGGCAGAAATTTCCTGTATTTTGAAGCAAAATTGCAAAAATTCCCCTAATTGTGGGACAAAAAGGCAGAAATTCCATATATGTTGCGGCAAAAAGACAGAAATTCTCCTTTTTCTGGAGCAAAACTCAGAAATTTCATTTTTTGGGGGGCAAAATTGCAGAAATTTCACTTATTTCAGAAAAAAAGCAGATATTTTTTTATTTAGGGGCAAATAGGCAGAAATTTCTTTTATTTTGGTACAAAATTGCAAAAATTATTCTTATTTTGGGCCAAGAGGCAGAAATTTCCCATATTTTAGGGCAAAAATGCAGAAATTTCTTTTATTTTGAGGTAAAAATGCTGAAATTCCCATTATTTGGGGGCAAAAAGGCAGAAATTCCCCTTATTTTGGGGCAAAACTCAGAAATTTCCCTTATTTTGGTGCAAAATTGCAGAAATTTCACTTATTTCAGAAAAAACTAGAAATTTTCTTATTTTGGGGCAAAAAGGCAAAAATTCCCCTTATTTTGAGGTAAAAATTCTGAAATTCTTCTTATTTGGGGGCAAAAAGGGAGAAATTTCCCTTATTTTGAGGCAAATTGCAGAAATTTCACTTATTTCACTGTAATAAGTCAGAAATTTTCCTTATTTTGGGGCAAAAAAGGCAGAAATTCCCTATGTTTTGGGGGAAAAAGACAGAAATTTCACTTATTTAGAGGCAAAAAAGCAGAAATTCCCCTTATTTTGGAGCAAAAATGAAAAAATTTCCCTTTTTTATGGCAAAAAGTTATGCATCTTCTTATTTTCGGGCAAAAAGGCAGAAATTCTTTGAATTTTGAAGCAAAATTGCAGAAATTCCCCTAATTGTGGGGCAAATAGGCAGAAATTTCCTATATGTTAGGGCAAAAAGACAGAAATTCTTCTTATTTTGGGGCAAAACTCAGAAATTCGACTTATTTTGGGGCAAAATTTCAGAAATTTCCCTTATTTTGCGGCAAAATTGAAGAAATTTCACTTATTTTGGGGAAAAATTGCAGAAATTTCACTTATTTAATTAAAAAAAGCAGAAATTTTCTTTTTTGGGGCAAAAAGTCAGAAATTCCTTTTATTTTGGTACAAAATTGCAGAAATTGTTCTTATTTTGGTGCATTAGGCAGAAATTTTCTATATTTTGGGGCAAAAATGCAGAAATTCCCCTTATTTTGAGGTAAAAAGGCTGAAATTCCCTTTATTTGGGGGCAAAAAGGCAGAAATTCCCCGTATTTTGGAGCAAAATTCCAGAAATTCCTTTAATTGTAGGGCACAAAGGCAGAAATTCCCTATATGTTGGGGCAAAAAGACAGAAATTCTTTTTATTTTGGGAAAAAACTCAGAAATTCCAAATATTTTGGGGCAAAATTCCAGAAATTTCCCTTATTTTGTGGCAAAATTGTAGAAATTTCACTTATTTTGAAGCAAAATTGCAGAAATTTCACTTTTTTCAGGAAAAAAGGCAGAAGTTTTCCTTATTTTGGGGCAAAAAGGAAGAAATTCCAAATATTTTGTGGCAAAAATGCAGAAATTCCCCTTATTTTGAGGTCAAAAGGCTGAAATTCCCCTTATTTGGGGGAAAAAAGGCAGAAATTTCCCTTATTTTGGGGCAAAATTTCAGAAATTTCACTTACTTTCAGGGTAACAAGTCAGAAATTTTCCTTATTTTGGGGCAAAAAAGACAAAAATTCCCTTTGTATTGGGGGAAAAAGACAGAAATTCCACTTATTAAGAGGCAAAAAAGCAGAAATTCCCCTTATTTTGAAGCAAAAATGAAGAAATTTCCCTTTTTTATGGCAAAAAGGTATGCATTGTTCTTGTTTTCGGGCAAAAAGAGAAAATCCCCGTATTTTGGAGCAAAATTGCAGAAATTCCCCTAATTATGGGACAAAAAGGCAGAAATTCCCTATATGTTGGGGCAAAAACACAGAAATTCTCCTTATTTTGGGGCAAAACTCAGAAATTCCACTTATTTTGGGGCAAAATTTTAGGAATTTCCCTTATTTGGGGGCAAAACTGCAGAAATTTCACTTATTTTGGGGCAAAATTGCAGAAATTTCACTTATTTTGAAGCAAAATTGCAGAAATTTCACTTGTTTCAGGAAAAAAGGCAGAAGTTTTCCTTATTTTGAAGCAAAAAGGCAGAAATTCCAAATATTTTGTGGCAAAAATGCAGAAATTCCCCTTATTTTGAGGTAAAAAGGCTTAAATTCCCCTTATTTGGGGAAAAAAAGGCAGAAATTTTCCTTATTTTGGGGCAAAATTGCAGAAATTTCACTTATTTCAGGGTAACAAGTCAGAAATTTTCCTTATTTTGGGGCAAAAAAGACAGAAATTCCATTTGTATTTTGGGAAAAAGACAGAAATTCCACTTATTAAGAGGCAAAAAAGCAGAAATTCCCCTTATTTTGGAGCAAAAATGAAGAAATTTCCCTTTTTATGGCAAAAAGGTATGCATTCTTCTTGTTTTCGGGTAAAAAGGCAGAAATTCCCCGTATTTTGGAGCAAAATTGCAGAAATTCCCCTAATTGTGGGACAAAAAGGCAGAAATTTTCTATATTTTTGGGCAAAAAGACAGAAATTCTCCTTATTTTGGAGCATAACTCAGAAATTCCACTTATTTTGGGGCAAAATTCCAGGAATTTCCCTTATTTTGGGGCAAAACTGCAGAAATTTCACTTATTTTGGGGCAAAATTGCAGAAATTTCACTTATTTCAGAAAAAAAAAGCAGAAATTTTCTTTTTTGGGGCAAAAAGTCAGAAATTTCTTTTATTTTGATACAAAATTGCAGAAAATGTTCTTATTTTGGGGCAAAAAGGCAGAAATTTCCCATATTTTAGGGCAAAAATGCAGAAATTCCCCTTATTTTGAGGTAAAATGCTGAAATTCCCCTTATTTGGGACAAAAAGGCAGAAATTTCCCTCATTTTGGGGCAAAATTGCAGAAATTTCACTTATTTTGGGGCAAAATTGCAGAAATTTCACTTATTTCAGGAAAAAAGGCAGAAGTTTTCCTTATTTTGGGGCAAAAGAGAAAAAAATCCAAATATTTTGTGGCAAAAATGCAGAAATTCCCCTTATTTTGAGGCAAAAAGTCTGAAATTCCCTTAATTTGGGGGCAAAAAGGCAGAAATTTCTCTTATTTTGGGGCAAAATTGCAGAAATTTCACTTATTTCAGAAAAAAAAGCAGAAATTTTATTTTTGGGGGCAGAAAGTCAGAAATTTCTTTTATTTTGGTACAAAATTGCAGAATTTGTTCTTATTTTGAGGCAAAAAAGCAGAAATTTTTCATATTTTGGGACAAAAATGCAGAAATTTCCCTTATTTTGAGGTAAAAAGGCTGATATTTTCCTTATTTGGGGGCAAAAATGCAGAAATTTCCCTCATTTCGGGGCAAAATTGCAGAAATTTCACTTATTTCAGGGTAATAAGTCAGAAATTTTCCTTATTTTGGGGCAAAATAGACAGAAATTCCCTTTGTTTTGGGGGAAAAAGACAGAAATTCCACTTATTTAGAGGCAAAAAAGCAGAAATTCCCCTTATTTTGGAGCAAAAATGAAGAAATTTCCCTTTTTTATGGCAAAAAGGTATGCATTCTTCTTATTTTCGGGCAAAAAGGCAGAAATTCCCCGTATTTTGGAGCAAAATTGCAGAAATTCTTCTAATTGTGGGACAAAAAGGCAGAAATTCCCTATATGTTTGGGCAAAAAGACAAAAATTCTCCTTATTTTGTGGCAAAACTCAGAAATTTCACTTATTTTGGGGAAAAATTGCAGAAATTTCACTTATTTCAGAAAAAAAGGAGAAATTTTTTTATTTTGGGGCAAAAAGGCAGAAATTTCTTTTATTTTGGTAAAAATTGCAGAAATTTTTCTTATTTTGGGAAAAAGGCAGAAATTTCCCAAAATTTGGGACAAAAATGCAGAAATTCCCCTTATTTTAAGGTAAAAATGCTGAACTTCCCCTTATTTGGGGGCAAAAATGAAGAAATTTCTCTTATTTTGGGGCAAAACTTAGAAATTTCAATTATTTTGGGGCAAAATTGCAGAAATTTTTCTTATTTTGGGGCAAAATTGCAGAAATTTCACATATTTTGGGGCAAAATTTCAGAAATTTCACTTATTTCAGAAAAAAAGCAGAAATTTTCTTTTTTGGGGCAGAAAGTCAGAAATTTCTTTTATTTTTGTACAAAATTGCAGAATTTGTTCTTATTTTGAGGCAAAAAAGCAGAAATTTTTCATATTTTGGGACAAAAATGCAGAAATTTCCCTTATTTTGAGGTAAAAAGGCTGATATTTTCCTTATTTGGGGGCAAAAATGCAGAAATTTCCCTCATTTCGGGGCAAAATTGCAGAAATTTCACTTATTTCAGGGTAATAAGTCAGAAATTTTCCTTATTTTGGGGCAAAATAGACAGAAATTCCCTTTGTTTTGGGGGAAAAAGACAGAAATAACACTTATTTAGAGGCAAAAAAGCAGAAATTCCCCTTATTTTGGAGCAAAAATGAAGAAATTTCCCTTTTTTATGGCAAAAAGGTATGCATTCTTCTTATTTTCGGGCAAAAAGGCAGAAATTCCCCGTATTTTGGAGCAAAATTGCAGAAATTCTTCTAATTGTGGGGCAAAAAGGCAGAAATTCCCTATATGTTTTGGCAAAAAGACAGAAATTCTCCTTATTTTGTGGCAAAACTCAGAAATTTCACTTATTTTGGGGAAAAATTGCAGAAATTTCACTTATTTCAGAAAAAAAGAAGAAATTTTTTTATTTTGGGGCAAAAAGGCAGAAATTTCTTTTATTTTGGTACAAAATTGCAGAAATTTTTCTTATTTTGGGAAAAAGGCAGAAATTTCCCATATTTTGGGGCAAAAATGCAGAAATTCCCCTTATTTTAAGGTAAAAATGCTGAACTTCCCCTTATTTGGGGGCAAAAATGAAGAAATTTCTCTTATTTTGGGGCAAAACTTAGAAATTTCAATTATTTTGGGGCAAAATTGCAGAAATTTTTCTTATTTTGGGGCAAAATTGCAGAAATTTCACATATTTTGGGGCAAAATTTCAGAAATTTCACTTATTTCAGAAAAAAAGCAGAAATTTTCTTTTTTGGGGCAGAAAGTCAGAAATTTCTTTTATTTTTGTACAAAATTGCAGAATTTGTTCTTCTTTTGAGGCAAAAAAGCAGAAATTTTTCATATTTTGGGACAAAAATGCAGAAATTTCCCTTATTTTGAGGTAAAAAGGCTGATATTTTCCTTATTTGGGGGCAAAAATGCAGAAATTTCCCTCATTTCGGGGCAAAATTGCAGAAATTTCACTTATTTCAGGGTAATAAGTCAGAAATTTTCCTTATTTTGGGGCAAAATAGACAGAAATTCCCTTTGTTTTGGGGGAAAAAGACAGAAATTCCACTTATTTAGAGGCAAAAAAGCAGAAATTCCCCTTATTTTGGAGCAAAAATGAAGAAATTTCCCTTTTTTATGGCAAAAAGGTATGCATTCTTCTTATTTTCGGGCAAAAAGGCAGAAATTCCCCGTATTTTGGAGCAAAATTGCAGAAATTCTTCTAATTGTGGGGCAAAAAGGCAGAAATTCTCTATATGTTTGGGCAAAAAGACAGAAATTCTCCTTATTTTGTGGCAAAACTCAGAAATTTCACTTATTTTGGGGAAAAATTGCAGAAATTTCACTTATTTCAGAAAAAAAGGAGAAATTTTTTTATTTTGGGGCAAAAAGGCAGAAATTTCCCATATTTTGGGGCAAAATGCAAAAATTCCTTTTATTTTGAAGTAAAATTCTGAAATTCCCCTTATTTGGGGGCAAAAAGGCAGAAATTTCCCTTATTTTGGGGCAAAATTGTAGAAATTTCACTTATTTCAGTGTAATAGGTCAGAAATTTTCCTTATTTTGGGGCAAAAATACAGAAATTCCCTTTGTTTTGGGGGGAAAAGACAGAAATTCCACTTATTTAGAGGCAAAAAAGCAGAAATTCACCTTATTTTGAAGCAAAAATGAACAAATTTCCCTTTTTTATGGCAAAAAGGTATGCATTCTTCTTATTTTCGGGCAAAAAGGCAGAAATTTCCTGTATTTTGAAGCAAAATTGCAAAAATTCCCCTAATTGTGGGACAAAAAGGCAGAAATTCCATATATGTTGCGGCAAAAAGACAGAAATTCTCCTTTTTCTGGAGCAAAACTCAGAAATTCCACATATTTTGGGGCAAAATTTTAGGAATTTCCCATATTTTGGGGCAAAACTGCAGAAATTTCACTTATTTTGGGGCAAAATTGCAGAAATTTCACTTATTTCTGAAAAAAAAAGCAGAAATTTTCTTTTTGGGGCAAAAAGTCAGAAATTTCTTTTACTTTGGTACAAAATTGCAGAAATTGTTATTATTTTGGGGCAAAAAGGCAGAAATTTCCCATATTTTAGGGCAAAAATGCAGAAATTCCCCTTATTTTGAGGTAAAAATGCTGAAATTCCCATTATTTGGAGGCAAAAAGGCAGAAATTTCCCTTATTTTGGGGCAAAATTAAAGAAATTTCAATTATTTCAGAATAATAAATCAGAAATTATCTTATTTTGGGGCAAAAAGACAGAAATTCCCTTTGTTTTGGGGGAAAAAGACAGAAATTCCACTTATTTAGAGGCAAAAAAGCAGAAATTCCCCTTATTTTGGAGCAAAAATGAAGAAATTTCTCTTTTTAATGCAAAAAGGTATGCATTCTTCTTATTTTCGGGCAAAAAGACAGAAATTTCCCATATTTTGCAGCAATATTGCAGAAATCCCCCTAATTGTGGGCCAAAAAGGCAGGGATTCCCTATATGTTGGAGCAAAAAGACAGAAATTCTCCTTATTTTTGGGCAAAACTCAGAAATTTCACTTATTTTAGGGCAAAATTGCAGAAATTTCACTTATTTCAGAAAAAAAGCAGAAATTTTTTTATTTTGGGGCAAAAAGGCAGAAATTTCTTTTATTTTGGTACAAAATTGCAGAAATTGTTCTTATTTTGGAGCAAAAAGGCAGAAATTTCCCATATTTTGAGGCAAAAGTGCAGAAATTCCCCTTATTTTGAGTTTAAAAAGCTGAAATTCCACTTATTTGAGGGCAAAAAGGCAGAAATTTTCCTCATTTTGGGGCAAAATTGAAGAAATTTCACTTATTTCAGGGTAATAAGTCAGAAATTTTTCTTATTTTTGGGCAAAAAAGACAGAAATTCCCTTTGTATTGGGGGAAAAAAACAGAAATTCCACTAATTTAGAGACAAAAAAGCAAAAATTCCCCTTATTTTGGAGCAAAAATGAAGAAATTTCCCTTTTTTATGGCAAAAAGATATGCATTCTTCTTATTTTGGGGCAAAAAGGCAGAAAATCCCCGTATTTTGGAGCAAAATTGCAGAAATTCCTTTAATTGTGGGGCAAAATGCAGAAATTCCCTATATATTGGGGCAAAAAGACAGAAATTCTCCTTATTTGGGGGCAAAACTCAAAATTTTCACTTATTCTGGGGCAAAATTGCAGAAATTTCACTTATTTAAGAAAAAAAGCAGAAATTTTCTTATTTTGGGGCAAAAAGGCAGAAATTTCTTTTATTTTGGTACAAAATTGCAGAAATTTTTCTTATTTTGGGGCAAAAAGGCAGAAATTTCCCATATTTTGGAGCAAAAATGCAGAAATTCCCCTTGTTTTGAAGTAAAAAGGCTGAAATTCCCTTTATTTGGGAGCAAAAAGGCAGAAATTTTCCTTATTTTGGGGCAAAATTGCAGAAATTTCACTTATTTCAGGGTAATTAGTCAGAAATTGTCTTTATTTTGGGGCAAAAAAGACAGAAATTCCCTTTGCTTTGGGGGAAAAAGACAGAAATTCCACTTATTTAGAGTCAAAAAAGCAGAAATTCTTCTTCTTTTGGAGCAAAAATGAAGAAATTTCCTTTTTTTATGGCAAAAAGATATGCATTCTTCTTATTTTCAGGCAAAAAGGCAGAAATTCCCCGTATTTTGGAGCAAAATTGCAGAAATTCCCCTAAGTGTGGGGCAAAAATGCAGAAATTCACTATATGTTGGGGCAAAAAGACAGAAATTCTCTTATTTTGGGGCAAAACTCAGAAATTTCACTTATTTTGGGGCAAAATTGAAGAAATTTCACTTATTTCAGAAAAAAAGCAGAAATTTTCTTATTTTGAGGCAAAAAAACAGAAATTTCTTTTATTTTGGTACAAAATTGCAGACATTTTTCTTATTTTGGGGCAAAAAGGCAGAAATTTCTCATATTTTGGAGCAAGAATGCAGAAATTGCCCTTGTTTTGAAGTAAAAAGGCTGAAATTCCCCTTATTTGGGAGCAAAAAGGCAGAAATTTTCCTTATTTTGGAGCAAAATTGCAGAAATTTCACTTATTTCAGGGTAATTAGTCAGAAATTTTCCTTATTTTGGGGCAAAAAAGACAGAAATTCCCTTTGCTTTGGGAGAAAAAGACAGAAATTCCACTTATTTAGAGTCAAAAAAGCAGAAATTCTTCTTCTTTTGGAGCAAAAATGAAGAAATTTCCTTTTTTTATGGCAAAAAGATATGCATTCTTCTTATTTTCGGGCAAAAAGGCAGAAATTCCCCGTATTTTGGAGCAAAATTGCAGAAATTCCCCTAAGTGTGGGGCAAAAATGCAGAAATTCACTATATGTTGGGGCAAAAAGACAGAAATTCTCTTGTTTTGGGGCAAAACTCAGAAATTTCACTTATTTTGGGGCAAAATTGCAGAAATTTCACTTATTTCAGAAAAAAAGCAAAATTTTCTTATTTTGGGGCAAAAAAACAGAAATTTCTTTTATTTTGGTACAAAATTGCAGAAATTTTTCTTATTTTGGGCAAAAAGGCAGAAATTTCCCATATTTTGGGGAAAATGCTGAAATTCCCCTTATTTTGAGGTAAAAATGCTGAAATTCCTCTTATTTGGGGGCAAAAAGGCAGAAATTCCCCTTATTTTGGGGCAAAACTCAGAAATTTCACTTATTTTGTGGCAAAATTGCAGAAATTTCACTTATTTAAGAAAAAAAGCAGAAATTTTCATATTTTGGGGCAAAAAGGAAGAAATTTCTTTTATTTTGGTACAAAATTGCAGAAATTTTTCTTATTTTGGGGCAAAAAGGCAGAAATTTCCCATATTTTGGGGCAAAAATGCAAAAATTCCCCTTATTTTGAAGTAAAATGCTGAAATTCCCCTTATTTGGGGGCAAAAAGGCAGAAATTTCCCTTATTTTTGGGCAAAATTGTAGAAATTTCACTTATTTCAGTGTAATAGGTCAGAAATTTTCCTTATTTTGGGGCAAAAATACAGAAATTCCCTTTGTTTTGGGGGGAAAAGACAGAAATTCCACTTATTTAGAGGCAAAAAAGCGAAATTCACCTTATTTTGAAGCAAAAATGAACAAATTTCCCTTTTTTATGGCAAAAAGGTATGCATTCTTCTTATTTTCGGGCAAAAAGGCAGAAATTTCCTGTATTTTGAAGCAAAATTGCAAAAATTCCCCTAATTGTGGGACAAAAAGGCAGAAATTCCATATATGTTGCGGCAAAAAGACAGAAATTCTCCTTTTTCTGGAGCAAAACTCAGAAATTTCATTTTTTGGGGGGCAAAATTGCAGAAATTTCACTTATTTCAGAAAAAAAAGCAGATATTTTTTTATTTAGGGGCAAATAGGCAGAAATTTCTTTTATTTTGGTACAAAATTGCAAAAATTATTCTTATTTTGGGCCAAGAGGCAGAAATTTCCCATATTTTAGGGCAAAAATGCAGAAATTTCTTTTATTTTGAGGTAAAAATGCTGAAATTCCCATTATTTGGGGGCAAAAAGGCAGAAATTCCCCTTATTTTGGGGCAAAACTCAGAAATTTCCCTTATTTTGGTGCAAAATTGCAGAAATTTCACTTATTTCAGAAAAAACTAGAAATTTTCTTATTTTGGGGCAAAAAGGCAAAAATTCCCCTTATTTTGAGGTAAAAATTCTGAAATTCTTCTTATTTGGGGGCAAAAAGGGAGAAATTTCCCTTATTTTGAGGCAAATTGCAGAAATTTCACTTATTTCACTGTAATAAGTCAGAAATTTTCCTTATTTTGGGGCAAAAAAGGCAGAAATTCCCTATGTTTTGGGGGAAAAAGACAGAAATTTCACTTATTTAGAGGCAAAAAAGCAGAAATTCCCCTTATTTTGGAGCAAAAATGAAAAAATTTCCCTTTTTTATGGCAAAAAGTTATGCATCTTCTTATTTTCGGGCAAAAAGGCAGAAATTCTTTGAATTTTGAAGCAAAATTGCAGAAATTCCCCTAATTGTGGGGCAAATAGGCAGAAATTTCCTATATGTTAGGGCAAAAAGACAGAAATTCTTCTTATTTTGGGGCAAAACTCAGAAATTCGACTTATTTTGGGGCAAAATTTCAGAAATTTCCCTTATTTTGCGGCAAAATTGAAGAAATTTCACTTATTTTGGGGAAAAATTGCAGAAATTTCACTTATTTAATTAAAAAAAGCAGAAATTTTCTTTTTTGGGGCAAAAAGTCAGAAATTCCTTTTATTTTGGTACAAAATTGCAGAAATTGTTCTTATTTTGGTGCATTAGGCAGAAATTTTCTATATTTTGGGGCAAAAATGCAGAAATTCCCCTTATTTTGAGGTAAAAAGGCTGAAATTCCCTTTATTTGGGGGCAAAAAGGCAGAAATTCCCCGTATTTTGGAGCAAAATTCCAGAAATTCCTTTAATTGTAGGGCAAAAAGGCAGAAATTCCCTATATGTTGGGGCAAAAAGACAGAAATTCTTTTTATTTTGGGAAAAAACTCAGAAATTCCAAATATTTTGGGGCAAAATTCCAGAAATTTCCCTTATTTTGTGGCAAAATTGTAGAAATTTCACTTATTTTGAAGCAAAATTGCAGAAATTTCACTTTTTTCAGGAAAAAAGGCAGAAGTTTTCCTTATTTTGGGGCAAAAAGGAAGAAATTCCAAATATTTTGTGGCAAAAATGCAGAAATTCCCCTTATTTTGAGGTCAAAAGGCTGAAATTCCCCTTATTTGGGGGAAAAAAGGCAGAAATTTCCCTTATTTTGGGGCAAAATTTCAGAAATTTCACTTACTTTCAGGGTAACAAGTCAGAAATTTTCCTTATTTTGGGGCAAAAAAGACAAAAATTCCCTTTGTATTGGGGGAAAAAGACAGAAATTCCACTTATTAAGAGGCAAAAAAGCAGAAATTCCCCTTATTTTGAAGCAAAAATGAAGAAATTTCCCTTTTTTATGGCAAAAAGGTATGCATTGTTCTTGTTTTCGGGCAAAAAGAGAAAATCCCCGTATTTTGGAGCAAAATTGCAGAAATTCCCCTAATTATGGGACAAAAAGGCAGAAATTCCCTATATGTTGGGGCAAAAACACAGAAATTCTCCTTATTTTGGGGCAAAACTCAGAAATTCCACTTATTTTGGGGCAAAATTTTAGGAATTTCCCTTATTTGGGGGCAAAACTGCAGAAATTTCACTTATTTTGGGGCAAAATTGCAGAAATTTCACTTATTTTGAAGCAAAATTGCAGAAATTTCACTTGTTTCAGGAAAAAAGGCAGAAGTTTTCCTTATTTTGAAGCAAAAAGGCAGAAATTCCAAATATTTTGTGGCAAAAATGCAGAAATTCCCCTTATTTTGAGGTAAAAAGGCTTAAATTCCCCTTATTTGGGGAAAAAAAGGCAGAAATTTTCCTTATTTTGGGGCAAAATTGCAGAAATTTCACTTATTTCAGGGTAACAAGTCAGAAATTTTCCTTATTTTGGGGCAAAAAAGACAGAAATTCCATTTGTATTTTGGGAAAAAGACAGAAATTCCACTTATTAAGAGGCAAAAAAGCAGAAATTCCCCTTATTTTGGAGCAAAAATGAAGAAATTTCCCTTTTTTATGGCAAAAAGGTATGCATTCTTCTTGTTTTCGGGTAAAAAGGCAGAAATTCCCCGTATTTTGGAGCAAAATTGCAGAAATTCCCCTAATTGTGGGACAAAAAGGCAGAAATTTTCTATATTTTTGGGCAAAAAGACAGAAATTCTCCTTATTTTGGAGCATAACTCAGAAATTCCACTTATTTTGGGGCAAAATTCCAGGAATTTCCCTTATTTTGGGGCAAAACTGCAGAAATTTCACTTATTTTGGGGCAAAATTGCAGAAATTTCACTTATTTCAGAAAAAAAAAGCAGAAATTTTCTTATTTGGGGCAAAAAGTCAGAAATTTCTTTTATTTTGATACAAAATTGCAGAAAATGTTCTTATTTTGGGGCAAAAAGGCAGAAATTTCCCATATTTTAGGGCAAAAATGCAGAAATTCCCCTTATTTTGAGGTAAAATGCTGAAATTCCCCTTATTTGGGACAAAAAAGCAGAAATATCCCTCATTTTGGGGCTAAATTGCAGAAATTTCACTTATTTTGGGGCAAAATTGCAGAAATTTCACTTATTTCAGGAAAAAAGGCAGAAGTTTTCCTTATTTTGGGGCAAAAGAGAAAAAAATCCAAATATTTTGTGGCAAAAATGCAGAAATTCCCCTTATTTTGAGGCAAAAAGTCTGAAATTCCCTTAATTTGGGGGCAAAAAGGCAGAAATTTCTCTTATTTTGGGGCAAAATTGCAGAAATTTCACTTATTTCAGAAAAAAAAGCAGAAATTTTATTTTTGGGGGCAGAAAGTCAGAAATTTCTTTTATTTTGGTACAAAATTGCAGAATTTGTTCTTATTTTGAGGCAAAAAAGCAGAAATTTTTCATATTTTGGGACAAAAATGCAGAAATTTCCCTTATTTTGAGGTAAAAAGGCTGATATTTTCCTTATTTGGGGGCAAAAATGCAGAAATTTCCCTCATTTCGGGGCAAAATTGCAGAAATTTCACTTATTTCAGGGTAATAAGTCAGAAATTTTCCTTATTTTGGGGCAAAATAGACAGAAATTCCCTTTGTTTTGGGGGAAAAAGACAGAAATTCCACTTATTTAGAGGCAAAAAAGCAGAAATTCCCCTTATTTTGGAGCAAAAATGAAGAAATTTCCCTTTTTTATGGCAAAAAGGTATGCATTCTTCTTATTTTCGGGCAAAAAGGCAGAAATTCCCCGTATTTTGGAGCAAAATTGCAGAAATTCTTCTAATTGTGGGACAAAAAGGCAGAAATTCCCTATATGTTTGGGCAAAAAGACAAAAATTCTCCTTATTTTGTGGCAAAACTCAGAAATTTCACTTATTTTGGGGAAAAATTGCAGAAATTTCACTTATTTCAGAAAAAAAGGAGAAATTTTTTTATTTTGGGGCAAAAAGGCAGAAATTTCTTTTATTTTGGTAAAAATTGCAGAAATTTTTCTTATTTTGGGAAAAAGGCAGAAATTTCCCAAAATTTGGGACAAAAATGCAGAAATTCCCCTTATTTTAAGGTAAAAATGCTGAACTTCCCCTTATTTGGGGGCAAAAATGAAGAAATTTCTCTTATTTTGGGGCAAAACTTAGAAATTTCAATTATTTTGGGGCAAAATTGCAGAAATTTTTCTTATTTTGGGGCAAAATTGCAGAAATTTCACATATTTTGGGGCAAAATTTCAGAAATTTCACTTATTTCAGAAAAAAAGCAGAAATTTTCTTTTTTGGGGCAGAAAGTCAGAAATTTCTTTTATTTTTGTACAAAATTGCAGAATTTGTTCTTATTTTGAGGCAAAAAAGCAGAAATTTTTCATATTTTGGGACAAAAATGCAGAAATTTCCCTTATTTTGAGGTAAAAAGGCTGATATTTTCCTTATTTGGGGGCAAAAATGCAGAAATTTCCCTCATTTCGGGGCAAAATTGCAGAAATTTCACTTATTTCAGGGTAATAAGTCAGAAATTTTCCTTATTTTGGGGCAAAATAGACAGAAATTCCCTTTGTTTTGGGGGAAAAAGACAGAAATTCCACTTATTTAGAGGCAAAAAAGCAGAAATTCCCCTTATTTTGGAGCAAAAATGAAGAAATTTCCCTTTTTTATGGCAAAAAGGTATGCATTCTTCTTATTTTCGGGCAAAAAGGCAGAAATTCCCCGTATTTTGGAGCAAAATTGCAGAAATTCTTCTAATTGTGGGGCAAAAAGGCAGAAATTCCCTATATGTTTTGGCAAAAAGACAGAAATTCTCCTTATTTTGTGGCAAAACTCAGAAATTTCACTTATTTTGGGGAAAAATTGCAGAAATTTCACTTATTTCAGAAAAAAAGAAGAAATTTTTTTATTTTGGGGCAAAAAGGCAGAAATTTCTTTTATTTTGGTACAAAATTGCAGAAATTTTTCTTATTTTGGGAAAAAGGCAGAAATTTCCCATATTTTGGGGCAAAAATGCAGAAATTCCCCTTATTTTAAGGTAAAAATGCTGAACTTCCCCTTATTTGGGGGCAAAAATGAAGAAATTTCTCTTATTTTGGGGCAAAACTTAGAAATTTCAATTATTTTGGGGCAAAATTGCAGAAATTTTTCTTATTTTGGGGCAAAATTGCAGAAATTTCACATATTTTGGGGCAAAATTTCAGAAATTTCACTTATTTCAGAAAAAAAGCAGAAATTTTCTTTTTTGGGGCAGAAAGTCAGAAATTTCTTTTATTTTTGTACAAAATTGCAGAATTTGTTCTTATTTTGAGGCAAAAAAGCAGAAATTTTTCATATTTTGGGACAAAAATGCAGAAATTTCCCTTATTTTGAGGTAAAAAGGCTGATATTTTCCTTATTTGGGGGCAAAAATGCAGAAATTTCCCTCATTTCGGGGCAAAATTGCAGAAATTTCACTTATTTCAGGGTAATAAGTCAGAAATTTTCCTTATTTTGGGGCAAAATAGACAGAAATTCCCTTTGTTTTGGGGGAAAAAGACAGAAATTCCACTTATTTAGAGGCAAAAAAGCAGAAATTCCCCTTATTTTGGAGCAAAAATGAAGAAATTTCCCTTTTTTATGGCAAAAAGGTATGCATTCTTCTTATTTTCGGGCAAAAAGGCAGAAATTCCCCGTATTTTGGAGCAAAATTGCAGAAATTCTTCTAATTGTGGGGCAAAAAGGCAGAAATTCTCTATATGTTTGGGCAAAAAGACAGAAATTCTCCTTATTTTGTGGCAAAACTCAGAAATTTCACTTATTTTGGGGAAAAATTGCAGAAATTTCACTTATTTCAGAAAAAAAGGAGAAATTTTTTTATTTTGGGGCAAAAAGGCAGAAATTTCCCTCATTTCGGGGCAAAATTGCAGAAATTTCACTTATTTCAGTGTAATAGGTCAGAAATTTTCCTTATTTTGGGGCAAAAATACAGAAATTCCCTTTGTTTTGGGGGGAAAAGACAGAAATTCCACTTATTTAGAGGCAAAAAAGCAGAAATTCACCTTATTTTGAAGCAAAAATGAACAAATTTCCCTTTTTTATGGCAAAAAGGTATGCATTCTTCTTATTTTCGGGCAAAAAGGCAGAAATTTCCTGTATTTTGAAGCAAAATTGCAAAAATTCCCCTAATTGTGGGACAAAAAGGCAGAAATTCCATATATGTTGCGGCAAAAAGACAGAAATTCTCCTTTTTCTGGAGCAAAACTCAGAAATTCCACATATTTTGGGGCAAAATTTTAGGAATTTCCCATATTTTGGGGCAAAACTGCAGAAATTTCACTTATTTTGGGGCAAAATTGCAGAAATTTCACTTATTTCTGAAAAAAAAAGCAGAAATTTTCTTTTTGGGGCAAAAAGTCAGAAATTTCTTTTACTTTGGTACAAAATTGCAGAAATTGTTATTATTTTGGGGCAAAAAGGCAGAAATTTCCCATATTTTAGGGCAAAAATGCAGAAATTCCCCTTATTTTGAGGTAAAAATGCTGAAATTCCCATTATTTGGAGGCAAAAAGGCAGAAATTTCCCTTATTTTGGGGCAAAATTAAAGAAATTTCAATTATTTCAGAATAATAAATCAGAAATTATCTTATTTTGGGGCAAAAAGACAGAAATTCCCTTTGTTTTGGGGGAAAAAGACAGAAATTCCACTTATTTAGAGGCAAAAAAGCAGAAATTCCCCTTATTTTGGAGCAAAAATGAAGAAATTTCTCTTTTTAATGCAAAAAGGTATGCATTCTTCTTATTTTCGGGCAAAAAGACAGAAATTTCCCGTATTTTGCAGCAATATTGCAGAAATCCCCCTAATTGTGGGCCAAAAAGGCAGGGATTCCCTATATGTTGGAGCAAAAAGACAGAAATTCTCCTTATTTTTGGGCAAAACTCAGAAATTTCACTTATTTTAGGGCAAAATTGCAGAAATTTCACTTATTTCAGAAAAAAAGCAGAAATTTTTTTATTTTGGGGCAAAAAGGCAGAAATTTCTTTTATTTTGGTACAAAATTGCAGAAATTGTTCTTATTTTGGAGCAAAAAGGCAGAAATTTCCCATATTTTGAGGCAAAAGTGCAGAAATTCCCCTTATTTTGAGTTTAAAAAGCTGAAATTCCACTTATTTGAGGGCAAAAAGGCAGAAATTTTCCTCATTTTGGGGCAAAATTGAAGAAATTTCACTTATTTCAGGGTAATAAGTCAGAAATTTTTCTTATTTTTGGGCAAAAAAGACAGAAATTCCCTTTGTATTGGGGGAAAAAAACAGAAATTCCACTAATTTAGAGACAAAAAAGCAAAAATTCCCCTTATTTTGGAGCAAAAATGAAGAAATTTCCCTTTTTTATGGCAAAAAGATATGCATTCTTCTTATTTTGGGGCAAAAAGGCAGAAAATCCCCGTATTTTGGAGCAAAATTGCAGAAATTCCTTTAATTGTGGGGCAAAATGCAGAAATTCCCTATATATTGGGGCAAAAAGACAGAAATTCTCCTTATTTGGGGGCAAAACTCAAAATTTTCACTTATTCTGGGGCAAAATTGCAGAAATTTCACTTATTTAAGAAAAAAAGCAGAAATTTTCTTATTTTGGGGCAAAAAGGCAGAAATTTCTTTTATTTTGGTACAAAATTGCAGAAATTTTTCTTATTTTGGGGCAAAAAGGCAGAAATTTCCCATATTTTGGAGCAAAAATGCAGAAATTCCCCTTGTTTTGAAGTAAAAAGGCTGAAATTCCCTTTATTTGGGAGCAAAAAGGCAGAAATTTTCCTTATTTTGGGGCAAAATTGCAGAAATTTCACTTATTTCAGGGTAATTAGTCAGAAATTGTCTTTATTTTGGGGCAAAAAAGACAGAAATTCCCTTTGCTTTGGGGGAAAAAGACAGAAATTCCACTTATTTAGAGTCAAAAAAGCAGAAATTCTTCTTCTTTTGGAGCAAAAATGAAGAAATTTCCTTTTTTTATGGCAAAAAGATATGCATTCTTCTTATTTTCAGGCAAAAAGGCAGAAATTCCCCGTATTTTGGAGCAAAATTGCAGAAATTCCCCTAAGTGTGGGGCAAAAATGCAGAAATTCACTATATGTTGGGGCAAAAAGACAGAAATTCTCTTATTTTGGGGCAAAACTCAGAAATTTCACTTATTTTGGGGCAAAATTGAAGAAATTTCACTTATTTCAGAAAAAAAGCAGAAATTTTCTTATTTTGAGGCAAAAAAACAGAAATTTCTTTTATTTTGGTACAAAATTGCAGACATTTTTCTTATTTTGGGGCAAAAAGGCAGAAATTTCTCATATTTTGGAGCAAGAATGCAGAAATTGCCCTTGTTTTGAAGTAAAAAGGCTGAAATTCCCCTTATTTGGGAGCAAAAAGGCAGAAATTTTCCTTATTTTGGAGCAAAATTGCAGAAATTTCACTTATTTCAGGGTAATTAGTCAGAAATTTTCCTTATTTTGGGGCAAAAAAGACAGAAATTCCCTTTGCTTTGGGAGAAAAAGACAGAAATTCCACTTATTTAGAGTCAAAAAAGCAGAAATTCTTCTTCTTTTGGAGCAAAAATGAAGAAATTTCCTTTTTTTATGGCAAAAAGATATGCATTCTTCTTATTTTCGGGCAAAAAGGCAGAAATTCCCCGTATTTTGGAGCAAAATTGCAGAAATTCCCCTAAGTGTGGGGCAAAAATGCAGAAATTCACTATATGTTGGGGCAAAAAGACAGAAATTCTCTTGTTTTGGGGCAAAACTCAGAAATTTCACTTATTTTGGGGCAAAATTGCAGAAATTTCACTTATTTCAGAAAAAAAGCAAAATTTTCTTATTTTGGGGCAAAAAAACAGAAATTTCTTTTATTTTGGTACAAAATTGCAGAAATTTTTCTTATTTTGGGCAAAAAGGCAGAAATTTCCCATATTTTGGGGAAAATGCTGAAATTCCCCTTATTTTGAGGTAAAAATGCTGAAATTCCTCTTATTTGGGGGCAAAAAGGCAGAAATTCCCCTTATTTTGGGGCAAAACTCAGAAATTTCACTTATTTTGTGGGAAAATTGCAGATATTTCACTTATTTAAGAAAAAAAGCAGAAATTTTCATATTTTGGGGCAAAAAGGAAGAAATTTCTTTTATTTTGGTACAAAATTGCAGAAATTTTTCTTATTTTGGGGCAAAAAGGCAGAAATTTCCCATATTTTGGGGCAAAAATGCAAAAATTCCCCTTATTTTGAAGTAAAATGCTGAAATTCCCCTTATTTGGGGGCAAAAAGGCAGAAATTTCCCTTATTTTTGGGCAAAATTGTAGAAATTTCACTTATTTCAGTGTAATAGGTCAGAAATTTTCCTTATTTTGGGGCAAAAATACAGAAATTCCCTTTGTTTTGGGGGGAAAAGACAGAAATTCCACTTATTTAGAGGCAAAAAAGCGAAATTCACCTTATTTTGAAGCAAAAATGAACAAATTTCCCTTTTTTATGGCAAAAAGGTATGCATTCTTCTTATTTTCGGGCAAAAAGGCAGAAATTTCCTGTATTTTGAAGCAAAATTGCAAAAATTCCCCTAATTGTGGGACAAAAAGGCAGAAATTCCATATATGTTGCGGCAAAAAGACAGAAATTCTCCTTTTTCTGGAGCAAAACTCAGAAATTTCATTTTTTGGGGGGCAAAATTGCAGAAATTTCACTTATTTCAGAAAAAAAAGCAGATATTTTTTTATTTAGGGGCAAATAGGCAGAAATTTCTTTTATTTTGGTACAAAATTGCAAAAATTATTCTTACTTTGGGCCAAGAGGCAGAAATTTCCCATATTTTAGGGCAAAAATGCAGAAATTTCTTTTATTTTGAGGTAAAAATGCTGAAATTCCCATTATTTGGGGGCAAAAAGGCAGAAATTCCCCTTATTTTGGGGCAAAACTCAGAAATTTCCCTTATTTTGGTGCAAAATTGCAGAAATTTCACTTATTTCAGAAAAAACTAGAAATTTTCTTATTTTGGGGCAAAAAGGCAAAAATTCCCCTTATTTTGAGGTAAAAATTCTGAAATTCTTCTTATTTGGGGGCAAAAAGGGAGAAATTTCCCTTATTTTGAGGCAAATTGCAGAAATTTCACTTATTTCACTGTAATAAGTCAGAAATTTTCCTTATTTTGGGGCAAAAAAGGCAGAAATTCCCTATGTTTTGGGGGAAAAAGACAGAAATTTCACTTATTTAGAGGCAAAAAAGCAGAAATTCCCCTTATTTTGGAGCAAAAATGAAAAAATTTCCCTTTTTTATGGCAAAAAGTTATGCATCTTCTTATTTTCGGGCAAAAAGGCAGAAATTCTTTGAATTTTGAAGCAAAATTGCAGAAATTCCCCTAATTGTGGGGCAAATAGGCAGAAATTTCCTATATGTTAGGGCAAAAAGACAGAAATTCTTCTTATTTTGGGGCAAAACTCAGAAATTCGACTTATTTTGGGGCAAAATTTCAGAAATTTCCCTTATTTTGCGGCAAAATTGAAGAAATTTCACTTATTTTGGGGAAAAATTGCAGAAATTTCACTTATTTAATTAAAAAAAGCAGAAATTTTCTTTTTTGGGGCAAAAAGTCAGAAATTCCTTTTATTTTGGTACAAAATTGCAGAAATTGTTCTTATTTTGGTGCATTAGGCAGAAATTTTCTATATTTTGGGGCAAAAATGCAGAAATTCCCCTTATTTTGAGGTAAAAAGGCTGAAATTCCCTTTATTTGGGGGCAAAAAGGCAGAAATTCCCCGTATTTTGGAGCAAAATTCCAGAAATTCCTTTAATTGTAGGGCAAAAAGGCAGAAATTCCCTATATGTTGGGGCAAAAAGACAGAAATTCTTTTTATTTTGGGAAAAAACTCAGAAATTCCAAATATTTTGGGGCAAAATTCCAGAAATTTCCCTTATTTTGTGGCAAAATTGTAGAAATTTCACTTATTTTGAAGCAAAATTGCAGAAATTTCACTTTTTTCAGGAAAAAAGGCAGAAGTTTTCCTTATTTTGGGGCAAAAAGGAAGAAATTCCAAATATTTTGTGGCAAAAATGCAGAAATTCCCCTTATTTTGAGGTCAAAAGGCTGAAATTCCCCTTATTTGGGGGAAAAAAGGCAGAAATTTCCCTTATTTTGGGGCAAAATTTCAGAAATTTCACTTACTTTCAGGGTAACAAGTCAGAAATTTTCCTTATTTTGGGGCAAAAAAGACAAAAATTCCCTTTGTATTGGGGGAAAAAGACAGAAATTCCACTTATTAAGAGGCAAAAAAGCAGAAATTCCCCTTATTTTGAAGCAAAAATGAAGAAATTTCCCTTTTTTATGGCAAAAAGGTATGCATTGTTCTTGTTTTCGGGCAAAAAGAGAAAATCCCCGTATTTTGGAGCAAAATTGCAGAAATTCCCCTAATTATGGGACAAAAAGGCAGAAATTCCCTATATGTTGGGGCAAAAACACAGAAATTCTCCTTATTTTGGGGCAAAACTCAGAAATTCCACTTATTTTGGGGCAAAATTTTAGGAATTTCCCTTATTTGGGGGCAAAACTGCAGAAATTTCACTTATTTTGGGGCAAAATTGCAGAAATTTCACTTATTTTGAAGCAAAATTGCAGAAATTTCACTTATTTCAGGAAAAAAGGCAGAAGTTTTCCTTATTTTGAAGCAAAAAGGCAGAAATTCCAAATATTTTGTGGCAAAAATGCAGAAATTCCCCTTATTTTGAGGTAAAAAGGCTTAAATTCCCCTTATTTGGGGAAAAAAAGGCAGAAATTTTCCTTATTTTGGGGCAAAATTGCAGAAATTTCACTTATTTCAGGGTAACAAGTCAGAAATTTTCCTTATTTTGGGGCAAAAAAGACAGAAATTCCATTTGTATTTTGGGAAAAAGACAGAAATTCCACTTATTAAGAGGCAAAAAAGCAGAAATTCCCCTTATTTTGGAGCAAAAATGAAGAAATTTCCCTTTTTTATGGCAAAAAGGTATGCATTCTTCTTGTTTTCGGGTAAAAAGGCAGAAATTCCCCGTATTTTGGAGCAAAATTGCAGAAATTCCCCTAATTGTGGGACAAAAAGGCAGAAATTTTCTATATTTTTGGGCAAAAAGACAGAAATTCTCCTTATTTTGGAGCATAACTCAGAAATTCCACTTATTTTGGGGCAAAATTCCAGGAATTTCCCTTATTTTGGGGCAAAACTGCAGAAATTTCACTTATTTTGGGGCAAAATTGCAGAAATTTCACTTATTTCAGAAAAAAAAAGCAGAAATTTTCTTTTTTGGGGCAAAAAGTCAGAAATTTCTTTTATTTTGATACAAAATTGCAGAAAATGTTCTTATTTTGGGGCAAAAAGGCAGAAATTTCCCATATTTTAGGGCAAAAATGCAGAAATTCCCCTTATTTTGAGGTAAAATGCTGAAATTCCCCTTATTTGGGACAAAAAGGCAGAAATATCCCTCATTTTGGGGCTAAATTGCAGAAATTTCACTTATTTTGGGGCAAAATTGCAGAAATTTCACTTATTTCAGGAAAAAAGGCAGAAGTTTTCCTTATTTTGGGGCAAAAGAGAAAAAAATCCAAATATTTTGTGGCAAAAATGCAGAAATTCCCCTTATTTTGAGGCAAAAAGTCTGAAATTCCCTTAATTTGGGGGCAAAAAGGCAGAAATTTCTCTTATTTTGGGGCAAAATTGCAGAAATTTCACTTATTTCAGAAAAAAAAGCAGAAATTTTATTTTTGGGGGCAGAAAGTCAGAAATTTCTTTTATTTTGGTACAAAATTGCAGAATTTGTTCTTATTTTGAGGCAAAAAAGCAGAAATTTTTCATATTTTGGGACAAAAATGCAGAAATTTCCCTTATTTTGAGGTAAAAAGGCTGATATTTTCCTTATTTGGGGGCAAAAATGCAGAAATTTCCCTCATTTCGGGGCAAAATTGCAGAAATTTCACTTATTTCAGGGTAATAAGTCAGAAATTTTCCTTATTTTGGGGCAAAATAGACAGAAATTCCCTTTGTTTTGGGGGAAAAAGACAGAAATTCCACTTATTTAGAGGCAAAAAAGCAGAAATTCCCCTTATTTTGGAGCAAAAATGAAGAAATTTCCCTTTTTTATGGCAAAAAGGTATGCATTCTTCTTATTTTCGGGAAAAAAGGCAGAAATTCCCCGTATTTTGGAGCAAAATTGCAGAAATTCTTCTAATTGTGGGACAAAAAGGCAGAAATTCCCTATATGTTTGGGCAAAAAGACAAAAATTCTCCTTATTTTGTGGCAAAACTCAGAAATTTCACTTATTTTGGGGAAAAATTGCAGAAATTTCACTTATTTCAGAAAAAAAGGAGAAATTTTTTTATTTTGGGGCAAAAAGGCAGAAATTTCTTTTATTTTGGTAAAAATTGCAGAAATTTTTCTTATTTTGGGAAAAAGGCAGAAATTTCCCAAAATTTGGGACAAAAATGCAGAAATTCCCCTTATTTTAAGGTAAAAATGCTGAACTTCCCCTTATTTGGGGGCAAAAATGAAGAAATTTCTCTTATTTTGGGGCAAAACTTAGAAATTTCAATTATTTTGGGGCAAAATTGCAGAAATTTTTCTTATTTTGGGGCAAAATTGCAGAAATTTCACATATTTTGGGGCAAAATTTCAGAAATTTCACTTATTTCAGAAAAAAAGCAGAAATTTTCTTTTTTGGGGCAGAAAGTCAGAAATTTCTTTTATTTTTGTACAAAATTGCAGAATTTGTTCTTATTTTGAGGCAAAAAAGCAGAAATTTTTCATATTTTGGGACAAAAATGCAGAAATTTCCCTTATTTTGAGGTAAAAAGGCTGATATTTTCCTTATTTGGGGGCAAAAATGCAGAAATTTCCCTCATTTCGGGGCAAAATTGCAGAAATTTCACTTATTTCAGGGTAATAAGTCAGAAATTTTCCTTATTTTGGGGCAAAATAGACAGAAATTCCCTTTGTTTTGGGGGAAAAAGACAGAAATTCCACTTATTTAGAGGCAAAAAAGCAGAAATTCCCCTTATTTTGGAGCAAAAATGAAGAAATTTCCCTTTTTTATGGCAAAAAGGTATGCATTCTTCTTATTTTCGGGCAAAAAGGCAGAAATTCCCCGTATTTTGGAGCAAAATTGCAGAAATTCTTCTAATTGTGGGGCAAAAAGGCAGAAATTCCCTATATGTTTTGGCAAAAAGACAGAAATTCTCCTTATTTTGTGGCAAAACTCAGAAATTTCACTTATTTTGGGGAAAAATTGCAGAAATTTCACTTATTTCAGAAAAAAAGAAGAAATTTTTTTATTTTGGGGCAAAAAGGCAGAAATTTCTTTTATTTTGGTACAAAATTGCAGAAATTTTTCTTATTTTGGGAAAAAGGCAGAAATTTCCCATATTTTGGGGCAAAAATGCAGAAATTCCCCTTATTTTAAGGTAAAAATGCTGAACTTCCCCTTATTTGGGGGCAAAAATGAAGAAATTTCTCTTATTTTGGGGCAAAACTTAGAAATTTCAATTATTTTGGGGCAAAATTGCAGAAATTTTTCTTATTTTGGGGCAAAATTGCAGAAATTTCACATATTTTGGGGCAAAATTTCAGAAATTTCACTTATTTCAGAAAAAAAGCAGAAATTTTCTTTTTTGGGGCAGAAAGTCAGAAATTTCTTTTATTTTGGTACAAAATTGCAGAATTTGTTCTTATTTTGAGGCAAAAAAGCAGAAATTTTTCATATTTTGGGACAAAAATGCAGAAATTTCCCTTATTTTGAGGTAAAAAGGCTGATATTTTCCTTATTTGGGGGCAAAAATGCAGAAATTTCCCTCATTTCGGGGCAAAATTGCAGAAATTTCACTTATTTCAGGGTAATAAGTCAGAAATTTTCCTTATTTTGGGGCAAAATAGAAAGAAATTCCCTTTGTTTTGGGAAAAAAAGACAGAAATTCCACTTATTTAGAGGCAAAAAAGCAGAAATTCCCCTTATTTTGGAGCAAAAATGAAGAAATTTCCCTTTTTTATGGCAAAAAGGTATGCATTCTTCTTATTTTCGGGCAAAAAGGCAGAAATTCCCCATATTTTGGAGCAAAATTGCAGAAATTCTTCTAATTGTGGGGCAAAAAGGCAGAAATTCCCTATATGTTTGGGCAAAAAGACAGAAATTCTCCTTATTTTGTGGCAAAACTCAGAAATTTCACTTATTTTGGGGAAAAATTGCAGAAATTTCACTTATTTCAGAAAAAAAGGAGAAATTTTTTTATTTTGGGGCAAAAAGGCAGAAATTTCTTTTATTTTGGTACAAAATTGCAGAAATTTTTCTTATTTTGGGAAAAAGGCAGAAATTTCCCAAAATTTGGGACAAAAATGCAGAAATTCCCCTTATTTTAAGGTAAAAATGCTGAACTTCCCCTTATTTGGGGGCAAAAATGAAGAAATTTCTCTTATTTTGGGGCAAAACTTAGAAATTTCAATTATTTTGGGGCAAAATTGCAGAAATTTTTCTTATTTTGGGGTAAAATTGCAGAAATTTCACATATTTTGGGGCAAAATTTCAGAAATTTCACTTATTTCAGAAAAAAAGCAGAAATTTTCTTTTTTGGGGTAGAAAGTCAGAAATTTCTTTTATTTTGGTACAAAATTGCAGAATTTGTTCTTATTTTGAGGCAAAAAAGCAGAAATTTTTCATATTTTGGGACAAAAATGCAGAAATTTCCCTTATTTTGAGGTAAAAAGGCTGATATTTTCCTTATTTGGGGGCAAAAATGCAGAAATTTCCCTCATTTCGGGGCAAAATTGCAGAAATTTCACTTATTTCAGGGTAATAAGTCAGAAATTTTCCTTATTTTGGGGCAAAATAGACAGAAATTCCCTTTGTTTTGGGGGAAAAAGACAGAAATTCCACTTATTTAGAGGCAAGAAAGCAGAAATTCCCCTTATTTTGGAGCAAAAATGAAGAAATTTCCCTTTTTTATGGCAAAAAGGTATGCATTCTTCTTGTTTTCGGGTAAAAAGGCAGAAATTCCCCGTATTTTGGAGCAAAATTGCAGAAATTCCCCTAATTGTGGGACAAAAAGGCAGAAATCTTCTATATTTTTGGGCAAAAAGACAGAAATTCTCCTTATTTTGGAGCATAACTCAGAAATTCCACTTATTTTGGGGCAAAATTCCAGGAATTTCCCTTATTTTGGGGCAAAACTGCAGAAATTTCACTTATTTTGGGGAAAAATTGCAGAAATTTCACTTATTTCAGAAAAAAAAAAGCAGAAATTTTCTTTTTTGGGGCAAAAAGTCAGAAATTTCTTTTATTTTGGTACAAAATTGCAGAAATTTTTCTTATTTTGGGCAAAAAGGCAGAAATTTCCCATATTTTGGGGAAAATGCAGAAATTCCCCTTATTTTGAGGTAAAAATGCTGAAATTCCTCTTATTTGGGGGCAAAAAGGCAGAAATTCCCCTTATTTTGGGGCAAAACTCAGAAATTTCACTTATTTTGTGGCAAAATTGCAGAAATTTCACTTATTTAAGAAAAAAGCAGAAATTTTCATATTTTGGGGCAAAAAGGAAGAAATTTCTTTTATTTTGGTACAAAATTGCAGAAATTTTTCTTATTTTGGGGCAAAAAGGCAGAAATTTCCCATATTTTGGGGCAAAAATGCAAAAATTCCCCTTATTTTGAAGTAAAATGCTGAAATTCCCCTTATTTGGGGGCAAAAAGGCAGAAATTTCCCTTATTTTGGGGCAAAATTGTAGAAATTTCACTTATTTCAGTGTAATAGGTCAGAAATTTTCCTTATTTTGGGGCAAAAATACAGAAATTCCCTTTGTTTTGGGGGGAAAAGACAGAAATTCCACTTATTTAGAGGCAAAAAAGCAGAAATTCACCTTATTTTGAAGCAAAAATGAACAAATTTCCCTTTTTTTATGGCAAAAAGGTATGCATTCTTCTTATTTTCGGGCAAAAAGGCAGAAATTTCCTGTATTTTGAAGCAAAATTGCAAAAATTCCCCTAATTGTGGGACAAAAAGGCAGAAATTCCATATATGTTGCGGCAAAAAGACAGAAACTCTCCTTTTTCTGGAGCAAAACTCAGAAATTTCATTTTTTTGGGGGCAAAATTGCAGAAATTTCACTTATTTCAGAAAAAAAAGCAGATATTTTTTTATTTAGGGGCAAATAGGCAGAAATTTCTTTTATTTTGGTACAAAATTGCAAAAATTATTCTTATTTTGGGCCAAGAGGCAGAAATTTCCCATATTTTAGGGCAAAAATGCAGAAATTTCTTTTATTTTGAGGTAAAAATGCTGAAATTCCCATTATTTGGGGGCAAAAAGGCAGAAATTCCCCTTATTTTGGGGCAAAACTCAGAAATTTCCCTTATTTTGGTGCAAAATTGCAGAAATTTCACTTATTTCAGAAAAAACTAGAAATTTTCTTATTTTGGGGCAAAAAGGCAAAAATTCCCCTTATTTTGAGGTAAAAATTCTGAAATTCTTCTTATTTGGGGGCAAAAAGAGAGAAATTTCCCTTATTTTGAGGCAAATTGCAGAAATTTCACTTATTTCACTGTAATAAGTCAGAAATTTTCCTTATTTTGGGGCAAAAAAGGCAGAAATTCCCTATGTTTTGGGGGAAAAAGACAGAAATTTCACTTATTTAGAGGCAAAAAAGCAGAAATTCCCCTTATTTTGGAGCAAAAATGAAAAAATTTCCCTTTTTTATGGCAAAAAGTTATGCATCTTCTTATTTTCGGGCAAAAAGGCAGAAATTCTTTGAATTTTGAAGCAAAATTGCAGAAATTCCCCTAATTGTGGGGCAAATAGGCAGAAATTTCCTATATGTTAGGGCAAAAAGACAGAAATTCTTCTTATTTTGGGGCAAAACTCAGAAATTCGACTTATTTTGGGGCAAAATTTCAGAAATTTCCCTTATTTTGCGGCAAAATTGAGGAAATTTCACTTATTTTGGGGAAAAATTGCAGAAATTTCACTTATTTAATTAAAAAAAGCAGAAATTTTCTTTTTTGGGGCAAAAAGTCAGAAATTCCTTTTATTTTGGTACAAAATTGCAGAAATTGTTCTTATTTTGGTGCATTAGGCAGAAATTTTCTATATTTTGGGGCAAAAATGCAGAAATTCCCCTTATTTTGAGGTAAAAAGGCTGAAATTCCCTTTATTTGGGGGCAAAAAGGCAGAAATTCCCCGTATTTTGGAGCAAAATTCCAGAAATTCCTTTAATTGTAGGGCAAAAAGGCAGAAATTCCCTATATGTTGGGGCAAAAAGACAGAAATTCCTTTTATTTTGGGAAAAAACTCAGAAATTCCAAATATTTTGGGGCAAAATTCCAGAAATTTCCCTTATTTTGTGGCAAAATTGTAGAAATTTCACTTATTTTGAAGCAAAATTGCAGAAATTTCACTTTTTTCAGGAAAAAAGGCAGAAGTTTTCCTTATTTTGGGGCAAAAAGGAAGAAATTCCAAATATTTTGTGGCAAAAATGCAGAAATTCCCCTTATTTTGAGGTCAAAAGGCTGAAATTCCCCTTATTTGGGGGAAAAAAGGCAGAAATTTCCCTTATTTTGGGGCAAAATTTCAGAAATTTCACTTACTTTCAGGGTAACAAGTCAGAAATTTTCCTTATTTTGGGGCAAAAAAGACAGAAATTCCCTTTGTATTGGGAAAAAAAGACAGAAATTCCACTTATTAAGAGGCAAAAAAGCAGAAATTCCCCTTATTTTGAAGCAAAAATGAAG
Organism: Micromys minutus; assembly: GCF_963924665.1. Lineage (NCBI taxonomy): Eukaryota > Metazoa > Chordata > Mammalia > Rodentia > Muridae > Micromys > Micromys minutus. Next base: position 114,574 of record NW_027667307.1, on the reverse strand, counting down.
AAATTTCCCTTTTTTATGGCAAAAAGGTATGCATTGTTCTTGTTTTCGGGCAAAAAGAGAAAATCCCCGTATTTTGGAGCAAAATTGCAGAAATTCCCCTAATTATGGGACAAAAAGGCAGAAATTCCCTATATGTTGGGGCAAAAACACAGAAATTCTCCTTATTTTGGGGCAAAACTCAGAAATTCCACTTATTTTGGGGCAAAATTTTAGGAATTTCCCTTATTTTGGGGCAAAACTGCAGAAATTTCACTTATTTTGGGGCAAAATTGCAGAAATTTCACTTATTTTGAAGCAAAATTGCAGAAATTTCACTTATTTCAGGAAAAAAGGCAGAAGTTTTCCTTATTTTGAAGCAAAAAGGCAGAAATTCCAAATATTTTGTGGCAAAAATGCAGAAATTCCCCTTATTTTGAGGTAAAAAGGCTTAAATTCCCCTTATTTGGGGAAAAAAAGGCAGAAATTTTCCTTATTTTGGGGCAAAATTGCAGAAATTTCACTTAATTCAGGGTAACAAGTCAGAAATTTTCCTTATTTTGGGGCAAAAAAGACAGAAATTCCATTTGTATTTTGGGAAAAAGACAGAAATTCCACTTATTAAGAGGCAAAAAAGCAGAAATTCCCCTTATTTTGGAGCAAAAATGAAGAAATTTCCCTTTTTTATGGCAAAAAGGTATGCATTCTTCTTGTTTTCGGGTAAAAAGGCAGAAATTCCCCGTATTTTGGAGCAAAATTGCAGAAATTCCCCTAATTGTGGGACAAAAAGGCAGAAATTTTCTATATTTTTGGGCAAAAAGACAGAAATTCTCCTTATTTTGGAGCATAACTCAGAAATTCCACTTATTTTGGGGCAAAATTCCAGGAATTTCCCTTATTTTGGGGCAAAACTGCAGAAATTTCACTTATTTTGGGGCAAAATTGCAGAAATTTCACTTATTTCAGAAAAAAAAAGCAGAAATTTTCTTTTTTGGGGCAAAAAGTCAGAAATTTCTTTTATTTTGATACAAAATTGCAGAAAATGTTCTTATTTTGGGGCAAAAAGGCAGAAATTTCCCATATTTTAGGGCAAAAATGCAGAAATTCCCCTTATTTTGAGGTAAAATGCTGAAATTCCCCTTATTTCGGACAAAAAGGCAGAAATTTCCCTCATTTTGGGGCAAAATTGCAGAAATTTCACTTATTTTGGGGCAAAATTGCAGAAATTTCACTTATTTCAGGAAAAAAGGCAGAAGTTTTCCTTATTTTGGGGCAAAAGAGAAAAAAATCCAAATATTTTGTGGCAAAAATGCAGAAATTCCCCTTATTTTGAGGCAAAAAGTCTGAAATTCCCTTAATTTGGGGGCAAAAAGGCAGAAATTTCTCTTATTTTGGGGCAAAATTGCAGAAATTTCACTTATTTCAGAAAAAAAAGCAGAAATTTTATTTTTTGGGGCTAAAAGTGAGAAATTTCTTTTATTTTGGTACAAAATTGCAGAAATTGTTCTTATTTGGGGCCAAAAAGGCAGAAATTTCCCATATTTTGGGGCAAAAATGCAGAAATTCCTCTTATTTTGAGGTAAAATGCTGAAATTCCCCTTATTTGTGGGCAAAAAGGCAGAAATTCCCCGTATTTTGGAGCAAAATTGCAGAAATTCCCCTAATTGTGGGGCAAAAAGGCAGAAATTCCCTATATGTTTGGGCAAAAAGACAGAAATTCTCCTTATTTTAGGGCAAAACTCAGAAATTTCACTTATTTTGGGGCAAAATTGCAGAAATTTCACTTATTTCAGAAAAAAAGCAGAAATTTTCTTATTTTGGGGCAAAAAGGCAGAAATTTCTTTTATTTTGGTACAAAATTGCAGAAATTTTTCGTATTTTGGGAAAAAGGCAGAAATTTCCCATATTTTTGGGCAAAAATGCAGAAATTCCTCTTATTTTAAGGTAAAAATGCTGAACTTCCCATCATTTGGTAGCAAAAAGGCAGAAATTTCCCTTATTTTGGGGCAAAACTTAGAAATTTCAATTATTTTGGGGCAAATAACAGAAATATCACTTATTTCCCAAAAAAAGCAGAAATTTTCTAATTTTGGGGCAAAAGGCAGATATTTCTTTTATTTTTGTACAAAATTGCAGAAATTTTCCTTATTTTGGGGCAAAAAGGATGACATTTCCCATATTTTGGGGCAAAAATGCAGAAATTCTCCTTATTTTGAGGTAAAAAGGCTGAAATTCCCCTTATTTGGGGGCAAAAAGGCGGAAATTTCCCTTATTTTCGGGCATAATTGCAGAAATTTCACTTATTTCAGAATAATAAGTCAGAAATTATCTTTATTTTGGGGCAAAAAGACAGAAATTTTCTATGTTTTGGGGGAAAAGACAGAAATTCCACTTATTTAGAGGCAAAAAAGCAGAAATTCCCATTATTTTGAAGCAAAAATGAAGAAATTTCCCTTTTTTATGGCAAAAAGGTATGCATTCTTCTTATTTTCGGGCAAAAAGACAGAAATTCCCCGTATTTTGGACCAAAATTGCAGAAATCCTTCTAATTGTGAGCCAAAAAGGCAGAAATTCCCTATATGTTGGGGCAAAAAGACAGAAATTCTCCTTATTTTGGGGCAAAACTCAGAAATTTCACTTATTTTATGGCAAAATTGCAGAAATTTCACTTATTTCAGAAAAAAAAGCAGAAATTTTCTTTTTTGGGGCAAAAAGTCAGAAATTTCTTTTATTTAGGTACAAAATTGCAGAATTTGTTCTTATTGTGGGGCAAAAGGGCAGATATTTCCCATATTTTGGGGCAAAAATGCAGAAATTTCCCTTATTTTCAGGTAAAAAGGCTGATATTTTCCTTATTTAAGGGCAAAAAGGCAGAAATTTCCCTCATTTTGGGGCAAAATTGTAGAAATTTCACTTATTTCAGGGTAATAATTCAGAAATTTTTTTTATTTTGGAGCAAAAAAGACAGAAATTCCCTTTGTTTTGAGGGAAAAAGACAGAAATTCCACTTATTTAGAGGCAAAAAAGCAGAAATGTCTCTTATTTTGGAGCAAAAATGAAGAAATTACCCATTTTTATGGCAAAAAGGTATGCATTCTTCTTATTTTCTGGCAAAAAGGCAGTAATTCCCCGTATTTTGAAGCAAAATTGCAGAAATTCCCTTAATTGTGGGGCAAAAAGGCAGAAATTCCCTATATGTTGGGGCAAAAACAGAAATTCTCCTTATTTTGGGGCAAAACTAAAAAATTTCACTTATTTTGGGGCAAAATTGCAGAAATTTTTCTTATTTTGGGGCAAAATTGCAGAAATTTCACATATTTTGGGGCAAAATTTCAGAAATTTCACTTATTTCAGAAAAAAAAGCAGAAATTTTCTTTTTTGGGGCAGAAAGTTAGAAATTTCTTTTATTTTGGTACAAAATTGCAGAATTTGTTCTTATTTTGAGGCAAAAAAGCAGAAATTTTTCATATTTTGGGACAAAAATGCAGAAATTTCCCTTATTTTGAGGTAAAAAGGCTGATATTTTCCTTATTTGGGGGCAAAAATGCAGAAATTTCCCTCATTTCGGGGCAAAATTGCAGATATTTCACTTATTTCAGGGTAATAAGTCAAAAATTTTCCTTATTTTGGGGCAAAATAGACAGAAATTCCCTTTGTTTTGGGGGAAAAAGACAGAAATTCCACTTATTTAGAGGCAAAAAAGCAGAAATTCCCCTTATTTTGGAGCAAAAATGAAGAAATTTCCCTTTTTTATGGCAAAAAGGTATGCATTCTTCTTATTTTCGGGCAAAAAGGCAGAAATTCCCTGTATTTTGGAGCAAAATTGCAGAAATTCTTCTAATTGTGGGGCAAAAAGGCAGAAATTCCCTATATGTTTGGGCAAAAAGACAGAAATTCTCCTTATTTTGTGGCAAAACTCAGAAATTTCACTTATTTTGGGGAAAAATTGCAGAAATTTCACTTATTTCAGAAAAAAAGGAGAAATTTTTTTATTTTGGGGCAAAAAGGCAGAAATTTCTTTTATTTTGGTACAAAATTGCAGAAATTTTTCTTATTTTGGGAAAAAGGCAGAAATTTCCCATATTTTGGGGCAAAAATGCAGAAATTCCCCTTATTTTAAGGTAAAAATGCTGAACTTCCCCTTATTTGGGGGCAAAAATGAAGAAATTTCTCTTATTTTGGGGCAAAACTTAGAAATTTCAATTATTTTGGGGCAAAATTGCAGAAATTTTTCTTATTTTGGGGCAAAATTGCAGAAATTTCACATATTTTGGGGCAAAATTTCAGAAATTTCACTTATTTCAGAAAAAAAGCAGAAATTTTCTTTTTTGGGGCAGAAAGTCAGAAATTTCTTTTATTTTGGTACAAAATTGCAGAATTTGTTCTTATTTTGAGGCAAAAAAGCAGAAATTTTTCATATTTTGGGACAAAAATGCAGAAATTTCCCTTATTTTGAGGTAAAAAGGCTGATATTTTCCTTATTTGGGGGCAAAAATGCAGAAATTTCCCTCATTTCGGGGCAAAATTGCAGAAATTTCACTTATTTCAGGGTAATAAGTCAGAAATTTTCCTTATTTTGGGGCAAAATAGACAGAAATTCCCTTTGTTTTGGGGGAAAAAGACAGAAATTCCACTTATTTAGAGGCAAAAAAGCAGAAATTCCCCTTATTTTGGAGCAAAAATGAAGAAATTTCCCTTTTTTATGGCAAAAAGGTATGCATTCTTCTTATTTTCGGGCAAAAAGGCAGAAATTCCCCGTATTTTGGAGCAAAATTGCAGAAATTCTTCTAATTGTGGGGCAAAAAGGCAGAAATTCCCTATATGTTTGGGCAAAAAGACAGAAATTCTCCTTATTTTGTGGCAAAACTCAGAAATTTCACTTATTTTGGGGAATAATTGCAGAAATTTCACTTATTTCAGAAAAAAAGGAGAAATTTTTTTATTTTGAGGCAAAAAGGCAGAAATTTCTTTTATTTTGGTACAAAATTGCAGAAATTTTTCTTATTTTGGGAAAAAGGCAGAAATTTCCCATATTTTGGGGCAAAAATGCAGAAATTCCCCTTATTTTAAGGTAAAAATGCTGAACTTCCACTTATTTGGGGGCAAAATGAAGAAATTTCTCTTATTTTGGGGCAAAACTTAGAAATTTCAATTATTTTGGGGCAAAATTGCAGAAATTTCACTTATTTCCGAAAAAAGCAGAAATTTTCTAATTTTGGGGCAAAAAAGGCAGATATTTCTTTTATTTTGGTACAAATTGCAGAAATTTTTTATATTTTGGGGCAAAAAGGCAGACATTTCCCATATTTTGGGGCAAAAATGCAGAAATTCCCCTTATTTTGGGGTGAAAAGGCTGAAATTCCCAATATTTGTGGGCAAAAAGGCAGAAATTTCCCTCATTTTGGGGCAAAATTGCAGAAATTTCACTTATTTCAGAATAATAAGTCAGAAATTATCTTTATTTTGGGGCAAAAAGACAGAAATTCCCTTTGTTTTGGGGGAAAAAGATAGAAATTCCACTTATTTAGAGGCAAAAAAGCAGAAATTCCCCTTATTTTGGAGCAAAAATGAAGAAATTTCCCTTTTTTATGGCAAAAAGGTATGCATTCTTCTTATTTTCGGGCAAAAAAAAAGAAATTCCCCGTATTTTGGAGCAAAATTGCAGAAATCTCCCTAATTGTGGGCCAAAAAGACAGGAATTCCCTGTATGTTGGGGCAAAAAGACAGAAATTCTCCTTATTTTGGGGCAAAACTCAGAAATTTCACTTATTTTAGGGCAACATTGCAGAAATTTCACTTATTTCAGTAAAAAAGCAGAAATTTTCTTATTTTGGGGCAAAAAGGCAGAAATTTCTTTTATTTTGGTACAAAATTGCAGAAATTGTTCTTATTTTGGGGCAAAAAGGCAGAAATTTCCCATAATTTGGGGCAAAAATGCACAAATTCCCCTTATTTTGAGTTAAAAATGCTGAAATTCCCCTTATTTGGGGGCAAAAAGGCAGAAATTTTCCTCATTTTGAAAAAAAAATTGCAGAAATTTCACTTATTTCAGGGTAATAAGTCAGAAATTTTCCTTATTTTTGGGCAAAAAAGACAGAAATTCCCTTTGTTTTAGGGGAAAAAAACAGAAATTCCACTTATTTAGAGCCAAAAAAGCAGAAATTCCCCTTATTTTGGAACAAAAATGAAGAAATTTCCCTTTTTTATGGCAAAAAGATATGCATTCTTCTTATTTTCGGGCAAAAAGGCAGAAAATCTTCGTATTTTGGAGCAAAATAGCAGAAATTTCTTTAATTGTGGGGCAAAAAGGCAGAAATTCCCTATATATTGGGGCAAAAATACAGAAATTCTCCTTATTTGGGGGCAAAACTCAGAATTTTCACTTATTTTGGGGCAAAATTGCAGAAATTTCACTTATTTCAGAAAAAAACATAAATTTTCTTATTTTGGGGAAAAAAGGCAGAAATTTCTTTTATTTTGGTACAAAATTGCAGAAATTGTTCTTATTTTGGGGCAAAAAGGCAGAAATTTCCCATATTTTGGGGCAAAAATGGAGAAATTCCCCATATTTTGAGGTAAAAAGGCTGAAATTCCCTTTATTTGGGGGAAAAAATGCAGAAATTTCCCTTATTTAGGGGCAAAATTGCAGAAATTTCACTTATTTCAGGGTAATAAGTCAGAAATTTTTCTTATTTCGGGGCAAAAAGACAGAAATTCCCTTTTTTTGGGGGGAAAAAACAGAAATTCCACTTATTTACAGGCAAGAAAGCAGAAATTCCCCTTATTTTGGAGCAAAATGAAGAAATTTCCCTTTTTTATGGCAAAAAGATATGCATTCTTCTTGTTTTTGGGCAAAAAGGCAGAAATTCCCCGTATTTTGGAACAAAATTGCAGAAATTCCCCTAATTGTGGGGCAAAAAGGCAGAAATTCCCTATATGTTGGGGCAAAAACAGAAATTCTCCTTATTTTGAGGCAAAACTCAGAAATTTCACTTATTTTGGGGCAAAATTGCAGAAATTTCACATATTTTGGGGGAAAATTGCAGAAATTTCACTTATTTCAGAAAAAAGCAGAAATTTTCTTTTTTGGGGCAAAAAGTCAGAAATTTCTTTTATTTAGGTACAAAATTGCAGAATTTGTTCTTATTTTGAAGCAAAAGGGCAGAAATTTTCCATATTTTGGGGCAAAAATGCAGAAATTCCCCTTATTTTGAGGTAAAATGCTGAAATTTTCTTTATTTGGAGGCAAAAATGCAGAGATTCCCCGTATTTTGGAACAAAATTGCAGAAATTCCCCTAATTGTGGGGCAAAAAGGCAGAAATTCCCTATATGTTGGGGCAAAAACACAGAAATTCTCCTTATTTTGGGGCAAAACTCAGAAATTCCACTTATTTTGGGGCAAAATTTTAGGAATTTCCCTTATTTTGGGGCAAAACTGCAGAAATTTCACTTATTTTGGGGCAAAATTGCAGAAATTTCACTTATTTCAGAAAAAAAAGCAGAAATTTTGTTTTTTGGGGCAAAAAGTCAGAAATTTCTTTTATTTTGGTACAAAATTGCAGAAATTGTTCTTATTTTGGGGCAAAAAGGAAGAAATTTTTCATATTTTGGGGCAAAAATGCAGAAATTCCCCTTATTTTGAGGTAAAATGCTGAAATTCCCTTTATTTGGGGGCAAAAACCCAGAAATTACCCGTATTTTTGAACAAAATTGCAGAAATTCCCCTAATTGTGGGGCAAAAAGGCAGAAATTCCCTATATGTTGGGGCAAAAAGACAGAAATTCTCCTTATTTTAGGGCAAAACTCAGAAATTTCACTTATTTGGGGGCAACATTGCAGAAATTTCACTTATTTCAGAATAATATGTCAGAAATTATCTTTATTTTGGGGCAAAAAGACAGAAATTTTCTATGTTTTCGGGGAAAAAGACAGAAATTCCACTTATTTAGAGGCAAAAAAGCAGAAATTCCCCTTATTTTGGAGCAAAAATGAAGAAATTTCCCTTTTTTATGGCAAAAAGGAATGCATTCTTCTTATTTTCGGGCAAAAAGGCAGAAATACCCCTATTTTGGAGCAAAATTGCAGAAATTCCCCTAATTGTGGGGCAAAAAGGCAGAAATTCCCTATATGTTGGGGCACAAAGACAGAAATTCTCCTTATTTTGGGGCAAAACTCAGAAATTTCACTTGTTTTGGGGCAAAATTGCAGAAATTTCACTTATTTCAGAAAAAAAGCAGAAATTTTCTTTTTGGGGGGCAAAAAGGCAGAAATTTATTTTTTGACAAAATTGCAGAAATTTTTCTTATTTTGGGAAAAAGGCAGAAATTTCCCATATTTTGGGGCAAAAATGCAGAAATTCCCCTTCTTTTAAGGTAAAAATGCTGAACTTCCCCTTATTTGGGGGCAAAAAGGAAGAAATTTCCCTTATTTTGGAGCAAAACTTAGAAATTTCAATTATTTTGGGGCAAAATTGCAGAAATTTCACTTATTTCTGAAAAAAAGCAGAAATTTTCTAATTTGAGGGCAAAAAGGCAGATATTTCTTTTATTTTGGTACAAAATTGCAGAAATTGTTCTTATTTGGGGGCATTAGGCAGAAATTTCCCATATTTTGCGGCATAAAAGCAGAAATTCCCCTTATTTTGGAGCAAAAATGAAGAAATTTCCCTTTTTTATGGCAAAAAGGTATGCATTCTTCATTTTTTCGGGCAAAAAGACAGAAATTCCCCATATTTTGGAGCAAAATTGCAGAAAACCCCCTAATTGTTGGCCAAAAAGGCAGGAATTCCCTATATGTTGGGGCAAAAAGACAGTAATTCTTCTTATTTTGGCGCAAAACTCAGAAATTTCAATTATTTTAGGGCAAAATTGCAGAAATTTCACTTATTTCAGTAAAAAAGCACAAATTTTCTTATTTTGGGGCAAAAAGGCAGAAATTTCTTTTATTTTGGTACAAAATTGCAGAAATTGTTCTTATTTTGGGGCATTAGGCAGAAATTTCCCATATTTTGGGGCAAAAATGCAATAATTCTTCTTATTTTGAGGTAAAAAGGCTGAAATTCCTTTTATTTGGGGGCAAAAAGGCAGAAATCCCCCGTATTTTGGAGCAAAATTGCAGAAATTCCTTTAATTGTGGGGCAAAAAGGCAAAAATTCCCTATATGTTGAGGCAAAAAGACAGAAATTCTCCTTATTTTGGGGCAAAACTCAGAAATTCCAAATATTTTGGGGCAAAATTCCAGAAATTTCCCTTATTTTGTGGCAAAATTGCAGAAATTTCACTTATTTTGAAGCAAAATTGCAGAAATTTCACTTATTTCAGGAAAAAAGGCAGAAGTTTTCCTTATTTTGAAGCAAAAAGGCAGAAATTCCAAATATTTTGTGGCAAAAATGCAGAAATTCCCCTTATTTTGAGGTAAAAAGGCTTAAATTCCCCTTATTTGGGGAAAAAAAGACAGAAATTTTCCTTATTTTGGGGCAAAATTGCAGAAATTTCACTTACTTCAGGGTAACAAGTCAGAAATTTTCCTTCTTTTGGGGCAAAAAAGACAGAAATTCCATTTGTATTGGGAGAAATAGACAGAAATTCCACTTATTAAGAGGCAAAAAAGCAGAAATTCCCCTTATTTTGGAGCAAAAATGAAGAAATTTCCCTTTTTTATGGCAAAAGGGTATGCATTCTTTTTGTTTTCGGGTAAAAAGGCAGAAACTCCCCGTATTTTGGAGCAAAATTGCAGAAATTCCCCTAATTGTGGGACAAAAAGGCAGAAATTTTCTATATTTTTGGGCAAAAAGACAGAAATTCACATTATTTTGGGGCATAACTCAGAAATTCCACTTATTTTGGGGCAAAATTCCAGGAATTTCCCTTATTTTGGGACAAAACTGCAGAAATTTCACTTATTTTGGGGCAAAATTGCGGAAATTTCACTTATTTCAGAAAAAAAAAAGCAGAAATTTTCTTTTTTGGGGCAAAAAGTCAGAAATTTCTTTTATTTTGGTACAAAATTGCAGAAAATGTTCTTATTTTGGGGCAAAAAGGCAGAAATTTCCCATATTTTAGGGCAAAAATGCAGAAATTCTCCTTATTTTGAGGTAAAATGCTGAAATTCCACTTATTTGGGGCAAAAAGGCAGAAATTTCCCTCATTTTGGGGCAAAATTGCAGATATTTCACTTATTTTGCGGCAAAACTGCAGAAATTTCACTTATTTCAGGAAAAAAGGCAGAAGTTTTCCTTATTTTGGGGCAAAAGAGAAAAAATTCCAAATATTTTGTGGCAAAAATTCAGAAATTCCTTTTATTTTGAGGTAAAAAGTCTGAAATTCCCTTTATTTGGGGGCAAAAAGGCAGAAATTTCTCTTATTTTGGGGCAAAATTGCAGAAATTTCATTTATTTCAGAGAAAAATGCAGAAATTTTCTTTTTTGGGGCTAAAAGTGAGAAATTTCTTTTATTTTGGTACAAAATTGCAGAAATTGTTCTTATTTGGGGGCAAAAATGCAGAAATTCCTCTTATTTTGAGGTAAAATGCTGAAATTCCCCTTCTTTGGGGGCAAAAAGGCAGAAATTCCCCGTATTTTGGAGCAAAATTGCAGAAATTCCCCTAATTGTAAGGCAAAAAGGCAGAAATTCCCTATATGTTTGGGCAAAAAGACAGAAATTCTCCTTATTTTAGGGCAAAACTCAGAAATTTCACTTATTTTGGGGCAAAATTGCAGAAATTTCACTTATTTCAGAAAAAAAAGCAGAAATTTTCTTATTTTGGGGCAAAAAGGCAGAAATTTCTTTTATTTTGGTACAAAATTGCAGAAATTTTTCGTATTTTGGGAAAAAGGCAGAAATTTCCCATATTTTTGGGCAAAAATGCAGAAATTCCTCTTATTTTAAGGTAAAAATGCTGAACTTCCCATCATTTGGTAGCAAAAAGGCAGAAATTTTTCTTATTTTGGGGCAAAACTTAGAAATTTCAATTATTTTGGGGCAAATAGCAGAAATTTCACTTATTTCCAAATAAAAAGAAATTTTCTAATTTTGGGGCAAAAGGCAGATATTTCTTTTATTTTTGTACAAAATTGCAGAAATTTTCCTTATTTTGGGGCAAAAAGGATGACATTTCCCATATTTGGAAGCAAAAATGCAGAAATTCCCCTTATTTTGAGGTAAAAAGGCTGAAATTCCCCTTATTTGGGGGCAAAAAGGCGGAAATTTCTTTTATTTTGGGGCATAATTGCAGAAATTTCACTTATTTCAGAAAAAAAAGCAGAAATTTTATTTTTTGGGGCAAAAAGTCAGAAATTTCTTTTATTTAGGTACAAAATTGCAGAATTTGTTCTTATTTTGGGGCAAAAGGGCAGATATTTCCCATATTTTGGGGCAAAAATGCAGAAATTTCCCTTATTTTCAGGTAAAAAGGCTGATATTTACCTTATTTGGGGGCAAAAAGGCAGAAATTTCCCTCATTTTGGGGCAAAATTGCAGAAATTTCACTTATTTAAGGGTAATAATTCAGAAATTTTTCTTATTTTTGGGCAAAAAAGACAGAAATTCCCTTTGTTTTGGGGGAAAAAGACAGAAATTCCACTTATTTAGAGGCAAAAAAGCAGAAATGTCTCTTATTTTGGAGCAAAAATGAAGAAATTTTTCTTTTTTATGGCAAAAAGGTATGCATTCTTCTTATTTTCGGGCAAAAAGGCAGTAATTCCCCGTATTTTGGAGAAAAATTGCAGAAATTCCCTTAATTGTGGGGCAAAAAGGCAGAAATTTTCTATATGTTGGGGCAAAAACAGAAATTCTTTATATTTTGGGGCAAAACTCAAAAATTTCACTTATTTTGGGGCAAAATTGCAGAAATTTTTCTTATTTTGGGGCAAAATTGCAGAAATTTCACATATTTTGTTGCAAAATTTCAGAAATTTCATTTATTTCAGACAAAAAAGCAGAAATTTTCTTTTTTGGGGCAAAAAGTCAGAAATTTCTTTTATTTTGGTACAAAATTGCAGAATTTGTTTTTATTTTGAGGCAAAAAGGCAGAAATTTTTCATATTTTGGGACAAAAATGCAGAAATTTCCCTTATTTTGAGGTAAAAAGGCTGATATTTTCCTTATTTGGGGGCAAAAATGCAGAAATTTCCCTCATTTTGGGGCAAAATTGCAGAAATTTCACTTATTTCATGGTAATAAGTCAAAAATTTTCCTTATTTTGGGGCAAAATAGACAGAAATTCCCTTTGTTTTGGGGGACAAAGACAGAAATTCCACTTATTTAGGGGCAAAAAAGCAGAAATTCCCCGTATTATGGAGCAAAAATGAAGAAATTTCCCTTTTTTATGGCAAAAAGGTATGCATTCTTCTTATTTTCGGGCAAAAAGGCAGAAATTCCCCGTATTTTGGAGCAAAATTGCAGAAATTCCCCTAATTGTGGGGCAAAAAGGCAGAAATTCCCTATATGTTTGGGCAAAAAGACAGAAATTCTCCTTATTTTGGGGCAAAACTCAGAAATTTCACTTATTTTGGGGCAAAATTGCAGAAATTTCACTTATTTCAGAAAAAAAGGAGAAATTTTCTTATTTTGGGGCAAAAAGGCAGAAATTTCTTTTATTTTGGTACAAAATTGCAGAAATTGTTCTTATTTTGGGGCAAAAAGGCAGAAATTTCCCATATTTTGGGGCAAAAATGCAGAAATTCCCCTTATTTTGAGGTAAAAAGGCTGAAATTCCCATTATTTGGGGGCAAAAATGCAGAAATTTCCCTTATTTTGGGGCAAAATTGCAGAAATTTCACTTATTTCAGAATAATAAGTCAGAAATTATCTTTATTTTGGGGCAAAAAGAAAGAAATTCCCTTTGTTTTGGGGGAAAAAGACAGAAATTCCACTTATTTAGAGGCAAAAAAGCAGAAATTCTTCTTATTTTGGAGCAAAAATGAAGAAATTTCCCTTTTTTATGGCAAAAAGGTATGCATTCTTCTTATTTTCGGGCAAAAAAACAGAAATTCCCCGTATTTTGGAGCAAAATTGCAGAAATCCCCCTAATTGTGGGCCAAAAAGACAGGAATTCCCTGTATGTTGGGGCAAAAAGACAGAAATTCTCCTTATTTTGGGGCAAAACTCAGAAATTTCACTTATTTTAGGGCAAAATTGCAGAAATTTCACATATTTCAGTTAAAAAGCAGAAATTTTCTTATTTTGGGGAAAAAAGGCAGAAGTTTCTTTTATTTTGGTACAAAATTGTGGAAATTGTTCTTATTTTGGGGCAAAAAGGCAGAAATTTCCCATAATTTGGGGCAAAAATGCAGAAATTCCCCTTATTTTGAGGTAAAAATGCTGAAATTCCCCTTATTTGGGGGCAAAAAGGCAGAAATTTTCCTCATTTTGGAAAAAAATTGCAGAAAATTCACTTATTTCAGGGTAATAAGTCAGAAATTTTTTTTAATTTGGGGCAAATAAGACAGAAATTCCCTTTGTTTTAGGGGAAAAAAACAGAAATTCCACTTATTTAGAGCCAAAAAAGCAGAAATTCCCCTTATTTTGGAGCAAAAATGAAGAAATTTCCCTTTTTTATGGCAAAAAGATATGCATTCTTCTTATTTAAGGGCAAAAAGGCAGAAAATCTTCGTATTTTGGAGCAAAATAGCAGAAATTCCTTTAATTGTGGGGCAAAAAGGCAGAAATTCCCTATATATTGGGGCAAAAATACAGAAATTCTCCTTATTTGGAAGCAAAACTCAGAATTTTCAATTATTTTGGGGCAAAATTGCAGAAATTTAACTTATTTCAGAAAAAAACATAAATTTTCTTATTTTGAAGAAAAAAGACAGAAATTTCTTTTATTTTGGTACAAAATTGCAGAAATTGTTCTTATTTTGGGGCAAAAAGGCAGAAATTTCCCATATTTTGGGGCAAAAATGCAGAAATTCCCCTTATTTTGAGGTAAAAAGGCTAAAAATCCCTTTATTTGGAAGCAAAAATGCAGAAATTTCCCTTATTTAGGGGCAAAATTGTAAAAATTTCACTTATTTCAGGGTAATAAGTCAGAAATTTTCCTTATTTTGGGGCAAAAAAGACAGAAATTCCCTTTGTTTTGGGGGAAAAAAAAGAAATTCCACATATTTAGAGGCAAGAAAGCAGAAATTCCCCTTATTTTGGAGCAAAATGAAGAAATTTCCCTTTTTTATGGCCAAAAGGTATGCATTCTTCTTGTTTTTGGGCAAAAAGGCAGTAATTCCCCGTATTTTGGAGCAAAATTGCAGAAATTCCCCTAATTGTGGGGCAAAAAGGCAGAAATTCCCTATATGTTGGGGCAAAAACAAAAATTCTCCTTATTTTGAGGCAAAACTCAGAAATTTCACTTATTTTGGGGCAAAATTGCAGAAATTTCACATATTTTGGGGAAAAATTGCAGAAATTTCACTTATTTCAGAAAAAAGCAGAAATTTTCTTTTTTGAGGCAAAAAGTCAGAAATTTCTTTTATTTAGGTACAAAATTGCAGAATTTGTTCTTATTTTGGGGCAAAAGGGCAGAAATTTCCCATATTTAGGGGCAAAAATGCAAAAATTTTCCTTATTTTGAGGTAAAAAGGCTGATATTTTTATTATTTGGGGGCAAAAAGACAGAAATTTCCCTCATTTTGGGGCAAAATTGCAGAAATTTCACTTATTTCAGGGTAATAAGTCAGAAATTTTTCTTATTTTGGGGCAAAAAAGAGAGAAATTACCTTTGTTTTGGGGGAAAAAACAGAAATTCCACTTATTTAGAGGCAAAAAAGCAGAAATTCTTCGTATTTTGGAGCAAAAATTTAGAAATTTCCCTTTTTTTATGGCAAAAAAGTATGCATTCTTTTTATTTTCGGGCGAAAAGGCAGTAATTCCCCGTATTTTGGAGCAAAATTGCAGAAATTTCCCTAATTGTGGCGCAAAAAGGCACAATTTCCCTATATGTTGGGGCAAAAACAGAAAATCTCTTTATTTTGGGGCAAAACTCAGAAATTTCACTTATTTTGGGGCAAAATTGCAGAAATTTCACATATTTTGGGGAAAATTGCAGAAATTTCACTTATTTCATAAAAAAGCAGAAATTTTCTTTTTTGAGGCAAAAAGTCAGAAATTTCTTTTATTTAGGTACAAAATTGCAGAATTTGTTCTTATTTTGGGGCAAAAGGGCAGAAATTTCCCATATTTAGGGGCAAAAATGCAAAAATTTTCCTTATTTTGAGGTAAAAAGGCTGATATTTTTATTATTTGGGGGCAAAAAGACAGAAATTTCCCTCATTTTGGGGCAAAATTGCAGAAATTTCACATATTTCAGGGTAATAAGTCAGAAATTTTTCTTATTTTGGGGCAAAAAAGACAGAAATTCCCTTTGTTTTGGGAGAAAAAACAGAAATTCCACTTATTTAGAGGCAAAAAAGCAGAAATTCTTCGTATTTTGGAGCAAAAATTAAGAAATTTCCCTTTTTTTATGGCAAAAAAGTATGCATTCTTTTTATTTTCGGGCGAAAAGGCAGTAATTCCCCGTATTTTGGAGCAAAATTGCAGAAATTCCCCTAATTGTGGGGCAAAAAGGCAGAAATTCCCTATATGTTTGGGCAAAAAGACAGAAATTCTCCTTATTTTGGGGCAAAACTCAGAAATTTCACTTATTTTGGGGCAAAATTGCAGAAATTTTTCCTTATTTTGGGGCAAAATTGCAGAAATTTCACATATTTTGGGGCAAAATTTCAGAAATTTCACTTATTTCAGAAAAAAAAGCAAAATTTTCTTTTTGGGGGCAAAAAGTCAGAAATTTCTTTTATTTTGGTACAAAATTGCAGAATTTGTTCTTATTTTGAGGCAAAAAGGAAAATTTCCCATATTTTGGGGCAAAAATGCAGAAATTCCCCTTATTTTGAGTTAAAAAGGCTGAAATTCCCCTTATTTGGGGGCAAAAAAACAGAAATTTTCCTCATTTTGGGGCAAAATTGCAGAAATTTCACTTATTTCAGGGTAATAAGTCAGAAATTTTCCTTATTTTCGGGCAAAAAGACAGAAAATCCCCGTATTTTGGAGCAAAATTGCAGAAATTCCATTAATTGTGGGTCAAATAGGCAGAAATTCCTTACATATTGGGGCAAAAATACAGAAATTCTCCTTATTTAGGGGCAAAACTCAGAATTGTCACTTATTTTGGGGCAAAATTGCAGAAATTTCACTTATTTCAGAAAAAAAGCAGAAATTTTATTTTTTGGGGCAAAAAGTCAGAAATTTCTTTTATTTAGGTACAAAATTGCAGAATTTGTTCTTATTTTGAAGCAAAAGGGCAGAAATTTCCCATATTTTGGGGCAAAAATGCAGAAATTTCCCTTATTTTCAGGTAAAAAGGCTGATATTTTCCTTATTTGGGGGCAAAAAGGCCGAAATTTCCCTCATTTTAGGGCAAAATTGGCGAAATTTCACTTATTTCAGGGTAATAAGTCAGAAATTTTTCTTATTTTGGGGCAAAAAGACAGAAATTCCCTTTGTTTTGGGGGAAAAAGACAGAAATTCCACTTATTTAGAGGCAAAAAAGCAGAAATTCCCCTTATTTTGGAGCAAAAATTAAGAAATTTCCCTTTTTTATGGCAAAAAGGTATGCATTCTTTTTATTTTCGGGCAAAAAGGCAGTAATTCCCCGTATTTTGGAGCAAAATTGCAGAAATTCCCCTAATTGTGGGGCAAAAAGGCAGAAATTCCCTATATGTTGGGGCAAAAACAGAAATTCCCGTTATTTTGGGGCAAAACTAAAAAATTTCACTTATTTTGGGGCAAAATTGCAGAAATTTTTCTTATTTTGAGGCAAAATTGCAGAAATTTCACATATTTTGGGGCAAAATTTCAGAAATTTCACTTATTTCAGAAAAAAAAAGCAGAAATTTTCTTTTTTGGGGCAAAAAGTCAGAAGTTTCTTTTATTTTGGTACAAAATTGCAGAATTTGTTCTTATTTTGAGGCAAAGAGGCAGAAATTTTCCATATTTTGGGGCAAAAATGCAGAAATTTCCCTTATTTTGAGGTAAAAAGGCTGATATTTTCCTTATTTGGGGGCAAAAAGGCAGAAATTTCCCTCATTTTGGGGCAAAATTGCAGAAATTTCACTTATTTCAGGGTAATAAGTCAGAATTTTTCCTTATTTTGGGGCAAAAAAGACAGAAATTCCCTTCGTTTTGGGGGAAAAAGACAGAAATTCCACTTATTTAGAGGCAAAAAAGCAGAAATTCCCCTTATTTTGGAGCAAAAATGAAGAAATTTCCCTTTTTTATGGCAAAAAGGTATGCATTCTTCTTATTTTCGGGCAAAAAGGCAGAAATTCCCCTATTTTAGAGCAAAATTGCAGAAATTCCCCTAATTGTGGTGCAAAAAGGCAGAAATTCGTATATGTTGGGGCAAAAAGACAGAAATTCTCCTTATTTTGGGGCAAAACTCAGAAATTTCACTTATTTTGAGGCAAAATTGCAGAAATTTCACTTATTTCAGAAAAAAAGCAGAAATTTTTCTTATTTTGGTGCAAAAAGGCAGAAATTTCTTTTATTTTGGTACAAAATTGCAGAAATTTTTTTATCTTGGGAAAAAGGCAGAAATTTCCCATATTTTGGTGCAAAAATGCAGAAATTCCCCTTATTTTAAAGTAAAAATGCTGAACTTCCCCTTATTTGGGGGCAAAAAGGCAGAAATTTCCCTTATTTTCGGGCAAAACTTAGAAATTTCAATTATTTTGTGGCAAAATTGCAGAAATTTCACTTATTTCCGAAAAAAAGCACAAATATTCTAATTTTGGGGCAAAAAGGCAGATATTTCTTTTATTTTTGTACATAATTGCAGAAATTTTTCTTATTTTGGGGCAAAAAGGCAGACATTTCCCATATTTTGGGGCAAAAATGCAGAAATTCCCCTTATTTTGAGGAAAAAAGGCTGAAATTCCCATTATTTGGAAGCAAAAAGGCAGAAATTTTCCTTATTTTGGGGCAAAATTGCAGAAATTTCACTTATTTCAGAATAATAAGTCAGAAATTATCTTTATTTTGGGGCAAAAAGACAGAAATTCCCTTTGTTTTGGGGGAAAAAGACAGAAATTCCACTTATTTAGAGGCAAAAAAGCAGAAATTCCCCTTATTTTGGAGCAAAAATGAAGAAATTTCCCTTTTTTATGGCAAAAAGGTATGCATTCTTCTTTTTTTCGGGCAAAAAGACAGAAATTCCCCGTATTTTGGAGCAAAATTACAGAAATCCTCCTAATTGTGGGCCAAAAAGGCAAGAATTCCCTATATGTTGGGGCAAAAAGCAGAAATTCTCCTTATTTTGGGGCAAAACTCAGAAATTTCACTTATTTTAGGGCAAAATTGCAGAAATTTCACTTATTTCAGTAAAAAAGCAGAAATTTTCTTATTTTGGGGCAAAAAGGCAGAAATTTCTTTTATTTTGGTACAAAATTGCAGAAATTTTTCTTATTTTGGGGCAAAAAGGCAGAAATTTCCCATATTTAGGGGCAAAAATGCAAAAATTCCCCTTATTTTGAGTTAAAAAGGCTGAAATTCCCCTTATTTGGGGGCAAAAAAGCAGAAATTTTCCTCACTTTGGGGCAAAATTGCAGAAATTTCACTTATTTCAGGGTAATGAGTCAGAAATTTTCCTTATTTTGGGGCAAAGTAGATAGAAATTCCCTTTGTTTTAGGGGAAAAAACAGAAATTCCACTTATTTAGAGGCAAAAAAGCAGAAATTCCCCTTATTTTGGAGCAAAAATGAAGAAATTTCCCTTTTTTATGGCAAAAAGATATGCATTCTTCTTATTTTCGGGCAAAAAGGCAGAAAATCCCCGTATTTTGGAGCAAAATTGCAGAAATTCCTTTAATTGTGGGGCAAAAAGGCAGAAATTCCCTATATATTGGGGCAAAAATACAGAAATTCTCCTTATTTGGGGGCAAAACTCAGAATTTTCACTTATTTTGGGGCAAAATTGCAGAAATTTCACTTATTTAAGAAAAAAAGCAAAAATTTTCTTATTTTGCGGCAAAAAGGCAGAAATTTCTTTTATTTTGATACAAAATTGCAGAAATTTTTCTTATTTTGGGGCAAAAAGGCAGAAATTTCCCATATTTTGGGGCAAAAAGGCAGAAATTCCCCTTATTTTGAAGTAAAAAGGCTGAAATTCCCCTTATTTGGGGGCAAAAAGGCAGAAATTTCCCTTATTTAGGGGCAAAATTGCAGAAATTTCACTTATTTCAGGGTAATTAGTCAGAAATTTTCCTTATTTTGGGGCAAAAAAGACAGAAATTCACTATGTTTTGGGGGAAAAAGACAGAAATTCCACTTATTTAGAGGCAAAAAAGCAGAAATTCCCCTTATTTTGGAGCAAAAATGAAGAAATTTCCCTTTTTTATGGCAAAAAGATATGCATTCTTCTAATTTTCGGGCAAAAAGGCAGAAATTCCCCGTATTTTGGAGCAAAATTGCAGAAATCCCCTAATTGTGGGGCAAAAATGCAGAAATTCTCTATATGTTGGGGCAAAAAGACAGAAATTCTCCTTATTTTGGGGCAAACTCAGAAATTTCACTTATTTTGGGGCAAAATT
This sequence comes from Micromys minutus, assembly GCF_963924665.1. Classification (NCBI taxonomy): domain Eukaryota; kingdom Metazoa; phylum Chordata; class Mammalia; order Rodentia; family Muridae; genus Micromys; species Micromys minutus. Next base: position 95,022 of record NW_027667307.1, on the reverse strand, counting down.
GCAGAAATTTCACTTATTTCAGAAAAAAAGAAATTTTCTTATTTTGGGGCAAAAAGGCAGAAATTTCTTTTATTTTGGTACAAAATTGCAGAAATTTTTCTTATTTTGGGCAAAAAGGCAGAAATTTCCCATATTTTGGGAAAAATGCAAAAATTCCCCTTATTTTGAGGTAAAAATGCTGAAATTCCCCTTATTTGGGGGCAAAAAGGCAGATTCCCCTTATTTTGGGGCAAAACTCAGAAATTTCACTTATTTTGTGGCAAAATTGCAGAAATTTCACTTATTTCAGGAAAAAAGGCAGAAGTTTTCTTTATTTTGGTGCAAAAAGGAAAAAATTCCAAATATTTTGTGGCAAAAATGCAGAAATTACCCTTATTTTGAGGTAAAAAGGCTGAAATTTCCTTTATTTGGGGGCAAAAAGGCAGAAATTTCCCTTATTTTGGGGCAAAATTGCAGAAAATTCACTTATTTCAGAAAAAAAGCAGAAATTTTCTTTTTTGGGGCTAAAAGTCAGAAATTTCTTTTATTTTGGTACAAAATTGAAGAAATTGTTCTTATTTTGGGGCAAAAAGGCAGACATTTCCCATATTTTGGGGCAAAAATGCAGAAATTCCCCTTATTTTGAGGTAAAATGCTGAAATTTCCCTTATTTGGCAGCAAAATAGCAGAAATTTCCCTCATTTTGGGGCAAAATTGCAGAAATTTCACTTATTTAAGGATAATAAGTCAGTAATTTTCCTTATTTTGGGGCAAAAAAGACAGAAATTCCCTTTGTTTGGGAAGAAAAATACAGAAATTCCACTTATTTAGAGGCAAAAAAGCAGAAATTCCCTTTATTTTGGAGCAAAAATGAAGAAATTTCCCTTTTTTATTGCAAAAAGGTATGCATCTTCTTATTTTCGGGCAAAAAGGCAGAAATTCCCAGTATTTTGAAGCAAAATTGCAGAAATTCCCCTATATGTGGGGCAAAAAGGCAGAAATTTCCTATATGTTAGGGCAAAAAGAGAGAAATTCTCCTTATTTTGGGGCAAAACTCAGAAATCCCACTTATTTTGGGGCAAAATTTCAGAAATTTCCCTTATTTTGGGCAAAATTGCAGAAATTTCACTTATTTTGGGGAAAAATTGCAGAAATTTCACTTATTTAAGTAAAAAAAACAGAAATTTTCTTTTTTGGGCAAAAAGTCAGAAATTTCTTTTATTTTGATATAAAATTGCAGAAATTGTTCTTATTTTGGGGCATAAGGCAGAAATTTCCCATATTTTGGGGAAAAATGCAGAAATTCCCCTTAATTTGAGGTAAAAAGGCTGAAATTCCCTTTATTTGGGGGCAAAAAGGCATAAATTCCTCGTATTTTGGAGCAAAATTGCAGAAATTCCTTTAATTATGAAGCAAAAAGGCAGAAATTCCCTATATATTGGGGAAAAAATACAGAAATTCTCCTTATTTGGGGGCAAAACTCAGAATTTTCACTTATTTTGGGGCAAAATTGCAGAAATTTCACTAATTTAAGAAAAAAAGCAGAAATTTTCTTATTTTGGGGCAAAAAGGCAGAAATTTCTTTTATTTTGGTACAAAATTGCAGAAATTTTTTTATTTTTGGGCAAAAAGGCAGAAATTTCCCATATTTTGGGGCAAAAAGGCAGAAATTCCCCTTATTTTGAAGTAAAAGGCTGAAATTCCCCTTATTTGGGGGCAAAAAGGCAGAAATTTCCCTTACTTAGGGGCAAAATTGCAGAAATTTCACTTATTTCAGGGTAATTAGTCAGAAATTTTCCTTATTTTGGGGCAAAAAAGACAGAAATTCACTTTGTTTTGGGGGAAAAAGACAGAAATTCCACTTATTTAGAGGCAAAAAAGCAGAAATTCCCCTTATTTTGGAGCAAAAATGAAGAAATTTCCCTTTTTTATGGCAAAAAGATATGCATTCTTCTTATTTTGGCAAAAAGGCAGAAATTCCCCGTATTTTGGAGCAAAATTGCAGAAATCCCCTAATTGTGGGGCAAAAATGCGGAAATTCCCTATATGTTGGGGCAAAAAGACAGAAATTCTCCTTATTTTGGGGCAAACTCAGAAATTTCAGTTCTTTTGGGGCAAAATTGCAGAAATTTCACTTATTTCAGAAAAAAAGGAGAAATTTTCTTATTTTAGGGCAAAAAGGCAGAAATTTCTTTTATTTTGGTACAAAATTGCAGAAATTTTTCTTATTTTTGGGCAAAAAGGCAGAAATTTCCCATATTTTGGGAAAAATGCAAAAATTCCCCTTATTTTGAGGTAAAAATGCTGAAATTCCCCTTATTTGGGGGCAAAAAGGCAGAAATTCCCCTTATTTTGGGACAAAACTCAGATATTTCACTTATTTTGTGGCAAAATTGCAGAAATTTCACTTATTTCAGGAAAAAAGGCAGAAGTTTTCCTTATTTTGGTGCAAAAAGAAAAAAATTCCAAATATTTTGTGGCAAAAATGCAGAAATTCCCCTTATCTTGAGGTAAAAAGGCTGAAATTTCCTTTATTTGGGGGCAAAAAGGCAGAAATTTCCCTTATTTTGGGGCAAAATTGCAGAAATTTCACTTATTTCAGAAAAAAAGCAGAAATTTTCTTTTTTGGGGCTAAAAGTCAGAAATTTCTTTTATATTGGTACAAAATTGCAGAAATTGTTCTTATTTTGGGGCAAAAAGGCAGACATTTCCCATATTTTGGGGCAAAAATGCAGAAATTCCCCTTATTTTGAGGTAAAATGCTGAAATTTCCCTTATTTGGCGGCAAAATAGCAGAAATTTCCCTTATTTTGGGCAAAATTGCAGAAATTTCACTTATTTTGGGGAAAAATTGCAGAAATTTCACTTATTTAAGTAAAAAAAAGCAGAAATTTTCTTTTTTGGGCAAAAAGTCAGAAATTTCTTTTATTTTGGTATAAAATTGCAGAAATTGTTCTTATTTTGGGGAATAAGGCAGAAATTTCTCATATTTTGGGGAAAAATGTAGAAATTCCCTTTATTTTGAGGTAAAAAGGCTGAAATTCCCTTTATTTGGGGGCAAAAAGGCTGAAATTCCTCGTATTTTGGAGCAAAATTGCAGAAATTCCTTTAATTGTGGGGCAAAAAGGCAGAAATTCCCAATATGTTGGACAAGAAGACAGAAATTCTCTTTATTTTGGGGCAAAACTCAGAAATTCCACTTATTTTGGGGCAAAATTCCAGAAATTTTCCTTTTTTTGGGGGCAAAATTGCAGAAATTTCACTTATTTTGGGGAAAAATTGCAGAAATTTCACTTATTTAATAAAAAAAGCAGAAATTTTCTTTTTTCGGGCAAAAAGTAAGAAATTTCTTTTATTTTGGTACAAAATTGCAGAAATTGTTCTTATTTTGGGGCAAAAAGGAAGGAATTTCCCATATTTTGGGGCAAAAATGCAGAAATTCCCCTTATTTTGAGATAAAAAGGCTGAAATTCCCTTTATTTGGGGGCAAAATGCAGAAATTCCTTTAATTGTGGGGAAAAAGGCAGAAATTCCCTATATGTTGGAGCAAAAAGACAGAAATTCTCCTTATTTTGGGGCAAAACTCGGAAATTTCACTTATTTTGGGGCAAAATTCCAGAAATTTTCTTATTTTGGGGCAAAATTGCAGAAATTTCACTTATTTTGGGGAAACATTGCAGAAATTTCACTTATTTAAGTAAAAAAAAGCAAAAATTTTCTTTTTTGAGGCAAAAAGTCAGAAATTTATTTTATTTTGGTACAAAATTGCAGAAAATGTTCTTATTTTGGGGCAAAAAGGCAGAAATCTCCCATATTTTGGAGCAAAAATGCAGAAATTCCCTTTATTTTGAGGTTAAAAGGCTGAAAATCTTTTTATTTGGAGGCAAAAACGCAGAAATTCCCCATATTTTGAAGCAAAATTGCAGAAATTCCTTTAATTGTGGGGCAAAAAGGCAGAAATTCCCAATATGTTGGACAAAAAGACAGAAATTCTCTTTATTTTGGGACAAAACTCAGAAATTCCACTTATTTTGGGGCAAAATTCCAGAAATTTCCCTTATATTGAGGCAAAATTGCAGAAATTTCACTTATTTTGGGGCAAAATTGCAGAAATTTCACTTATTTCAGAAAAAAAGCAGAAATTTTCGATTTTGGGGAAAAAAGGCAGAAACTGCTTTTATTTTGGTACAAAATTGCAGAAATTTTTCTTATTTTGGGGCAAAAGGCAGACATTTCCAATATTTTGGGGCAAAAATGCAGAAATTCCCCTTATTTTGAGGTAAAATGCTGAAATTTCCCTTATTTGGCGGCAAAAAGGCAGAAATTTCCCTCATTTTGGGGCAAAATTGCAGAAATTTCACTTATTTCAGGATAATAAGTCAGTAATTTTCCTTATTTTAGGGCAAAAAAGACAGAAATTCCCTTTGTTTGGGAAGAAAAATACAGAAATTCCACTTATTTAGAGGCAAAAAAGCAGAAATTCCCTTTATTTTGGAGCAAAAATGAAGAAATTTCCCTTTTTATTGCAAAAAGGTATGCATCTTCTTATTTTCGGGCAAAAAGGCAGAAATTCCCAGTATTTTGAAGCAAAATTGCAGAAATTCCCCTATTTGTGGGGCAAAAAGGCAGAAATTTCCTATATGTTAGGGCAAAAGAAAGAAATTCTCATTATTTTGGGGCAAAACTCAGAAATCCCACTTATTTTGGGACAAAATTTCAGATTTCCCTTATTTTGGGCAAAATTGCAGAAATTTCACTTATTTTGGGGAAAAATTGCAGAAATTTCACTTATTTAAGTAAAAAAAAGCAGAAATTTTCTTTTTTGGGCAAAAAGTCAGAAATTTCTTTTATTTTGATATAAAATTGCAGAAATTGTTCTTATTTTGGGGCATAAGGCAGAAATTTCCCATATTTTGGGGAAAAATGCAGAAATTCCCCTTATTTTGAGGTAAAAAGGCTGAAATTCCCGTTATTTGGGGGCAAAAGGCAGAAATTCCTCGTATTTTGGAGCAAAATTGCAGAAATTCCTTTAATTGTGGGGCAAAAAGGCAGAAATTCCCAATATGTTGGACCAAAAAACAGAAATTCTCTTTATTTTGGGGCAAAACTCAGAAATTCTACTTATTTTGGGGCAAAATTCCAGAAATTTTCCTTTTTTGGGGGCAAAATTGCAGAAATTTCACTTATTTTGGGGAAAAATTGCAGAAATTTCACTTATTTCAGTAAAAAAGCAGAAATTTTCTTATTTTGGGGCAAAAAGGCAGAAATTTCTTTTATTTTGGTACAATATTGCAGAATTTGTTCTTATTTTGGGGCAAAAAGGCAGAAATTTCCCATATTTAGGTGCAAAAATGCAGAAATTCCCCTTATTTTGAGTTAAAAAGGCTGAAATTCCCTTTATTTGGGGGCAAAAAGGCAGAAATTTTTCTCATTTTGGGGCAAAATTGCAGAAATTTCACTTATTTCAGGGTAATAAATCAGAAATTTTCCTTATTTTGGGGCAAAGAAGACAGAAATTCCCTTTGTTTTAGGGGAAAAAAACAGAAATTCCACTTATTTAGAGCCAAAAAAAGCAGAAATTCCCCTTATTTTGGAGCAAAAATGAAGAAATTTCCCTTTTTTATGGCAAAAAGATATGCATTCTTCTTATTTTCGGGCAAAAAGGCAGAAAATCCCCGTATTTTGGAGCAAAATTGCCAAAATTCCTTTAATTGTGGAGCAAAAAGGCAGAAATTCCCTATATATTGGGGCAAAAATACAGAAATTCTCCTTATTTGGGGGCAAAACTCAGAATTTTCACTTATTTTGGGGCAAAATTGCAGAAATTTCACTTATTTAAGAAAAAAAGCAAAAATTTTCTTATTTTGCGGCAAAAAGGCAGAAATTTCTTTTATTTTGATACAAAATTGCAGAAATTTTTCTTATTTTGGGGCAAAAAGGCAGAAATTTCCCATATTTTGGGGCAAAAAGGCAGAAATTCCCCTTATTTTGAAGTAAAAAGGCTGAAATTCCCCTTATTTGGGGGCAAAAAGGCAGAAATTTCCCTTATTTAGAGGCAAAATTGCAGAAATTTCACTTATTTCAGGGTAATTAGAAAGAAATTTTCCTTATTTTGGGGCAAAAAAACAGAAATTCACTTTGTTTTGGGGGGAAAAGACAGAAATTCCACTTATTTAGAGGCAAAAAAGCAGAAATTCCCCTTATTTGGGAGCAAAAATGAAGAAATTTCCCTTTTTTATGGCAAAAAGATATGCATTCTTCTTATTTTCGGGCAAAAAGGCAGAAAATCCCCGTATTTTGGAGCAAAATTGCAGAAATTCCTTTAATTGTGGGGCAAAAAGGCAGAAATTACCAATATGTTGGACAAAAAAACAGAAATTCTCTTTATTTTGGGGCAAAACTCAGAAATTCCACTTATTTTGGGGCAAAATTCCAGAAATTTTCCTTTTTTGGGGCAAAATTGCAGAAATTTCACTTATTTTGGGGAAAAATTGCAGAAATTTCACTTATGTCAGTAAAAAAGCAGAAATTTTCTTATTTTGGGGCAAAAAGGCAGAAATTTCTTTTATTTTGGTACAAAATTGCAGAAATTGTTCTTATTTTGGGGCAAAAAGGCAGAAATTTCCCATATTTAGGTGCAAAAATGCAGAAATTCCCCTTATTTTGAGTTAAAAAGGCTGAAATTCCCTTTATTTGGGGGCAAAAAGGCAGAAATTTTTCTCATTTTGGGGCAAAATTGCAGAAATTTCACTTATTTCAGGATAATAAGTCAGAAATTATCCTTATTTTGGGGCAAAGAAGACAGAAATTCCCTTTATTTTAGGGGAAAAAACAGAAATTCCACTTATTTAGAGCCAAAAAAGCAGAAATTCCCCTTATTTTGGAGCAAAAATGAAGAAATTTCCCTTTTTTATGGCAAAAAGATATGCATTCTTCTTATTTTCGGGCAAAAAGGCAGAAAATCCCCGTATTTTGGAGCAAAATTGCAGAAATTCCTTTAATTGTGGGGCAAAAAGCAGAAATTCCCTATATATTGGGGAAAAATACAGAAATTCTCCTTATTTGGGGGCAAAACTCAGAATTTTCACTTATTTTGGGGCAAAATTGCAGAAATTTCACTTATTTAAGAAAAAAAGCAGTAATTTTCTTATGTTGGGGCAAAAAGGCAGAAATTTCTTTTATTTTGGTACAAAATTGCAGAAATTTTTCTTATATTGGGGCAAAAAGGCAGAAATTTCCCATATTTTGGGGCAAAATGGCAGAAATTCCCCTTATTTTGAAGTAAAAAGGCTGAAATTCCCCTTATTTGGGGGCAAAAAGGCAGAAATTTCCCTTATTTAGGGGCAAAATTGCAGAAATTTCACTTATTTCAGGGTAATTAGTCAGAAATTTTCCTTATTTTGGGGCAAAAAAGACAGAAATTCACTTTGCTTTGGGGGAAAAAGACAGAAATTCCACTTATTTAGAGGCAAAAAAGCAGAAATTCCCCTTATTTTGGAGAAAAAATGAAGAAATTTCCCTTTTTTATGGCAAAAAGATATGCATTCTTCTTATTTTCGGGCAAAAAGGCAAAAATTCCCCGTATTTTGGAGCAAAATTGCAGAAATCCCATAATTGTGGGGCAAAAATGCAGAAATTCCCTATATGTTGGGGCAAAAAGACAGAAATTCTCCTTATTTTGGGGCAAAATTCAGAAATTTCACTTATTTTAGGGCAAAATTGCAGAAATTTCACTTATTTCAGAAAAAAAAAGCAGAAATTTTCTTATTTTGGGGCAAAAAGGCAGAAATTTCTTTTATTTTGGTACAAAATTGCAGAAATTTTTCTTATTTTGGGCAAAAAGGCAGAAATTTCCCATATTTTGGGAAAAATGCAAAAATTCCCCTTATTTTGAGGTAAAAATGCTGAAATTCCCCTTATTTGGGGGCAAAAAGGCAGAAATTCCCCTTATTTTGGGGCAAAACTCAGAAATTTCACTTATTTTGTGGCAAAATTGCAGAAATTTCACTTATTTCAGAAAAAAAGGCAGAAGTTTTCCTTATTTTGGTGCAAAAAGGAAAAAATTCCAAATATTTTGTGGCAAAAATGCTGAAATTCCCCTTATTTTGAGGTAAAAAGGCTGAAATTTCCTTTATTTGGGGGCAAAAAGGCAGAAATTTCCCTTATTTTGGGGCAAAATTGCAGAAAATTCACTTATTTCAGAAAAAAAGCAGAAATTTTCTTTTTTGGGGCTAAAAGTCAGAAATTTCTTTTATTTTGGTACAAAATTGCAGAAATTGTTCTTATTTTGGGGCAAAAAGGCAGACATTTCCCATATTTTGGGGCAAAAATGCAGAAATTCCCCTTATTTTGAGGTAAAATGCTGAAATTTCCCTTATTTGGGGGCAAAAAGGCAGAAATTTCCCTCATTTTGGGGCAAAATTGCAGAAATTTCACTTATTTCAGGATAATAAGTCAGTAATTTTCCTTATTTTGGGGCAAAAAAGACAGAAATTCCCTTTGTTTTGGAAGAAAAATACAGAAATTCCACTTATTTAGAGGCAAAAAAGCAGAAATTCTCTTTATTTTGGAGCAAATATGAAGAAATTTCCCTTTTTTATTGCAAAAAGGTATGCATCTTCTTATTTTCGGGCAAAAAGGCAGAAATTCCCAGTATTTTGAAGCAAAATTGCAGAAATTCCCCTATATGTGGGGCAAAAAGGCAGAAATTTCCTATATGTTAGGGCAAAAAGAAAGAAATTCTCCTTATTTTGGGGCAAAACTCAGAAATCCCACTTATTTTGGGGCAAAATTTCAGAAATTTCCCTTATTTTGGGCAAAATTGCAGAAATTTCACTTATTGTGGGGAAAAATTGCAGAAATTTTACTTATTTAAGTAAAAAAAAGCAGAAATTTTCTTTTTTGGGCAAAAAGTCAGAAATTTCTTTTATTTTGGTATAAAATTGCAGAAATTGTTCTTATTTTGGGGCATAAGGCAGAAATTTCTCATATTTTGGGGAAAAATGCAAAAATTCCCCTTATTTTGAGGTAAAAAGGCTGAAATTCCCTTTATTTGGGGGCAAAAAGGCTGAAATTCCTCGTATTTTGGAGCAAAATTGCAGAAATTCCTTTAATTGTGGGGCAAAAAGTCAGAAATTCCCAATCTGTTGGACAAAAAGACAGAAATACTCTTTATTTTGGGGCAAAACTCAGAAATTCCACTTATTTTGGGGCAAAATTCCAGAAATTTTTTTTTTTGGGGGGGCAAAATTGCAGAAATTTCACTTATTTTGGGGAAAAATTGCAGAAATTTCACTTATTTAATAAAAAAAAGCAGAAATTTTCTTTTTTCGGGCAAAAAGTCAGAAATTTCTTTTATTTTGGTACAAAATTGCAAAAATTGTTCTTATTTTGGGGCAAAAAGGAAGGAATTTCCCATATTTTGGGGCAAAAATGCAGAAATTCCCCTTATTTTGAGATAAAAAGGCTGAAATTCCCTTTATTTGGGGGCAAAATGCAGAAATCCCTTGTATTTTGGAGCAAAATTGCAGAAATTCCTTTAATTGTGGGGCAAAAAGGCAGAAATTCCCTATATGTTGGAGCAAAAAGACAAAAATTCTCCTTATTTTGGGGCAAAACTCAGAAATTTCACTTATTTTGGGGCAAAATTCCAGAAATTTTCTATATTTTGGGGCAAAATTGCAGAAATTTCACTTATTTTGGGGAAAAATTGCAGAAATTTCACTTATTTAAGTAAAAAAAAGCAAAAATTTTCTTTTTTGAGGCAAAAAGTCAGAAATTTATTTTATTTTGGTACAAAATTGCAGAAATTGTTCTTATTTTGGGGCAAAAAGGCAGAAATCTGCCATATTTTGGGGCAAAAATGCAGAAATTCCCTTTATTTTGAGGTAAAAAGGCTGAAATTCTTTTTATTTGGAGGCAAAAAAGCAGAAATTCCCCGTATTTTGAAGCAAAATTGCAGAAATTCCTTTAATTGTGGGGCAAAAAGGCAGAAATTCCCAATATGTTGGACAAAAAGACAGAAATTCTCTTTATTTTGGGGCAAAACTCAGAAATTCCACTTATTTTGGGGCAAAATTCCAGAAATTTCCGTTATATTGGGGCAAAATTGCAGAAATTTCACTTATTTTGGGGCAAAATTGCAGAAATTTCACTTATTTCAGTAAAAAAGCAGAAATTTTCTTATTTTGGGGCAAAAAGGCAGAAATTTCTTTTATTTTGGTACAATATTGCAGAATTTGTTCTTATTTTGGGGCAAAAAGGCAGAAATTTCCCATATTTAGGTGCAAAAATGCAGAAATTCCCCTTATTTTGAGTTAAAAAGGCTGAAATTCCCTTTATTTGGGGGCAAAAAGGCAGAAATTTTTCTCATTTTGGGGCAAAATTGCAGAAATTTCACTTATTTCAGGGTAATAAATCAGAAATTTTCCTTATTTTGGGGCAAAGAAGACAGAAATTCCCTTTGTTTTAGGGGAAAAAAACAGAAATTCCACTTATTTAGAGCCAAAAAAAGCAGAAATTCCCCTTATTTTGGAGCAAAAATGAAGAAATTTCCCTTTTTTATGGCAAAAAGATATGCATTCTTCTTATTTTCGGGCAAAAAGGCAGAAAATCCCCGTATTTTGGAGCAAAATTGCCAAAATTCCTTTAATTGTGGAGCAAAAAGGCAGAAATTCCCTATATATTGGGGCAAAAATACAGAAATTCTCCTTATTTGGGGGCAAAACTCAGAATTTTCACTTATTTTGGGGCAAAATTGCAGAAATTTCACTTATTTAAGAAAAAAAGCAAAAATTTTCTTATTTTGCGGCAAAAAGGCAGAAATTTCTTTTATTTTGATACAAAATTGCAGAAATTTTTCTTATTTTGGGGCAAAAAGGCAGAAATTTCCCATATTTTGGGGCAAAAAGGCAGAAATTCCCCTTATTTTGAAGTAAAAAGGCTGAAATTCCCCTTATTTGGGGGCAAAAAGGCAGAAATTTCCCTTATTTAGAGGCAAAATTGCAGAAATTTCACTTATTTCAGGGTAATTAGAAAGAAATTTTCCTTATTTTGGGGCAAAAAAACAGAAATTCACTTTGTTTTGGGGGGAAAAGACAGAAATTCCACTTATTTAGAGGCAAAAAAGCAGAAATTCCCCTTATTTGGGAGCAAAAATGAAGAAATTTCCCTTTTTTATGGCAAAAAGATATGCATTCTTCTTATTTTCGGGCAAAAAGGCAGAAAATCCCCGTATTTTGGAGCAAAATTGCAGAAATTCCTTTAATTGTGGGGCAAAAAGGCAGAAATTACCAATATGTTGGACAAAAAAACAGAAATTCTCTTTATTTTGGGGCAAAACTCAGAAATTCCACTTATTTTGGGGCAAAATTCCAGAAATTTTCCTTTTTTGGGGCAAAATTGCAGAAATTTCACTTATTTTGGGGAAAAATTGCAGAAATTTCACTTATGTCAGTAAAAAAGCAGAAATTTTCTTATTTTGGGGCAAAAAGGCAGAAATTTCTTTTATTTTGGTACAAAATTGCAGAAATTGTTCTTATTTTGGGGCAAAAAGGCAGAAATTTCCCATATTTAGGTGCAAAAATGCAGAAATTCCCCTTATTTTGAGTTAAAAAGGCTGAAATTCCCTTTATTTGGGGGCAAAAAGGCAGAAATTTTTCTCATTTTGGGGCAAAATTGCAGAAATTTCACTTATTTCAGGATAATAAGTCAGAAATTATCCTTATTTTGGGGCAAAGAAGACAGAAATTCCCTTTATTTTAGGGGAAAAAACAGAAATTCCACTTATTTAGAGCCAAAAAAGCAGAAATTCCCCTTATTTTGGAGCAAAAATGAAGAAATTTCCCTTTTTTATGGCAAAAAGATATGCATTCTTCTTATTTTCGGGCAAAAAGGCAGAAAATCCCCGTATTTTGGAGCAAAATTGCAGAAATTCCTTTAATTGTGGGGCAAAAAGCAGAAATTCCCTATATATTGGGGAAAAATACAGAAATTCTCCTTATTTGGGGGCAAAACTCAGAATTTTCACTTATTTTGGGGCAAAATTGCAGAAATTTCACTTATTTAAGAAAAAAAGCAGTAATTTTCTTATGTTGGGGCAAAAAGGCAGAAATTTCTTTTATTTTGGTACAAAATTGCAGAAATTTTTCTTATATTGGGGCAAAAAGGCAGAAATTTCCCATATTTTGGGGCAAAATGGCAGAAATTCCCCTTATTTTGAAGTAAAAAGGCTGAAATTCCCCTTATTTGGGGGCAAAAAGGCAGAAATTTCCCTTATTTAGGGGCAAAATTGCAGAAATTTCACTTATTTCAGGGTAATTAGTCAGAAATTTTCCTTATTTTGGGGCAAAAAAGACAGAAATTCACTTTGCTTTGGGGGAAAAAGACAGAAATTCCACTTATTTAGAGGCAAAAAAGCAGAAATTCCCCTTATTTTGGAGAAAAAATGAAGAAATTTCCCTTTTTTATGGCAAAAAGATATGCATTCTTCTTATTTTCGGGCAAAAAGGCAAAAATTCCCCGTATTTTGGAGCAAAATTGCAGAAATCCCATAATTGTGGGGCAAAAATGCAGAAATTCCCTATATGTTGGGGCAAAAAGACAGAAATTCTCCTTATTTTGGGGCAAAATTCAGAAATTTCACTTATTTTAGGGCAAAATTGCAGAAATTTCACTTATTTCAGAAAAAAAAAGCAGAAATTTTCTTATTTTGGGGCAAAAAGGCAGAAATTTCTTTTATTTTGGTACAAAATTGCAGAAATTTTTCTTATTTTGGGCAAAAAGGCAGAAATTTCCCATATTTTGGGAAAAATGCAAAAATTCCCCTTATTTTGAGGTAAAAATGCTGAAATTCCCCTTATTTGGGGGCAAAAAGGCAGAAATTCCCCTTATTTTGGGGCAAAACTCAGAAATTTCACTTATTTTGTGGCAAAATTGCAGAAATTTCACTTATTTCAGAAAAAAAGGCAGAAGTTTTCCTTATTTTGGTGCAAAAAGGAAAAAATTCCAAATATTTTGTGGCAAAAATGCTGAAATTCCCCTTATTTTGAGGTAAAAAGGCTGAAATTTCCTTTATTTGGGGGCAAAAAGGCAGAAATTTCCCTTATTTTGGGGCAAAATTGCAGAAAATTCACTTATTTCAGAAAAAAAGCAGAAATTTTCTTTTTTGGGGCTAAAAGTCAGAAATTTCTTTTATTTTGGTACAAAATTGCAGAAATTGTTCTTATTTTGGGGCAAAAAGGCAGACATTTCCCATATTTTGGGGCAAAAATGCAGAAATTCCCCTTATTTTGAGGTAAAATGCTGAAATTTCCCTTATTTGGGGGCAAAAAGGCAGAAATTTCCCTCATTTTGGGGCAAAATTGCAGAAATTTCACTTATTTCAGGATAATAAGTCAGTAATTTTCCTTATTTTGGGGCAAAAAAGACAGAAATTCCCTTTGTTTTGGAAGAAAAATACAGAAATTCCACTTATTTAGAGGCAAAAAAGCAGAAATTCTCTTTATTTTGGAGCAAATATGAAGAAATTTCCCTTTTTTATTGCAAAAAGGTATGCATCTTCTTATTTTCGGGCAAAAAGGCAGAAATTCCCAGTATTTTGAAGCAAAATTGCAGAAATTCCCCTATATGTGGGGCAAAAAGGCAGAAATTTCCTATATGTTAGGGCAAAAAGAAAGAAATTCTCCTTATTTTGGGGCAAAACTCAGAAATCCCACTTATTTTGGGGCAAAATTTCAGAAATTTCCCTTATTTTGGGCAAAATTGCAGAAATTTCACTTATTGTGGGGAAAAATTGCAGAAATTTTACTTATTTAAGTAAAAAAAAGCAGAAATTTTCTTTTTTGGGCAAAAAGTCAGAAATTTCTTTTATTTTGGTATAAAATTGCAGAAATTGTTCTTATTTTGGGGCATAAGGCAGAAATTTCTCATATTTTGGGGAAAAATGCAAAAATTCCCCTTATTTTGAGGTAAAAAGGCTGAAATTCCCTTTATTTGGGGGCAAAAAGGCTGAAATTCCTCGTATTTTGGAGCAAAATTGCAGAAATTCCTTTAATTGTGGGGCAAAAAGTCAGAAATTCCCAATCTGTTGGACAAAAAGACAGAAATACTCTTTATTTTGGGGCAAAACTCAGAAATTCCACTTATTTTGGGGCAAAATTCCAGAAATTTTTTTTTTTGGGGGGGCAAAATTGCAGAAATTTCACTTATTTTGGGGAAAAATTGCAGAAATTTCACTTATTTAATAAAAAAAAGCAGAAATTTTCTTTTTTCGGGCAAAAAGTCAGAAATTTCTTTTATTTTGGTACAAAATTGCAAAAATTGTTCTTATTTTGGGGCAAAAAGGAAGGAATTTCCCATATTTTGGGGCAAAAATGCAGAAATTCCCCTTATTTTGAGATAAAAAGGCTGAAATTCCCTTTATTTGGGGGCAAAATGCAGAAATCCCTTGTATTTTGGAGCAAAATTGCAGAAATTCCTTTAATTGTGGGGCAAAAAGGCAGAAATTCCCTATATGTTGGAGCAAAAAGACAAAAATTCTCCTTATTTTGGGGCAAAACTCAGAAATTTCACTTATTTTGGGGCAAAATTCCAGAAATTTTCTATATTTTGGGGCAAAATTGCAGAAATTTCACTTATTTTGGGGAAAAATTGCAGAAATTTCACTTATTTAAGTAAAAAAAAGCAAAAATTTTCTTTTTTGAGGCAAAAAGTCAGAAATTTATTTTATTTTGGTACAAAATTGCAGAAATTGTTCTTATTTTGGGGCAAAAAGGCAGAAATCTGCCATATTTTGGGGCAAAAATGCAGAAATTCCCTTTATTTTGAGGTAAAAAGGCTGAAATTCTTTTTATTTGGAGGCAAAAAAGCAGAAATTCCCCGTATTTTGAAGCAAAATTGCAGAAATTCCTTTAATTGTGGGGCAAAAAGGCAGAAATTCCCAATATGTTGGACAAAAAGACAGAAATTCTCTTTATTTTGGGGCAAAACTCAGAAATTCCACTTATTTTGGGGCAAAATTCCAGAAATTTCCGTTATATTGGGGCAAAATTGCAGAAATTTCACTTATTTTGGGGCAAAATTGCAGAAATTTCACTTATTTCAGAAAAAAAGCAGAAATTTTTGATTTTGGGGAAAAAAGGCAGAAACTGCTTTTATTTTGGTACAAAATTGCAGAAATTTTTCTTATTTTGGGGCAAAAGGCAGAAATTTCCCATATTTTGGGGCAAAAATGCAGAAATTCCCCTTATTTTGAGGTAAAAATGCTGAAATTCCTTTTATTTGGGGGCAAAAAGGCAGAAATTTCCTTTATTTTGGGGCAAAATTCCAGAAATTTCCCTTATATTGGGGCAAAATTGCAGAAATTTCACTTATTTTGGGGCAAAATTGCAGAAATTTCAATTATTTCAAAAAAAAAGCAGAAATTTTCTTATTTTGGGGAAAAAAGGCATAAACTGCTTTTATTTTGGTACAAAATTGCAAAAATTTTTCTTATTTTGGGGCTAAAGGCAGAAATTTCCCATATTTTGGGGCAAAAATGCAGAAATTCCCCTTATTTTGAGGTAAAAATGCTGAAAATCCTTTTATTTGGGGGCAAAAAGGCAGAAATTTCCCTTATTTTGGGGCAAAATTGCAGAAATTTCACTTAATTTAGGGTAATAAGTCAGAGATTTTCCTTATTTTGGAGCAAAAAAAACAGAAATTTCCTTTGTTTTGGGGGGAAAAGACAGAAATTCCACTTATTTAGAGGCAAAAAAGCAGAAATTCCCATTATTTTGGAGCAAAAATGAAAAAATTTCCCTTTTTTATGGCAAAAAGGTATGCATTCTTCTTATTTTCGGGAAAAGGTAGAAATTCCCCGTATTTTGGAGCAAAATTGCAGAAATTCCACTAATTGTGGGGCAAAAAGGAGAAATTCCCTATATGGTGGGGCAAAAAGACAGAATTTCTCCTTATTTTGGGGCAAAACTCAGAAATTTCACATATTTTGGGGCAAAATTGCAGAAATTTCACTAATTTCAGAAAAAAAGCAGAAATTTTCTTATTTTGGGGCAAAAAAGCAGAAATTTCTTTTATTTTGGTACAAAATTGCAGAAATTTTTCTTATTTTGGGGCAAAAATGCAGAAATTTCCCATATTTTGGGGCAAAAATGCAGGAATTCCTATTATTTTGAGGTAAAAAGGCTGAAATTCCCTTTATTTGGGGGCAAAAAGGCAGAAATTTCCCTTATTTTTGGACAAAATTGCAGAAATTTCACTTATTTCAGGGTAATAAGTCAGAAATTTTCCTTATTTTGGGGCAAAAAAGACAGAAATTTCCTTTGTATTGAAGGAAAAAAAACAGAAATTCCACTTATTTAGAGGTAAAAAGGCTGAAATTCCCCTTATTTTGGAGCAAAAATGAAGAAATTTTCCTTTTTTATGGCAAAAAGGTATGCATCTTCTTATTTTAGGGCAAAAATGCAGAAATTCCCAGTATTTTGAAGCAAAATTTCAGAAATTCCCTTAATTGTGGGGCAAAGAGGCAGAAATTCCCTATATGTTGGGGCAAAAATACAGAAATTCTCTTTATTTTGGGGCAAAACTCAGAAATTCCACTTATTTTGGGGCAAAATTCCAGAAATTTCCCTTATTTTGGGGCAAAATTGCAGAAATTTCACTTATTTTGGGGCAGTATTGCAGAAATTTCACTTATTTCAGAAAAAAAGCAGAAATTTTCTTATTTTGGGTCAAAAAGGCAGAAATTTATATTATTTTGGTACAAAATTGCAGAAATTTTTTTATTTTGGGCAAAAAGGCAGAAATTTCCCATATTTTGGGGCAAAAATGCAGAAATTCTTTATATTTTGAGGTAAAAAGGCAGAAATTCCCATTATTTTGGGGCAAAAAGGCAGAATTTCACCTTATTTTGGGGTAAAATTGCAGAAATTTCACATATTGAAGGGCAAAAAGGCCGAAATTAACCATATTTTGGGGCAAAATTGCAGAAATTTTACTTATTTCAGGGTAATAAGTTAGAAATTTTCCTTATTTTGGGGCAAAAAAGACAGAAATTCCCTTTGTTTTGGGGGAAAAAGACAGAAATTCGACTTATTTAGAGGCAAAAAGGCAGAAATTCCCCTTATTTTGGAGCAAAAATGAAGAAATTTCAATTTTTTATGGCAAAAGTGTATGCATTCCCTTTATTTTCGGGCAAAAAATCAGAAATTCCCCGTATTTTTGAGCAAAATTGCAGAAATTCCCCTAATTGTGGGGCAAAAAGGCAGAAATTCCCTATATGTTGGGGCAAAAAGAGAGAAATTCTCCTTATGTTGGGGCAAAACTCAGAAATTCCACTTATTTTAGGGAAAAATTCCAGAAATTTCGCTTATTTTGGGGAAAAATTGCAGAAATGTCACTTATTTTGGGACAAAATTGCAGAAATTTCACTCATTTCGGGAAAAAAAGGCAGAAATTTTCTTTATATTTGGGCAAAAAGGCAGAAAATCCTAATATTTTGTGGCAAAAATGCAGAAATTCCCCTTATTCAAGGTAAAAAGGATGAAAATCTCCTTATTTGGGGGCAAAAAGTCAAAAATTTCCCTTATTTTCGGGCAAAATTGCAGAAATTTCACTTATTTCAAGGTAATAAGTCAGAAATTTTCCTTATTTTGGGGAAAAAAGACAGAAATTCCCTTTGTTTTGGGGGAAAAAGAAAGAAATTCCACTTATTTAGAGTCAAAAAAGCAGAAATTCCACTTATTTTGGAGCAAAAATGAAGAAATTTCCCTTTTTTATGGCAAAAAGGTATGCATTCTTCTTATTTTCGGGCAAAAAGGCAGAAATTCCCCGTATTTTGAAGCAAAATTGCAGAAATTCCCCTAATTGTGCGGCAAAAAGGCAGAAATTTCCTATATGTTGGGGCAAAAAAACAGAAATTCTCAATGTTTTGGGGCAAAACTCAGATATTCCATTTATTTTGGGGCAAAATTCCAGAAATTCTCCTTATTTGGGTCAAAAAGGTAAAAATTTCCCTTATTTTTGGGCAAAAAGGCAGAAATTTCACTTATTTCAGGGTAATAAGTCAGAAATTTTTCTTATTTTGGGGCAAAAAAGATAGAAATTCCCTTTGTTTTGGGGGGAAAAGACAGAAATTCCACTTATTTAGAGGTAAAAAGGCTGAAATTCCCCTTATTTTGGAGCAAAAATGAAGAAATTTCCCTTTTTTATGGCAAAAAGGTATGCATTCTTCTTATTTTCGGGCAAAAAGGCAGAAATTCCCCGTATTTTAAAGCAAAATTGCAGAAATTCCCCTAATTGTAGGGCAAAAAGGCACAAATTCCCTATATGTTGGGGCAAAAAGACAGAAATTCTCCTTATTTTGGCGCAAAACTTAGAAATTCCACTTATTTTGGGGCAAAATTTTAGGAATTTCCCTAATTTTGGGGCAAAATTGCAGAAATTTCACTTATTTTCTGGCAAAATTACAAATTTCACTTATTTCAGGGGAAAATGAAAAATTTTCTTATTTTGAGGCAAAAAGGCAGAAATTTCTTTTATTTTGGTACAAAATTGCCGAAATTTTTTTTATTTTGAGCAAAAAGGCAGAAATTTCCCATATTTTGGGGCAAAAATGCAGAAATTCTTCTTATTTTGAGGTAGAAAGGCAGAAATTCCCATTATTTTCGGGCAAAAAGGCAGAAATTCACCTTATTTTGGGGTAAAATTGCAGAAATTTCACATATTGAAGGGCAAAAAGGCAGAAATTAACCTTATTTTGGGGCAAAATTGCAGAAATTTTACTTCTTTCAGGGTAATAAGTTAAAAATTTTCCTTATTTTGAAGCAAAAAAGACAGAAATTCCCTTTGTTTTGGAGGAAAAAGACAGAAATTCGACTTATTTAGAGGCAAAAAGGAAGAAATTCCTTTTATTTTGGAGCAAAAATGAAGAAATTTCAATTTTTTATGGCAAAAGGGTATGCATTCCCCTTATTTTCGGGCAAAAAGGCAGAAATTCCCCGTATTTTTGAGCAAAATTGCAGAAATTCCCCTAATTGTGGGGCAAAAAGGCAGAAATTCCCTATATGTTTGGACAAAAGGAGAGAAATTCTCCTTATGTTGGGGCAAAACTCAGAAATTCCACTTATTTTGGGGAAAATTTCCAGAAATTTCCCTTATTTTGGGGCAAAATTGCAGAAATGTCACATATTTTGGGGCAAAATTGCAGAAATTTCACTCATTTTAGGGAAAAAAGGCAGAAATTTTCTTTATTTTTGGGCAAAAAGGCAGAAAATCCTAATATTTTGTGGCAAAAATGCAGATATTCCCCTTATTTCAAGGTAAAAAGGATGAAAATCCCCTTATTTGGGGGCAAAAAGTCAAAAATTTCCCTTATTTTGGGGCAAAATTGCAGAAATTTCACTTATTTCAAGGTAATAAGTCAGAAATTTCCCTTATTTTGGGGCAAAAAAGACAGAAATTCCCTTTGTTTTGGGGGAAAAAGAAAGAAATTCCACTTATTTAGAGGCAAAAAAGCAGAAATTCCACTTATTTTGGAGCAAAAATGAAGAAATTTCCCTTTTTTATGGCAAAAAGGTATGCATTCTTCTTATTTTCGGGCAAAAAGGCAGAAATTCCCCGTATTTTGAAGCAAAATTGCAGAAATTCCCCTAATTGTGCGGCAAAAAGGTAGAAATTTCCTATATGTTGGGGCAAAAAAACAGAAATTCTCAATGTTTTGGGGCAAAACTCAGATATTCCATTTATTTTGGGGCAAAATTCCAGAAATTCTCCTTATTTGGGTCAAAAAGGTAAAAATTTCCCTTATTTTTGGGCAAAAAGGCAGAAATTTCACTTATTTCAGGGTAATAAGTCAGAAATTTTTCTTATTTTGGGGCAAAAAAGATAGAAATTCCCTTTGTTTTGGGGGGAAAAGACAGAAATTCCACTTATTTAGAGGTAAAAAGGCTGAAATTCCCCTTATTTTGGAGCAAAAATGAAGAAATTTCCCTTTTTTATGGCAAAAAGGTATGCATTCTTCTTATTTTCGGGCAAAAAGGCAGAAATTCCCCGTATTTTAAAGCAAAATTGCAGAAATTCCCCTAATTGTAGGGCAAAAAGGCACAAATTCCCTATATGTTGGGGCAAAAAGACAGAAATTCTCCTTATTTTGGCGCAAAACTTAGAAATTCCACTTATTTTGGGGCAAAATTTTAGGAATTTCCCTAATTTTGGGGCAAAATTGCAGAAATTTCACTTATTTTCTGGCAAAATTACAAATTTCACTTATTTCAGGGGAAAATGAAAAATTTTCTTATTTTGAGGCAAAAAGGCAGAAATTTCTTTTATTTTGGTACAAAATTGCCGAAATTTTTTTTATTTTGAGCAAAAAGGCAGAAATTTCCCATATTTTGGGGCAAAAATGCAGAAATTCTTCTTATTTTGAGGTAGAAAGGCAGAAATTCCCATTATTTTCGGGCAAAAAGGCAGAAATTCACCTTATTTTGGGGTAAAATTGCAGAAATTTCACATATTGAAGGGCAAAAAGGCAGAAATTAACCTTATTTTGGGGCAAAATTGCAGAAATTTTACTTCTTTCAGGGTAATAAGTTAAAAATTTTCCTTATTTTGAAGCAAAAAAGACAGAAATTCCCTTTGTTTTGGAGGAAAAAGACAGAAATTCGACTTATTTAGAGGCAAAAAGGAAGAAATTCCTTTTATTTTGGAGCAAAAATGAAGAAATTTCAATTTTTTATGGCAAAAGGGTATGCATTCCCCTTATTTTCGGGCAAAAAGGCAGAAATTCCCCGTATTTTTGAGCAAAATTGCAGAAATTCCCCTAATTGTGGGGCAAAAAGGCAGAAATTCCCTATATGTTTGGACAAAAGGAGAGAAATTCTCCTTATGTTGGGGCAAAACTCAGAAATTCCACTTATTTTGGGGAAAATTTCCAGAAATTTCCCTTATTTTGGGGCAAAATTGCAGAAATGTCACATATTTTGGGGCAAAATTGCAGAAATTTCACTCATTTTAGGGAAAAAAGGCAGAAATTTTCTTTATTTTTGGGCAAAAAGGCAGAAAATCCTAATATTTTGTGGCAAAAATGCAGATATTCCCCTTATTTCAAGGTAAAAAGGATGAAAATCCCCTTATTTGGGGGCAAAAAGTCAAAAATTTCCCTTATTTTGGGGCAAAATTGCAGAAATTTCACTTATTTCAAGGTAATAAGTCAGAAATTTCCCTTATTTTGGGGCAAAAAAGACAGAAATTCCCTTTGTTTTGGAGGAAAAAGAAAGAAATTCCACTTATTTAGAGGCAAAAAAGCAGAAATTCCACTTATTTTGGAGCAAAAATGAAGAAATTTCCCTTTTTTATGGCAAAAAGGTATGCATTCTTCTTATTTTCGGGCAAAAAGGCAGAAATTCCCCGTATTTTGGAGCAAAATTGAAGAAATTCCCCTAATTGTGTGGCAAAAAGGTAGAAATTACCTATATGTTGGGGCAAAAAAACAGAAATTCTCCATATTTCGGGGCAAAACTCAGAAATTCCACTTATTTTGGGGCAAAATTCCAGAAATTTCCCTTATTTTGGGGCAAAATTGCAGAAATTTCACTTATTTTGAAGCAAAATTGCAGAAATTTCACTAATTTCTGGGAAAAAAGGCAGAACTTTTCTTATTTTGGGGCAAAAAGGCAGAAATTCCTAATATTTTGTGGCAAAAATGCAGAAATTCCCCTTATTTTGAGGTAAAAAGGCTGAAATTCCCTTTATTTGGGAGCAAAAAAGCAGAAATTTTCCTTATTTTGGGGCAAAATTGCAGAAATTTCACTTATTTCAGGATAAAAAGTCAGAAATTCCCCTTATTTTGGGGCAAAAAAGACAGAAAATCCTTTTGTTTGGGAAAAAAGACAGAAATTCCACTTATTTTGAGGCAAAAAGGCAGAAATTCCCCTTATTTTGGAGCAAAAATAAAGAAATTTCCCTTTTTTATGGCAAAAAGGTATGCATTCCCCTTATTTTCGGGCAAAAAGGCAGAAATTCCCTTTACTTTGGGGCAAAAATCAGAAATTCCCCTTATTTTGGGGCAAAATTGCAGAAATTTCACATATTTTGGGGCAAAATTGCAGAAATTTACCTTATTTTCAGGCAAAATTGCAGAAATTTCCCTTATTTGGGCAAAATTGCAGAAATTTCACTTATTTTCAGGTAAAAAGGCTGAAATTTCCTTTATTTTGGGGCAAAAAGAGAGAAATTCCCCTTATTTGGAGCAAATTAGCAGAAATTTTTCTTATTTTGGGGCAAAAAGGCAGAAATTCCTTATATTTTGGGGCAAAAAGGCAGGAATTCCCCTTATTTTGAGGTAATAAGGCTGAAATTCCCCTTATTTTAGAGCAAAAATGGTGAAATTCACCTTATTTTAGGGTAAAATTGCAGAAATTTCAAATATTTCAGGGCAAAATGCCAGAAAATCCCCTTATTTTGGGGCAAAAAGATGAAATCCCTAATTTTTGGCTAAAATTGAAGAAATTTCACTTATTTCGGGACAAAAAGCAGAAATTCCACTTAATTTCAGGCAAAAAGGCAGAAATGACCCGTATTTTGGCGCAAAATTGCAGAAATTCCCCTAATATTGGTGCAAAAATGCAGAAATTCCCTTTATTTTGGGGCAAAAAGGCAGGAATTCTCCATATTTTGGTGTAAAAAGGCTGAAATTCCCTTTATTTTGAGGTAAAATGCTGAAATTCCCCATATTTTGGGACAAAATGCAGAAATTCCTTTCATTTTGGGCCAAAAAGGCACAAATTTCCCTTATTTTCGGGCAAAATTGCAGAAATTTCATTTATTTCAGGGCAAAAAGTCATAAATTCCCCTTATTTTGGGGCAAAAAGAAGAAATTTCTTTTATTATGGTACAAAATTGAAGAAATTTTTCTTATTTTGGAACAAAAAGTCAGAAATTCCTTGTATTTTGAAGTAAAATTGCAGAAATTCTCATAATTTTTGAGAAAAAAGGCAGAAATTCTACTTATTTTAAGGCAAAGAGACAGAAAATCTCCATTTTTCGGAAGCAAACAGTCAGAAATTCCCCTTATTTTGGGGCAAAATTGCAGAAATTTCATTTACATTGGGGCAAAATTGCAGAAATTTCTTTTATTTTGGGGCAAAATTGCAGAAATTTCAATTATTTCAGGGAAAAAAGGCGGAAATTTTCTTTTTTTGGGGCAAAAAAGCAGAAATTATTTTTATTTTGTTACAAAATTGCAGAAATTTTTCTTATTTTGGGGCAAAAATTCAGAAATTCCCCATATTTTGGGGCAAAAAGGCAGAAATTCCCCTTATTTTGAGGTAAAAAGGCTGAAATTCCCCATATTTTGGGATAAAATTGCAGAAATTTCCCTTATTTGGGGGCAAAAAGGCAGAAAATTCACTTAATTTTGGGTAAAAAGGCAGAAATTCCTCGTATTTTGGAGCAAAATTGAAGAAATTCACCTAATTTTGGTGCAAAAATGCAGAAATTCCCTTTATTTTGGGGGCAAAAAGGCAGAAATTTTCCATATTTTGGGGCAAAAAGGTAGAAATTCCCTTTATTTTGAGGTAATAAGGCTGAAATTCCCCTTATTTTGGGGCAAATAGACAGAAATTTCGTTTATTTTGGAGAAAAGGCAGAAATTGCACTTATTTTGAGTTAAAAAGGTGGAAAATCCCCTTATTTTGTGGCAAAAATGAAGAAATTTCCTTTTTTTATGGAAAAAAGGTATACGTTCCCTTTATTTTCGGGCAAAAAGGCAGAAATTCCCTGTATTTTGGAGCAAAATTGCAGAAATTCCTCTAATTTTTGGGCAAAAAGGCAGAAATTCCTTTTATTTTAGGGTAAAACTGCAGACATTTCACTTATTTCGTCGCAAAATGGCAGAAATTTCCCTTATTTTCGGCGAAAAAGGCAGAAAATCCCCGTATTTTGGAACAAAATTGCAGAAATTCACCTGATTTTGGGGTAAAAAATACAGTAATTTTCTTTATTTTGGGGCAAAAAGGCAGAAATTCTCCTTATTTTGGGGCAAAAGGCAGAAAGTCCCCTTATTTTAAGGCAAAATTGCACAAATTTCCCTTATTTGGGGGCAAAAAACAGAAATTCCCCTTATTTTGGGGCAAAATTGCAGAAATTTCCTTTATTATGGGGAAAAATTGCAGAAATTTCCCTTATTTTAGGGCAAAATTGCAGAAATTTCACTTATTTCAGAGAAAAAAGCAAAATTTTTTTTTATTTTGGGGAAAAGGCAGAAATTCCCATTATTTTGGGGCAAAAAAACAGAAATTCACCTTATTTTGTGGTAAAAGTGCAGAAATTTCACATATTTCAGGGCAAAAAGGCAGAAATTCCCCTTCTTTTGGGGCAAAAATGAAGAAATTCCCCTTATTTTGGGATAAAATTGCAGAAATTTCCCTTACTTGGGGGCAAAAAGGCAGAAAATCCACTTAATTTCGGGTAAAAAGGCAGAAATTCCTCGTATTTTGGAGCAAAATTGCAGAAACTCCCCTAATATTGGGGCAAAAATGCAGAAATTCCCTTTATTTGGGGCAAAAAGGCAGAAGTTCCTTTTATTTTCGGGAAAAGAAGCAATAATTCCCTGTATTTTGAAGCAAAATTGCAGAAACTCCCCTAATTTTGGGGCAAAAAGGCAGAAATTCCCTTTATTTTGGGGCAAAAATAGAAAAATTCTCCTTATTTTGGGGCAAAAATCAAAAATTTCCCTTATTTTGGGGCAAAATTTTAGAAATTTCTTTTATTTTGTTACAGAATTGCAGAAATTTTTCTTATTTTGTGGCAAAAAGGCAGAAATTACCCATATTTTGGTGCAAAAAGGCTGAAATTCCCCTTATTTTGAGGTAAAATCCTGAAATTCCCCATATTTTGGGGCAAAAAGGCAGAAATTCCCCTCATTTTGGGGCAAAAAGGCACAAATTTCCCATATTTTCGGGCATAATTGCAGGAATTTCATTTAATTCAGGGCAAAAAGTCAGAAATTCCTGTTATTTTGGGGCAAAAAGCAGAAATTTCTTTTATTATGGTACAAAAATAAAAAATTTTCTTTATTTTGGAACAAAAAGGCAAAAATTACCCATATTTTGGGGAAAAAGGCAGAAATTCCCCTTATTTTGAGGTAAAAAGGCTGAAATTCCCGTTATTTTGGTGCAAAAATGAAGAATTCCCTTTATTTTGGGGCAAAAAAGGCAGAAATTCCCTATATTTTAGGCAAAAAGGCAGAAATTCCCTTTATTTTGAGGTAATAAGGCTGAAATTCTTCTTATTTTGGGGCAAAAGGCAGAAATTCCTTTTATTTTAGGGCAAAATTGCAGAAATTTCCCTTATTTGGGGCAAAAAACAGAAATTCCCCTTATTTTGGGGCAAAATTGCAGAAATTTCCCTTATTATGAGGAAAAATTGCAGAAATTTCCCTTATTTTAGGGCAAAATTGCAGAAATTTCACTTATTTCAGAGAAAAAAAGCAAAAATTTTTCTTATTTTGGGGCAAAGAGGCAGAAATTCCCATTATTTTGGGGCAAAAAGGCAGAAATTCACCTTATTTTGGTGAAAAATTGCAGAAATTTCACATATTTCAGGGCAAAAAGGCAGAAATTCCCCTTATTTTGAAACAAAAATGAAGAAATTCCCCTTATTTTGGGATAAAATTGCAGAAATTTCTCTTATTTGGGGGCAAAAAGGCAGAAAATCCACTTAATTTCGGGTAAAAAGGCAGAAATTCCTCGTATTTTGGAGCAAAATTGCAGAAACTCCCCTAATATTGGGGCAAAAATGCAGAAATTCTTTTAATTTTGAGCAAAAAGGCAGAAGTTCCTTTGATTTTCGGGAAAAGAGGCAGAAATTCCCTGTATTTTGAAGCAATATTGCAGAAACTCCCCTAATTTTGGGGCAAAAAGTCAGAAATTCCCTTTATTTTGGGGCAAAAATAGAAAAATTCTCCTTATTTTGGGGCCAAAATCAGAAATTTCACTTATTTTGGGGCAAAATTTTAGAAATTTCTTTTATTTTGTTACAGACTTGCATAAATTTTTCTTATTTTGTGGCAAAAAGGCAGAAATTCCCCATATTTTGGTGCGAAAAGGCTGAAATTCCCCTTATTTTGAGGTAAAATCCTGAAATTCCCCATATTTTGGGGCAAAAAGGCAGAAATTCCCCTCATTTTGGGGCAAAAAGGCACAAATTTCCCTTATTTTCGGGCATAATTGCAGGAATTTCATTTATTTCAGGGCAAAAAGTCAGAAATTCCTTTTATTTTGGGGCAAAAAGCAGAAATTACTTTTATTTTGATACAAAATTGTAGAAATTTTCCTTATTTTGGAACAAAAAGGCAAAAATTACCCATATTTTGGGGAAAAAGGCAGAAATTCACCTTATTTTGAGGTAAAAAGGCTGAAATTCCCGTTATTTTGGGGCAAAAAGGCAGAAATTCCCTTTACTTTGTGGCAAAAGGGCAGAAATTCCCGTTAATTGGGGCAGAAAAGCAGAAATTTTCCTTATTTAAGGGCAATATCGCAGAAATTCCCCATATTTTGTGGCAAAGAGGCAGAAATTTCCCTTATTTGGAGGTAAAATGCTGAAATTCTCCTTATTTTCGGCAAAAAGGCAAAAATTCCTATTATTTTGGGGCAAAATTGCAGAAATTTCAATTATTTCAGGGCAAAAAGTCAGAAATTTGCCTTATTTTGGGGCAAAAAGAAGAAATTCCCCTAATTTTGGGGCCAAAAACAGAAATTCCCCTTATTTTGGGGTAAAATTGCAGAAATTTCAAATATTTCAGGGCAAAAAGGCAGAAATTCCACTTTATTTCGGACAATAACGCAGAAATTCCCAGTATTTTAAAGCTAAATTTCAGAAATTCCCCTTATATTGGTGCAAAAATGCAGAAATTCCCTTTATTTTTGTGCAATAAGGCAGATTTCCCCGTATTTTGAAGCAAAATTGCACATATTCCCCTAATTTTGAGGGAAAATGCAGAAATTCACATTATTTTGGAACAAAAAGACAGAAATTCTCCTTATTTCAGGGCAAAAAGTCAGAAATTCCCCTTATTTTGGGGCAAAATTGCAGAAATTTCCTTTATTTTGGCGCAAAATTGCAGAAATTTCCCTTATTTTGGGGCAAAAATGCAGAAATATCACTTATTTCAGGGAAAAAGCGCAGAAATTTCTTTTATTTTGGGGCAAAAAGGCAGAAATTTCTTTTATTTTGGTACAAAATTGCAGAAATTTTCCTTATTTTGGGGCAAAATTGCAGAAATTCCCCATATTTTGGGGCAAAAAAGGCAGAGATTCCCATTATTATGAGTTAAAATGCTGAAATTCCCCTTATTTTGGGGCAAAAAGACAGAAATTCCCTATATTTTGTGGCAAAAATGCAGAAATTTCCCTTATTTAGGGGCAAAATTGCAGAAATTTCACTTATTTCAGGGCAAAATTCAAAAATTCCTTTTATTTTGGGGCAAAAAGACAGAAATTCCGTTTATTTTTGGGTAAAAAGGCAGAAATTTCATTTATTTTGAGGTAAGAAGGCAGAAATTCCTCTTATTTTGAAGTAAAAATGAAGAAATTTCCCTTTTTTGTGGCAAAAGGAATACATTCCCCTTATTTTCGGGCAAAAAAGCAGAAATTCCTTGTATTTTGGAGCACAATTGCAGAAAATCACCTAGTTGTGGGGCAAAAAGGCAGAAATTCCCTATATTTTAGGGCAAAAAGACAGAAATTCTGTTTATTGTGGGACAAAACTAAGAAATTCCACTTATTTTGGAGCAAAATTCCAGAAATTTCCCTTATTTTGGAACAAAATTGTAGAAATTTCACTTATTTTGGGGCAAAATTGCAGAAATTTCACTTATTTCAGGTAAAAAAGGCAGAAATTTTTCTTATTTTGTGACAAAAATGCAGAAATTCCCCTTATTTTGAGGTAAAAAGGCTGAAATTCCCCTTATTTGGGGGCAAAAAGGCAGAAATTTTCCTTATTTTGGGGCAAAATTGCAGAAATTTCACTTATTTCAGGGTAATAAGTCAGAAATTTTTTTTATTTTGGGGCAAAAAAGAAAGAAATTCCCTTTGTTTTGGGGGGAAAAAACAGAAATTCCACTTATTTAGAGGCAAAAAAGCAGAAATTCCCCTTATTTTGGAGCAAAAATGAAGAAATTTCCCTTTTTTATGGCAAAAAGATATGCATTCCCTTTATTTTCGGGCAAAAAGGAAGAAATTCCCCGTATTTTGAAGCAAAATTGCAGAAATTCCCCTAATTGTGAAGCAAAAAGACAGAAATTCTCCTTATTTTGGGGCAAAACTCAGAAATTCCACTTATTTTGGGGCAAAATTGCAGAAATTTCACTTATTTTCAGGAAAAAAGGCTGAAATATCCTTTATTTTGGGGCAAAAAGGAAGAAATTCCCCTTATTTTGGGGCAAAATTGCAGAAATTCCCCATATTTTGGGGCAAAAAGGCAGAAATTCCTTATATTTTGGGGCAAAAAGGCAGAAATTCCCCTTATTTTGAGGTAATAAGGCTGAAATTCCCCTTATTTTGGGACAAAAAGGCAGAAATTCCCCTTATTTTAGGGTAAAATTGCAGAAATTTCAAATATTTCAGGGCAAAATGGCAGAAATTTCCCTTATTTTGAAGCAAAAAGATGAAATCCCTAATTTTTGGCTAAAATTGCAGAAATTTCACTTATTTCCGGACAAAAAGGCAGAAATTCCACTTAATTTCGGGCAAAAAGGCAGAAATGACCCATATTTTGGAGTAAAATTGCAGAAATTCCCCTAATATTGGTTCATAAATGCAGAAATTTCCTTTATTTTGGGGGCAAAAAGGCAGAAATTTTCCATATTTTGGTGCAAAAAGGCTGAAATTCTTCTTATTTTGAGGTAAAATGCTGAAATTCCCCATATTTTGGGGCAAAAGGCAAAAATTCTTCTTTTTTGGGGGCAAAAAGGCACAAATTTTCCTTATTTTTGGGCAAAATTGCAGAAATTTCATTTATTTCACGGCAAAAAGTCAGAAATTCCCCTTATTTTGGGGCAAAAAGCAGAAATTTCTTTTATTATGGTACAAAATTGAAGAAATTTTTCTTATTTTTAAACAAAAAGGCAGAAATTCCCCATATTTTGATGCAAAAGGCTGAAATTATTCTTATTTTGAGGTAAAATGCAGAAATTCCCTTTATTTTGTGGCTAAAAGGCAGAAATTCCCCGTATTTTGAAGCAAAATTTCAGAAATTCTCATAATTTTCGGGCAAAAAGGCAGAAATTCTCCTTATTTTGGGGAAAAAAGACAGAAAATATCCTTTTTTCGGGAGAAAACACTCAGAAATTCCCCTTATTTTTGGGCAAAAAGTCAGAAATTCCCCATATTTTGGGGAAAAAAGGAAGAAATTCCCCTTATTTTGAGGTATAAAGTCAGAAATCCCCTTTATTTTGGGGCAAAAATAGAGAAATTCTCCTTATTTTGTGGCAAAAATCAAAAATTTCCCTTATTTTGGGGCAAAATTTTAGAAATTTTTTTTATATTGTTACAGACTTGCAGAAATTTTTCTTATTTTGTGGCAAAAAGTCAGAAATTCCCCATATTTTGGTGCAAAAAGGCTGAAATTCCCCTTATTTTGAGGTAAAATCCTGAAATTCCCCATATTTTGGGGCAAAAAGGAAAAAATTCCCCTCATTTTGGGGAAAAACGGACAAATTTCCCTTATTTTCAGGCATAATTGCAGGAATTTCATTTATTTCAGGGCAAAAAGTCAGAAATTCCTCTTATTTTGGGGCAAAAAGCAGAAATTTCTTTTATTTTGATACAAAATTATAGAAATTTTTCTTATTTTAAAACAAAAAGGCAAAAATTACCCATATTTTGGGGAAAAAGGCAGAAATTCACTTTATTTTGAGGTAAAAAGGCTGAAAATCTTGTTATTTTGGGGCAAAAAGGCAGAAATTTCCTTTACTTTGTGGCAAAAACGCAGAAATTCCCGTTAATTGGGGCACAAAAGCAGAAATTTTTCTTATTTAAGGGCAATAGGGCAGAAATTCCCCATATTTTGTGGCAAAAAGGCAGAAATTCCTTTTATTTGGAGGTAAAATGCTGAAATTCCCCTTATTTTTGGCAAAAAGGAAGAAATTCCTATTATTTTGGGGCAAAATTGCAGAAATTTCAATTATTTCAGGACAAAAAGTCAAAAATTTGCCATATTTTGGGGCAAAAAGCAGAAATGCCCCTAATTTTAAGACCAAAAACAGAAATTCCCCTTATTTTGGGTTAAATTGCAGAAATTTCACATATTTCAGGGCAAAAAGGCAGAAATTCCACTTTATTTCGGACAATAACGCAGAAATTCCCCGTATTTTAAAGCTAAATTTCAGAAATTCCCCTTATATTGGTGCAAAAATGCAGAAATTCCATTTATTTTTGTGTAATAAGGCAGATTTCCCCGTATTTTGAAGCAAAATTGCACATATTCCCCTAATTTTGAGAAAAAATGCAGAAATTCACATTATTTTGGAACAAAAAGACAGAAATTCTCCTTATTTCAGGGCAAAAAGTCAGAAATTCCCCTTATATTGGGGAAAAAATGCAGAAATTTCCTTTATTTTGGGGCAAAATTGCAGAAATTTTCCTTATTTTGCGGCAAAATTGCAGAAATTTCACTTATTTCAGGGAGAAAGCGCAGAAATTTCTCTTATTTTGGGGCAAAAAGGCAGAAATTTCTTTTATTTTGGTACAAAATTGCAGAAATTTTCTTTATTTTGGGGCAAAAATGCAGAAATTCCCCATATTTTGGGGCAAAAAGGCAGAGATTCCCTTTATTTTGTGGCGAAAAGGCAGAAATTTCTCTTATTTTGGGGCAAAATTGCAGAAATTTCACTTATTTCAAGGCAAAATTCAAAAATTCCTTTTATTTTTGGGCAAAAAGACAGAAATTTCGTTTATTTTTGGGTACAAAGGCAGAAATTTCACTTATTTTGAGGTAAGAAGGCAGAAATTCCTCTTATTTTGGGGCAAAAATGAAGAAATTTCCCTTTTATGTGGCAAAAGGTATATATTCCCCTTATTTTCGGGCAAAAAAGCAGAAATTCCCCGTTTTTTTGGGGCACAATTGCAGAAAATCCCCTAATTGTGGGGCAAAAATGCAGAAATTCCCTATATGTTGGGGCAAAAAGACAGAAATTCTCCTTATTTTGGGGCAAAACTCAGAAATGTCCCTTATTTTGGTGCAAAATTGCAGAAATTTCACTTATTTCAGGTAAAAAAGGCAGAAATTTTTCTTATTTTGGGGCAAAAAGGCAGAAATTCCTAATATTTTGTGGCAAAAATGCAGAAATTCCCCTTATTTTGAGGTAAAAAGGCTGAAATTCCCCTTATTTGGGGGCAAAAACGCAGAAATTTCTCTTAAGTTGGGGCAAAATTGCAGAAATTTCACTTATTTCAGGGTAATAAGTCAGAAATTTTCCTTATTTTGGGGCAATAAAGACAGAAATTCTCTTTGTTTTGGAAGGAAAAGACAGAAATTCCACTTATTTAGAGGCAAAAAGGCAGAAATTTTCCTTCTTTTGGAGCAAAATTGCAGAAATTCCCCTAATTGTGGGGCAAAAAAGCAGAAATTCCCTATATGTTGGGGCAAAAAGACAGAAATTCTTTTTATTTTGGGGCAAAACTCAGAAATTCCACTTATTTTGGGGCCAAATTGCAGGAATTTACCTTATTTTGGGGCAAAATTGCAGAAATTTTCCTTATTTGGGCAAAAAGGCAGAAATTTCACTTATTTTCAGGTAAAAAGACTGAAATATCCTTTATTTTGGGGCAAAAAGGAAGAAATTCCTCTTATTTTGGGGCAAAATTGCAAAAATTTTCCTTATTTTGAGGCAAAAAGGCAGAAATTCCTAATATTTTGTGGCAAAAATGCAGAAATTCCCCTTATTTTGAGGTAAAAAGGCTGAAATTCCCCTTATTTGGGGGCAAAAAGGCAGAAATTTCCCTTATTTTGGGGCAAAATTGAAGAAATTTCACTTATTTCAGGGTATTAAGTCAGAAATTTTCCTTATTTTGGGGCAAAAAAGACAGAAATTCCCTTTGTTTTGGGGGAAAAAGACAGAAATTCCACTTATTTAGAGGCAAAAAGGCAGAAATTCCCCTTATTTTAAAGCAAAAATGAAGAAATTTCCCTTTTTTATGGCAAAAAGATATGCATTCTTCTTATTTTCGGGCAAAAAGGCAGAAATTCCCCATATTTTGGAGCAAAATTGCAGAAATTCTTCTAATTGTGGGGCAAAAAGGCAGAAATTCCTAATATTTTGTGGCAAAAATGCAGAAATTCCCCTTATTTTGAGGTAAAAAGGCTGAAATTCCCCTTATTTGGGGGCAAAAAGGCAGAAATTTCCCTTATTTTGGGGCAAACTTGAAGAAATTTCACTTATTTCAGGGTTTTAAGTCAGAAATTTTCCTTATTTTGGGGCAAAAAAGACAGAAATTCCCTTTGTTTTGGGGGAAAAAGACAGAAATTCCACTTATTTAGAGGCAAAAAGGCAGAAATTCCCCTTATTTTGGAGCAAAAATGAAGAAATTTCCCTTTTTTATGGCAAAGAGATATGCATTCTTCTTATTTTCGGGCAAAAAGGCAGAAATTCCCCGTATTTTGGAGCAAAATTGCAGAAATTCTTCTAATTGTGGGGCAAAAAGGCAGAAATTTTCTATATGTTGGGGCAAAAAGACAGAAATTCTCCTTATTTTGGGGCAAAACTCAGAAATTCCACTTATTTTGGGGCAAAATTGCAGGAATTTACCTTATTTTGGGGCAAAATTGCAGAAATTTCCCTTTTGTGGGGCAAAATTGCACAAATTTCACTTATTTTCAGGTAAAAAAGCTGAAATATCCTTTATTTTGGAGCAAAAAGGAAGATATTCCCCATATTTTGGGGCAAAATTGCAGAAATTTTCCTTATTTGGGGGCAAAAAGGTAGAAATTCCCCTTATTTTGGGACAAAAGGCAGAAATTTCTCTTATTTTGAGGTAAAATTGCAGAAATTTCAAATATTTCAGGGCAAAATGGCAGAAATTTCCCTTATTTTGGGGCAAAAAGATGAAATCCCTAATTTTTGGTTAAAATTGCAGAAATTTCACTTATTTCCAGACAAAAAGGCAGAAATTCCACTTTATTTCGGGCAAAAAGGCAGAAATGACCCGTATTTTGGAGCAAAATTGGAGAAATTCACCTAATATTGGTGCAAAAATGCAGAAATTCCCTTTATTTTGGAGGCAAGAAGGCAGAAACTTTCCATATTTTGGTGCAAAAAGGCTGAAATTCTTCTTATTTTGAGGTAAAATGCTGAAATTCCCCATATTTTGGGGCAAAAGGCAAAAATTCTTCTTATTTTGGGGCAAAAAGGCACAAATTTCCTTAATTTCGGGCAAAATTGCAGAAATTTCATTTATTTCAGGGCAAAAAGTCAGAAATTCCCGTTATTTTTGGGCAAAAAGCAGAAATTTCTTTTATTATGGTACAAAATTGAAGAAATTTTCCTCATTTTGAAACAAAAAGGCAGAAATTCCCCATATTTTGGGGCAAAAGGCAGAAATTATTATTATTTTGAGGTAAAATGCAGAAATTCCCTTTATTTTGGGGCTAAAAGGCAGAAATTCCCCGTATTTTGAAGCAAAATTGCAGAAATTCTCATAATTTTCGGGCAAAAAGGCAGAAATTCTTATTTTGGGGCAAAAAGACCGAAAATCTCCTTTTTTCGGGAGCAAACAGTCAGAAATTCACCTTATTTTGGGGCAAAATTGCAGAAATTTCCTTTATGTTGGGGCAAAATTGCAGAAATTTCCATTATTTTGGGGCAAAATTGCAGAAATTTCACTTATTTCAGAGAAAAAAGGCGGAAATTTTCTTTTTTGGGAAAAAAGGCAGAAATTTTTTTTTTTTGGTACAAAATTGCAGAAATTTTTCTTATTTTGGGGCAAAAAGTAAGAAATTCCCCATATTTTGGGGCAAAAAGGCAGAAATTTTCCTTATTTTGAGGTAAAAAGGCTGAAATTCCCTATATTTTGGTGAAAAAAGGCTGAAATTCCTTTTATTTTGAGGTAAAATCCTGAAATTCCACATATTTGGGGAAAAAAGGCAGAAATTTCCCTCATTTTGGGGCAAAAAGGCACAAATTTCCCTTATTTTCGGGCATAATTGCAGGAATTTCATTTATTTCAGGGCAAAAATTCAGAAATTCCTTTTATATTGGGGCAAAAAGCCGAAATTTCTTTTATTTTGATACAAAATTGTAGAAATTTTCATTACTTTGGAACAAAAAGGCAAAAATTACCCATATTTTGGGGAAAAAGGCAGAAATTCACCTTATTTTGAGGTAAAAAGGCTGAAATTCCCCTTATTTTGGGGCAAAAAGGCAGAAATTCCCTTTACTTTGTGGCAAAAAGGCAGAAATTCCCGTTAATTGGGACAGAAAAGCAGAAATTTTCCTTATTTAAGGGCAATAGGGCAGAAATTCCTCATATTTTGTGGCAAAAAGGCAGAAATTCCCCTTATTTGGAGGTAAAATGCTGAAATTCCCCTTATTTTCGGCAAAAAGGAAGAAATTCCTATTATTTTGGGGCAAAATTGGAGAAATTTCAATTATTTCAGGGCAAAAAGTCAGAAATTTGCCTTATTTTGGGGCAAAAAGAAGAAATTCCCCTAATTTTGGGGCCAAAAACAGAAATTCCCCTTATTTTGGGGTAAAATTGCAGAAATTTCAAATATTTCAGGGCAAAAAGGCAGAAATTCCACTTTATTTCGGGCAGTAATGCAGAAATTCCCCGTATTTTAAAGCTAAATTTCAGAAATTTCCCTTATATTGGTGCAAAAATGCAGAAATTCCCTTTATTTTTGTGCAATAAGGCAGATTTCCCCGTATTTTGAAGCAAAATTGCACATATTCCCCTAATTTTGAGAAAAAATGCAGAAATTCACATTATTTTGGAACAAAAAGACAGAAATTCTCCTTATTTCAGGGCAAAAAGTCAGAAATTCCCCTTATTTTGGGGCAAAATTGCAGAAATTTTCTTTATTTTGGGGCAAAATTGCAGAAATTTCCCTTATTTTGGGGCAAAATTGCATAAATTTCACTTATTTTAGGGAAAAAGCATAGAAATTTTCTTTATTTTGGGGCAAAAAGGCAGAAATTTCTTTTATTTTGGTACAAAATTGCAGAAATTTTCCTTATTTTGGGGCAAAAATGCAGAAAATCTCCATATTTTGGGGCAAAAAGGCAGAGATTCCCATTATTATGAGTTAAAATGCTGAAATTCCCCTTATTTTGGGGCAAAAAGACAGAAATTCCCTTTATTTTGTTGCAAAAAGGCAGAAATTTCCCTTATTTTGGGGCAAAATTGCAGAAATTTCACTTATTTCAGGACAAAATTCAAAAATTCCTTTTATTTTGGGGCAAAAAGACAGAAATTCCGTTTATTTTTGGGTAAAAAGGCAGAAATTTCACTTATTTTGAGGTAAGAATGCAGAAATTGCTCTTATTTTGGGGTAAAAATGAAGAAATTTCCCTTTTTGTGGCAAAAGGTATACATTCCCCTTATTTTCGGGCAAAAAAGCATTAATTCCTCGTATTTTGGAGCACAATTGCAGAAAATCCTCTAATTGTGGGGCAAAAAGGCAGAAATTCCCTATATGTTAGGGCAAAAAGACAGAAATTCTCCTTATTTTGTGGCAAAACTCAGAAATTCCACATATTTTGGGGCAAAATTCCAGAACTTTCCCTTATTTTGGAACAAAATTGCAGAAATTTCACTTATTTTGGGGCAAAATTGCAGAAATTTCACTTATTTCAGGTAAAAAAGTCAGAAATTTTTCTTATTTTGTGACAAAAATGCAGAAATTCTCCTTATTTTGAGGTAAAAAGGCTGAAATTCCCCTTATTTGGGGGCAAAAAGGCAGAAATTTCCCTTATTTTGGGGCAAAATTGCAGAAATTTCCTTTATTTCAGGGTAATAAGTCAGAAATTTTTCTTATTTTGGGGCAAAAAAGAGAAATTCCCTTTGTTTTTGGGGGAAAAGACAGAAATTCCACTTATTTAGAGGCAAAAAGGCAGAAATTCCCCTTATTTTGGAGCAATAATGAAGAAATTTCCCTTTTTTATGGCAAAAAGATATGCATTCCCCTTATTTTCAGGCAAAAAGTCAGAAATTCCCCGTATTTTGGAGCAAAATTGCAGAAATTCCCCTAATTGTGGGGCAAAAAGGCAGAAATTCCCTATATGTTGGGGCAAAAAGACAGAAATTCTTCTTATTTTAAAGCAAAACTCAGAAATTCCACTTATTTTGGGGCAAAATTGCAGGAATTTACCTTATTTTGGGGCAAAATTGCAGAAATTTCCCTTTTTGGGTCAAAATTGCAGAAATTTCACTTATTCTCAGGTAAAAAGGCTGAAATATCCTTTATTTTGGGGCAAAAAGGAAGAAATTCCCCTTATTTTGGGGCAAAATTGCAGAAATTTTCCTTATTTTGGGGCAAATAGGTAGAAATTCCCATTATTTTGGTACAAAAAGGCAGAAATTCCCCTTATTTTGAGGTAAAATTGCAGAAATTTCAAATATTTCAGGGCAAAATGGCAGAAATTTCCCTTATTTTGGGGCAAAAAGATGAAATCCCTAATTTTTGGCTAAAATTGCAGAAATTTCACTTATTTCCAGACAAAAAGGCAGAAATTCCACTTAATTTCGGGCAAAAAGGCAGAAATGACCCGTATTTTGGACCAAAATTGCAGAAATTCCCCTAATATTGGTGCAAAAATGCAGAAATTCCCTTTATTTTGGGGGCAAAAAGGCAGAAATTTTCCATATTTTGGTGCAAAAAGGCTGAAATTCTTCTTATTTTGAGGTAAAATGCTGAAATTCCCCATATTTTGGGGCAAAAGGCAAAAATTCTTATTTTGGGGCAAAAAAGCACAAATTTCCCTTATTTTCGGGCAAAATTGCAGAAATTTCATTTATTTCAGGGCAAAAAGTCAGAAATTCCCCTTATTTTGGGGCAAAAAGCAGAAATTTCTTTTAATATGGTACAAAAATGAAGAAATTTTCCTCATTTTGAAACAAAAAGGCAGAAATTCCACATATTTGGGGCAAAAGGCAGAAATTATTCTTATTTTCATGTAAATGCAGAAATTCCCTTTATTTTGGGGCTAAAAGGCAGAAATTCCCCGTATTTTGAAGCAAAATTGCAGAAATTCTCATAATTTTCGGGCAAAAAGGCAGAAATTCTCCTTATTTTGGGGCAAAAAGACAGAAAATCTCTTTTTTTCGGGAGTAAACAGTCAGAAATTCCCGTTATTTTGGGGCAAAATTGCAGAAATTTCCTTTACATTGGGGCAAAATTGCAGAAATTTCCCTTATTTTGGGGCAAAATTGCAGAAATTTCACTTATTTCAGGGAAAAAAGGCAGAAATTTTCTTTTTTGGGGGCAAAAAGGCAGAAATTTTTTTTATTTTGTAACAAAATTGCAGAAATTTTTCTTATTTTGGGGCAAAAATTCAGAAATTCCCCATATTTTGGGGCAAAAAAGCAGAAATTCCCCTTATTTTGAGGTAAAAAGGCTGAAATTCCCCATATTTTGGGATAAAATTGCAGAAATTTCCATTATTTGGGGGCAAAAAGGCAGAAAATCCACTTAATTTCGGGTAAAAAGGCAGAAATTCCTCGTATTTTGGAGCATAATTGCAGAAATTCACCTAATATTGGTGCAAAAATGCAGAAATTCCCTTTATTTTTAGGGAAAAAGGCAGAAATTTTCCATATTTTGGGGCAAAAGGCAGAAATTCCCTTTATTTTGAGGTAATAAGGCTGAAATTCCCCTTATTTTGGGGCAAAAAGACAGAAATTTCATTTATTTTGGGGAAAAGGCAGAAATTGCACTTATTTTGAGTCAAAAAGATGGAAAATCCCCTTATTTTGGGGCAAAAATGAAGAAATTTCCTTTTTTTATGGCAAAAAGGTATACGTTCCCTTTATTTTCGGGAAAAAAGGCAGAAATTCCCCGTATTTTGGAGTAAAATTGCAGAAATTCCCCTAATTTTTGGGCAAAAAGGCAGAAATTTCCCTTATTTTGGAGTAAAACTACAGAAATTTCACTTATTTCGTCGCAAAATGGCAGTAATTCCCCTTATTTTTGGCGAAAAAGGCAGAAAATCCCCATATTTTGGAGCAAAATTGCAGATATTCACCTGATTTTGGGGTAAAAAATACAGTAATTTTCTTTATTTTGGGGCAAAAAGGCAGAAATTCTCCTTATTTTGGGGCAAAAGGCACAAATTCCCCTTATTTTAGGGCAAAATTGCAGAAATTTTCTTTATTGTGGGGCAAAAAACAGAAATTTTCCTTATTTTAGGGCAAAATTGCAGAAATTTCACTTATTTCAGAGAAAAAAGCAAAAATTTTTCTTATTTTGGGGCAAAAAGGCAGAAATTCCCATTATATTGGGGCAAAGAGACAGAAATTCACCTTATTTTTGGGTAAAATTGCAGAAATTTCACATATTTCAGGGCAAAAAGGCAGAAATTCCTTTTATTTTGGGGTAAAAAGGCAGAAATTCCCCTTATTTTGGGATAAAATTGCAGAAATTTCCCTTATTGGGGGGCAAAAAGGCAGAAAATCCACTTAATTTCGGGTAAAAAGGCAGAAATTCCTCGTATTTTGGAGCAAAATTGCAGAAATTCCCCTAATATTGGGGCAAAAATGCAGAAATTCCCTTTATTTGGGGCAAAAAGGCAGAAGTTCCTTTTATTTTTTGGGAAAAGAGGCAGAAATTCCCTGTATTTTGAAGCAAAATTGCAGAAACTCCCCTAATTTTGGGGCAAAAAGGCAGAAATTCCCTTTATTTTGGGGCAAAAATAGAAAAATTCTCCTTATTTTAAGGCAAAAATCAGAAATTTTTCTTATCTTGGGGCAAAATTTTAGAAATTTCTTATATTTTGTTACAGACTTGCAAAAATTTTTCTTATTTTGTGGCAAAAAGGCAGAAATTCCCCATATTTTGGTGCAAAAAGGCTGAAATTCGACTTATTTTGAGGTAAAATCCTGAAATTCCCCATATTTTGGGGCAAAAAGGCAGAAATTCCCCTCATTTTGGGGCAAAAAGGCACAAATTTCCCTTATTTTCGGGCATAATTGCAGGAATTTCATTTAATTCAGGGCAAAAAGTCAGAAATTCCCCTTATTTTGGGGCAAAAAGCAGAAATTTCTATTATTTTGATACAAAATTGTAGAAATTTTATTTATTTTGGAACAAAAACAAAATTACCCATATTTTGAGGAAAAAGGCAGAAATTCCCCTTATTTTGAGGTAAAAAGGCTGAAATTCCCGTTATTTTGGGGCAAAAAGGCAGAAATTCCCTTTACTTTGTGGCAAAAAGGCAGAAATTCCCGTTAATTGGGGCAGAAAAGCAGAAATTTTCCTTATTTAAGGGCAATAGAGCAGAAATTCCCCATATTTTGTGGCAAAAAGGCAGAAATTCCCCTTATTTGGAGGTAAAATGCTGAAATTCCCCTTATTTTCGGCAAAAAGGCAGAAATTCCTATTATGTTGGGGCAAAATTGCAGAAATTTCAATTATTTCAGGGCAAAAAGTCAGAAATTTGCCTTATTTTGGGGCAAAAAGAAGAAATTCCCTTAATTTTGGGGCCAAAAACAGAAATTCCCCTTATTTTGGGGTAAAATTGCAGAAATTTCAAATATTTCAGGGCAAAAAGGCAGAAATTCCACTATATTTCGGGCAATAACGCAGAAATTCCCCGTATTTTAAAGCTAAATTTCAGAAATTCCCCTTATATTGGTGCAAAAATGCAGAAATTCCCTTTATTTTTGTGCAATAAGGCAGATTTCCTCGTATTTTGAAGCAAAATTGCACATATTCCCCTAATTTTGAGGGAAAATGCAGAAATTCACATTATTTTGGAACAAAAAGACAGAAATTCTCCTTATTTCAGGGCAAAAAGTCAGAAATTTCCCTTATTTTGGGGCAAAATTGCAGAAATTTCACTTATTTCAGGGAAAAAACGCAGAAATTTCTCTTATTTTGGGGCAAAAAGGCAGAAATTTCTTTTATTTTGGTACAAAATTGCAGAAACTTTCTTTATTTTGGGGCAAAAATGCAGAAATTCCCCATATTTGGGGGCAAAAAGGAAGAGATTCCCCTTATTATGAGGTAAAATGCTGAAATTCCCCTTATTTTGGGGAAAAAAGACAGAAATTCCCTTTATTTTGTGGCAAAAAGGCAGAAATTTCCCTTATTTTGGGGCAAAATTGCAGAAATTTCACTTATTTCAGGGCAAAATTCAAAAATTCTTTTTATTTTGAAGCAAAAAGACAGAAATTTCATTTATTTTTGGGTAAAAGGGCAGAAATTTCACTTATTTTGAGGTAAGAAGGCAGAAATTCCTCTTATTTTGGGGCAAAAATGAAGAAATTTTTTCTCTTTTGTGGCAAAAGTTATACATACCCCTTATTTTAGGGCAAAAAAGCAGAAATTCCCCGATTTTTGGAGCACAATTGCAGAAAATCCCCTAATTGTGGGGCAAAAAGGCAGAAATCCCTATATGTTGGGGCAAAAAGACAGAAATTCTCCTTATTTGGGGGCAAAATTCAGAAATTCCACTTATTTTGGGGCAAAATTCCAGAAATTTCTTTTATTTTGGGGCAAAATTTCAGAAATTTTTCACTTATTTTGGTGCAAAATTGCAGAAATTCCCCATATTGTGGGGCAAAAAGGCAGAAATTCCTTATATTTTGGGGCAAAAAGGCAGAAATTCCCCTTATTTTGAGGTAATAAGGCTGAAATTCCCCTTATTTGGGGGCAAAAAGGCAGAAATTTCCCTTATTTTGGGGCAAAATTGCAGAAATTTCACTTATTTCAGGGTAATAAGTCAGAAATTTTCCTTATTTGGGGCAAAAAAGACAGAAATTCTCTTTATTTTGGGGGGAAAAGACAGAAATTCCACTTATTTAGAGGCAAAAAGGCAGAAAGTTCAATTATTTTGGAGCAAAAATGAAGAAATTTCCCTTTTTATGGCAAAAAGATATGCATTCCCCTTATTTTCAGGCAAAAAGGCAGAAATTCCTCGTATTTTGGAGCAAAATTGCAGAAATTCCCCTAATTGTGGGGCAAAAAGGTAGAAATTCCCTATATGTTGGAGCAAAAAGACAGAAATTC
The DNA here is from genome assembly GCF_963924665.1 of Micromys minutus. Classification (NCBI taxonomy): domain Eukaryota; kingdom Metazoa; phylum Chordata; class Mammalia; order Rodentia; family Muridae; genus Micromys; species Micromys minutus. The sequence continues at coordinate 53,826 of NW_027667307.1, read as the reverse complement.
TCCTTATTTTGGGGCAAAATTCAGAAATTCCACTTATTTTGGGGCCAAATTGCAGGAATTTACCCTATTTTTGGGGCAAAATTGCAGAAATTTTCTTTTTTTGGGGCAAAATTGCAGAAATTTCACTTATTTTCAGGTAAAAAGGCTGAAATATCCTTTATTTTGGGGCAAAAAGGAAGAAATTCCCCTTATTTTGGGGCAAAATTGCAGAAATTCCCCATATTTTGGGGCAAAAAGGCAGAAATTCCTTATATTTTGGGGCAAAAAGGCAGAAATTCCCCTTATTTTGAGGTAATAAGGCTGAAATTCCCCTTATTTGGGGGCAAAAAGGCAGAAATTTCTTTTATTTTAGCGCAAAATTGCAGAAATTTCACTTATTTCAGGGTAATAAGTCAGAAATTTTCCTTATTTTGGGGCAAAAAAGACAGAAATTCCCTTTATTTTGGGGGGAAAAGACAGAAATTCCACTTATTTAGGGGCAAAAAGGCAGAAATTCCCATTATTTTGGAGCAAAAATGAAGAAATTTCCCTTTTTATGGCAAAAAGATATGCATTCCCCTTTTTTCAGACAAAAAGGCAGAAATTCCACGTATTTTGGAGCAAAATTGCAGAAATTCCCCTAATTGTGCAGCAAAAAGGTAGAAATTCCCTATATGTTGGAGCAAAAAGACAGAAATTCTCCTTATTTTGGGGCAAAACTTAGAAATTCCACTTATTTTGGGGCCAAATTGCAGGAATTTACCTTATTTTGGGGAAAAATTGCAGAAATTTTCCTTATTTGGGGCAAAATTGCAGAAATTTCACTTATTTTCAGGTAAAAAGGCTGAAATATCCTTTATTTTAAGGCAAAAAGGAAGAAATTCCCCTTATTTTGGGGCAAAATTGCAGAAATTCCCCATATTTTGGGGCAAAAAGGCAGAAATTTCTTATATTTTAGGGCAAAAAGGCAGAAATTCCCCTTATTTTGAGGTAATAAGGCTGAAATTCCCCTTATTTTGGGACAAAAAGGCAAAAAATCTGCTTATTTTGGGGTAAAATTGCAGAAATTTCAAATATTTCAGGGCAAAATGGCAGAAATATCCCTTATTTTGGGGCAAAAAGATGAAATCCCTAATTTTTGGCTAAAATTGCAGAAATTTCACTTATTTCCGGACAAAAAGGCAGAAATTCCACTTAATTTCGGGCAAAAAAGCAGAAATGACCCGTATTGTGGAGCAAAATTGCAGAAATTCCCCTAATATTGGTGCATAAATGCAGAAATTCCCTTTATTTTCGGGGCAAAAAGGCAGAAATTTTCCATATTTTGGTGCAAAAAGGCTGAAATTCTTCTTATTTTGAGGTAAAATGCTGAAATTCCCCATATTTTGGGGCAAAAGGCAAAAATTCTTCTTTTTTGGGGGCAAAAAGGCACAAATTTTTCTTATTTTTGGGCAAAATTGCAGAAATTTCATTTATTTCAGAGCAAAAAGTCAGAAATTCCCCTTATTTTGGGGCAAAAAGAAGAAATTTCTTTTATTATGGTACAAAATTGAAGAAATTTTTATTTTTAAACAAAAAGGCAGAAATTTTCCATATTTGGGGAAAAAGGCAGAAATTATTCTTATTTTGAGGTAAAATGCAGAAATTCCCTTTATTTTGGGGCTAAAAGGCAGAAATTCCCCGTATTTTGAAGCAAAATTGCAGAAATTCTCATAATTTTCGGGCAAAAAGGCAGAAATTCTCCTTATTTTGGGGCAAAAAGACAGAAAATCTCCTTTTTTTGGGAGCAAACAGTCAGAAATTCCCCTTATTTTGGGTCAAAATTGCAGAAATTTCCTTTACATTGGGGCAAAATTGCAGAAATTTCCCTTATTTTGGGGCAAAATTGCAGAAATTTCACTTATTTCAGGGAAAAAAGGCGGAAATTTTCTTTTTTGGGGCAAAAAGGCAGAAATTTTATTATTTTGTTACAAAATTGCAGAAATTTTTCTTATTTTGGGGCAAAAATTCAGAAATTCCCCGTATTTTGGGGAAAAAGGCAGAAATTCCCCTTATTTTGAGGTAAAAAGGCTGAAATTCCCCATAATTTGGGATAAAATTGCAGAAATTTCCCTTATTTGGGGGCAAAAAGGCAGAAAATCCACTTAATTTCGGGTAAAAAGGCAGAAATTCCTCGTATTTTGGAGCAAAATTGCAGAAATTCACCTAATATTGGTGCAAAAATGCAGAAATTCCCTTTATTTTTTGGGAAAAAGGCAGAAATTTTCCATATTTGGGGGCAAAAAGGCAGAAATTCCCTTTATTTTGAGGTAATAAGGCTGAAATTCCCCTTATTTTGGGGCAAAAAGACAGAAATTTCGTTTATTTTGGGGAAAAGGCAGAAATTGCACTTATTTTGAGTCAAAAAGGTGGAAAATCTTCTTATTTTGGGGCAAAAATGAAGAAATTTCCTTTTTTATGGCAAAAAGTAATACGTTCCCTTTATTTTCGGGAAAAAAGGCAGAAATTCCCCGTATTTTGGAGTAAAATTGCAGAAATACCCCTAATTTTTAAGCAAAAAGGCAGAAATTCCCCTTATTTTGGGGTAAAACTACAGAAATTTCACTTATTTCGCTGCATAATGGCAGAAATTCCCCTTATTTTTGGCGAAAAAAACAGAAAATCCCCATATTTTGGAGCAAAATTGCAGATATTCACCTGATTTGGGGTAAAAAATACAGTAATTTTCTTTATTTTGGGGCAAAAAGGCAGAAATTCTCCTTATTTTGGGGCAAAAGGCACAAATTCCCCTTATTTTAGGGCAAAATTGCAGAAATTTCCCTTATTTGGGGGCAAAAAACAGAAATTTCCCTTATTTTAGGGCAAAATTGCAGAAATTTCACTTATTTCAGAGAAAAAAGCAAAAATTTTTCTTATTTTGAAGCAAAAAGGCAGAAATTCCCATTATTTTGGGACAAAGAGGCAGAAATTCACCTTATTTTGGGGTAATATTGCAGAAATTTTACATATTTCAGAGCAAAAAGGCAGAAATTCCCCTTATTTTGGGGTAAAAAGGCAGAAATTCCCCTTATTTTGGAGCAAAATTGCAGAAACTCCCCTAATTTTGGGGCAAAAAGGCAGAAATTCCCTTTTTTGGGGCAAAAATAGAAAAATTCTCCTTATTTTGGGGCAAAAATCAGAAATTTCCCTTATTTTGGGGCAAAATTTTAGAAATTTCTTTTATTTTGTTACAGACTTGCAGAAATTTTTCTTATTTTGTGGCAAAAAGGCAGAAATTCCCCATATTTTGGTGCAAAAAGGCTGAAATTCCCCTTATTTTGAGGTAAAATCCTGAAATTCCCCATATTTTGGGGCAAAAAGGCAGAAATTCCCCTCATTTTGGGGCAAAAAGGCACAAATTTCCCTTATTTTCGGGCATAATTGCAGGAATTTCATTTAATTCAGGGCAAAAAGTCAGAAATTCCTCTTATTTTAGGGCAAAAAGCAGAAATTTCTTTTATTATGGTGCAAAAATAAAAAATTTTCTTTATTTTGGAACAAAAAGGCAAAAATTACCCATATTTTGGGGAAAAAGGCAGAAATTCCCCTTATTTTGAGGTAAAAAGGCTGAAATTCCCGTTATTTTGGGGCAAAAAGGCAGAAATTCCCTTTACTTTGTGGCAAAAAGGTAGAAATTCCCGTTAATTGGGGCAGAAAAGCAGAAATTTTCCTTATTTAAGGGCAATAGGGCAGAAATTCCCGATATTTTGTGGCAAAAAGGCAGAAATTCCCCTTATTTGGAGGTAAAATGCTGAAATTCCCCTTATTTTCGGCAAAGAGGCAGAAATTCCTATAATTTTGGGACAAAATTGCAGAAATTTCAATTATTTCTGGGCAAAAAGTCAGAAATTTACCTTATTTTGGGGCAAAAAGCAGAAATTCCCCTAATTTTGGGGCCAAAAACAGAAATTCCCCTTATTTTGGGGTAAAATTGCAGAAATTTCAAATATTTCAGGGCAAAAAGGCAGAAATTCCACTTTATTTCGGACAATAACGCAGAAATTCCCCGTATTTTAAAGCTAAATTTCAGAAATTACCCTTATATTGGTGCAAAAATGCAGAAATTCCCTTTATTTTTGTGCAATAAGGCAGATTTCCTCGTATTTTGAAGCAAAATTGCACATATTCCCCTAATTTTGGGGAAAAATGCAGAAATTCACATTATTTTGGAACAAAAAGACAGAAATTCTCCTTATTTCAGGGCAAAAAGAAATTCCTCTTATTTTGGGGCAAAATTGCAGAAATGTCCTTTATTTTGTGGCAAAATTGCAGAAATTTTCCTTATTTTGCGGCAAAATTGCAGAAATTTCACTTATTTCAGGGAAAAAGCGCAGAAATTTCTCTTATTTTGGGTCAAAAACGCAGAAATTTCTTTTATTTTGGTACAAAATTGCAGAAATTTTCTTTATTTTGGGGCAAAAATGCAGAAATTCCCGATATTTTGGGGCAAAAAGGCAGAGATTCCCTTTATTTTGTGGCAAAAAGGCAGAAATTTCCCTTATTTTGGGGCAAAATTGCAGAAATTTCACTTATTTCAGGGCAAAATTCAAAAATTCCTTTTATTTTTGGGCAAAAAGACAGAAATTTCGTTTATTTTTGGGTAAAAAGGCACAAATTTCACTTATTTTGAGGTAAGAAGGAAGAAATTCCTCTTATTTTGGGGCAAAAATGAAGAAATTTCCCTTTTTTGTGGCAAAAGGTCTATATTCCCCTTATTTTCGGGCAAAAAAGCAGAAATTCCCCGTTTTTTGGAGCACAATTGCAGAAAATCTTCTAATTGGGGGGCAAAAAGGCAGAAATTCCCTATATGTTGGGGCAAAAAGACAGAAATTCTCCTTATTTTGGGGCAAAACTCGGAAATTCCTCTTATTTTGGGGCAAAATTCCAGAAATGTCCCTTATTTTGGGGCAAAATTTCAGAAATTTCACTTATTTCAGGTAAAAAAAGGCAGAAATTTTTCTTATTTTGGGCAAAAAGGCAGAAATTCCTAATATTTTGTGGCAAAAATGCAGAAATTCCCCTTATTTTGAGGTAAAAAGGCTGAAATTCCCCTTATTTGGAGGCAAAAAGGCAGAAATTTCCCTTATTTTAAGGCAAAATTGCAGAAATTTCACTTATTTCAGGGTAATAAGTCAGAAATTTTCCTTATTTTGGGGCAAAAAAGACAGAAATTCTCTTTGTTTTGGGGGGAAAAGACAAAAATTCAAACTATTTAGAGGCAAAAAGGCAGAAATTCCCCTTATTTTGGAGCTAAATTGCAGAAATTCCCCTAATTGTGAAGCAAAAAGGCAGAAATTCCCTATATGTTGGGGCAAAAAGACAGAAATTCTTCTTATTTTGGGGCAAAACTCAGAAATTCCACTTATTTTGGGGCCAAATTGCAGGAATTTACCTTATTTTGGGGCAAAATTGCAGAAATTTTCCTTATTTGGGGCAAAATTGCAGAAATTTCACTTATTTTCAGGCAAAAAGGCTGAAATATCCTTTATTTTGGGGCAAAAGGAAGAAATTCCCTTTATTTTGGGGCAAAATTGCAGAAATTTTCCTTATTTGGGGGCAAAAAGGCAGAAGTTCCTTATATTTTGGGGCAAAAAGGCAGAAATTCCCCTTATTTTGAGGTAATAAGGCTGAAATTCCCCTTATTTTGGGACAAAAAGGCAGAAATTCCTTTTATTTTGGGGTAAAATTGCAGAAATTTCAAATATTTCAGGGCAAAATGGCAGAAATTTCTCTTATTTTGGGGCAAAAAGATGAAATCCCTAATTTTTGGCTAAAATTGCAGAAATTTCACTTATTTCCGGACAAAAAAGCAGAAATTCCACTTAATTTCGGGCAAAAAGGCAGAAATTTTCCATATTTTGGTGCAAAAAGGCTGAAATTCTTCTTATTTTGAGGTAAAATGCTGAAATTCCCCATATTTTGGGGCAAAAGGCAAAAATTCTTTTTTTAGGGCAAAAAGGCACAAATTTTCCTTATTTTTGGGCAAAATTGCAGAAATTTCATTTATTTCGGGGCAAAAAGTCAGAAATTCCCCTTATTTTGGGGCAAAAAGAAGAAATTTCTTTTATTATGGTACAAAATTGAAAATTTTTTCTTATTTTGAAACAAAAATGCAGAAATTCCGCATATTTTGAGGCAAAAGGCCAAAATTATTCTTATTTTGAGGTAAAATGCAGAAATTCCCTTTATTTTGGGGCTAAAAGGCAGAAATTCCCCGTATTTTGAAGCAAAATTTCAGAAATTCTCATAATTTTCGGGCAAAAAGGCAGAAATTCTCCTTATTTTGGGGCAAAAAGACAGAAAATCTCCTTTTTTCAGGAGCAAACAGTCAGAAATTCCCTTTATTTTGGGGCAAAATTGCAGAAATTTCCTTTACATTGGGGCAAAATTGCAGAAATTTCCCTTATTTTGGGGCAAAATTGCAGAAATTTCACTTATTTTAGGAAAAAAAGGCGAAAATTTTTTTGGGGGGGGCAAAAAGGCAGATATATTTTTATTTTGGTACAAAATTGCAGAAATTTTTCTTATTTTGGGGAAAAAAGTCAGAAATTCCTCATATTTTGGGGCAGAAAGGCAGAAATTTCTCTTATTTTGAGGTAAAAAGGCTGAAATTTCCTTTATTTTGGGGCACAAAGAAAGAAATTTTGTTTATTTTGGGGAAAAGGCAGAAATTGCACTTATTTTGAGTCAAAAAGGTGGAAAATCCCCTTATTTTGGGGCAAAAATGAAAAATTTTTCTTTTTTTATGGCAAAAAGGTATACATTCCCTTTATTTTCGGGCAAAAAGGCAGAAATTCCCCATATTTTGGAGCAAAATTGCAGAAATTCCCCTAATTTTTGGGCAAAAAGGCAGAAATTCTCCTTATTTTGGGGTAAAACTGCAGAAATTTCACTTATTTCGTGGCAAAATGTCAGAAATTCCTTTTATTTTCGGCAAAAAAGGCAGAAAATCCCCGTATTTTGGAGCAAAATTGCAGAAATTCACCTAATTTTGGGGTAAAGAATACAGTAATTTTCTTTATTTTGCGGCAAAAAGGCCGAAATTCTCCTTATTTTAGGGCAAAAAGGCAGAACTTCCCCTTATTTTAGGGCAAAATTACAGAAATTTCCCTTATTTGGGGGCAAAAACAGAAATTCCCCTTAATTTGGGGCAAAATTGCAGAAATTTCCCTTATTATGGGGATAAATTGCAGAAATTTCCCTTATTTTAGGGCAAAATTGTAGGAATTTCACTTATTTCAGAGAAAATAAGCAAAAATTTTTCTTATATTGGGGCAAAAAGGCAGAAATTCCCATTATTTTGGGGCAAAAAAGCAGAAATTTCATATATTTCAGGGCAAAAAGGCAGAAATTCACCTTATTTTGGGGTAAAATTGCAGAAATTTCATATATTTCAGGGCAAAAAGGCAGAAATTCTCCTTATTTTGGGGCAAAAAGGCAGAAAATCCCCTTAATTTCGGGCAAAAAGGCAGAAATTACCCTTATTTTGGAGCAAAATTGCAGAAATTCTTCTAATATTGGGTCAAAAATGCAGAAATTCCCTTTATTTGGGGCAAAAAGGCAGAAGTTCCCCTTATTTTCGGGAAAAGAGGCAGAAATTTGCTGTATTTTGAAGCAAAATTGCAGAAACTCTCCTAATTTTGGGGCAAAAATGCAGAAATTCCCTTTATTTGGGGCAAAAATACAGAAATTCTCCTTATTTCAGGGCAAAAATCAGAAATTCCTTTTATTTTGGGGCAAAAAGACAAAAATTTCCCTTATTTTGGGGCAAAATTGCAGAAATTTCACTTATTTCAGGGAAAAAAGGCAGAAATTTTCCTTATTTTGGGGCAAAAAGGCAGCAATTCTCCATATTTTGGAGCAAAAAGGCAGAGATTCCCCTTATTATGAGGTAAAAAGGCTGAATTTCCCTTATTTTGTGGCAAAAAAGGCAGAAATTCCCCTTATTTTGGAACAAAAAGGCAGAGATTTTCCTTCTTATGTGGTAAAAAGGCTGAAATTCCCCTTATTTTGGGGCAAAAAATGCAGAAATTCCCCTTAATTTGGGGCAAAATGGCAGACATTTCTCTTATTCTGGGGCAAAATTGCAGAAATTTCACTTATTTCAGGGCAAAAAATCAGAAATTCCCCTTATTTTGGGGCAAAAAGACAGAGATTCTCCTTCTTATGTGGTATAAACGCTGAAATTCCTTTTATTTTGGGGCAAAAATGCAGAAATTCCCCTCATTTTGGGGCAAAAAGGCAGACATTTCTCTTATTTTGGGGCAAAATTGCAGAAATTTCACTCATTTCAGGGCAAAATATCAGAAATTCCTCTTATTTTGAGGCAAAAAGACAGAAATTCCGTTTATTTTTGGGTAAAAAGGCAGAAATTCCATTTATTTTGAGGTAAAAATGCAGAAATCCCCCTTATTTTGGGGCAAAAATGAAGAAATTTCTCTTTTTTTATGGCAAAAGGTATACATTCCCCTTATTTTCGTGCAAAAAAGAAGAAATTCCTCGTATTTTGGGCAAAATTGCAGAAATTCCCCTAATTCTGGGTCATAAAGGCAGAAATTCCCTTTATTTTGGGGCAAAAAGTCAGAAAATTTTCTAATTTCGTGGCAAAAATCAAAAATTCCCCTTTGGGGATTAATTCTAGAAATTTCTTTTATTTTGGGGCAAAATTGCAGAAATTTCCCTTATTTTGGGGCAAAATTGCAGAAATTTCCCTTATTTTGGGGCAAAATTGCAGAAATTTCACTTATTTCAGGAAAAAAAGGCAGAAATTTTTCTTTTTTGGGGGCAAAATTGCAGAAATTTCACTTATTTCAGGAAAAAAAGGCAGAAATTTTCCTTTTTTGGGGGCAAAATTGCAGAAATTTCACTTATTTCAGGGAAAAAAGGCAGAAATTTCTCTTATTTTGAGGCAAAAATGCGGAAATTTCTTTTATTTGGTACAAAATTGCAAAAATTTTTCCTTATTTTGGGGCAAAAAGGCAGATATTCCTGAAATTTTGGGGCAAAAGGCAGAAATTCTATTTATTTTGAGGTAATAAGGCTGAAATTCCCCATATTTTGTGGCAAAAAGGTAGAATATCCCCTTATTTTGGGGTAAAATTGCAGAAATTTCAATTATTTCAGGGCAAAATTTAGAAATTCCTTTTATTTTTGGGCAAAAAGACAGAAATTCCCTCTATTTTAGGGAAAAAGGCAGAAATTCCACGTATATTGATGTAAAACGGCAGAAATTCAACTTATTTTGAGGAAAAAAGGAAGAAATTTCCCTTTTTTTATAGCAAAATGGCAAAAATTCCCTTTATTTTTTTTCCAAAAAGGCAGAAAATCCTTATATTTTGGAGCAAAATTGCAGAAATTCACCTAATTTAGGGCAAAATTGCTGAAATTTCGCTTATTTGGGGCAGAATTGTAGAAATTTAACTTATTTCAGGGAAATATCTCAGAAATTCCACTTATTTTGGGGCAAAAATCAGAAATTCTTTTTGTTTTCGAGCAAAAAGGCAAAAATTCTTCTAATTTTGGCGCAAAAATGCAAAAATTACTTTTATTTTGGGGCAAAAATGAAGAAATTTCCCTTATTTAATGGCAAAAAGGCAGAAAATTCTTTTATTTTGTGGCAAAATTGCAGACATTTATTTTGGGGCAGAGAGGCAGAAATTCCTTTTATTTTTGGGCAAAATTCCAGAAATTCCCCTCATTTTGGGGCAAAATTGCAGAAATTTCCCTTATTTTGGGCCAGAAAGGCAGAGATTCCCCCAGTTTTGGGTCGAAAAGGCAGAAATGCCCCGTTTTTTTGGACAAAATTCCAGAAATTGCCCTTATTTTTGTGCAAAATTGCAGCAATTTTTTTTATTTTGGAGCAAAAAGCCAGAAATTTATTTTGGGGCAAAATTGCACATTAATGATTTTGTTGACAATTATTTTGGGTATATAAATTATTCTGACATTGATTATTTTGGTAACGTTAATTCTTTAGTAAACATTAATTATTTCAGTGACATTAATCATTTAGATGACATCAAAAATTTTGGTGACATTAATACTTTTGGTGACAGCGAGAGAGAGCAGAGAAAGAGAGGAGTGTAAGAGTGTGTCAAGATTCAAAAAGGAGAGGAGAGAGAGTAGAAAGAGGGTAGAGTGACAAAGAGAGAAAGATGAGAGATAGGAGAGATAGGAGAGGAGAGACATGATAAACAGAGACAGAGAAGAGAGAAAGAGACATTGAAAGCAAGAGAGAGAAGAGAGAGGAGAGAGATTGAAGCAAGAGAGAGGAGAGAGCAAAGAGAGAAGAGAGAGGAGAGAATAGAAAGATGGAAAGACAGAATAGAAAGAGTTTAGAGAAAAAGAAAGAGAGAGATGAGAAAGAGAGAGACAGAGAAGAGATAGAGGAAAGAGATTAGAGAAGAGTGTAAGAGACAGAGAGGAGAAAGAGAAGAAAGAGGAGTGTAAGAGAGAGAAAATAGAGAGGAGAGAGTAGAAAGAGGAGAGATAGAGAGAAAAAGGGAAGGAAGAGAAAGACAGATGAGAAAGAGTGAGACAGAGAAGAGAGAGTGAAGAGAGAGGAGAGGAGAGAGATATTAAAGTGAGAGAAGCGTAAGAGACAAGAGAGAAGCGAGAGAGAGGAGAGAGAAAGGGAGATAGAGGAGAGAGAAAATAAAGAGGAGATAGAAAAAAGAGAGAGGAGTGAAAGTTAAAGAGAGAGAGGAGAAAGACAAAACAAAGAGACAGAGAGGAGCGAGGAAAGATAGAAATAGGAGAAAGGTGAGAAAGAGAGAAAAAGAAAGAGGACAGAGAGGAGGGAGAGAATAATAGATAATGGAGAGAAAAAGAAGAGGAGAGAGAAAGAAAAAAATGAGAGAAAGAGGAGAGAGAGGAGAGAGGAGAGAGAGGAACGAATAAGAGAGTAGAAAGAGAGAGTCGAGAGAGAGAGGGGAGAGACAAAAAGATAGAGGGGAAGGAGAGAGTGGAGAGAGATAAAGGAGATAGAGAGATAGAGAGGAGAGAGAGAAAGAGAAAATCATAGAGAAAGAGGATAAAGAGAAGAAAGAGGAGAGTGAAAAATTGAGAGATGACAGAGGAAAAAGAGGCGAGAGCGGCAACAGATGGAGAGAGAGAGAAGAGAAAGGAGATAAAAGTAAAGGGAAAGAACGGAGAGATGAAGAGAAAAAGAGAGAAGAGGTAGGAAAAAGAGACAGAGAAAAGGGAGAGTAGTAGTTTCAACTTTTCAGTTACTGGGGTAGTGTCTTCAGTCAATAACGAAGTACAGCAGGTTTCGGGTACTTCCCAGTTGTTTTGGGTGATTCGGGTGTAGTTTCAACTTTTCAGTCACCGGTTCAGCATTTTTAGTCACGACGTGCAGCATGTGTCGGGGACTTTCCACTCGTTATGTGTGGTTCGCGAGACGTATCAACTTTTCAGTCACCGGGACAGCGTCCAGGGCATACCCAGTCGTTTTTGGTGGATTGCGGGTTGTTTCACCTTTTCAGTCTCTGAAACAGTTTTTTCAATCACTTTCTATGAGCAGCCCATTTCGAGAACTTCCCAGTCGTTTTGGGTGGTTGGCGGGTCGCTTCAACTTTTTAGTCACCAGTACAGCATTTTCTGTCAACTCCGACGTGCAGCCCGTTCAAAAGACTTACCAGTCGTTTTGGGAGCTTCACGGGTCGTTTGACCTTTTGAGTCACCGGGATATGTTTTCAGTCACTTCCGACGTTCAGTTCTTTCTCAGGACTTCCCAGTCGTTTTCCATGATTTGCGGGTCATTTCAACTTTTCAATCACCGAAGAAAAGTTTTCAGTCAATTCCAACGTGCAACCTGTTCCGTGGTCTTCCCACTCATTTTGAGTTGTGTGCGGGTCGTTTCAACTTTTCTGCCAAAGGGGCAGCGATTCAGTCACTTCAGACATGCAACCCGTTCCGTAGTCTTCCAACTCGTTTTGAGCTGTGTGCGGGTCTTTTCAACTTTTCTGTCAAATGAGCAACGTTTCAGTCATGTCAGACATGCAGCCCATCCGGTGACTTCCCATTCGTTTTGGGTGGTTCTAGAAACGTTTAAACTTTACAGTCACCGGGTAGAATTTTCAGTCATTTCCGACGTGCATCCCATTCCGGATACTTCCCAGTCGTTTTGGTGAGTCACATGTCGTTTCAACCTCTTAGTCACCGGGGAAACTTTCTCAGTACCTTCCGACGTTCATCCCATACCGGTGACTTCCCAGTCAAAATGGGCGATTGGCGTTTCATTACAAGTTTTCAGTCATTGGGGCACTATTCTCAGTCAATTCCTATGAGCAGCCCGTTTCGATGACTTCTGAGTATTTTTGCGTGGTTCGCTCGAAATTGGAATATTTCATTCACCTGGACAGCGTTTTCAGTCAATTTCAACGTGCAGCTCGTTCCAGGAACTTCCCAGTTGTTTTGGGTAATTCTCGGGTCGTTTCAACTCTTCAGTCACCGCAAAATCATTTTCAGTTAATTCGGACGTGCAACCCATTCTGAGGACTTCCCAGTCTATTTGTGAATTTTGTGGGTCGTTTGAACTTTTCAGTCACCCGGTAAGCGTTTTAGTCACTTTCAATGTGAAGCACATTCCGGAGACTTCACAGTCGTTTTCAGAGGTTCGCGAGTGTTTTCTATTTTCATTCACTTGGGGCAGCATTTTCCGTAACTTCCTACGTGCAGCCCATTCGGTGACCTTCCCAGTCGTTTTTGGTGGTTTGTGAGTTGTTTCAAATTTACAGTAAGTGGGACTGCTTTTTCAGTCACTTCCGACCTGCGGCACATTCCGGGTCTTCCAGTCGTTTAAGGAGGATCACGGTTCAAGTTTTCTGTCATCAGAGCAGCGTTCTCAATTAATTCCAAAGTGCAGTTTAATCTCGGGACTTCCTAGTCGTTTTGGGTGATTCGCGGGTCATTTCAACTTTAAGTCAATGGGCAGTGTCTTCTGTCAATTTCTAAGTGCATCCCGTTCTGATGACCTCTCAATCCTTTTGTGTGGTTCGCGTGTCGTTTCAATATTCAGTTACCGATGCAGCGTTGTCAGTCATGTCCGACGTGCAGACCGTTTCATGGACTTACCATTTGTTTTGTGTGGTTCTCGGTTTCATTCAACTTTTCAGTAACAAGACACGCATTTTCAGTCACGTTATGCAGCACATTTCTGGGACTTCCCAGTCATTTCGGGTGGTTCACATACCGTTTCACCTTTAAAGTTTCTGGGGCAGCGTTTTCAGTATAGTCTGCCCATTCTGGGGACTTTCCAGACATTTAGGATAGTTCTTAGGTCGTTTCAACTTTTCAATCACCGGTCAGCGTTTTCTATCACTTCCTACGTGCAGTCGATTCCGTGAATTTCCCAGTTGTTTTGCGTGGTTCGCCCTTCCTTTCAATTTTTCAGTCACCATGGCAACGTTTGGGCAACTTTTTCAGTAACTTCTGACATGCACCCATTCTGGAGACTTCCCAGTTGTTTTGGGTGGTTCTCCTGTGTTTTCAAATTTTCAGTCACACGGGCAGCGTTTTCAGTCACTTCCGACGTACAACTCGTTTCATGGACTTCCCAGTTGTTTCAAAAGTTTCGCATGTCATTTCAACTTATCAGTAACCGGGCAGCGTTTTCAGTCACTTCCGACGTCCAGCCCATGGCGGGGACTTTCCAGTCTTTATTGTTGTTTCGCTGGTCGTTTCGACTTTTCAGTCACTGAAGCAGAGATTTGCGTCATTTCTTATTTGCAAGCTCTTTACGGAAATTTCCCAGTCATTTCTGGTCGTTTCAACCTTTCAGCCCCCGGGTCAGCGTTTTCAGTCACGTCCGACGTGCTGACCATTCCGTGTACTTCCTAAATGTTTTGGGTGGTTCGCGTTTCAACTTTTTATTCACTTGGGCAGCGTTTTCAGTCAAATTTGACATGCAGCTCATTCAGGAGAATCTCCAGTTGTACTTGGTAGTTCTTGGGTCGTTTCAAGTTTACAGTCAAAGGGTAGACTTTTCAATCACTTCCGCCGTGCAGCCAATTCCGGGGAATTCCAAGTCGTTTTGGGTTGATCGCAGTTCATTTCAACTTTTCAGTCATGGAAGTAGCGTTTTGTGTCAATTCCTATGTGCAGCCCATTTCAGCGTTTTCTCAGTCGTTTTGGGTGGTTTTATGGACGTTTCTACGTATCAGTCACCAGGGTAGCGTGTTCAGTCACTATGGACATGCAGTCAGTAATGGGGACTTCCGAATTGTTTTTTTGGTTCGGAGGTCGTTTCAACCATTCAGTCACCGGGTAGAGTTTTTAGTCGGTTCCGATGAGTAGCATGTTCTGCGGACTTCATTGTCGTTTTCGGTGGTTCGCGAGTCGTTTTAAATTGTTGAACACCAGGGCAGCGTTTTCAGTCATATCCGACGTGCAGCTTATTCTGGGGATTTCCCAGTAGTTTTGGGAGGTTTGCTGGTCGTTTTAAAGTTACAGTCAAAGTTTAGACTTTTGAGTCACTTCCGACATGTAGTCAGTTCCGGGGACTCCATATTTGTTTCGTGTGGATCGCAGTTCGTTTCTACATTTCACTGTTTAGGGGTAGCGTTTTTAGTCACTTTTAAATAGCCGCTGTGCCGGGGATTCACCAGTCGCTTTTGGTGGATAGCAGTTAGTTTCAACTTTTTAAGTCTCTGAGTCACAACCGACATGAAATACGTTTCAGAGACATTCGTTTGTTGTCGTTGGCGGGTCGAAAAATTTTGTAAGTCACCAGCGCACCGATTTTAGTCACTTTACGAGCAACCATTCCGGTGACTTCTAAGATGTTTCTGGTGGTTCCCGGTTCGTTTCAACTTTTCAGTCAATAATGCAGCGTTTTCAGTCACTTCTGACATGCCACCCATTCCTGTGACTACCCAGTTATTTAGGATTGTGCACGGGTTGTTTCAACTTTTCAGTCACCCGCGTAGCGTTTTCAATCACTTCCGACGTGCAACCCACTCCGTGGACTTCCCAGTTGCTTTGACTGGTTCGCTGATCGTTTCAAATCTACAGTCACCTGTGTAGCATTTTCACTTATTTCCGATGTGCAGCTCATTTCGAAAAATTACCAGTAGTTTCGTGTGGTTTCCAGGTCGTTTCAACTCTTCAGTCACTCGGGCATTGTTTTCAGTCACTCCCAAAGTGCAACTGATTCCTTGGTCTTCCCAGAGTCATTGACAGGTTCGCGGGTCTATTTAAATTTACCGGTGAAGTTTGCAGTCACTTCCGACGTGCAGTTCATTCTGGGTACTTCCAAGTCTTTTTTTGTAAATCACATATTCTTTCAACTCTTCAGTCAGCGGGGCAGCGTTTTCAGTCATAACCGATGTTCATCTTATTCCGGGTACTTCCTAGTCGTTTTTGCTGTTTCGCCTGTCGTTTCTACTTACAGTCACCGGGGCAGCGTTTTCAGGAACTACCAACGTGCAGCTAATCCAAGGTCTTCACAGTCGTTTTGGGTTATTCGCAGATCGTTTCTACCGAGGCAGCGTTTTCAAACACTCCCTACGTGCAGTCTACTCTGTGGACTTCCCTATCACTTAGGGTGTGACTCAGTTAATTTCAACTTTTCATTCACCAGGAAAGCGTTTTCAGGTACTTCCAATGTGCAGCCTATTCTGGGAACATGCCTGTCGCTTTTGATGGATCCCAATTCTTTTCAACTTTTCTGTCAGTCGGGCAGTGTTTTCAGTCACTTCTTATGTGCAGCCTATTCCAAAAACTTCCTAGTCGTTTTGGGTCTTTTCCAGGTCGTTTTACCCTTTCAGTATCCGGGGCAACGTTTTCCGTTATAACCCACGCGCAGTATGTTTCTGGTACTTTATAGTCGTTTAGTAAGGTTTGCGAAGCGTGTAACCTTTTCAGTCACCAAGAAGCGTTTTCAGTCATTTACGACATGCAACCTATTACTGAGATTTTACAGTCGTTTCGTGTGGTTCGCGTGTCATTTAAACTTAGTCACCAGGGCAGCGTTTTTAATGACTTGTGACGTGCAACCCGTTTTGTGAACTTCACTGTCGTTTCAGGTGATTTTGAGTCGTTTCAACATTTCAATCACCGGGTAGACTTTTCATTTACCTCCGACGTGCAGCTCATTCACTGGACTTACCTGTCCTGTGGAGTGGTTCGCAGGTCATTTCATCTTTTCAGTCACCGGGGCACGTTTTCATTCATATCGGACGTGCACTTTATTCCGAGGAATTACCAGTCGTTTTGGCTGGTTAGACTGTCCTTTCAACTTTTCATTCACCGAGGCTGGGTATTCAGTAAATATTGACAAGCAACCCATTCCGGGGACTTCTTAGTCGTTTTGGGTGTTTCGTGGGTCTTTTCAACTTTTCAGTTACAGGGGCAGCGTTTTCAGATACTTCCGATGTGCAGCTCATATTGGAGAGTCCCAGTCTTTTCGGTTTGTAGCCGGGTTAGGGTTAGTGTTAGGGTTAGGGTTAGGGTTCGGGTTCGGGTTCAAGTTAAAGTTAGGGTTAGGGCTAGAGTTAGAGTGGTGCGCATGTGCAGAGTGGTTAGAATTAGGGTTAGGGTTAGGGTTAGGGTTATTGTTAGGTTTAGGGTTTAGGGTTTAGGGTTCTTTATGGTTTAGGGTTTAGTGTTTAGGGTTTAAGGTTTAGGGTTTAGGATTGTTTAAGATTTAGGGTGGTTTAGGTTTAGGGTTTAGGGTTTAGAATTTAGGATTTTTTAAGGTTTAGGGTTGTTTAGGGTTTAGGGTTTAAAGTTGTTTAGGGTTGTTTAGGGTTTAGTGTTTAAGGTTTAGGGTTTAGGGTTGTTTTGGGTTTAGTGTTTAGTGTTGTTTAGGGTATAGTGATTAGGGTTGTTTAGGGTTGTTTAGAGTTTAGTGTTTAGGGTTATTCAGGGTTTAGGATTTATGGTCGTTCAGGGTTTAGTATTTAGGGTTTAAGGTTAAGGAGTTAGGGTTAGGGTTAGGGTTAGGGTTAGGGTTAGGGTTAGGGTTAGCATTAGGGTTAGAGTTAGGGTTATGGGGTTATGTTAGGCTTAGGGTTAGGGTTAGGGCTAGGTTTACGTTTAGGGTTAGGGTTATGGTTATTGTTAGAATTATGGTTTAGGATTTAGAGTTTAGGGTTTAAGGTTTAGGGTTTAGGATTGTTTAAGTTTTAGGGTGGTTTAGGTTTAGGGTATAGCGTTTAAGATTGTTTAATGTTTAGGGTTGTTAAGTGTTTAGCGTTTAGAGTTGTTTAGAGTTGTTTAGGGTTGTTTAGGATTTAGTGTTTAGGGTTGTTAAGGGTTTATGATATAGGATTTTTTAAGATTTAGGGTGTACGGTTGTATAGTGTTTTAGGGTTTAGGGTTATGGTTGTTTATGGTTTAGGATTGTTTAGGGTATAGTGTTAATGGTTTAGGGGTTTTTAGCGTTTAGTGTTTAGAGTTTAGTGTTTAGGGTGCTTTTGGATTAGTGTTCAGGGTTTTTCAGGTTTTAGGGTTTAGGGTTGTTCAGGGTTTAGAATTTAGGGTGGTAGGGTAAGTGTTAGGATTAGGGTTAGGTTTATGGTGAGGGTTAGGGTTAGGGTTAGGGTTAAGGTTAGGGTTAGTGTTAGGGTAAGGTTTAGGGTTAGGGTTAGAGTTAGGGTTAGCGTTAGGGTTAGGGTTAGGGTTAGGGTTGAGGTTAGCGTTAAGATTAGGGTTAGAGTTAGGGTTAGATTTAGGGTTATGGGGTTATGGGGTTATGTTAGGCTTAAGGTTAGGGTTAGGGTTAGGGTGTTAAGGTTAGGGTTAGGGTTAGGGTTAGGTTTAGGTTTAGGGTTATGGTTACGGTTAGGGTTAGGGTTAGGGTTAGGGTTAGGGTTAGGGTTAGGGTCAGGCTTAGGGTTAGGATTAGGGTTAGGGTTAGGGTTAGAGTTAGGGTTAGGGTTAGGGTTAGGGTTAGTGTTAAGTTTAGGCTTTAGGGTATAGTGTTAGGATTAGGGTTAGGGTTAGGGTTAGGGTTAGGGTTATGGTTAGGGTTATGGTTAGTGTTATGGTTATTGTTAAGTTTAAGGTTTAGGGTTTAGGGTTTAGGGCTTAAGGTTTTGGGTTTAGGATTGTTTAAATTTCATCGTGGTTTTGGTTTAGGGTTTAGTGTTTAGGGTTTTGAAGTGAGAGAAGCGTAAGAGACAAGGGAGAAGCAAGAGAGAGGAGAGAGAAAAAGAGATAAAGGAGAGAGAGAATAAAGAGGAGACAAAAAAAGAGAGAGGAGTGAAAGTTAAAGAGAGAGAGGAGAAAGAGAGGAGAGAAGACAGAGGAGAGAGGAGAGAGGAGAAACAGAAAGAGTGAGAGAAGAGAGAGGAGAAAGACACAACAAAGAGACAATAAGGAGCGAGGAAAGTGAGAGATAGGAGAAAGGCGAGAAAGAGAAAGAGAAAGAGGACAGAGAGGAGGGAGAGAATAATAGATAATAGAGAGAAAGAGAGAGGAGAGAGAAAGAGAAAAAAATGAGAGAAAGAGGAGAGGAGAGAGGAGAGAGAGGAACGAATTAGAGAGAGTAGAAAGAGAGTCGAGAGAGAGAGGGGAGAGACAGAAAGATAGAGGGGAAGAAGAGAGTTAAGAGAGATAAAGGAGATAGAGAAATAGAGAGGAGAAAGAAAGAGAAAGAGAAAAACAGAGAAAGAGAGGATAAAGAGAAGAAAGAGGAGAGTGAAAAATTGAGATGACAGAAAGGAAAAGGAGTCGAGAGAGGAAACAGATGGAGAGAAAGAGGAGAGAAAGGAGATAAAGGTAAAGAGAAAGAACGGAGAGATGAAGAGAAAAAGAGAGAAGAGGTAGGAGAGAGAAAGAAACAGAAAAAAGGGAAAGTAGTAGTTTCAACTTTTCAGTCACTGGGGTAGTGTCTTCAGTCAATAACAAAGTACAGCAGGTTTCGGGTACTTCCTAGTTGTTTTGTGTGATTCGCGTGTAGTTTCAACTTTCAGTCACCGGTTCAGCATTTTTAGTCACGACGTGCAGTATGTGTCGGGGACTTTCCACTCGTTATGTGTGGTTCACGAGACCTATCAACTTTTCAGTCACCGGGACAGCGTTTTCTATCACAAAGGACATGAAGCCGATTCCAGGGCGTACCCAGTCGTTTTTGGTAGATTGCGGGTTGTTTCACCTTTTCAGTCTTTGAAAGTTTTTTCAATCACTTTCTATGAGCAGCCCATTTCGAGAACTTCCCGTTCGTTTTGGGTGGTTGGCGGGTCGCTTCAACTTTTTAGTCACCAGTACAGCATTTTCTGTCAACTCCGACGTGCAGCCCGTTCAGAAGACTTACCAGTCGTTTTGGGAGCTTCACGGGTCGTTTGACCTTTTGAGTCACCGGGATATGTTTTCAGTCACTTTCGACTTACAGTTTTTTCTCAGGACTTCCCAGTCGTTTTCCATGATTTGCGGGTCATTTCAACTTTTCAATCACCGAAGAAAAGTTTTCAGTCAATTCCAACGTGCAACCCGTTCCGTGGTCTTCCCACTCGTTTTGAGTTGTGTGCGGGTCGTTTCAACTTTTCTGCCAAAGGGGCAGCGATTCAGTCACTTCAGACATGCAACTCGTTCCGTAGTCTTCCAACTCGTTTTGAGCTGTGTGCGGGTCTTTTTAACTTTTCTGTCAAATGAGCAACGTTTCAGTCATGTCAGACATGCAGCCCATCCAGTGACTTCCCATTCGTTTTGGGTGGTTCTAGAAACGTTTAAACTTTACAGTCACCGGGTAGAATTTTCAGTCATTTCGGACGTTCATCCCATTCCGGATACTTCCCAGTCGTTTTGGTGGGTCACATGTCGTTTCAACTTCTTAGTCACCGGGGAAACTTTCTCAGTACCTTCCAACGTTCATCCCATACCGGTGACTTCCCAGTCAAGATGGGCGATTGGCGTTTCATTACAAGTTTTCAGTCATTGGGGCACTATTCTCAGTCAATTCCTATGAGCAGCCCGTTTCGATGACTTCTGAGCTCTTTTTTGCGTGGTTCGTTCGAAATTGGAATATTTCATTCACCTGGACAGCGTTTTCAGTCAATTCCGACGTGCAGCTCGTTCCAGGAACTTCCCAGTTGTTTTGGGTAATTCTCAGGTCGTTTCAACTCTTCAGTCACCGCAAAATCATTTTCAGTTAATTCGGACGTGCAACCCATTCTGAGGACTTCCCAGTCTTTTTGTGAATTTTGTGGGTCGTTTGAACTTTTCAGTCACCCGGTAAGCGTTTTAGTCACTTCCAATGTGAAGCACATTCCGGAAACTTCCCAGTCGTTTTCAGAGGTTCGCGAGTGTTTTCTATTTTCATTTACTTGGGGCAGCGTTTTCCGTAACTTCCTACGTGCAGCCCATTCGGTGACCTTCCCAGTCGTTTTTGGTGGTTTGTGAGTTGTTTCAACTTTACAGTAAGCGGGACTGCGGCACATTCCGGGTCTTCCAGTCGTTTAAGGAGGATCACGGTTCAAGTTTTCTGTCATCAGAGCAGCGTTCTCAATTAATTCCAACGTGCAGTTTAATCTCGGGACTTCCTAGTCATTTTGGGTGATTCGCGGGTCATTTCAACTTTAAGTCAATGGGCAGTGTCTTCTGTCAATTTCTAAGTGCATCCCGTTCTGATGACCTCTCAATCCTTTTGTGTGGTTCGCGTGTCGTTTCAATATTCAGTTACCGATGCAGCGTTGTCAGTCATGTCCGACGTGCAGACCGTTTCATGGACTTACCATTTGTTTTGTGTGGTTCTCGGTTTCATTCAACTTTTCAGTAACAAGACACGCATTTTCAGTCACGTTATGCAGCACATTTCTGGGACTTCCCAGTCATTTCGGGTGGTTCACATACCGTATCACCTTTAAAGTTTCTGGGGCAGTTCGTTTCTACATTTCACTGTTTAGGGGTAGCGTTTTTAGTCACTTTTAAATAGCCGCTGTCCCAGGGTTTCACCAGTCGCTTTTGGTGGATAGCAGTTAGTTTCAACTTTTTAAGTCTCTGAGGCAGTGTTTTTCGTCACAACCGACATGAAATACGTTTCAGAGACAGTCGTTTTGTGTGGTTGGCGAGTCGAATAATTTTGTAAGTCACCAGCGCACCGATTTTAGTCACTTTCTACGGGCACCCCTTCCAGTGACTTATAAGAAGTTTCGGGTGGTTCCCGGTTCGTTTCAACTTTTCAGTCAACAGTGCAGCGTTTTCAGTCACTTCTGACATGCCACCCATTCCTGTGACTACCCAGTCCTTTAGAATTGTGCACGGGTCGTTTCAACTTTTCAGTCACCCGCGTAGCATTTTGAATCACTTCCGACGTGCAACCCACTCCGTGGACTTCCCAGTTGCTTTGACTGGTTCGCTGATCGTTTCAAATCTACAGTCACCTGTGTAGCATTTTCACTTATTTCCGATGTGCAGCTCATTTCGAAAAATTACCAGTAGTTTCGTGTGGTTTCCAGGTCGTTTCAACTCTTCAGTCACTCGGGCATTGTTTTCAGTCACTCCCAAAGTGCAACTGATTCCTTGGTCTTCCCAGAGACATTGACAGGTTCGCGGGTCTATTTAAATTTACCGGTGAAGTTTGCAGTCACTTCCGACGTGCAGTCCATTCTGGGTACTTCCAAGTCTTTTTTTGTAAATCACATATTCTTTCAACTCTTCAGTCATCGGGACAGCGTTTTCAGTCATAACCGATGTTCATCTTATTCCGGGTACTTCCTAGTCGTTTTTGCTGTTTCGCCTGTCGTTTCTACTTACAGTCACCGGGGCAGCGTTTTCAGGAACTACCAAGGAACGTCCAAGGTCTTCACAGTCGTTTTGGGTTATTCGCAGATCGTTTCTACCGAGGCAGCGTTTTCAAACACTCCCTACGTGCAGTCTACTCTGTGGACTTCCCAGTCACTTAGGGTGGGACTCAGTTCATTTCAACTTTTCATTCACCAGGAAAGCGTTTTCAGGTACTTCCAATGTGCAGCCTATTCTGGGAACATGCCTGTCGCTTTTGATAGATCCCAGTTCTTTTCAACTTTTCTGTCAGTCGGGCAGTGTTTTCAGTCACTTCTTATGTGCAGCCTATTCCAAAAACTTCCTAGTCGTTTTGGGTCTTTTCCAGGTCGTTTTACCCTTTCAGTATCCGGGGCAACGTTTTCCGTTATAACCCACGCGCAGTATGTTTCTGGTACTTTATAGTTGTTTAGTAAGGTTTGCGAAGCGTGTAACCTTTTCAGTCACCAAGGAAGCGTTTTCAGTCATTTACGACATGCAACCTATTACTGAGCACATTCCGTGGACTTACCTGTCCTGTGGAGTGTTTCGCAGGTCATTTCATCTTTTCAGTCACCGGGGCACATTTTCATTCATATCGGACGTGCAGTTTATTCCGAGGACTTCCCAGTCGTTTTGGCTGGTTAGACTGTCCTTTCAACTTTTCATTCACCGAGGCTGGGTATTCAGTAAATATTGACATGCAACCCATTCCGGGGACTTCTTAGTCGTTTTGGGTGTTTCGTGGGTCTTTTCCACTTTTCAGATACAGGGGCAGCGTTTTCAGATACTTCCGATGTGCAGCTCATATCGGAGAGTCCCAGTCTTTTCGGTTTGTACCCGGGTTAGGGTTAGTGTTAGGGTTAGGGTTAGGGTTCGGTTTCGGGTTCAGTTTAAAGTTAGGGTTAGGGCTAGAGTTAGAGTGGTGCCCATGTGCAGTGTGTTGCGCATGCACCGAGTGTTGCGCATGCGCAGAGTTGTTAGAATTAAGGTTAGGGTAAGGGTTATGGTTATTGTTAGGTTTAGGGTTTAGGGTTTAGTGTTTAGGGTTTAAGGTTTAGGGTTTAGGATTGTTTAAGATTTAGGGTGTTTTAGGTTTAGGGTTTAGGGTTTAGAGTTTAGGATTGTTTAAGGTTTAGGGTTGTTTAGGGTATAGTGTTTAGGGTTAAAAGTTTAGGGTTGTTTAGGGTTTAGTGTTTAGGGTTTAGGATTGTTTAAGGTTTAGTGTTTAAGTTTTAGGGTTTAGGGTTGTTTTGGGTTTAGTGTTTAGTGTTGTGTAGGGTACAGTGTTAATGGTTTAGGGTTTAGGGTTGTTTAAGGTTTAGTGTTTAAGGTTTAGGGTATAGGGTTGTTTAGAGTTTAGTGTTTAGGGTTGTTTATGGTTTAGTGATTAGGGTTGTTTAGGGTTGTTTAGAGGTTATTGTTTAGGGTTATTCAGGGTTTATGATTTAGGGTGGTTCAGGGTTTAGGATTTATGGTTGTTCAGGGTTTAGAATTTAGAGTTTAAGGGTTAGGGTTAGGGTTAGGTTAGGGTTAGGGTTAGGGTTAGGGTTAGGGTTAGGGTTAGGGTTAGGGTTAGGGTTAGGGTTAGGGTTAGGGTTAGGGTTAGGGTTAGGGTTAGGGTTAGGGCCAGGTTTAGGGTTAGGGCTAGGGTTAGCGTTAGGGTTAGGGTTAGGGTTAGAGTTAGTATTACAGTTAGGGTTAGGGTTAGGGTTAGGGTTAGGGTTAGGGTTAGGGTTAGGGTTAGGGTTAGGGTTAGGGTTAGGGTTAGGGTTAGGATTAGGGTTAGGGTTAGCGTTAGGGTTAGGGTTAGGGTTAGTATTAGGGTTAGGGTTAGTGTTAGGGTTAGGGTTAGGGTTAGGGTTAGGGTTAGGGTTAGGGTTAGGGTTAGGGTTTGGGTTAGGGTTAGGGTTAGGGTTAGGGTTAGGGTTAGGGTTAGGGTTAGGGTTAGGGTTAGGGTTAGGGTTAGGGTTAGGGTTAGGGTTAGGGCCATGATTAGGGTTAGGGTTAGGGTTAGGGTTAGGGTTAGGGTTAGGGTTAGGGTTAGGGTTAGGGTTAGGGTTAAGGTTAGGGTTAGGGTTAGGGTTAGGGTTAGGGTTAGGG